>NC_140547.1:37093264-38293264 GCF_057382185.1 Mchenga conophoros | reverse complement strand
ACTGCGGTGCTGTACAAGGAAGTCGGGTGGATGAGTTTTGGGAGTAATTTGTGACAGGATAGCAGCAGGGATGGTTTAAAAGATCGTGGTGAGACCCACTATGGTGGATAGGTTGGATTTACACTGACAAAAAGACAGGAAGCTGAGCTGGAGGTGACAAAGTTGAAGACACTAAGATTTTAATTGGGAGTGAGCAGGATGGACAAGATTAGAAACCAGTACATCAGAGAGACAGCTCGGGTTGAGTTGTTTTGGAGACAAAGCTAAAGAGGATGGTTTAGTTTCCAGTGGTTTACAGATGTGCAAACGAAGGCTATATTGGACAAAGGAGCTCCCAGGAAGAAGGAAAAGTGCATGACCACAGAGAAGATTCATGGATGTAGTGAAGGAGCACATGGCTGAGGGATTCAAGAGATGGGGTGAGATGGAGGCAGATGATTCAGGTGACCATGAAAGGAAGCTGCTGAGAAAAGAAGAAAAAGAAGAAGAAACAAAGAACCAGTATGGCCACTGAATAAACCCAATCAGCTTGAAGATTGAGAACTATTCACAGAATATATCTGGGTTTATTATAAGGGTTAAAATGACTTGCTGAGAAGTGTATTTAAAAAACACATTTTCTTCTTAAAATAGTAGATCTAAAAGTGACAATATTGGGCTATGCTGTATGCATGCTTAAGTAAGGTCAAAGGTCACGACAGAGCTAGCACTGGAAAGGGGGCCTATAATGGTCACCCCCCTCCATTTCCATGCAGGGACGTTAATGAGCTCTTTATTGATTTTAAACAGAAAGCATAAGTAGAAGGCCATACTTTCAGGTTAAGTATGCAATTTGCTTCCAGCAGGCAGTGAAGGGTGTGTTTATAGTGTAAATCTGAAGCAGCTGTGGGAGTTAATTGATTAATACAGAAATGCATTATGCTGAATGGAGAGACACTTGCAGATGGTGTGTTCAATGTCAATCCAAGGAGTAATAGAGATGTTTATCCAGTGGGAAATGTAGTTAAGTTGGTGGACAGGAAAGTAGTAAAAATTCAGTGTCATACTGTTTTAGAGTGTAGTTATTTTAATCGTAGATTGTTTGTCTTTTCAATGCAGTTTATGTCCTGGTGGATTAACAAACGGTGGAGTCAGTTTAAAGGGAGTGACAGTAAAGTAAACTGAGTTAAACTGAGTTTAAATTTTTACTTTTGGTCATGTTAAAATATAGATTCTGAGATAAATAAATGGATTGGGTTGTATGGTTATTGTTATGATTAGGTAGTATACAAATGGTCGACTTGCTATATATAACAAGATATCATTGGCATATAGGCTGATTTTAAGATAATGTGGAGTGGTTTTATGCTAAATGTTTTTCATAGCTACACTTAAAATAATGCCAAGATGTGTAATCATTGTGCACATTTCTGTTTCAACTGTGATGACCAATCTTTGCATATTTCTAACTAATGTTTAACTATGGTTAAGAGTTTATTATTCACCTAACACACCTCACTTATCACCTGAGTATTGCAAACTGGCATTAGGGAAATGAGAAGGTGGTCTCAGCAAATAGGCTGGCAAAAAGGCCGTTATCCACTGATACAGCAGAGACCTATGTGCCCATGTGTCATTAAATAACACGCCAAGCATCCTTATCAAGGCTTCCATGCAGAACACATAACACATGAAAGAGCTAAAAGAGAAACAGATGCTTCTGCATCACATCTGCAAAATGCATGACGCACATCTCTGGGCGAAACTCAATGAAAACGTCACTTTTTGCGTCACTGATGCGCGCTGCATGTTATTTTTCAGTTTCAATGTGATTTGAAAATAAAAGTGTAACTGCTTGCTCTGAAAACCATTTGTTTTTGTGAGGCAGAGACGGGGGAAATTACAATCTGAAAAAAAAGAGAGAGAGAGTTAAACTTCATTTGCATAACAGATCGAATTTGGGGGCTCACGTCAAAGAGGGGCGGAAGCTGACGCGCATCACTACAGCCATTCAGTATTATCTGCTGTGAGAAATGAATGGAATTATGGGAAAGAAAATGTGGTAATCACGGCACAAGAGAACATTAGTGTTCACCAGGAAATGAATCCCTGCAGAAGACACTGTTCGGAATGCAGGACTGATTAAAGCATTTCATTTCAGAGCTTGTATCTTTTATCAAATAAGCACTGACAGATAACTAATGTGTAATAGACCGGGATGAAATTAAACGTCTGAAATAGGGGGAAAAGAAAAACATCACAACATCACATGTTAAGAGATAAACAAAAAACATCTTAAAGTAGATGTCAACACACTGATAAACTCAGAAACAACCTCACTTTCAATTTGAAAGGTGCAGGTCACCTGCGAAGCGGACCTGTGCCTGGTTTAAATTACAAGCTGGTAAAGTACACGGATAAGTGGATGGATGGGCTGCGATATGAAGCAGACAGAGAGGTAAGAGAAAGAGAGAGATATGTGGCACAGCCCCTCACCACCCCCACCCCACGCAGTGATCACCGACCAAATCCCTTAGGAGGATTATCCAGACTCAAATCAAGAAAAACGTGCAACTTTAAGGGTTATAGGCAGAGAGTGAGAAAGGGAGAAATTGAGTGGGGGTGGTTGCCCTGTAGTTTGGTGTTATTTTTCCTTCTCCAGTATTTGATTTTTTTGTGTGAGACACTGTACAGTATGTGCTCTGTGCCATCCAACAAACACCTCTGAATTTTAGGAAGCAAACACTGTAAGCTTTGTGCCTCAATCACACAGAAGTAAAAATAAATAAGAGTTTTTTGCATTCTGCGACTAAGACGGCATAACATTCTACGGCTGGAACTCAGACACAGAAAAACTGATGAGTATTTTAACCTGCTTTGTAAATCCACTTTAGATTCATCTGCACCTTTTAAGCCAAGGACTAGACATGGTACTCAGCCGTTACCTCGAATTAATAAGACAATGCTGGAGGGCAGGAAGGAGGTGGAAGAAAACAAATGATTAAAAACTGAAACTGGTAATGCTTTCAATGAACAGGTTAAAGAGGAAAGGACCAACTAATTTTCTCAACTTGAATTCATTCTGATAAGCACAGCCACAAGCTCACAGTGGATTCTCTTCTAAATCCTGTATGTTAAAATCAGATTATGGCAGCAAGTAGGAAATGCCTTCACATTCTATACTTTTTTTAAGGACAATGACATAAAATCCAAATCAATAATCTCTTACTCCATGATATTTTATCTTTTTTCTTTCTATGGATTAGCTTTTTAAGTGCTGCACAAATAAACTTTATTTTTATCATTATTTTATGATTAATATATAGCCATAAGTCTTTTTGCAATCACAGGACTTGTGCCCTTCTGGTCAACAGAAACGGTTCAGGGCTGGTGTGCATTGGCTTTTTATAGCTCCAGCATGACTGCTCTCCAGTCCACAAAACAAGCTTTACCAGAAGAGTTGAAGTGGTTAAGTTCATATGTGAGCTTGGGTAGACAAGCAAATAATTTTGGCAACATAGTGGATGTTTGAAAATATGTCAGCCCACACTGTCATGAACTAAGTCGTGCTACCAGTTTCTAGTCTTTATGCTAAACTAAGCTATATTTTCATGATTTTAGTTTATTTTTTGCCCCAATATCTCTCAGAAAAGAAATGTTGCATATATGTTATACATATAATAAACATTTCAACTTTTTTTTCCAATTTATATGTGCTTGGAGTCTGAAACACACTGCTCAGTAATGCTGACAGTCGGGCTCTGGGGAGGCCAATCCAGGACTGATAGTGCCCCACTGTGTGTTTTTCTATCCAGTTATACTTTTACCTCATAGGCAGTGTTTTGGAATTGTTGTCATACCGAAAACCATCGATCTCTGCCCAAGCCACACACTTTCCATTTGTTATTACATAGTGGATCAAAATCTAATTGTACTTTTCAGCAAGAAAAAGTCTGGCCTCTTGGAAGCTAAACATAAAGAGATGAGGCATGGCTCAAGACTTTTGCACAGTACCATACAAAGGAATAAGGCTGATACTAAATAAGACAATATTTCATATGCAGACAACTATGTGTGGGTGAATGAGTGGAATTATAAACAGAAATTCCAAAGATGCAATCGAGATTGTTAATAGTTAAAGGATTATGGGTCATTTTATGTAATGAAGCCCTTGAATTACTGAAAAATGAATAAACAATTAGGGTGCCATGACTTGTCAGATGGCTCTCTGTACAATGGAACTATGCCCTCTGAAGAAGCAGCATGTACTGGCATAAAGCAGACGGCAATTTGGCACGGATAACTGTAATCTGATATTCAGAGCACAAACAAGCACTGCTGGCTAGTTTCACTGCCAAATTCCAACACACTAAAGCCAAGATTTTCCCACCCTATAAACACTGATAAAGGTCCTGTGTTTGTCTTCACAATGCATGCATTGGATTTGATAAGACAGACTGGGTTAATGTTCCTGAGATAGAGCCAGATGTGTGACGACAAAACTCTCATTAGTTCCTAATTAGAATGAAGACAACAAACAGAAACAGAAAGATCTCCGATCCCCTCACCTGCTGCAGCTGTTTTACTGCCTGTCTTACAATGAATGATTTATAACAAGCATTCAAAGGTGATGAAAGATCCACGACTCATTAAAGTTTATGGAGCAAATTTAGCTTGTGCGCCATCTGCAAACAGAACGGTCTGACACTGTATTGTGGCAGATCATGGATACACACCAGCCATCTGGGTATACGCAAAGTGCAGCACTCTCTTGATGCCTGTTAGTGTTATGCTTTTATTAATTTCTTGCTATTTTACCTTCTGTCTACAATATATGAGCCCAATGTGTAAAAATAGATGTGCCGTACATTGCGACTGGCTGACAAAACAGTCGAACATAAGGAGTTGTGCAATTGGCTGCTCTGGTGAAAAACACGGGGAGGGGAAATTGAAGCTATTTATTTAAATTAGACACCATATTAAGATGAAAATGCAATGGCGTGCAAAACATGCACTCTGTAGACAGTTGCTTCTGCATTGCATCCATTCATATAAATGCGCCAAATATATGTTTTTCATTTTATTTATAAAAAGCACATTTTGAATGTGTTGAGCTCTCAGGATTTACAAGGATAGTTTAATACTGTGTTTTGGAAAAGTCTGCAGGAGCACGGTGCCTTCACTTAAAGGGTACATCTTTCACCATCTTACAATGCTGTGATTGCAGCCATTCCCCAACTCTCTGTGAATGGTACTCATGGCCATTGATCAGTGTTCTTTGATCAGTGGGCTTTGATCAGTAGTTGTTGATCAATGGTCAAGACAATTTGCATATAAATGATCAAGGAACTGACCTCACAGGCCATTGCTCATTAAGTGGGCTAGTTTCAGTTATTGTGCAAATGTACTGTTTATAAGATTGGGGAAACCTGCAGTCAGCTGAGACTGAAGAAGTCACTTGGATGAGTGATGAAACATTTATCCCACCGAAAAGGCTACGTCCAGATGAACAGAATCAACCTTTTGGTTTGGATTGAATTGGTTGCTAGTAAATTGCCGCTGTCTCCCATAGTTTGTATGGAAGACACAGATTTGTCTGCAAACACTTGCCAACTATATAGTGTAACAAGTGAGTTGCAGTGGCCCTGAGAGGTCAAATACACTGCAACTTGAGAAAAATGCTGCAAAAGCACACAAAACACAGCAGTGGAAATGTTTTTTAAAATTGCACAGTAGCTCATGGAAAAAAGACGTAAAAGACAACAGAAGTGTTTTTGGAGAAAAAATAACATGATGGACCAGCTGCAGAAGGGACGAGCTAACGGTAAACGTATGAAACATTTTACTACAGCATTTTGAGAATCATGCAATTAAAACACCAGTTACCGATGTAAACAGGGAAAAGTTGTACATTTTAAAATATGTTAAAACATTTGTACAAGATGTCAAAACACTACAGGCAACCACATCTACTGAAGCAATCAAAAAGGGGTTTACATCTTTACCTTGTGACCAGAGTTTGCCACAGGGTTGCTGACCAGTCTCTACACCTGTGTGACTGAAGCCTTAGATTTTAAACCTTTGGTATATTTCTTGTACAAAGTGTCAAAGATTTAATGTTACCTTGCAATGCTTTAGAACAGTTGCTAGCAGTGTGTAGTATTTCCTTTCAGACACTTGCTAAAGTAGACTTAGCAAGTATCTTAGCAAGTGTTTGTTTACCAAATGACTTAGCAGCATATTTAAAAAAAACAACAACTTTTCCTTAAGTTTATACTCCAGCTTCTCTAGATGTGAGATCTTTTCCATCATTCATGTACTTCTGATGCTAAACACAGAAAAACTTTGCATATTAGTTGAAAAGACTGGTCATAAGCCACATTTGGTGGACTTAGTGATGTGACGACACATGAATCAAGGATCATGTGTATCAGTGAGTGTGAGCAACGGACACACAGTGAGTCACATTAAGCAAAGAGTTGGCTTTCTAATGTTTCCTCACACATTAGCTCAATTCAAACAGCTTGATACCTGCAGATACTCAGTTCAAATATCACTCACATCAAAGACCAAAGATATATTTGCCTTAAGGTGGAACTTTTAAAACAACTTAATGCTTTCTTTCTTTTTTAATTGATAAAAATCATTGCATTTGCAGACACTGCAAATTCATCCTCCTGTTAGTAAGATCAAAATGTGAGACTGCATGAAACCTTTTTCCAAACAGATTTCCCATATGAGGTCTGACTCTTCTACCTGTGAACTCCCAAATACATGCAGCAAGTATGCACATTTAAGGGGATCCAAAACCCGTGCTTCTTTTTTAAGTACTTGCCAGTCTCGTTTCAGCTCTTTCTTTGCCTCACACACCTGGCTCACCATCCTTCCTTTTTAGTAAGTGTCTGTCCTCTCTTGCTTATCTCTTCCCTAATCCTTTCAAACATCCGGTGACTCCTTGTACTGTAGTCTGTGATCCTATTCCTGCTCTCATTTTCCACATTTCCCCAAACCTTTTTTTTTTTTATCACTGAATATTAAAACAAGTCAGAGGCTACCTTGGAGAGTCCCAAATAAGGACTGCTTAGTCACTCAAACTCAAATAATAGAAGAACAGAAGAAGGAGAAAAAAAGACCTCTCTCAAAGACACAGCAACCTCCATTAGTTATCCCCTCTTGTTTTTAGCTTTGATACCAAGCTGTACTTCACTGTAAAGGTCCAGAAAGTTTTTTCTAAACAAACCAAAAATTGAATGCAAGGCTGATTTTTTTAGGTGCAAACTTGAATAAGAACGGAGACATGCTTTTTTGAAGAAGTCCATCTTTCACAAAATTTGAAAAAAGGCTATTTGTATGATAACCTGCAGCCATGTGAAAGCAAACGTGTTAATTCCAGGTGTAAAACTCCAAACGCGCACTCACCCAGACAGCTTTGGCATCTTGGAGAAACCAAACATGTCCCAGAAGGTTTACGTCCCAAAGCTCAGGTGCTCCACATCAGTATTCTAATCCACACCCAATTCCCCTCACAGTTAAAACCAGGACAATCCAGCGTCAACCTGGATCCATGTCCGGAGTCGGCAAAAGTCTGTTGAATACCTCGCAGTTACAGGAAACAAGCGGCAGCAAGTATCACCCTTGCTGAATGCCCCATCCGGGGTAGAGTCTTAAGTGACTGCAGAGACAGCAAGGGTCACCCTGCACCTCTCTCCTGCTCTCTTTAGGACGAGTCAGTCCGTTCTGCAGCTTTCCACCTGGATCGGTTGGGCTGCAATGAGCCCTCTGTGTGTGCTTCCCATCTCAGCGCACGCAGGAGTGCAGTGATCGTAACCGCGGCGAGGGAGGGAGAGAGAACAGGAGAGGGAGATGAGAGGGAGGGAGAGAGCAAATGGATGATGGAGCCTCTCTGGTTCTGGTTTTGCCCCCCCGTTCATCGGGGCTGTGCGTCTCTTCGCCAGGCAAAGCAGAGGACGCATGGGGGGGTACAAGAGGAGGAAAACAAGATGAGAGATGGAGGCGGGACAGAAAGGAGAGTTAAAGTGCATTGGTTGTAAAGAGAAAACAAGTGATGGAGACAGAAGAAGGGGGGCTAGAGTGGTGACGGGCAGAGGAAAGCTGACTCTGCAGAACGGGACGCTGATGGGAGCGGGACCCCATCGCTCACGGTTTGCCTGTTAGGTTTCACAATGTGAGTTAATGCATGGGCACTCTCATCCGGAGCGCCATCACCATGACGCAGAACACAGACGGCTTCCTGGTTACTCATCAGATTAAACATTTGGCTTTCCATCGATTTTAAGGCGTGTCGCAAAATGTTTTTCAATTTAGCCTTTTTTATTAAAAGAATGCAAATTATGTGGAAAAGTTAGTCGATCATTGATTGTCTCTGACAGGAACAATAAAAGGCTCTTGTTACGTTACATCGCATCATGTAATGAAAACCTGAAATGAAAATCGAGTCAGGTCTAACAAGTGTGTGTGTGTGTGTGTGTGTGTGTTAAACGCACACAGATGGCTCAGTTTTAACAAGATGCTCGACCTGATGGCCCCACGTCACAAGAGGTGAAAGAACAAACAAGTGAGATAGTGACGAATGAGCTGAATGCAAACAAGTGCCGGGGGGGGGAGACTTTTTAGCATCATATGCAGTATAACATGCATGTTTTTTGTTTAGTTGAAGATAATAAGGAAACGGTTCTTTCAGACCATTATTTCTCTCTGTGCCGACTGTAGTAAGACTTGCAAAGATAAGGCGGAAGTCACTACGTCAGCTGGTGACCAACTTCTCATTTCTTTTTCATTTTTTTTCATTTCTTTTTCATTTCTTCTGCTCTTCTTCATCTACTTGGGTGCTAGTCTTTTCTTTTAATGGGTTCTTTGAATTCACTACTCAGCTTTGAGGCTCAAGTAGTTCACAAGTACCATCCAGAAAAGCGCAAGAAGTGTGAAAAAGTGCTTGCTGCTTTCCTGATTTCCTATGTCTTTGTGTTTGTCATGCTTGTTTTGTGTTTCAGATCATTACATACATTTAAATATTACACAAAGATAACACAAGTAAACACAATTATTAAGGGCAGAGAAAAAATCAAAGCCTACATGGCCCTTTGTGAAAAAGTGATTGTCCCCTAAACCTAGTAAGTGGTTGGGCCACTCTTAGCAGTTACTGCCAGGTGTTGCAAACACTTGCTTGCAGTTGTGAGTCTTCTACAGCACTATGGAGGAATTTTGGCACACTTATCTTTGCAGAATTGCTGTAATTCAGCCACATTGGAGAGTTTGACCATGAACCACCTTTTGAAGGTCATGCCACAGCATCTCAATCAGATTCATATCAGGACTTTGACTGGGCCACTCTAAAGTATTCATTGTGTTTTTCCTTCAGCCAGTCAGAGGTGAATTTAAAACTGCTGGCTAAGGGTAAACGTAAATACAGTAAAATCATAATCCACGTCGGCAGTAATGACACCAGGATACGCCAATCGCAGGTCACTAAAATCAATATTGAATCGGTGTGTAACTTTGCCAAAACAATGTCGGACTCTGTAGTTTTCTCTGGTCCCCTCCCCAATCAGACCAGGAGTGACATGTTTAGCCGCATGTTCTCCTTAAATTGCTGGCTGTCTGAGTGGTGTCCCAGAAACGATGTGGGCTTCATAGATAATTGGCAAACCTTCTGGAGGAAACCTGGTCTTGTTAGGAGAGACGGCATCCATCCCACTTTGGATGGAGCAGCTCTCATTTCTAGAAATATGGACAAATTTATTAAACCCCCCCAAATATGACTGAGTTGGGACCAGGAAGCAGAGTTGCAGTCTTACACGCCTCTCTGCAGCTTCTCTCCTCCTGCTACCCCCCCAAAAACCCATCTCCATAGAGACTGTGTCAGCTCCCAAACAGACAAAAAACAAACTAAAAGCCAGCAATAAACTACTTAAACATAAAAAATCACAAAGAACGAACAATACAGTATCCACATCTGAACCAAAGAGTAAAACAGTGAAATGTGGATTATTAAATATTAGGCCTCTCTCCTCCAAGTCTCTGTTAGTACATGACTTAATAATTGATCAACAAATTGATTTACTTTACCTTACAGAAACCTGGTTGCAGCCGGATGATTATTGATGATTATTATCCGATACAGTTGACCATAATATCCTATTAGAGCGATTAGAACATGCTGTAGGTATTACAGGTCCTGCACTGCAGTGGTTTGTATCATATCTGTCTAATAGACTCCAATTTGTACATGCAAATGGAGAGTCCTCTTCACACACTAAGGTCAATTATGGAGTTCCACAGGGTTCAGTGCTAGGACCAATTATGTTTACATTATACATGCTTCCCTTAGGCAGCATCATTAGAAGACATAGCATAAATTTTCACTGCTATGCAGATGACACCGAGCTCTATCTATCCATGAAGCCAGATAACACACACCAATTAGTTAAACTGCAGGAATGTCTTAAAGACATAAAGAGCTGGATGGCCGCTAACTTTCTGCTTCTTAATTCAGATCAAACTGAGGTTTTTGTACTCGGCCCTGGAAATCTTAGAAATATGGTATCTAACCAGATTCTTACTCTGGATGGCATTACCTTGGCCTCCAGTAACGCTGTGAGGAACCTTGGAGTCATTTTTGACCAGGACATGTCCTTCAACGCACATATTAAACAAATATGTAAGACTGCTTTCTTCCATTTGCGCAACATCTCTAAAATTAGAAATATCCTGTCTCAGAGTGATGCTGAAAAACTAGTTCATGCATTTATTACTTCCAGGCTGGACTACTGTAATTCATTAGTATCAGGATGTCCAAAAAACTCACTGAAAAGCCTTCAGCTAATCCAAAATGCTGCAGCAAGAGTCCTGACAGGGACTAGAAAGAGAGAGCATATTTCTCCTGTTTTGGCTTCCCTTCATTGGCTTCCTGTTAAATCCAGAATTGAATTCAAAATCCTCACATACAAGGTCTTAAACAATCAGGCCCCATCTTATCTTAATGACCTTGTAGTACCATATCACCCCATTAGAGCACTTCACTCTCGCTCTGCAGGCCTACTTGTTGTTCCTAGAGTATTTAAAAGTAGAATGGGAGGCAGAGCCTTCAGTTTTCAGGCCCCTCTTCTGTGGAACCAGCTTCCAGTTTGGATTCGGGAGACAGACACTATCTCTACTTTCAAGATTAGGATTAAAACTTTCCTTTTTGCTAAAGCATATAGTTAGGGCTGGATCAGGTGACCCTGAATCCTCCCTTAGTTATGCTGCAATAGACGTAGGCTGCCGGGGGATTCCCATGATGCATTGAGTTTCTCCTTTCCAGTCACCTTTCTCACTCAGTATGTGTTAATAGACCTCTCTGCATTGAATCATATCTGTTATTAACCTCTGTCTCTCTTCCACAGCATGTCTTTATCCTGTCTTCCTTCTCTCGCCCCAACCGGTCGCAGCAGATGGCCCCGCCCCTTCCTGAGCCTGGTACTGTTAAAAGGGAGTTTTTCCTTTTGAGGTCATGAACTGATGGCTGGACATTCTCCTTCAGACCATCACTCGATCATCACCATATTTTACTGTTAGTATGATGTTCCTTCTCTGAAATGCTCTGTTACTTTTACAGTGGGGCAAAAAAGTATTTAGTCAGCCACCGATTGTGCAAGTTCCCCCACTTAAAATGATGACAGAGGTCAGTAATTTGCACCAGAGGTACACTTCAACTGTGAGAGACAGAATGTGAAAAAAAAATCCATGAATCCACATGGTAGGATTTGTAAAGAATTTATTCGTAAATTAGGGTGGAAAATAAGTATTTGGTCACCTCAAACAAGGAAAATCTCTGGCTCTCACAGACCTGTAACGTCTTCTGTAAGAAGCTTTTCTGTCCCCCACTCGTTACCTGTATGAATGGCACCTGTTTGAACTCATCATCTGTATAAAAGACACCTGTCCACAGCCTCAAACAGTCAGACTCCAAACTCCGCCATGGCCAAGACCAAAGAGCTTTCGAAGGACACCAGGAAAAGTATTGTAGACCTGCACCAGACTGGGAAGAGTGAATCTACAATAGGCAAGCAGCTTGGTGTGAAAAAATCAACTGTGGGAGCAATCATCAGAAAATGGAAGACATACAAGACCACTAATAATCTCCCTCGATCTGGGGCTCCACGCAAGATCTCATCCCGTGGGGTCAAAATGATCATGAGAACGGTGAGCAAAGATCCCAGAACCACACGGGGGGACCTGGTGAATGACCTGCAGAGAGCTGGGACCAAAGTAACAAAGGTCACCATCAGTAACACACTACAACGGCAGGGAATCAAATCCCGCAGTGCCAGACGTGTTCCGCTGCTGAAGCCAGTACATGTCCAGGCCCGTCTGAAGTTTGCCAGAGAGCACATGGATGATACAGCAGAGGATTGGGAGAATGTCATGTGGTCAGATGAAACCAAAGTAGAACTTTTTGGTATAAACTCAACTCGTCGTGTTTGGAGGAAGACGAATACTGAGTTGCATCCCAAGAACACCATACCTACTGTGAAGCATGGGGGTGGAAACATCATGCTATGGGGCTGTTTTTCTGCCAAGGGGACAGGACGACTGATCCGTGTTAAGGACAGAATGAATGGGGCCATGTATCGTGAGATTTTGAGCCAAAACCTCCTTCCATCAGTGAGAACTTTGAAGATGAAACGAGGCTGGGTCTTCCAACGTGACAATGATCCAAAACACACCGCCCGGGCAACAAAGGAGTGGCTCCGTAAGAAGCATTTGAAAGTCCTGGAGTGGCCTAGCCAGTCTCCAGACCTCAACCCCATAGAAAATCTGTGGCGGGAGTTGAAAGTCCTTGTTGCTCGGCGACAGCCCCAAAACATCACTGCTCTCGAGAAGATCTGCATGGAGGAATGGGCCAAAATACCAGCTACTGTGTGTGCAAACCTGGTAAAGACCTATAGTAAACGTTTGACCTCTGTTATTGCCAACAAAGGTTATGTTACAAAGTATTGAGTTGTATTTTTGTTACTGACCAAATACTTATTTTCCACCCTGATTTACCAATAAATTCTTTACAAATCCTACCATGTGGATTCATGGATTTTTTTTTCACATTCTGTCTCTCACAGTTGAAGTGTACCTCTGGTGCAAATTACTGACCTCTGTCATCATTTTAAGTGGGGGAACTTGCACAATCGGTGGCTGACTAAATACTTTTTTGCCCCACTGTACGTGTGATGTAATGGGACTCAAAAAATCTAAAAAAGTATTTTCTCAAAAGTCTTAGAGATTATCAAGATATTTTCTGGAAAAACTGAGGCAAGCCTTCATGTTCCTTTTGCTCAGTAGTGGTCTTGCCTTGGAATTTTGCCATGGATGCCATTTTTGCTCAGTCTGTTTCATATGGTGGAGTCATGAACACTGACCTTGATGCAAGTGAGACCAGCAGTTCTGTTTTTCTGGGGGTCTTTTGTGACCTACTGGATGAGTCATCGATGCCCTCTTGGAGGATTTTGGTTGGCCTGTCACTCCAGGGAAGGTTCACCACTTTTCCATGTTTTCCTCATTTGTGGATAACGGCTCTCACTGTGGTTCGCTGGGGCTACTCTACTCCACCTTCAGGCTGGTCGTATTTAAGTGATTTCTTAACACTTTAAGACCTACCATAGAACCAAGTCCGCCAGAGCTTATCTTTATATTCTTACATGTTGTGGTGCCATTTTTGGGAGCATTTCAAGTTTCTATACATCAATACAACCATTATAGCCCAAATTTTAATAATATGTATGCATTAAGTCCAAACAAACTACATAAATTGCAAAAAAAGTGCATTAAACTACAAAAAAATTGAAAATCATTTTGGGTTTTTTTACATATATTTCTAGTTAGAGAAATTGAAGAGGTTGATTGCTCAAAACTGTAAATACAAAAAAGTTGCACAAAATAGTTTCCAATCACAGGAAATCTATTTTGTGTCTTCATAGTTTTATTTTTGAGATACACCAATTTTTATATACTGCAGGAAAAACAAAAATAAATATTATAATGCAAATTTGCAAAGAAAACAGCACGTGCATCAAAATAAACTATTTCCAGCAGTGTAATTTGAGTTCTAAGCATCCCAGAAACTATTCAGAAAAGAATAAAGCCAAATATGACTTTTTAAAACACCCGTATAGGCTTTTAAGGCCCTGAAGGTAAAAAAAAAAAAACCCTACATTTTCCACGAAAATGACATCACTTCCGGTTTCGGCCAGGTAATGGTGGACATACGATAGTTCGCGCTGAACTATCGTATCTATTCCAATGTAGGAAGTGTTGCGAACAGCTGATCGGATCGGCAAAGCGTGTTTATGGAATATAATGGTTATTTTGCTGCAAGCGCTTTTTATGAAATTTTTGCAAAGCTTTATGTGGAAGGAAACTGTGACCTAGGACAAGCTAATGGCGTAACATGTAAGTACAACTCCTCCAGTTTCATATGCAAAAAGAAATATTGCACTACCTTACGTGGTTCCAGTTCTACAGATATTTAAAAATAGTTACGCAAAACGGAGCATGCCCGCTCTGACCGGTTTTAAAGGGTTAATTGAGAACAGGTGTGGCAGTACTCAGGCCTGGGTGAGGCTAGAGAAATTGAACTCAGCTTTCCAAACACGTGATACCTTACAGTTAATTTATGTTATAACGGGATGGGCAGTGTACACAGGGCCCTGTCGGTTTGCTTTTTCCCCTCTAAATCATAAACACCTTCATTCAGAAACTGCATTTTGTGTTTTCTTGTGTTATCTTTGTCTAATATTTGACTTTGTTTGATGATCTGAAACATTTGACACAAAAACAGGAAATCAGGAAGGGGGCAAACAGTTTTAAACACCACTGTATTCGCAGGTGGGCTGTGGTATCTTTACATTTATATAACTGTTAATAGAAATCTATCCAGAGCGATGAAAGAAAAGTCAGCAGCTCACCAAAATTTCTCCTGGGATATTTGTAAATACTTATCATATCAAATATCAATGGGAGTCTCTATAGCTGACACAGAAAGGACACGGATAACGATACACTTGATGGCATCTTTTGGAAGGCAAATATTCATTCAACTTCAACTTCCACAAGGCTTTTATAACAATGCCAACATTCTTGCACAATGCAAACACATACATTTTTATGTTAAAATGAACTTCTACCCTTTATCAATGTGCTGTTCACTGGTGTGTCTGTGAATTAAAGGCATCACATGTCGCCTCTCTTGCTCGGAGTGTGAAGCACCAAAGACATAAAGCAGGCTTTTTTCATCAAGCAGCTTTGATGCAAAGACTCTTTGATAGCCTTCTCTGTCCCTTAGGCACACACTGAAGCACATGCATGCATACACATCAAACATACTTTTATGGGTGGCAAGATACAAACGGTTTTCGTTACCCTTTCATAATTTCATACTGGTTTAGGCACAAACCCATCTTGGGCCAGGAACGACACAAATGAAAACCCTCTTTATCTGTTGGTAGATTCAATTTCCTGGCTGCATTTTATTAAAAACTAGAAGCTATTTTGAGAGGTATTTGGTGTTGTGTATCTCTAGGTACTTTCAGATAACAATTTCAGAAATCAATCATACTAGTTTTGAAATAATGGGACTTTTTTTTGTGAATAAGCAACCCAAGTGGGTTGCTGTCTTTCTAACGGTGATGAAAGTGGTGATGTGTGATTTGCCCCAATGAGACAAAAGAACAACCACTAGAGCAGGGCACATGTTCTTAATAGGGCTTCTTTGCTTTTAACAGCATGACAGATACCAGAACCTGTTGTTATCTTGCAATATAATGATAAGTCTCTTAGGACTTCTATAGCAGTAGACAAAGTTTCTGCCATCCAATGAAGACAAGGCATTGCAGATAATGGAGTTCAGATGTTGTTGTATGAGGTGCTGGTTGGGTGTTCTTGTCAGTTTTAGAAGTTGGAAAAAAAACATACTTTACAAGAAAAGCTAATTGGATTGAAACTTGCAGAAGCTTGTGACAAACAATTGGTTCTTGAGTGGATAAGCAAGACAAGTGGTACCTTTAGGCTTAAAAGATTGGTTGAAGTAATTGATGAGGGAGCTGCCTAACTTTAAATTGACAGGATTATAAAAGATGAAGGGATTCAAGAGAATGGAAAGGAGCCAAGAGGTTCAAGGACTGAGAGAGAAGGAATGACTAAGGAAGTTTGGGAAAGTGATACAACTTTGCCAAGGTCTTCAAATTTCTATTTTATCATTTTGACTTGTTCTAAGGAGATGTTGTTTTTTTCACTAACTTCTATTAATAAAAAAGTGTGGCACTGCCTGCCATAAAAAAAGAAAATCTTACAAAGGTAACCCTCATGAAGTTTGAAAAGGTTTAGAATACAGGGAAATTCAATTTATTCAGCAAACTTAATTTAGAGCCAAAATGATTCTGATTTTGTGCATCATCCTAAAAGGAAAAAACGAACAATTTAGTTCACCAAAGCTCACACTATGGGGCAGAAACAGGTTATAAATATGCAAAAGGATGAAAAAGATGGTTTATTAAATAAGTCTGCATTCTTAACTTTTTGAGTGGGGTTCTTTGAGGGTCATGCAAGACGTTTTACATCCAAACTTGTAATTTGCTTCCGCACTTCACTGATTCCACCTCCAGTGGCTTGCAGAGCCATACAACTTTCAAAGCTGTTCCATCTCAGAGGGACTCTGAGTGCAAACTTTGATAAGTGCTATATGAAAAGTAAGCTTTCTTACCTCAAGAAACAAAACAAAAGAAAACTCAGTGTTTTCTTTCTGCCTGTCTTGTAAACCAGTTATTGTATCTTGACATCTTGTACAGTAATCAGTGTTATAAGTCTGATTATTAAGCATTAAAAAAAAGTAACTCAAGGGTGCCAGTTTAGCTCAGTGGGCGAGCAGGCAACCACATGCCGCATGGCCAGAAATCAGCGGCCTGGATTCGAGTCCGACCCGCAGCCCTTTGCTGCACGTCTTCCCCACTCTCTCTCTCTGCTTTCCTATCTTCACTATCCAATAAAGGCAAAGTGACAAAAAATAATATTAAAAAAAAAAAATAATCAAAAAGGCTTCTAACACATCTTCAGTATACCGATGCAACACTTCTCTCGACCTGTTTTGATAACAGCAAATCATGTTCACATGAACAAGGGTGTATTTAATATTGCAGACAGAAAAGCTCTTAGGATCACGAAAACAATGGAGGGTAAAATATGTGTACATGTAATGTTTTTTTTTTTTTTTTTGAGAAACATACTGTGTGCAAGTCTTTGAAACATATGGATTTAGTATATAGAGCAGAAACAGACTCGATACAATTCTAACAAACTCCAAAGTCAATATTTGGTATGACCGGGGCTTAAAGTGAGCCAAAAAAAATCCTCAGTGATGCTTCGAAACATTTGGATAATGAGCAATCAAATATAACTAGTTATTACTGTCTATTACAGGATTATTACTGTTGAATAAGTTAATCGTTCATGCACTGAAGCCTTGTGTTGCTTCCAGTGACGGCATGAAAATACTACATGGAGATAATGTCACTCATGGTCCTCTTTTCTTCACAAAGACAAATATATGACATTGCAAAAGTTGTCATTTTGGTCACAAATTTCCTTACATGAACTTAAAGTTTTGCAGTGTAAAGTCTTTTAGTGACATAGACTTCTTAGCATTTAACAAGACTATCAAACTACTGAACAGATGCTTTTTGAATGGGCCCTGACTTTGTCCCACCTCTGGTCCCAACATGATTATCGGCTCTGATATCCGTTTGTAACTCTGCAAACAATAGTTTTGAAAAGCAGCAGACAATAATCCATGGAGTTTTTGTATGTATGTCAAATATTTTGTGTTTCCCTCGCAGTCTGAACAGAAAAGAAAATTAATTAAAAAGAGTTCAAAAATGTATTTTAATGTGACACCTGACAGACAGGATGGCGGGACTTTTCGCTCAAGGCAAACGTGTAATCTCGGCTGATTTAAAACAGCGATGCTTACTACAGTGAGGACAGATAGCAAAGCCACTGGCATCCCACTGCTGGTTTGTGTCCCATAGAGATAAGAGAAGGAAAGACAGTCTGCCCACCTCTGTCAACCAATGAATAACAATATAGCCCAAGGTCACCATTCCACTGTGAGTGAGTGTGTGAGCGAAAACTGGAAAAGGCAAAATGTGTGTGCTGCATTATTAACGCCACGCCGGCGTTCAGCACACCTTCAGTTAATCATTAACCCGTGTCTGTTTGTGCGCATTTATATCTAGATATATCTTTTGTCTCCTGTAAAATAGCAGAGCACATCACATCAAACAAAATAAGCTTTATAACAGTACAGCGTGATGAGATTTTCACTAGAAGTTGCTTCAGGAACAAAAAAGTCACAGAGACGAAATGCTTTGTGCCGAAGCATATCCATCATGCTGTAAATCCAGTGATGATAGATAATGAAAGTTATGTCGCATCTTCAAGCACACTCTGGACCTTGACGACTTTGACGCTTCCTTGAGTCTGAGCGGCAGTGTTCGTCCATTAATCACTGTCACCTTACTGTTTTCTGTTCTGCAGAACACTGACAAATCCACACAGAGCCTATCATATCTGCTGAAAAGATGGTTATCTACTACCTGTTTTGCTTCTTCAGTTGCATTTTGATGGTAATACTTTCTGGTTGCACTGCATTGTTTCCGTTCTCCTCTTCAGAAAATTACTTCACCACTCCTGGTGGATAGGAGTGGTCTTTTATGGAGATAGCTGCCCCTCCCTGAGCCTGGTTCTGCCGGAGGTTTCTCCCTGTTAAAAGTGAATTTTTCCTTCCCAATGTTGCCAAAGTGTTTGCTCATAGGGGTCACATGATGGTTGGGTTTTTCTCTGTATGTATCACGATGATGACTTATATTGTATGTCTACTGCATAAGCAATGGCCAAAATACATTTTCAAAGCAAAAAAGTTTCAAACGAATGGGTCACAGAGGTTCCGTCCATAATTTAGATACAGGTTATGACTGCTGCTTGCTACATTTAACTGTAGTTCTTGCATTAATTCTGTGTTTTTTAAATATATATAAATACTTTTTTATATTTCAGTGTTACCTCTCTGTATCTGATGCATTGAATTCTTTTTTCAGTAAAAGTGCACCAGTGCTAACTAATCTGAATAACCTGATAGTATGAGCCTTAAAAAAAATAAAACCTTTTTCATCATTTTTTCGCTCTTTGGGATCTAAACTGATTTCATATGTGGTCTCTCTGCAATCCAATAGATCGAAATCTGTTGCAGCGGCAGAGAACTGTAATCCATGTGTGTGCTTCACTTTTATAAGCATTGTTTTCTTTCAAATAGATTGTCATGTCATGCGGTGGTTTATAAGGTCACAGCGCGGCGTGAGCCATTCAGTCCTAACATTGTAACGTTCTTCACTTTAACTATTTTGTTTGAATGTATAGCGTAATACACAGGAACACACAGTGCCTTAACATGCTGTGACAGCTACACGACATCATAGTGATAGATGAATACAATAATACTACAAAAAAGTCAAATCATCATTTGTTAAACTGTTTTTCTTTTGACCTACTAAACACAGGCAAGATTTCCCAGCATTCAACACTGCAGAGCCAGGCGTTCCTGGCCAGCTCCCTGTCATTACAAGGGATAAAGCAGACTCCACGCTTTGCATGCACACACATACACCAACTTTATGGGACTCGTCTAAACAATGAGATCATAGAATTTCATTCCCGTACCCCTTTAATCCAGCCGGCAATCTCACTGTTTCTCTCTTTTTCTTATGACACAGGCCTAATCTGATAGCGCAGACAACCCGAAAGAGAGGGAAGGGACAGTTCGAGGGAGGAGAAATGGACTAACATTATAAAACAAAGTGGGAACCAGGGAGTGTGTGACAGGCAGCGAGAGAGAAAGGTCAGGAGGATAAATGATGGATACTGGGAGAAAGGTTGTAAGACAAAGGTGTGATGCTAGAGTTGAAGATGGATTGAATGAGAAGGAGACGAGCAAACAGGAAAGGAAAGGGTCAAGTGGGGGCAAACGGGAGAAGGGATTATAAGTGAAGGTGATGAGAGAGAAGAAAAGATGAGGAGAGAAAAAAAGGCTTATACTTTTAATATACATAATGTAATGCAGGTCAAGATCCAGTGGGGACATTTATTTAGAGATTTAGTGACAAGGCATGAAAGAGGGTCAACAAGCAAAGCCGGTATTTTATGCAAAGAACATCAAAAATAAATTTGTTTCAGCCACAGTATGTGGATTCAGTCCTTGTGGAGTTGGAAGTTTCATTAGATCTTGCTAGATAGGCCAGCCTTAGTTTCCAGCAGGAGAGCACCAACGGGTTTGAGTCAGCAGTTTGATCTACATTTATATGAAGTAAGTGCCGGTTGCTGCTATTGGTTCTTTACAGATTAATCTGTCAATTATTTTCTTGGGTAATCAATAAACAGTTTGGTTTGTAAATCATTAAAGTCACAAATTACATCTGGTACCAGAAACATCTGGTTTTATCCAGTTTTAAAAAAATGACACATTTATTATGGTGTAGAATGAATGATAAATGATAAAATAATCAAGCATAGCATTATTTCAGGCACATGCCTGGTCGATCGGGGGATCTCAGTACCAATGAGATCACCTGATCAGCATCAGCTGATGTTGCAGTATTATATGATACTATATACTGTTTAAAAATAATCTTGCTTTTTGCCATAACAAGTCATGGCTGATGCTCCATTTCTACTTCAGTGAGAAATCCATATCGTAAATTACAACCAAACCAGGAACCCCTGTTAACCTTATGCAGTAACCTTCCACGTAACCTGACATGAAATGGCATTACATAAAGGTCGATGCAGCCTGATATGACTGAATGACTTGGAAGGTTACAGCGTAAGGATCAGGGTTTCTGGTTAGGGCGTAATTTATGATGTAGATCTAATTTACCGGTGTACGCTCTACCTGACTCTGCTCGGATTATCTGGTTGTTGCGCTCATAACGTTCCAAACACGTGAATTACCGACAGTGAAGTTTGCAGAGCACCCTCTGGTGGACAAACTATGCAACATCAACAGAAAAAAGGGTGTTTCTCCTGTTTCCTCTTTTAATTTTTCAAGTATCAGTCATTATAAGTGCGTGCAACAATACATCAGCAAATTTCAGCTATCAGCTGATATATTGGTCATGCTCTAGTACTGCAATTGTATCTTTACTTATCTGGGACCTGCGATGAGAATTAAGCCTTTCCTCACACCTTGTTTGCAATGACTTGCCAATTAATTTATATCCGAAAATATATTAATATAAACATGCAAAGTAATCAAAGAACAAGAAATTGATTGCAAAATAAGGATGACATTGGATGAAATCTCATTGGGCGCTTTCACTATGTGCATTACTGACTGTTGATCCAAAGGCTAAATCAGCAGATTAGCTGACGAGGTTTTCTAAACTGGATGAAGTGTTTAAACCAGACGACATGATTAATGAGCTTGTCAGCCTTAAGTGCCAGTACTTCCCAACAAAGATGGACAATTTAAACTAAAGATAAACTGACAAACTATTAATGACATTAAAAATAGAACATCTACAGAAAGAAACATACCTACCATTAACACCTGCTGTAGATTTATTTCTTAGGCATGTGAGGACTCTGTGCTGTATATTAAAGTTTGAGCCCAACATTTTCCCAAAGAGGCAGAGTTTTTCATCCACCTGGCACATCTTACGTACCTGGAAGCCAATAGAACCTTTCTGGCGCATTACATAGGGAGCACTGATTGCTCCATGTGGGCTTAGACAAATAAAACATTTGGCTCAAGTATGCTTTCTTCCTTCTACCTCTCCATCTTCCCCCTCTTTCCCCACAACTCCTGCTGTCAGCTTACTAAACATCCCTCTTCGATAATTGGGCTTGTCATAGACATTTAGGAGATAAGGAAAACTGGGAACAGCAGAAGCCATTTGTCACCTCTCAGCATATTAGCAAGCTGCCGACTGCGCCTGAGCTTTTAGAAGGGGTCGCTTCCACATAGGCCTGCATCGGCTGCAAAGCCCATAGAAAAAAAAACCATCTTCCTCTGGAGGGTACATCGATACCATGCACATATTCCCATAATGCCTGGTGTGCACGCACATAAATGGACACCCATAGTTAAGTAGACTGAAAAAATTGATTAAATGCTATTAGCTATTCTCCAAGCCTACCCTGACATTTAATTACACACACACTGACTGAGTATGAATGCTGACGAGCGATGTACTGGGTTTTGAGGCAGCCAACAAAGCTAATTGTCTGAAAGCCAAACACAGTCTCACACACACACACACACACACACACACACACACACACACACACACACACTGTATACAGGCTTGTATTTTTAGGGAGATCGTTAGAACACTATATTTTTTAATCAGCTATATATAGTAACACCATAGAAAATTGTGACAGGAAATAAAAGCCCATGACAACACAAAACAAAGCAAAGCAGTTCAGTTAAAAGGAAACTAAATCATTGATTTCAGTCATTTTCAACTGGGGACGACTCATTTATTAGTTAAGAACTACTGCTTGGTGAATGTAGGGACTAAAAGTGTGCTTTCCAGGCCAAGGACCAATAATTGATGATGAGAAAAGGACTCAAGGGGTTTTTATGTGTGTTTTCTTTCTTTTTTTGACATGGGCAATAATCCCAGTATTGCTAAACATAACTGGGCAATGCTCCCAGTGAAGAGATGGAAAAAAAAAAGTGTCACTGTAAAGTTTTGGGCAGAAGAGGACATAATAAATAACAGCTTTTCCTGGAACAGAAGTCGAGAGGGCACATTGCAAAAAGAAAAATACAGCAATTTTTAAAGCAATTTTGCATGTTCAAACAAATTAGGAGTGTTAACGTGGAGAGCTACGTTGTGACAGCACACATGACGGAACTAAAAATAAAGATTAATTAAACATCATCGTAGCCAAGAAATTAAAAATTCTCTTTCAGAGACTACTCGCTCACTAGTCTTCATGCTGTTTAAAAATAAATAGCAGTCTCTAACCCACAGAAATATGCAGTTTTGGCAGAAAAACATCTCAGGTTTGCAAAGTTGCATCTGAACAAACTACAGGACTTCTGGAACAATCGCTTTTGCACAGAAGAGACCAAAGTTCAGATGTCTGGCTATAATGCAAACCACCTTTTTTGAGAAAAACCAAACACCTCTTGCTAACTGTGAAGCACGGTGGTGGAGGGGTAATGATTTGGGATTGTTTTGCAGCCACACACCAGGGTGCCGTGCACTCGTTCGGTCAACTATGAACTCCTCTGTATACCATGCTTTGTATTCTAGAGTCAAATCAGAATCAGAATCAGAATCAGAATCAGAATCAGAATGGGGTTTATTGCCAAATGTTGAGCAGGTTTACAACATTAGGAAATTGCTGCGGTGCTTCAGTGCAAACATAGTGTCATAAATAGCACTTAAATAGACATGGAAAAAAATAAAAGTAGGGATAAGAATTAAAAGTGCTACGTGGGAAGATATGTGCATGAGATATACATGAGATATATACATGAGAATAAGAATTAAGAGTGCTACGTTGAAAGAGATGTGAGGCCTTCTGCCTGACAGTTAATGGTGCTTTTATATTTACCACGTCGCATGGTGCCGTGCAATGACACTGGTGTAATTTCTCAATTTTTGTAACTCTAAGCATTCTGCTGTTGCCGCCTAACTAGGTGAAGACATGAGTGTGAAATTTTCCACAGTCCTGATGTGGTGGTATTTTCTGAGTGGCGACACCTAGAGTTCGGGAGAATACTGCAGCGGCTACTTGCGTCTTAATGATGAGCATAAATAGAAGTGGCAATGACATTACAGCAGCACAAGCTACAACCAATGCAGTGGCTGTAGTGTGGCCAAACTTGGCCAAAATTAGGTCATGCAGCAGGGCAATGATCCCAAACAGAGCAACAAATCCACAATAGAACGGGTGAGAAAGAAAAAAAAATCCAGATCCAAAGGACAGACCTCTGAAGCAGAACTGAAACTGAAGCACAGTTTTAAAGAAGAACTGGATTCGGCCACAACTATGTGAGAGTCTGTCAGAAAACAGTTACTTTAAGCTGTTGCTGCTAAAGGTGGTTCTACAGGCTACTTAATCACAGGCTGTGATTAGTTTTAATACTGCACACTGCAGTGACTGTTAAGTGAAGACATAGCAGGCGATAACATGACTCTGTGTAGGTCTTTCTTTTTGACATGGCTGTCAGACACCTTAAATGTTTATTAGGCAGACAATGCAAAAGCAAAAGAAAATAGAGAGCCGATAGACTTACCCAGGAAGTTTATGTGCGCTAAAAATGAGTAGATGCTGACTTTTGCTTTCATGCAGGGTTATAACACAGTTTTCCCAGTTGAAAGTCCTTTACTTAATCATTTAAGTAATTAGTTGGGTTTTTTTTGTTTTTTTAAGTGTGTACACATGTGTGGGAGTTGGGTTCCCTTTCAGACCGCTTGAATTACAGCATCATAAAAGGTTATTATTCATCTTTTGTCCAGTGGCAGCAAAACGCATGTTGCCTACATCAGCTTTAAAAGCTATTGCTGCTGGTTGCTGCTGGTTCAGGGACAGGCTAATAAAAACTAATTGAAACTTCAGCCTGCAATCCAATTTAAAGTGCAACTTCACTTCAGAAAAACAAGTTGGGTTTTTTTTCCCCCCCAACTATTTGGGCATCAAGCATCAGAGAGTGTAATCTAATAAACAGCTATTAAGGGGAATTTAAAAAACCTGATGATCCAAATCTCATCCATCTGATAAAACTTCGTTTAACAGGCGCAGCTCAAAGCATATGCAACTGTGGGTGGCATATGGGTTCTAACTGTTCCTCCACATGTAGAGACAGAAATCCTGTGACGAATATAAATGTTCCTTAACTGGTTGAGTCGCTGCCATGTCTGCATTAAGTCATTAAGGGATTTGTGGCTTTATACATTAACTCATTTGATATTTGGGAATGATATCTCACTGTTTGGAAACAGATGACGGATTTACGGCACAAATCCCCAGTTAGCGCACGGCTGGTCCGACACCACACATCCAGGTTTATATTACAAATGCTGTTCTCAGTAATATCGCATTTCTTTGCTTCTCTGGAGCAAAACCAAGACCAATAAATAACCTCAGAATTTGCATATTAACTATGGTTAAACATTAAATGATCTTCTTAATACATACTTACATTAGAATATCCATCACAAGTTCAGCCAAGCCGGGCTTCGACTGTGTGTTTCACGATGCCTTCCAAAACCATAGCTCCGTTTCCTTTTTCCAGCCAACAGAAATTTACATGAATTTTCCATCTGACAGGCGGAAGAAGAGTTGGAAGAGGACTAGACATTGAGCACCTGCCAGCAAACTAATCGGCCTATGACCGATTTGGCCTCGAGGCCCGTCCTGCCTGACCCAACCTATTCGAGCACAAACACCCTGCAGTGCGGCGGGAGACGCAGGCCGAGCGGCCATGTTTTAAAACCAGGGGAAGAACAGCTCGCAACTTTTCTTCCTGTGTTTGAGAATGGGAGAATTTGATTTGGCTTTCAGCAAAACAGCTGAAGCGTCTTGTTTCACTCAGATGGAAAAACTATGGTGTCGACAGGAAACCACTGAATTTCATCACATTCAAATCTTATTATAGAAAGTTTGTAATACCTCAGGATCTAATTTCCTTGTTATGTACAAGTCCAATGAGATTGAAATTGCAGAACAAATGGAAAAAAGAGATCACCCAAGGGATTTTCAGGAAACGTAGGTG
This sequence comes from Mchenga conophoros, assembly GCF_057382185.1. Lineage (NCBI taxonomy): Eukaryota > Metazoa > Chordata > Actinopteri > Cichliformes > Cichlidae > Mchenga > Mchenga conophoros. The sequence continues at coordinate 38,267,454 of NC_140547.1, read as the reverse complement.
CACTTTCAACCTCAGATGAATAATCACAGTCAAGAAATGAACAATGCCTCTCATTTCCAATGCTTATATCCTAGTTATGCGCCTTTATAGAATTACAGGTTAAAGCTGCAGTCTTAAATGTAATTTGTTTGGGAGTATTCCACTAAATATGCACTCTCTTGCTTTTGCATATGAACTAACAGCAGCAAAGGAAAGGGAAACTGTTATCTAATTACCTGTTATATCGGGTTTAAGATTTCCCTTCCAAATGCACAGTGTCAGGCCCAGTTCTATCAGGGTGCAAAGGCACCGATTACAGCCTTGGTTTAATATATTAGAACCTCTGCTGAAATATTAATAGCAAATGTGCCGCAAAGACATGCCATTAATTATACCAAGGACGTGGTCTTTTGTGAAGTATAACATAAAATAATTGCAACCTAATAAGCAATGGTCAACCTCTGGTGATGAAAAATTAGGCCAATGCAGAAGAGGCAAAAAAAACTGCAGTTCCACTAATGACCACAAGGTGACAAAAGGGAATCAATCTCCATAGAGTCCCAGCTTTACACCATTTAAAAGCATATTTATTTCCTGGTATAAAATACCGTTTTGGCCTCTATATAAAGTTTCACCCTTCACAATAACTGTCATGGTTCTCAAGATCTGGAGAGGTCGTGGTGTGTGTATTTTTTGTCTTAACCTCTCCCACCAGGGCGGAACTGGACCTTGGTTCCCCGCCTCTGAACCCACCCTGAACACACACCTGTGGCTCATTCACACTGATCCTGGCAGACTACTTAAGATGGCAAGAGAGGCTGCTTCCTCGCTGGATCGTCACATTACCAAGTGTCAGTGTAGCATTGCCTATGAAAGTGTTCCTTTGATCCCCTAGAGTTTCCTCCTGACTTTGTTTTTTCCTCTGTGTACAGGCCTTCTAGACTCCCTGCCCGTCTTCCCTGCCGTCTGGATTTCTGTGGATGTGTGTGAGTGAGCGTGAGCTTCTTAGTGTGGACATTTTTGAGTTACGGATCAAGTGGAAGAAGAGCGTGTGTGTACCCCCGTCTTGGACCTTCCCTTCGGACCCCGCCCTACTCCCTGGAGCCCCGTGTTATCTGTTCCACTGTATATATGTATATATTCTCACTTGGTGTCACATTGCAAATAAACCCTCACCTTCTCTCTAAACTTCAGAGTCCTGCGAGTGAGTCCTCTGCCTACTAATCTGTGACAATAACTCTTAGTTCTTTATAACTTATCAACGTTCATCCACTGTTGGTTGGTAGCTGTCCCAACACAATAATTTGGGTCAGTTCACTCTCTGCCTGTTCCATTTGGAGCATTTCAAGGGGCTTATCTGCGTAATATTATGGCTTGCTTTTCTATACAGCACATCCTAGACCTTTGTGCTTAATTTTTGATCAGTATAATTCTGATATTTTATTAAATGATTAGGCCATTTACTGCTACTACTAGGCAACTTAGCATTGCGCCGTACAGTTTGAATGTATCTTGCTAGCCAAGCTTGATAACACTGGCTAATGAATTAGCACTCCACTCTGCATTTCATATAAGCTAATTTCGAGCTACAAAACAAACAAAAGGAAAAAAAAAAACAATATGGCGGCACTCAAAGTGCCAACCTGACGCTTTAAAATCGTTGATGTCATGGTGGCTGTTTATTATGGCAATAGCTCTGCTTTGTGGTTGCAATACAACGTTTTTCATCCAGATGTATTTTTATTACTTTGGCAGAAAAGAAAAAGTGCGACTTTCAGAGAAAGGGATCGGTAGTGAATACAGAGGGAGAAAGAGAGTATTGAGTAGAAAAGGGTGGGCAGAAAAATCAACAGTATAAATATTACATGGAAGATGAAGAGACAAGAAAAGAGAGAGCCTCTGGAATGTTCTGGAAAGCAGAGAAACAAAAAGGGATGCTAAGAAAGCGCACATATGAAACCACATTTTTAACCTCCAAATTTATATTCAAAAAATAATTTTTAAAAAAGGCATTATATTTTAGAGCTTGCCACATGGATGAACATAAAGTTTCTGTATTTGCGTTTTTAATCTAGATAAAAGCAGCTGTAGATGGCTATAAACTAGGTGATAATCTGTTTTTGGCAGGCCGCGATCACTTTTAGGTGTCTGCCCTTTGCACCACAATAATTTCACACGCACCTTAACTGATTTTAGGTTTGGAACTGGGCCTGTAGAACCTAGCCCTACATCCGAGGAAAACCCTTTATACTGCAGTAAGGGGGTAGTGGAGAAAAAGCACAGCAGACTCCCTTGGCTTTACTTGTCTCACTCTTTCTGCAGCTGCTGAGTCAACATTCAAATATTTGCAATATCGGTGGTCAGAAAACCACGAACAGCAGGTGGAGAGATTGAAAGAAAATCAGTTCATGCATGTCTGTCTGCCTGACACAGCAGAGCCAAGTCTGAATCAAATTTCATTTGTCTGCTTTCTGGGCCACATGTTTCCAAGCCAATGACCTATCACCTTGTTGCTGTAATCCTTCAACAATGATGCTGCGATCTGGTGCTTCCTCAATCCTACAGTCCACTGCTGACCAACAGCTGCATGGGTTTATCTTTATGTAGGAAAAAAAAAATTACACAGACCCTGCAAACTCACATCTTCTCTTCTTTTAGCTTTTCTCACAGCTGTTGTAGCTTAAAGATAAATAAATAACAGTGTTATGAAATCAAAAAATATCACTCAAATTGATTTGGCTCATATTCAAATGTGTTCATTTTAATTACCTGGATATTATTTAACACAACTTGCCATATATTAGGTTTAATATAGCAATAACTGTGTCTACCATAGGTCACCGGTTTCTTACTAGCTTCATACTAACTTCACTAGCCATTGCTAGTAAAAATTTCAACTATTTATACACTAATTTGAACTATTTTGGCTATATACCCTTTACTTTTCATAAAATAATACTTCTAAATTATTAACATAATTAAGTTTTTTTTAAATCAGCCATTAAACCCTAATTTTCATCTACTTCAGTTAAGCTTTTATTAATATTAATCTTTTAATGTTTACATTTTCAGCCAATCTATCAGTGTGGTCGATTTTAACCATGCTAGCCCCACGTTTAGCTATTTAGCTATTTAACTTTAACTAACAGTTTCAAACATTTACCCATTATTGTTGTCCATTTCATAATAGCTGCTAAAAATTGTAACCATTTAGCATTACTTTGACCTAAATTTATTTAGTTACAGAAAGTTACAGCTTTTAGTTACATTTTGACCTTCTTTTTTTTTTTTAGCTTTTAGATAATTTACCCTTGTAGCCTAACAGTTTTAACCATTTGATTGCTAGCCTTAGCTAATAAGTTAAACGATTTACCCAGTACATTTGACTTCTTTTAACCACAGAGCCTTACTTTTAACTAATTTAACCCTTTAGCCAATAGATTAAGATTTGTTTGACCAGTCGTTACTTAAGCTTGTTCATACTATTTATTTTCACCATTTTGACTCTGCTCGATTGCTAATTAATTCCCATGCACCTAGTATTCAGCGTTACAACTGACAAAATTAGCAATTTTTTCATACTAGCTGACCTACCAGATAATATTTTAATGTGAACCTTGACAACAAAAGTACCTTGAGGTGTACAAATCTAGCAGGTGAATGTCACATCGTATTACATATTCATGGAAGGATCAGAAGCAAATTTGTTATCAGTCCAAGTAAAAACTTCACCAGGCTATTGAATAGACAACATTAAAACAACCTCCTCCTGAGCTTTTTTTACTCTCTACAGTAACTACATAAAACTCCTGAACTAGTATACAGTATTCATACAGTCTGCATGACCATACCATAAATGCATATTCAAGGCAAGCAACTTGTGTTCAAAATTTATGTGCAAAACCACATTTTAAGTGACCACAACCCACAAATACATGCACACACGCACGCACACTTCCCAGCAACCATATAGCTAAACCCTTCAATCCATGATGTAATCTCTAAGTGTGTTCAGTAATTACAAGGTCTCGGGTGCTTGGAGCCACCTCAGCCTTATGTAACTTAAGATTCACGTGCCGTTAATTCAGTGAGCGAGATTACAATATGGTTGTTCTAAAGCCTGCTGTGGGACGGTCCAGTATTGCATCCAGCTCCTTGCTAGTCAGCAGATGATGAAGAAAGCTAAAAACATGTATAAACTCTCATTCATAAGAGAAATCAAAATAAACTTTGAGATTGTTTGGCTAGGGATGCAAAATGGCACAAGCAAACTTTAAAACAATATGCATCTATGTCAAGCACATACTGTATTTAAGCTAAAGTCGTGTAGGCAGATTTTTGATGCCTCATAATTATAACAGCTATAGCCTGAATTTGATTCCTGCTTTGATCGACGTTTCTTCTTTAAAACATTTCACTGGATTAGATGTACAGATAATAGTCACCTCTGCATAAGCAGGATCAACACAGAGGTGACTTTGGCATGCAAAACAAATATAAACTTTATTCGCAGTGCACTTAATGCTCATATGCTTCAGATAAAAGCACATAGCGATGAGATGCCATCAAAAGCTCAAAGATTGAAAATGGGTCTTGAAAAATTGCAGGAGTATACATTAAAAGTCAGTGGCCCTGAGCCAGAGGCCCATAACTGGCTTCACTACCAGCCACAATCTCTATGAAAACCTCCCCCGGAGCTTCATCAACAAAGCCTTCACTGAAGAGCTTTAACACGCCAGAGGCTGAAAAGGGATTACTTCAAATCAAAGAACAACAAAAGCATGTACGGTACAAGCGGCGTCTAGGGGCACCAGAACTTACTGGAAAGCTGCTAACATTCCCAGTTCGTCGTCATCATCACACGGCTCCATCCTGTCAGCTGGACAGATGAAGGAAAGATCGGGTGGAGTGAGCGGAATGGTTCTCCCAGCCCCACCACCACCACCTCCACCACCAACAGGCTTAGAAAAAAAAGAGCTCCTATCCCGCTCCCTGAGTCCAAGTCCTCCTCTAAAAAAATCTACTTCCTCTGAATCTCTTTAGAAAAAAATCCCCAAACTCAATTTTCTGTGTGTGTGTATGTGTGTTTGCATATGTGTATATCTTTGTGTGTTCCTGTGTTTTTTTCCTCATTCCTAGCTTGGTGCCAAATGTTCCAGCTTAGTGCTGCTGTGCAGCACCGCTGGTGATGGATTTAGCCGGGGCATCTGGGCCAGGGATAAACTCCATTCTCACACACACACACAAATGCACGGACACCCACACACACATGGTATGCACATGAGTGTCATGCGAAATAGCAGCGGACAATGTTGAGACCCCCCCTCACAAAACCTCAACAGTAAGATCACAAGATGTGAGCTTTACAGTAAAGACACACACACACAGACCCACACACTACTTTTGCACTCGCAGAGCATCCGCACAGAGCCGCTGGATCAATGCATGAACAGATGTGTGCCAACTTCAGAGCTGCCACTAAGCGCAGACATCAGCAGCTGTACTTACACATGTGCATGTGTGCGTATCTCTTAAACCTTGCTGCTCCTGGGAAAAGATGCGTGGGACATATAGTAGGCACCTCACTACATTTATGTGTTTGTGTGAGAATCAGTGGCCATGATACAATCCTCTGTGGTCAGAGCAGACGGAGGTCAGCTGTGCCTGTGGGCATGCAGCAGACAGTGTGCGATTAACACAACAATGATGTATACAATAAGGACAAAACATAATAGCAAGCTCGTCCTTGCTGACTCGCTACAGAGGAGAAGCAGGGCCTGATGATAATAAAACCTGATCGTGTAAAGTGAGAGACAAGATTATTTCGGGGGCACCATCAAGTGCTGTTTCTTCTTTTTCTCTTTGAGGCAGATGTTGATCTTCAGCATGAGTGTGAGTCTCTGATGTTTTTTTAACAGGGCAAACTTTCTGTTTTATAATTACAGGCCAGTCCATCATTTTACACTTTATATTTCTAATACTAACATATCTCAGGGATTAAGTGTGCTGCTAAACTTCTTTATACTAATAGAAAAGGGAGTGTCACTGGAGGCCCACTTAAATTAAAAGTGTATTTGGCCACAGCTGAGGGAGTTTGACACCCCTGCTGCAGATCCGACAGATAATCCTCTATTTTGTAAATCTTGGTCAATCAGTGTTTCAGAATAGACTTAATTTTTTATTCAGTAAGATCAGAAATAAGCAATTGAGCCCTTAAACTCAGCGCTAACAACCAAAATACGTTTTCCCATAGACTTTTATAGGACAGGAAGTCATTTTGCAACCAGAGCTATCGCCATCTGGTGGTCTTCAGATGGAATGCAGGTTCAAGGAACTAATGCACTTTTTTTTGTTCACTACGTCCATGTTTTAGGCTGTCTATGATGTTGACAGCCACCAAATACTAGGTGTCCTGTGAGCTGAAAAGCATTATATAAGTACCAGTCCATTCAAACTTCTGAGATGTTTGAGATACTGAGATACTTTGTGTTACTTAGTGAGCTGGATGTTGTAGATGCAATTTTAGCTTTCAGTTTATTTAAACATAAAGTATTCATTATACAGCATTATTGCCGAATACTATCAAATAAGAAGTGCATAAGTCCTCTCTCACCAGATTGATGTAGAATGATGTAGTGGTCAGGATAAAATCACATTTAATGGGAAACTGGAGTCGAAAACATCATTGTCATTGGACATTGACTATATTACAATGCAGTGACTTCACATGAGCCCCAGGTGGCAGACTTCAAAAAAGTATACAGGAATGACTACCTGGTCATCATGTCTCCAACTGTTTTTGTATTTAAAGAGGATAATCAAGGCACAAGTTGTTCCAGGACTTTGCCACGGCGCTACCTGTGGACATCCTGACACACTGGTAAACAGTACTGGCTTTTCAAAAAGTGTATAGCGCCCAAGACACAGGCTCTAGGAGAAACAACTGGTGGCTTTATATGTCAAAACCTGTTATAACAAGCACTACCTTGATAACCTAAGTGATAAATAGGAACTACAGTCTTCTACTTTGTGACATCTAACAGCCTCTTTGAAGTGTTACCAGTCTGATAATCCTGTAGATTTATAATCGCATGTCGTGATGTCCTCTGCGGTCACACTTTGTGGCCGAGTAAATCATTCGTTTAACAGCTGAATTTGGCTTCGGTACACTGCAACATCAATTTCTGTGTATCGCAATATGCAAATAACTGTTAAACAAGTTGGCAGTGACAGAAAATCATCGATATGTCATTATCAAAGGACAATGAAGTCAGCTTAAGCTGCCTTTTAAGGATGTGGCAGGACAGTTTTGGCACTGTGATGACTGTTCTGCACATTATTCCAAGATATGATGCCATCTCTGCACATTCCAGTCCAGTGAAGACCAGCTCCGTTTGCTGCCTCTTGAGATGCCACCTGCTCCTGACTCTTGGCCAAGGATATCTATAGCCAACACTACAGGGATGTGACTACTGATTTGTATGCAGCCATGACCCTGTTGGTCTAATTTTACACCTAACATAAATATCTGCTTATGCAGTGTATTGCATTGATATGAAATATGAAATATCAGCCAGCTAGCATTTTTCACTACAGATATGGCAGGATCCTTTAATTAGTAAATGAAAGTAACCCTAAACACACATACAGGTGTGTATGTATGTACAAATTATACTGGAAGCATCTCCTGGTCGAAAGACCTCAGCCTTGTCCATCTGGAGGCTTTGTAGACTTTATGTAACCCTGCCTGTTTACTGAGAAAAGCGTCCCCTGAGTAAAGGCACTTTACTTTTTTATCCACTCACTGTCATGAGCTCTGTTTTATGCAATATTATGTGGATTGTCATGGGAGAGCAGATGACGGGGGAAGGTAGTGCAGCGGGAGACGCAAAGAGGACAAAATTAGGGGAAGACGGAAGGAAGAAGGGAGATATGCGGAAGGAGAAGCAATTCAGAGATGACTCATGAAGCAAATTACAGGATGAGTGATCTCATTTCGTCTTTAGGGGAGTAATAATTGGAAAAAATACAATAATGACAATCCCAATTCAGAATCAAAAGTAATAAGCTGTCATCAGTTCTCTTCATTCACATCTCATTCATGGTGTCGTAGAAGAGTTGACGTGACACAGAGCTCAGTCCTGGGTGCCATATTACTTTTTCATTTTAAAAAGAATTTAATCACGCCCTCTCCAATCAGTCATAAAACACCACTAACTAACCAACACATCAATCTGGGACAAAAAAAAAAAAACACCTTTTAAAAAGTACACGATTGGCATTTATCTTGTGTTTTATACCAAAGAAAAAAATTTGTATGCAACTCACATCCAGTCGTGCTTACAAATTCATCTGCTGCTGCAGTGAGGGCACTAAATCAAAGGTCAGAATTTTAAACTCGAATGTTATGCACTGTTGGAGTGATTTGGACATCTCAGCGCTGTGATCTTGTGTTCAAAAAAGTACCAAACCAACCAGATGGAGGCAGGACGCAGTTGAATTTTAAATCGGCCTCGCATCTTTCTGCTGTATTTTTTAGTCAGTTTCATTAGATGTCTCCTTTGTATTATGGCAGGACTCAGTCTGATCAATTCTGTATTTGAAAACCCGCTTAGATTTAAATCCATCAGTCCTTGCCACAGCCCGATTAAAGGAGGAAATTGAAACTTGTAAAAAGAATAAATTTATAATGAATCTCTGCATCACATTACCCTGAATCCCCATTTTCTCTCTTCACATTTCCTTTGTATTAAGGCTGGACCGCAGTCTGGTCCCCTACTTGTTTACATTTTGGGTTGACTCATGGTGCCACGGCAACCATAGACAACTTTTTATGGGGAAAGCGAAGCCTTTAAAGCAAGAGTCCACAAAAAATCAGGTTCACACACAATTCCTCTGGTATATAATGATATTTATCCATCCAGATTGTTTTGGTGTCAGTTCCTCAGTTTTAAATATATATCGCCCAGAGAAATGTCAGCATTGTCGTAAATGCAACGGAACCAGATGGCACTTAGGTTGTGATGCTCAAAGCAACAAAAAGAAAAAAAGAAAATGACATTTGAAAATCTCCACAAAGCCGCAAATCTCGCTGAGGGCAGTTTCACATAGGAACTATTTTCTCTCTGCTCACTACATCCAGTATTAAAAATGAGAGACTCACCACGATGATTTGACAAACATCCGTGCCAGGAATGACTGTATGAACTGTTTGGGACATATTTTCTTTTGTTCTTGCTTAGATTTTGTAACCGTTAAAATATGTTGTTTTAGATGGGTAGGTATATTAAACTAAACCTTCAGCCAAGTTCCTTTCAGCCCCAATTACAAACAAATTCAGATAGAAAATGCTGTTGAACATTTGTACATGAATGGTAAATGGCCTGTATTTGTATAGCGCTTTACTTAGTCCCTAAGGACCCCAAAGCACTTTACACTACATTCAGTCATTCACCCATTCACACACTGGTGATGGCAAGTTACATTGTAGCCACAGCCACCCTGGGGCGCACTGACAGAGGCAAGGCTGCCAGACACTGGCGCCACTGGGCCCTCTGACCACCACCAGTAGGCAACGGGTGAAGTGTCTTGCCCAAGGACACAACGACCGAGACTGTCTGAGCCAGGGCTCAAACCGGCAACCTTCCGATTACAAGACGAACTGCCAACTCTTGAGCCATGAATGCAATTAACTCTCCTCATAACCCTGATCTTCTAATGGAAATGTCTTATTCATTTAGACAGCATGTGCCTAACATGGAGTTTATTTGGCGAGGTCGGGGTCAACAAGGACAGCAGAGTTGTGAGCTGTAATACCAAAACAATGAGCTGAAAGCTGATAAAATGGTGTTTAAAGAGTATGATCACAATATTGTGTGGGCTTGTTACTTTGAGTGATACCTTTCATGTTAGAAATAACCAAGTCACAGTCAACAGCCACTTTATGAGGTACACCAGTTCAACTGCTTATTAACACAAATATTCAACTAGCCAATCACATGGCAGCAACTCAGTGCAACTTGTCTTGTAAACATGGTCAACTGTCTGAAGTTCAAGCTGAGCATCAGAATGGGAAAGAAAGTTAAGTTAGATTAGAACATGGCATGGTTGCTGGTACCAGACTGGCTGCTCCGAGTTTTTCGGAAACTGCTGATTTACACAGTCGTCTATGGAGTTTACAGAGATTGGGCTAAAAAAAGAGAAAATATCCAGCGAGCTGCAGATGCCTGGGCAGAAATGCCTTGTTGGTGTCAGGGGAGAATGGCCAGACTGCTTCGAGCTGACAGGAAGACAACTACAACTTGAATAACCCCTCATTACAACCAAGTTATGCAGAAAAGCATCTATGAATGCACAACACGTTGAACACCGAAGCAGATCACCGCAACAGGTGCCACTCCTGCCAGCTAAGAACAGGGAGCTGAAGGCAGAATTTGCACAGGCTCGCCAATATTGAACAACAGAGGATTAAAAAATTCATATTTGGTCTGATGCGTCTTGATTTCTGCTGTGAAATTTGAAAGGTAGGGTTAGAATTTGGTGTAAACAACATGAATCCTTGTATTAACAGGTGGATGGTAGTTCATGGTATGGGGGATATTTTCTTAGCACACTTTAGGCTCCTTAATTCATGCTCAATCGTCCAGGTAAGTAAATCTCCAAACGTTGATTCTGTTTATAAGATTGGGGAAACCTGCAGTCAGCTGAGACTGAAGAAGTCACTTGGATAAGTGACGAAACGTTTCTCCCACAAAACGTTACGTCCAGATGAACAGAATCACCTTTTGGAGATTTAGGCTCCTTAGTACCAACTGAGCATTGTTGAAGCACCACAGCCTTGTTGTTAGTCATGTCCATCCCATTATGACCAAACTGTACCCATTGTCTGATGGTTGCTTTCAGCAGGATAACACACTAAGTTATATGGTTTATAGAACAACTCAGCTGGCCTACCCTGTCATCAGATCTCAGTCCAACAGAGAGAGCACCTTTGGGATGTGGTGGAACAGGAGATTATGCAGCCAACAAATCTGCAGAAACTGTGCAACACTATCATATCGGTATAGCCCAAAGGAATGTTTCCAGCATTTTGCTGAATCAGGATGGCTCAGAAGGCAAAACACAATTCACAATCCAGTACCAGTACTGTGTTCATAATGGAGGTGGAAGGTGACTGGTTCTATAAAAACATTGGGTTAGGGTTATGGGCAGCTAGAGGATTATGAGTGGTTTGTAGCTTGCCTCCACCAGTGTGTGAATGTGAGAGAAAATAAATCGTGGAATTGTAAAGCGCTTTGAGTGTTTAGAAAAGCGCTATATAAATGCAATCCATTATTAGTATTATTATTATTATTATTGTTGTTTGTAAGTTTGGTTTTGAATTGCATTGGGACAGACATTATTATAGTGTTGACCTGCTAGCAGGTCTGCTTACTGCCACATTAAATGCTTAATTATCCATTTACTTGGATAATTTACATGAAACATAAATTGCATATGTTCATATTTCCCTATTTTTAACACATATAGGTAAGCCTGCCACCATCCTACAAAGCAAAGCACAGCCTCACACTAAAGTCAGACTCGCATTTTATGTCAAAAAAATCACAGAGCTTGAAAGGAGTAGAAAATGCAGTTGCTACAGTAAGATAAGGAGGAGGGCTCCAATCAGAGTGTCTCCACCCAACTGTGAAAATGTCTGTTTACCACACACTGCGCTTGCCTGGAGAGATAGAAACAACTTTCTTCAAAATTCTCCAGCTTCTGCTCAGATGAAATGAGGTGCAAAGTGCATGGGGACACGGAAACACACTGCGATATTTGAATATCTGTGCTGTGCCATACGTGGCTAAAATAGAAATACTTTACCCATCACAAGCACCGCAGGTTCACCGCATTCCACCTCTTAAAAATATATACGGGAGACATAAAAGGATGAAATGGCATTAAACACTATATCATATCTTACCTCATGGCTTAATGTGCCATCTTTTTGCAGCTCTCTGCCCGACTGTCTCCTAATCCTCAGGCTGCCACCCAGCAGGTCCCAGCAAAAACAATAACCTGAACTGCAGCAAAATTACTTTATGTTCAGGGTCAGTGGGGGTGGTGTGGAAAAGAAAAACAAGATGTTCAAAGTTGAGGAGCAGATGGGATGCAAGGAAGTGAAGGAGAAAAGTGAGCTGAGAAGAAACAGACGTGATTAGGATTGGAGGAAGCTGGGAGTCGAGGGCAGAGGGTCCAGAAGAGTGCTGATGGGGTCAGGTGATTCAACGGCAAGTGGAAAATCTCTTTATCTGCTTTCTTTCCTTACATCTCTGAAGCTCTCTCCGTCTCTGCTATGATTATCATCAGGCTGCCTCTCCTTTTTCCCCCTCACCCTCCCTCTCTCTCTTGCTCTCGCTAAACATCTGGGGATGTGATTATTACTTTTGCTCGGGAAAAAATCCGAACGAGGGCAAAGACATTAACACAGAAACAGTTGCTTATGTTTAGAAAAGGTAATCATATTCTTGTATTTATGTTATGTTAATACTATTGTGAGGGTAATAATGTGCATTAGAAAGTCTCACCTTAATTGTTTTCAGCAATTGTCATTACTGTCACTTCCAGCCACTTCCTCCCCTCAACCCCAACCGGTCACGGCAGATGGCCCCGCCCCTCCCTGAGCCTGCTTCTGCTGGAGGTTTCTTCCTGTTAAAAGGGAGTTTTTCCTTCCCACTGTCACCAAAGCTCTTCGGATCATCTAATTTTGGGGTTTTTCTCTGTATTATTATAGGATCTTCACCTTACATTAAAAAAATGCCAATGACATTTTTGGGGTAACTTTTTAAATGCTAAAATACCACCGATTCAATGTGAATAAGTAGCTTTACCTAAACGAATGATTGCTGTGGAGCAGCTGAGTAAGGCAAATGGCTTGGCTTAGCAAAAAGATTGATCTTTCTTCAGCAATATGAAACAAAAAATTTAAAAGAAGAGGTAAAACTATGGCAAGAGGAAAAGACCAGGAGCAGAACTGCAGAAATTGGACCAACACTGCAAAGGCTTAAAGCTACAGCGACACCTTAACAAGGACTCAGTAACATATCTTAGCAATTTCTTAAAGGTTTTGCAACACTACAACGCAAAGACTCATGGGAATTTAATGTTCATATATAAATAGGAGAATTAGCAGTGTTATTACTGGGTCTTCTTTTCCTTGACACCAGCTGTGAAATGTGTCAATATGTCTACTCTTCTCTTCCACCTAAGAGTCGACATTTTTATCACATTTTCACGAGAAACAGGGATCATGGGAGCTCGTTGGACCGTTTTCCAGGACCAGATCAAATGTGTATATCTAACCTTACTGCACGTGGAGATTACTTCTGACTGGATAACTTCCAATTTCCTCCACCCTTTCTGCACAACTTAATCAATTCTGATTGGATCTTGTCTCTCCAGAATATTTCCCTCTCAATTTTATTCGCTGACAAAAGTCTCCATCATCGCTTTTGTCCTTGTGCATTAGTTTATATGTAGTTATCATCTTGTTTTTGTCAGAAAAAAAATGAAGAAGAGTAAATGAAGAAAAATATGATGAAGTTATTATTATTAGTCAATGAAATTTAAATTGTCCGACAGTGGACTCCTCTTTGTGATTATCCTGCTAAACCTCAATACTGCTGACCATAATATTTTATTACAGAGATTAGAGCATGCCGTTAGTATTAAACATACTGTACTGCACTAGTTTGAATCATGCATGTCTATAGACTTCAATTTGTTCATGTAAATTCATTTCCCTGCTATGCCATATACCCAGCTTTATCAATCCATAAATCAGATGACAAGCTGGGTCTGCCAGAAGTTTCCTTCTTTTCAAAGGGATTTTTAATTCCCACTTTCCATACTACTATATAAATAAAATTAAACTGAACTAAACTGAATCAATATGTTCAGCTAGCAATGGGCCAATGTGATTGACAGTATTGTGGTGAAAACAAACTTTTGGCCAGTGTTTACATTTGTTGTCAAATTTGTTATTATACAAAATATGTGTACAACCGTACGAAAAAGAGCAGGGGTGGGGGAACTCCAGGCCTCAGGGGCCAGTGTCCTGCAGGTTTTAGATGTGTCCTTGATCAAACACAGCTGATTTAAATGGCTAAATGACCCCCTCAACATGTCTTGAACACTCCAGAGACCTGGTAATGAACTAATCATTTGATTCAGGTGTGTTGGCCCAGGGTGAGATCTGAAACCCTAGGACACGGCTCCATTGAGGCCTGGAGTTCCCCACCCCTGTTGTAGAGCCACCTGTTGTAGAGCAGCGATAACTTAAAGTAAGGATAAGAGTTTTTGGTATGAATTGATAAATTCATACCAAAAACTCTTATGATGATCCCTCACATCATGCCTGAGGTTTGCAGGCATTTGTTCATGCAGAACTCTTTTAAGGTCCCACCACAGCATTTAAATAAGGTTGAAAAAATAAGGTTTTTTCTTTTTCAGTCATTTCAGTTGTTTTCTGTTTGATGTTATTCTTGGGCTCATTGTCCTGTTTCAAGACACAATTTGGTCCCGGCCTTTGCTGTCATACATATGGCCTCACATTTGTTACACTTTGGTATAGAGAGGAGTTCATAGTCAACTCACTGCAAGGTGCCCAGGTCTTGTGGCTACAAAACAAAAGCCCAAATCCTCACCCTTCCACCACTGTGCTTAACAGTGGGCGTGAGGCGTTAGTGCTGATATGCTGTGCTTGGTTTTCACCAAATGTGGTGCTGTGCATTATGGGTAAGCATCTCCACTTTGGTCCATCCAGAGGACATAGTTGCATAAGTCTTGTGAATTGTTCAGATACAACTTTACAAACATAATCCATGCTACCATGTTCTTTTAGACGGAAAAGGCTTTCATCAAACAAGCAGTACTTGCTCAGTTTTTTTCATTAACTTTAACATCATGCTTGTAGAATCTGAGATATAACTCTTGGGTTTTTTGCCATTTTTTTTTGTGCACAGTCTGACCTTGGGGTGAATCAGCTTGGATGGAAGACTTTGGTAAAAATAGAGGTTTTGGGAGTGTGTTGGTCTAGAGCATTCAGGTTTAATAACACAATCATCAGCAGCTGGCTGCTACTTACCTCTTAATTCCTGTGGATTCACATAATGTTGCATCTTTGATATCTATACTGAACGCCATCTCAGTGAAGGCTGGAAAATTATAAGTGGGCTCTTTTCTAGCAGCCGTCGTAGCTTGTTAGGAGACTCACACGCTGATTAGCAGGAATTCAGAACCATGCTGCCTGAATGATTTGAGTTCATAAATATTTTTTGTTCAGTCAATGTCTTGATTGAAAACGCCTTCAGGTCATACCACAGCATTTCCATAGCAGTGGAGTGAGGTGGGCTGACAATGCCTTATAAAATATCTCAACACAATTAACTTTTGCCTTAACAATTACAAGAGGTTGCAAAACAGACCCAAATCATGATTCTCTCCCTACCATGATAATTGGTGTGAAATGCCTTTATTCTCTCATAGTGTTGTGTATTTTGGCCAAAGAGGTTCAGCCTTTGTCTCATCCATCCATCATTATCCCAGAGGTGATACCAAATGTTAACATTTGTAGTCAACCTTTATGACGCCCTTCCCGTGCCTACCACTTTCCGAACTGGACTGTGTCCTGTTGCTTTGATATTAGCAGAGCACCCACTTACTGTGTATGTATGCAATGATAAGCACCTATTTCTTTAGAAACGGTTTGCAGCTTTGTGCGATTCTTTGTGCAATGCTTCTTTACAACCCAAACTTCTATTAATTCCAACCTTTGTCTCGACATAGATTCTGGGATGGTCATTGTTTGTCAGGCACAGGCATTCATAAACTCCTTTTCTGGAATGTGTGTTTACTATTAGTTTAATAAGATGACATTTTTTTCTATAATTGCAAGTAATCAACGAATAAATCCTGGTAATTCCAGACGGCTGCCTTATTATATGCTCAAGAACAGCGGGGCATTTCAAAGAGCTACTGTTGTCAACAAGATTTACAGTCCAATTTGGATTTCTTCCCACCTGACTGTGAAAAATATAAAGTCAAATAGACATTTGCCATTCCTGCTCAGCTACCCGATTTGAAAGATGAAAAACAAGCTGCTGACAAAGACAGCAAAAGCATGAATGCATTTACATTCGTCAGCTGGCTCAGAAACACTCCTCAGCCAAAGTTTAATCAGTCTTCATGCAAAGATACTGAACACTCTGCGGGGAGTTTGGGGTGATTTAAAGACACGGCAAGAGTGTCAGCCAGTGAGTAAGTTCAGACATTTGTCTGCATGTGGAAGGCTAATTATATATACCAGGGCATGGCGGAGTGATGGAGAGTGGAAAGAAGGAAGTGAAACAAGAAAGGAATAAGAAAAGTAACACTTGATGCACAACACCCTGGTTTTTTCTTACTTGCCAGAGACTCTCAGTAGAATTCAAGGAGAAAAGGTGATTTATGGTTTCTATCCGAAGTAATGCAGGGTTTATTTTATCTGCTCTCGCAGTCCTGCTACTGGGAATCAGACTCCCATTATAGAACCGCTCGTGATTAAAGCCAGATGAAACAGCTCATGATTGCCACTGTAGGCTGAAAGCAAAGACTCTCACACACACACACACACACACACACTTGTGACCGTGTGCTATTGGTCTGAGCCTCTTCTCTCCTGCGTCGTTACTGTTATTTGGCCCTTGCCTTACCAAAGAAAACCTCTTTTTTTTTTAAACATTCAATCAACTCGTGCAATGGTTTTATGAAAATGTCAATGAAATCCCATCCCAAGCTGAAAAAAATACACAACCACGTATTGATATTGCTGGCCTCGAGGAAAAAACATTGATTAGACCTTGTGTTTTTAATCAAAGTTGTCATATGTAAGAGTATAATTAATTTCAGTCTAATAAATAGACATTGCAAAATCACTGGATGGAATAAAATGTGATGACGTATCTCAGAGTGATGGCCTGAAATGGTACAACGGTTTACGAGTCAAGGTTGACGACTTTGGTCTGGTGTGACATTTCTAAAACAAAGCCGTGGGTTCTAACCTTGGTCATCATCGTGACTTTCCATTACAGTCTACAGCTATATAAATGCAGATGAAACATGCTAAAATCACATATTAGCGTACTGATATTGTCATAAAGCAAAGTTGCTAACATTTTTCAGCCCTACATCATGTCCCATATTTAAAAACGTGACAAATCACTCCACTAGTTATGGTACAATATATACATCTCCTTATATTAGCACTACTCTCCTTAAACAAAGACAAATACAGTGAAATAGTTCAAATTGGCTCTTCTAGCTTTAACATGAAATTGCCTCTCAGTCATTTTTAACTGTTGCCTGACTAAACTGCCTGATCCATTAACTGCAGTCAAGTACTTACTCGTCGTTTCCAAGAAAAGATGTCTCTCTCCACGCCACAGTTCGCACTTTACACAAGGCCGTGACTGAAGAAGACTTCTTTGGAAGCGAGTCCTCGAAGGGTTTGAAGCCGCTCTCAGCTGTTACTGGAGTCAAGATTTGGTCAGAGCTCAGTGATGTGATGTCACTGCTAATGTCAAATGATGTCCAAGAGGATACGGTGGACAAAGAGGGGCTGATGTCCACCGTCTCCCCTCTCAATGCGTGCCTTAGATCCATGACGCTAGAATGAAGATGGAAAGCGGTGGATGGAGAGAAGCAAGAAAGAAGAGAATGAAGAGGAAAACTGGAAGACTTTGATAACGGCTGGCGAGAAGACGTATGCATCATGTATGATGTGTCAATAAGACAAAGGTTTGGAATGGGTGAAAAGTGGAAATGTGGTGGAAAGCTCTCCTAAATTAGATAAGAGAATAGAAAGAGATACTTCCGCGAACTCCTATTGGCCAAAAGCGTCTCACTGTCTTCTCTCTGGCTGCAGTTAAGTACTGAAGTCAATGAAGAGATGAGCAGAAAGTCAAAAGACTTGTCAAAGCGAACATTAGACAAACGAGACGAGGATACAGATGTGAAGTGAAGAAAAGAAACTTGGGGACATAAGAAGGAGTGAGATAGAGAGATAGGAGAGTGGGATGGAAAAGCAGAGGCTGGCTTTTCCAAATGGAAAAAGGAAAAAGAAAAAAAGAAGCACATTCAGGTGAAAGGTGCCGGCAGCAGCACTTACAAGGTGATAGCTCACATCTCATTATGCCCCATTTCCTCCGCTAACAATTGAATCATGTGGTAAGCTGATAGAGACAACGATGGATGGGAAATCGAATTGAGATGCTTGAACTGGTGGCTTCTGTGGCTACGTGATAGCAGCAGGCAGAGAGTGCCGTATCAGGTTGCACTGATAAGCGGTTCATTACAAGAAGTCTGACCCAGTCCAAATACAATTAAGGTTCGCCACTGAAACCCATTAGAACTCTGATACGGGGAAGCCAGCATAGCCAGTTTCCCATAGGTGCACTAGAAGTAAAGAGCATAACTCTGCAGGCAGTAAAGATGTGTAATGTATCAAAGAGACGAACAAATTCTCATTTTTATTTAACTCTCGTGTTGTTTTGCAACTGTAGATTACACAAGAAGAAGAAACTTGCCTGGTAAAAACATTTGTATCAGCCAAACCCTAAATCACCCAATATTTAGCATTTCTAGGATAAGTACTGAGTAAGCATATACACTGTCAGTTTTCTAAAGATCTATATAACAATAATAGTCTAAAAATGATGTATGTATAAAACTTTTTCATCAGAAAGACATCTAAAGCTTTAGATTAGAATAAATAAGGCTTGTGTTTTCACTTGTCTAAATAATAATATGTTAATATTCTGCTTTATAACAGCAAAAACAATTACAGAGGAAACAATTTTCTTTGTATGAGATAAAGAAGAAAGGATCAATACCACTCTTATTCCTATAAAGAAAGGCAAATTATCAGCTAATCTAGCTACATCCATTGATTGTGTGGGTTCAGCAAAGACATCAACACTTGCTAACAATTTCCAGAGAACAAGAGTTGCCAGACCTCATTTTTCTGATGTATCACAGTCAACTTAATTCTGTTTTCTTACTCCTCCTAGTTTGAGTGCATAATCTTAGCTATGGTGGCCAGTGTAGGACAAACATGTTTTAGTCTCTTTTAGCCATCTTTGAAAAGTGTAGGCTGTCAGTCCGGTGTTTACCTCAGCTGTCAAAATGCCGGTGGAGAAGCCGCTAGATGTCCTTTCCTTTGCGAAGGAAGTCTGTTATGAGTCACACTTCTGTTTGATGACAGCGATACTGAGGTGACTTGTTCAGGATGTCTTGCTATTCTCTCAGTATGCGGTGTGTTTTTTGCCTCTGTTAGCCTTTGTTAGCTGGCATTAGATCCACCTCAAAGTTTTATCCCCATAATGTTGCAAGAATGTAATCAAACTGATTATCAGAGAGAAACTGGAGTTGTATCGCTCTGGACCAACCAACACAACTTTGACTTCACTTATTCATGTAATAATTACTTTAATAGGAATTCCACATTTGTGAGAAAAAAAATGGATTTGTGGGTTGAGCAGCAGAGTTGAGCACTCTTCTGTCAAACAGCGTATTCTGCTATTGACTCTTTTAGCGGTCAGTTGGTGTCTACAAGCATGCCGTGTTTGACTGATCTGCTTTGGCTCGTGCCACAGTGCAACTTAAAGCTTGTGTTCCTTTTTGTGCCAAGTTTATAAAGAATATACATACCAGTAAAGTGCTAACATGCTGCTGCTTCTTCAAACATTAGTGTTACAAAAACTAATCAAAATGTGTTTTTGTAACAGTGAATGCACTCCCTGTGCTGCAGATTACAGCTCTGAAACATTAATGGTGACTAAAGGAAATGTTGACATTGATCCACTGATAAACTAAAGCAAACTGAAATGTTTAAATTATATGTCTGTTTTAATTGATTGAGCAGCTGTTGGTGATAAATAGCCCGACCAGTTTTCTAATCCATGTTCAATATCAGCAGTGGAAGGGCAGATAAAAAAAAACAAAAAACAAAACAATTATCCCAAGCTGAATGTAAATTCCAGCAACAATCTGACATTTGTGATGTTGATAAGGCACATAAAAAAAAGCACATTAGCACAACAGGGGTGTAATGTGTAGATTTACAGGACTTAAAACAGACTAGGTAGAAGCACAAGGTTTTCATTATATTTACAATCTTTCACTTGCTCCTAACTAGGAGCAAGTTACGTGTTCAGGATAAGTTACCACGGCGACTTTGTTTGGTTTTGTAACACAAAAAAAAAAAAAAAAAACCTTTCGGTTTGGCATGGCTTACTAACCCACGCATCCCCGTTGAAGTAGACCCTTCAGCTACCTCCAGGGTGCATCCCGCCTGTATCTCCTCCCTGTGAGAGCCCAGATGTGATCCTGAATTTGACAAGCAGAAAAAAATGGCTTGATGGGAATTTTTCTGCTCTTACAGACACAGTGGCCCCTGTAAGCTCACTCCAATCCCAAGACAAAAAGCCTTGCAGACTACAGTCTTCTGACCTCATTCCTAAAATCCACTGAATGATGTGGTGACATTCCTGACTTCACTATGACAAGTATTTCCAACTTTTCCCTACACATTAAATCAAGTGGTTTCAGAACCCGATCTAAATAAGTGCCAAAAACATGGCCACCTCTTGAGACGAGCACTCAGAGCCTCATCCACATTCAGCAGACATCGATCGGACCAACAGTCCAGCTGGCTGTGGCAGTATCGTACACCATCAGTTAAACATATCTTCCCGCTACTGTAGTCATTTTATTCTCTCAGTCATTTTATCACCTTGGATGACTGCCGGTGGTGCCACACTTAAACAGTATAAACGAGCACCAGGAGTTTCAATAAGGGTCGCTTTTAAGTTGCTGCGAGACAGAAGAGTCCTGTTGACAAAGACGGCGGAATCAAAATGTCAAGCTGTGGCAGCAACTTCCACCGCCTCAATTTTAAATCATCTGCTGCGTGCTGACAAGCAAGGTCGAGGCAGCTGATAAAATTCTCCTGTCTGTGTCCAAATTTAAAGTGCTCCATCACAATCCACTCGCATGCTTCCTGCTAATTCATCTTATAGTGAAAAAGGCACCAAGGTGCAAGAAGCGCATACACAAAACTGGCAGGGGCACCAAGTCGTCTCGCTGCCTCGCGCTTATGTAAATAAGCTGCAAGCCTTCAGAAAACGTCTTTATTTGAACTATGAACAGAGCTGGAAGGAAACAAAAGCGCTCAAATGAAACAGAAAAATTCAGACATCCTGTACATAGCGTGTGCGGCCAAAACAAACTGAGGTATTATTGGAGTGAGCCAGTGGTGTACAAAGAAATATAACATGCTGATGAACAGGCGTTTAGCATTTATTTACATGTTCACAATTTCACGAGTAAAGCACGTCGTTTCTTTTGCTGCATTAAAAATTGTACATTTGTACATAAAATTCAAAACTGAACTGGTCCAAAAAAAGCTTCAGGGTCTAGAAGAACTGTGCATTAAGACTACCCGTTAACTGAAGATGAGCTTTAGGACAAATTGCACCCGATTCTTACTGACAGGAGGGAAGAAACGATAAAAATCAGATGACTGACAGTTATCAGACATGCAAAACAAAGCAGGAAAGCAGACCTCAGGACACTGAACAGACCATAAAACTGTCAAGAACCTAAAGAAATCAGTCCTGAATCAAAGTTCTTGAACAGTCTGTGAATTTGATCAGCTCAGTGAAAGCAGGAAAACATTGAGGACAGGGAGAGAGAGTCCTAATGCAGCCTCAGGGAAACTGTATACAGAAGCTTGGTGGCAGCGTTGCCACAAATAGGACGGGGCTAAGCTTAAAGACAAAAAACAAACAAACAAAAAAAACAAGCAAATCTGCATACAAAGCCCTTGCGAGTATCCCAAATGGGTTCATCGGGAAGGCAGACAAGCAGAGCACCGCAATGTGGTCGCAGCTCTGAACTAGAGTGAAGAAAGCGAGGCTTTGATGGTTAGCAGTTTTCTAAGATTTCAGTCTTACCAAGGGTTACAGAAAGCTGCCCTCGACATGAACCACAGCAAAGCGGCACAGGCGTGGCCTCGCGCACGTGACATTGCCACACACAGAGCATAGGCGAGGGTTAGTGGGGACAGTAGAAGCAAATGTTCCACAGTACAACACCCAGAAAGCTAATGTTGGGCCAGAGGCGAAGAAATCGGAAATCCAGAGAAAGCTGACATTTAGTCCAGTAAACACGAGCTCAGACAGGTCAGCGCTAGACAAGCTGAGGGGGGTGGTTAGAGGTCAGGGAAGAGACGAGCAAAGGAAGAAGTGGGCGACCCATGTCTCCTTCAGTAAACCGGCCTCGGTTGTTTCATGCTGTAGTGAGCCTCAGATGCCGACACGTATGCAGACTCTGGAAAAAAATCCTCATGGAACTCGGCCAGAAACCTGAAAAAGAGCAAAAAGGAGAACAAATAAATACTCAGAATGAGCCATTTTTTTCAGATGAAGATGACATGACAGGCTTACACGACAACAGTGCAAGGATGGTGTTGGCTAGGGCTTAGTATAGTCACTGATTTCTATAATCGATTCAATTCTGATTTACAAGGTCCAAATTTTGACTCAGTCAGAAATATTATAATTCTGATCATTTATCAGTACATATCCATATTTTTATATGTATAAAAACAAAGCTGACACTTGTGAGAGTTCAGAGGTGTAAGCATCATAGCATGTGCCTTTGTGTCAAAGTAACTGAGGATAAAATATTTTTATAGCAGATAACCTTAGAAATATTCTGCAGTAGATCACAAACTGAAGAAAACCATGAATCAACATCACCTGATGCTGCTGAAGTGAAGCAGAGCACAGGTTTTAATATATACACAGCTAACCGTTTTGATATTTAAAAAGTCTACATTTCCTCAATATTGAACAGCAGAAATGAGACTTTGTCGGAAGTCATTTTTGAAAAAAACAAAACAAAACCGCGGCCAACAGCGCTGTACACAAAGGTAGACTGGTGTACAATAAGCAAGCATATAATGCAGAAAACAGAGATTTTAGATGGGAAACTGTTCTTGAAGTACACAGAGAGTGAGAGCTGCGCAGGAAGTGTGATTTTATCGTGGTGGAAGCAAAACAGCGAAAGTAAGAGGGAATTAATGACAATGTTTATCAAACGTGAAGCGTAGTTTGGATCTTCTTTTGTTGCTAGTTCAGTGAATTTTAATCAGAGTGACAAAACCTGCAGCATCAGAATCTGTGAGATGTCGGCTTTCAGCCCCGATGGCATGTACGTGTCGTCAGGTGAACGATCCACACTTTGTGTTTACGTCTTTTTTTACCTGCTCTCATTTGCAGTTTTAGCTGTTTGGTTGTTGGTGAAATAGTTTTGTGAGCTTTAACCTGAGATTCTGGCATTTTTCTAGCAAAATACATTTAAAAATCCATTCAGGATTTAATGAATTGATATCGCTTTATTCAAGCTAAAATAGATTTGAATCAGAAAATCGATTTTTTAAACCCACCCCTAGTCTTAGCTGACATCAGCCTGTGTTTTCCTAGATATCCCTGGCTGTGTTGCACATAAATCCTACACTCTGTCGCCTTCTGCCCTCAGCTTGGAGTGGACATTTTGGAGACAAAGCCCACACCCCACCAATCAATCCCTATAACCAATCAATGTGACAGAAAGACCAAGAAGACGACTGACGGACAGCCAGAGAGGGAAAGAGTGAAAAATCCCCCCACCCCCACCCCACCCTCCCATCTAATCAGTAGCGGGGAAAACTAATCTGGAATCTTCTTAGTATCCGCCACTCGGCCAAATCCTCTAAATCTTGCCATCTCATCTTAGCTCCACCGGCCTTCCTAATCTCAATGCAAACAAATTATCCTCATCAGAGCAGAACTTAAGAAACAACAAACAAACTAATGGGACATTGATGGGAAAGCGTGACAAGCAATCAAAGACTCTTTTGTCTTAAAAACTTTAAATAAAAAGAATAAAATCAGTATTAAAAAGCAGCTATTTGTTGCTCTGAAAAGTGTGGGGCCTCTTTTGTGCCAGAAATTTAGGCCTCGTTGTCATCGTTGGCGCTGGATCAGAAACGACACAGGTACATATGCCATGACGTGCCCCACACGTGCGCCCCACACTTAATCGTATTCGCACTAGCGGAGAAAGAGAGAGTGAGAGATCAACTGTGGCCAAATCCCAGAATGCAATGCACATCAGTCCCTGCGACATCAATCAGTTTTTGCCCGCTCGGCACAATCTGCCACAAGGCTGATTACAGATAAAAACAGAAGAAGAAAAAAAATATTCCACTATGTTAGTTTGTGTTCAGGGTCTCACTAACTGCAACATGGTGAACATATTAATTAGAAATGAAGGAAACATCAGAGAGCAACACTGATCCTGGAACAGCTCCGTGCCCTTTAACACAACGATGATCCTTCAGAAAAAGAAAGAAGCGATCAGCAGTCGAGTGAATTAAGAGAACCTTCTGCACATGTTTACCCCACTGCTGATGGGATAGCCTTGCCAAGAGGCACTGCTAATGTTTGAGGTAATAGTGTAATAGTCACACTATGACAATGATGTTTGAGACAAGAAAAGGGGCACAAACAAAAACAAAAACCAACAAAAAAAGTGATGCATCCCATCCTTTCCTGCTGCACGCCCCCCTCTCCTCACCTTGTCCTGACAAACTGACCGTCTCCCTGACGACCCTTTAATGACATCCATTTATAAACACTTACCACTTAGGTGATGAAAGAGGCAACGCCGGCTCTCAGAGCAGAGATCTGTTCCCGCTCCATGCCGAGCTCTGCTCACTGGCTCCACAGCGCTGCTTGATGGCAGAAGGCGGCACTGCATGCGTTTGATTACAGAACCAGAGGACCTAAATCCCCTCAGGTTTGGGAGCAGCTGAATTGAAGATCACTCGGGAGGATTTAAAGATTAGACTCCCGCGCTTGTGTAACGCCCACTCATCTCCCTCCCTCCAGCACGTGCTCCCTCTCACTCCAGCTTTCCCCTCCATGTTCTCATTTACTTGCTCCTCCTTTTCCTTTTTGTTCTCGTGATTCTCAGTTATTTTGGGCGTACTAGTGATTTGTCCATCCTTTTAAACTCTTGCTTTTGTGAACCAAGCAGAAATGAGCGTGAATCAGGTTTGCTGATCTAAGTCTCCTAACTAACAACCGATTACCTGAGGAACTGTTCCAGATGTTTAATCAGGGCTCGGAGACTCCTCTCAGGCAGCTGCATTTTTCCCAGGATTTCAGGAAGCTTCACTAAAAGCCAAAAACAGGGATTATGGGAGTGTTTCAGTGTGGGGAAAAGGCTAGTAGCATAAACCGTGTCTGGACTGAAACTGACCGAAGAGTCGCAAAAGGTGCTGTGACCCATACAGGTAGGATGGCGGAGGAGGCTGGTCATTCAGAGGGTAGTTATCAGGAGTCAGCTTCCAACTCAAAACCTGCTGGGCAGAGCAAACAGAACAGCACAGTTTAGTGGAGTTGTGAGTGCAATGTTTCAACCTCCTGTCAACTGGGTGGTGTATACAAATCTACAGCAGCACATTACAATACATAAAATGATCCTAGTGCCTTTGAGCAATTCCCACATTCCAGATAATCACACAGTTTCATCACCTCATTGAGCTCGTTGTTTCTGCGGCTCTCCAGGCCGTAGAAAGGGCCGCTGCGCTCTTTGCTCGGGGTCAAAGGCAACGGGGAAGAGGAGCCGCTGTGCACTGGAGTCTCTGCGGGACGGGGAAAATAAAAGGAAAGATCACTGCCAGAAAGACAGATCAGCTGATTCTGTTAATTATTCACATTTTCACAGCACGCTATCGATGATCAACAAAAACATTCAAAGGAAACGATTCAAACTGTTAGAGCTTAGTTATTGTTTTCATTTCATTTGGACCTGTTAAATTCAGTTTAGTTTCAGTTAGTTTCCAGTGTGGATTTTCTTATTACAGCTTAGTTTGAAAATGTTTAGTTTTTAATTAATTTCACTGCTAGTTTTAGTCTTTAATTATTACGGTGTGTGTCAGAGGTACGATTTAGGAATAATAATAAAATCATTAAAAACGAACTAAAATAAAATGTAAAGTTCACAAAATAGTTGTTTTTTATTTTCATTTTGTTAACTAAAATGTTTCTTTACATTTAACTTGAGTTCACTGTAATAACTTTATTGGCAGAGAGCAGCTCGCTGACTTTGAAGAGGGGAAGAATGTGGGAGGACAGAAGTGAGATAACACCACCTACTGGGCTAAACTGCTTACTACAAAATCAAAGTTAGCACTCAAACACAATCACTGTGCGTTTACAGGAAGTGCGTTATTCTGATCTTCACCCAATCAGGAAACATGGCTACAATAAAGCCTGCAGTGAGGAGCTCATGTCTCCCCCTTCTGGAAGTGAGTGTAATTATGCAAACATTCCCCTAAGAACATAAAAATAAATGAATCTGCATCTCTGAGGGAAAGACAAAGTTTCCAAACTACACCAAATTTGATAGAGAACACCAACGATCCCTTATGAGCGAGCTGTTGAACCCAACTGGGAGCTGCTTCCACAGGAGCCCGAGAGCCGAAACCTCTCATTCTACTCTTGCAAACTCTTCTTGTTGGTTTTCATTTTGTTTAGAATTACATAGCTTTTAAATTTCTTGACGGCAGCTGTGTTTGTCAATTTTGGGGAGGTTTTATCTGCACAGGCGACTAGATCAAAGAATACGGTTACAGATAAATGCTTGGTCTCATTCCTTGGTACTTGAGCATGCCGTGACCTGTGACAATACAAGCCTAGTAGAGCAATCGTTTAGCAGAGAGTTGCTACTATTGCCATTTTACACATAAAACCTGCTTCAGAAAGTTTAAAAGCAGAACGAAGAACCAGGTGAATACTTATCTACTTCTGTCTTGAAGCATTCTCAATCATCCAGGAAAGTAAATCTCCAAAAGTTGATTCCGTTCTGATTTGTCTACTTATGTGGACAAATTAAGGATTCTAATGAGTTAAATCATGAGTCAAATTTGATTTAGACTTGCAGGGAATTTTGGGGAGGTGCACGTCAGGTTACGCTGTAGGGTTTCAAAGAGGTTTGCAGCTACGACATGATAGTGATTTTCACAAACTTACAATCACACAGAGTACTTTCAGAGACGCGGAGCTTACTTTTGTCAAGGTTAAGGAAGAACTTGGGCTGCGATGAGGTGTCGACCACTCGCCGTTTGAGCTGCGGTGACGCCGTGGCGCTGCCTCCACCTATATCATGACATATGTTGCATTTCTAAGTTGAGTTTGTGTAAACACAAAGCTACATCAAATCCAGGAGGAACTTAAACTCATTACCGCCGCTGCTTCCCTCAGCTGGACGGTCACCTCCGGACGTGTTCCTGGTAGAGCGCCTCAGTGATTGCGACTGGTAGGAAATGCAGTCCATATCGGGGTGGCGCCGGCGCTTTGGGGTTGGGGCTGGAGTGGTGGGGGTGGTAGTAGAGATGTCACTTAGGGCTGGCTGGCTGTCTGTGGACTGAGGGGTAGGCGGGTTGTGCCCCAGTGGGCTTGGACTGCGTTCTCTTTGGGTGCTTTGGAAGCAAAGGCAAATGCATAAAAAATAAAATAAACAGCACAGCAGTTGAACGCAGTGCTTTCTGATGCGGCACAAGGGATTCATCGCAGCACACTTACTTGCTTGAGCAGGGGGAGCTTTCATTCATGGCCAGGAAGAGCCTCGAGGAGCTGACCTTCTTAAACTGGGCTTGCTCACAGGGGTAGAGAAGGATCATGGGTAAGGTGAAGTCAAACGTAATCCTCAGGCCGTCGACCATTTCCTTACACAGCTCCTCACTTTATTAAAAAACAGGAAGGAATAAGAGATGTAACAAGTGTGCGTTGATTATACAGGCCCCAGTGAAGGGAAGCTATTCGAGTGCCCTGTTTCAGTATAATTTCAACAAGATAAATGTTACTGTGGTTTACAGAGAACGGTCAGAAGAAAAGACAAATAACCACTCATTGCAACCAAGGTGCAAAGAAGAGCATCTCTGCTTCTGTAGCTCATCCACTTCAATTTTTAACATGTTGCATGTCCAGAGGACCACACCTGGTGCCACTCCTGTCAGCTAAGAAAAAAATTGAGGCTAACGTTTGGAAGGGCTCACCAAATCTGGTTGGGGGAGGGGGATGTCCTTCAATGCACATATTAAACAAATATGTAAGACTGCTTTCTTCCATTTGCGCAACATCTCTAAAGTTACAAATATCCTGTCTCAGAGTGATGCTGAAAAACTAGTTCATGCATTTATTACTTCCAGGCTGGACTACTGCAATTCATTATTATCAGGAAGTCCTAAAAACTCGCTGAAAAGCCTTCAGCTAATCCAAAATGCTGCAGCAAGAGTCCTGACAGGGACTAGAAAGAGAGCATATTTCTGCTGTTTTGGCTTCCCTTCATTGGCTTCCTGTTAAATTCAGAATTGAATTCAAAATCCTGCTCCTCACATACAAGGTCTTAAATAATCAGGCCCCATCTTATCTTAATGACCTTGTAGTACCATATCACCCTATTAGAGCACTTCGCTCTCGCTCTGCAGACCTACTTGTTGTTCCTAGAGTATTTAAAAGTAGAATGGGAGGGAGAGCCTTCAGTTTTCAGGCCCCTCTTCTGTGGAACCAGCTTCCAGTTTGGATTCGGGAGACAGACACTATCTCTACTTTCAAGATTAGGCTTAAAACTTTCCTTTTTGCCAAAGCATATAGTTAGGGCTGGACCAGGTGACCCTGAATCCTCCCTTAGTTATGCTGCAATAGACATAGGCTGCCGGGGGATTCCCATGATGCATTGAGTTTTTCTTTTTCAGTCACCTTTCTCACTCACTGTGTGTTAATAGACCTCCCTGCATTAAATCATATCTGTTATTAACCTCTGTCTCTCTTCCACAGCATGTCTTTTATCCTGTCTTCCTTCTCTCACCCCAACAGGTCGCAGCAGATGGCCGCCCCTCCCTGAGCCTGGTTCTGCCGGAGGTTTCTTCCTGTTAAAAGGGAGTTTTTCCTTCCCACTGTTTCCAAAGTGCTTGCTCATAGGGGGTCATATGACTGTTGGGTTTTTCTCTGTATCTATGATTGTACGATCTACTGTACAATATAAAGCGTCTTGAAGCGACTGTTATTGTGAGTTGGCGCTATACAAATAAAATTGAATTGATTACTGTCTGATCCAAGTCTCCATTTCTGCCATGACTTTCAGAAGGTCAAATCTGCAGCATCTCTGTGACGCCATCATATCAACAAGAACCAAATGCCATCTTTACATGACGAATTAAGGCAGCGCTGAAGGCAAAAGGGGATCAAATATGTACCTAATAAAGTGGCCACTGAGTGGACAAATTTGTATGTATTAGAGCATGTTTCAGTTTTAATTCCCATTAACCATTTTCTATTGGACACTTGGAAATGAAGACTAAGTGGTTTGCGTGCTTGGATCGCCTTTTTTCCCCTCCTGTTTAAAGAACATCAATACTAACCTTTTCTCTGGAGGGATTGGCTGTGGACTGCCGCTCTGCGTGGTGCTCTGCTGACGCCTGTACCGCTCGTTGGCCATGAACGCTTTGTTGATCGCAAAGTGCTTGACGTAGGACTCCAGGATGTGCACAACGTTTGTCTGACAGGGAACCATCACGAGCTGAGAGAGGTAAAACAACACGAGGTTAAATACTGACACGCTTCAGTTCCATATCCTACAATTCTTTCCAAACACAAACCAGTGTCAGAAATCTTTGAGTCGTGCCCACCCGTCCTTTAGCTGCCAAGCTAAATTATGATGGATTTGTAGAACAAAAACAACCAATGAGCTGTTGACATTTTGTATATAGGCTTTAGAAAGCGGTGTGTGCCCAGGATCTGCTGCCCGCACCTTCTTCCTCTTGTTGATGTAGAAGCAGTCATCTTCCAGTTTCTTCTTCAGAACATCGGGGATGTTGATGTCAACATGAATGACCTTCTCCTCATATTCCCTCTTGACATTCACGTCTGCCTCAACCCTCTGATACAAAAACAAATGTACAAATGGAGGATCAATAAAAACAATCGCGTAGATTTTCCGTGGCCAGAAATCCCTCCCACAACCACAGTTGAATTTATCAGCCACATATTACACATATCAAGGTCATTTACTTCAAGTTAAGCCTGACAGTGATGTTATCTAAAGGCCTGCAATGCAACTAGTGATCTACATGCCCTTGAACCTGTGCCGATCAACTTTTACCATTTTGTTGATGTCCTCAGAGAAGGTGCTGTCCCCGCTATTTGAAGACTCGGGGTCAGAATCGTCCCCGTCGCTGCTTTCCGAAGTTGAAATTAAGCCTGGAGAAAGAACACGTGGGGCTTAACTTGATTGCTGAGGGAGACGGGGAGCAAAAGACAAAGAGATGCAGAGAGATTTCTCACACGCGTCATCGCTGTCGTCCTCCTTTGGGAGAGTCTTCAGAGAAGATTTAGTACCAGACTGACGACGGCGCCTCTTTACCCATCCCTTTCTCTTCCTATCACCGAGAAACAAAAAGAAAAAAAAACTGTCTCAGACTTTTCTACAGACAGACATTCCAAAAGGTCAAATCCAAAACTTGCAGGCAATGAAATGAAATACACCACACTGGACTTTTTAAATCAAAATTTTTCAGAACTTCATCATCATGTAATTGCTGATCATCATCAGTAGACGATTAGAACGTGAACTTACATGCGACCTAGAGCTTTGCGAGCCAGTTTACGTTGTAATTTTCGGTTTTCCTCGGTGTCCCTTAGGACATGATCCTCTGCGGCCCAACGATCCCAGCTACAAAAACAGCCATATATGCAAAATATATCAATAATTAAAAGTGTGTGGCCTTGACAGCAGTGCTACATTACTGCTTCATACAAAAGCTGATGAAAGGAGAATTTTACCTTCTGTTCCAACCATTGAAATGAATCAGGTACTTCGGGATTCGTCTTCCATGTTCATCTGTACCTATCAAGACATCAAGGACCTGCAACATGAACACACAGTTAGCGCAGTCCTGCTAAACATCTATTCATATCTTAGCAAGTACCCAACACCACCATTTTCTGGGGTAATCATTCATTTCCAGTTTTAATAAAGGGTCAATAATCAATAAAGGGTTCAAGTACAAGAAGAAAAATAAGGAATTTGCATATTAGCATAACTAGCAGACCAACAAAGAGATTTTGTATCACTTATTTGTGGCAAGCACAGTGTACATTGTTGTGGTCTGCAGGTGGCACGGCATTGGCATTCAGGCGACCTTCAGATCAAAAGTGGCCCCGAGCACAACATCCTCAAGCTCTGAGAAACCATTTAGTCACCATAAGTTGCGCTTGCAGAATGTAAAAAAATACAATACAATCATCAGAAACCACTATTATTATAGCTGTAAAGAGATTTCTGTCTTAGTTTTACTTGTGTGACTGAGCCGTTAGCTTGACAAAGCTACCTCCTAATTCAGAGCAAGCAAAGTGTGTCCAGTGTTGGTCGTTTTGTTTGTTAACTTACATTAAATTGGCTCACCCAATATCATGGCTAACAACATAACCGGATGGTGGTGTACTCTTGTTCTTTTCCCAGGGTATTTTAATTTATTTAACAAAATATTGATATTGTAGCGATACAGGCACACCAGATACCGCCACGCAATATATGAGAATACTATCACACCCCAAGACATGATGCAAAAACTCCATTTGCTTAGTTATTACCTGCATATGAAGCTAAGTTATGTGTAATACTCAGTCTATTATAATTTAAAAAAATCTCTTGCACTTGTTACTCTGACTGTTATTACTTTGCAAATCAGAATTTGACACTTGCAACATCTAGACTCAGCAAAATCTTGATGTTAATGCAATCAGTATCAATCATAAAGCTATGAAAGGATTAGACCATAGAAAGTACAAACAAGTGTAGATAAACCCTTTACCCTTGAACCTCTCATAATAAAACAGTAATTACCCAACTTATAACTAAAGCTAAATACTTAAAGGTTTATCAGGATAAAAAAAATATCCACGTAAATCAGCTACATTCTGACACTAAGAATGATCATTTAATATAATATACTAAGACAACTGCAAATAAGTGTTTATGCTAACCACTAGCTAGCGCAGGTTAGCAACAGCCATGCTAGAGTGGAGTAAAGACTGTAGCTTTCTTGGAGCGTTAGCTTACCAGCTAGTCAGGCAGCAGAATAGCCACCAGTCTGCTGGACAATTTTAGCCCGCTTAAAAAAAAAGCCAGCAAACAACTAAACTGAAATAGGCAGACAACTGTGTGTGCAAAGTTAGCAGCCCTGCTGTCGTGGTGCGCTTGTTGGTTGGTGTGTTGACATTAATCTGCTTTGCACGGCAAGCCGCCCGGGTAATAACTCCCTTACTGCTGTTTAAAGATGCTTCTAATGCTAACTGACTGCAACAGAATTTTCATGTGAAATTCCCCTTTCAGCAGCCTCCTCCACACAAACAAACCGGTAACATTACAAAACGTCAAGGTTGTGTTGACTTTTTTTTTTCTAAATTGTGACCCGCGAGCGACACACAGCTAATCAAACACACCCGGAAACCACTCGAAAAACATCAAGAGAACCTAGCCTGGGCGTTATTTGTGCAAGCGTATTTTCCTGTGGCCTAAGCAGCCATCCCAAGCTACATTTAGAGCCCCACACCTTAAAGAATCAACGCTGCTTCCCCCTTAGAATGAATTACACGTTTATACAAAGTCGAAAATCCGACCAGTCTGCATCTTTCTGCGCAAAACATTTACCTTAGCGTCATACAACACTTTAGCCTTGGTGGGGTCGGGTTCAAAGCACAGGACTCGCTCTCCTTTGTGAAATTGATATTTAATTCCCCGCGAATTCATTTGTTCATGGCGACGTGTGGGAGAGGAGGCATCGATCTGAACCCTGTAAACCCCTTAACCCTTTCGTTGCCAGACTCTTCCCTGTGAAGGCTCTTCCACCAAAACACACTGTGGAAGGATGGCGCTGTTGTGGGATGAGATGCTGCTAGTCTTACTGCTGCTGATGCTCTGGCTGCTTTCAAGGACCGCTCGTAATTTCTCTAGTCGACACAGCGCGGGACCACTGTGGGTCACGCGCTTACTTGTGGTTACTTGTGGATAACAAGTGCAGAGGCGGCGAGTCAAATGCATTTATAAACCCCCCTCCACGTACTTTCATTACAAACTGAAGCTGGAAACTATGGCTCTTGCACGTGAATTGCCGCAGCCTTGTAACTACAATCACAGCGAAGGCAGCATTTAAAAGCGCAATGAGCTTTTGAAATGAGCTTTCGGGGACACCGTACAGATGGTGTAGTTTCAAAGATTCACCAGAAGATGTCAGTATTTGAACTTTAAAAAAAATCCCAACGAAACGGACTTTGTTAGTGTAAAAGAATGGCGTTGTTGTAGCTGCATCCCTCAGAAAGCTTCAGGATTAGCACAGCAGTTTAAGGAAATAGGGTACAATGTATTAACTTAAATGCCTTTTTATAAGGTGCCCACTCAGCTGACTGATACACATGATTGGGAGGCTTTAAAGCAAATGAAAAACAAAGGCAATACCTGAAACAAATATCACTCACTTGAATAATTCCTCCAATGTACAATCGACTTCAGGAACTAAAAATGCTACACATAAGATACACATGCTGTAGAAATCCAAACGAAAACACCTGAACTCGACCTGAGCTGTCTCCCATTAATCCAGGTGTGGACAAGCAGGTGTGGGCGGATCCAAATAGCATCGGATCTCGAGGCTGGTACTGATATCAGATCGATGCTAGCGCAACTCAATACTTTGTTTCTATCTGCTAAGTTCAGTATGTGGCCCACTGAATTATATGAAATAAATGTTGGGGTTTTTTGTTGTAAAAAAAACAGTGTCCAACTACTTGAAAAGGTAAAAGGTGTGTTTTATTATATTAACCTATTATTGTGAAAAGTAAAAACATACAGTGATTTAGTGTTCAGAATTTACAAATTAATTTCGATCATCTCATAAATAATGATGCACTGCTTTCCCCTACATAACCTACCTTTACATGTTAAAAGTATTAATATTGCTTTGGTATTGGTATGCAACATTGGCCCTATAGTTACTTGGTATTGGTCCAATACAAAAAATGTCATTGGTTTGAACTAATTGAGTTGAGGCTAAGTCCCGCACCCATGCTCGAGGGCACGGAGAGAAAGTAGGATTTTTCATTATGAAAAAAATCCCACGGATGAGATCTCAAAGATGAAAGCCATCCATGTATTAATTAAGTTCTGAACAGACTAAAACCACGTAGCATATAAAAAGCACAGCTATATTATGGACAATTTGCTAAGGTTAAATGTACTTTTAAGTACAAATTAAGCAAGCTGAGGATGGTACAGCCTTCCAGGGGTGCAGCACATGTAGTTTTTCTTATTTGCAGTTTTGGAAGATCACTTAGAGTAGACTAAATGAAAACTTTGCATGTCTCAATAATGCTAAATTTCCCTTAACTGAACCAATGTGTTATCGCTTACGTACACTAACTAGTGTATCAATCTGCAGACATCATTTAAAAACGTGATTTATTTGTAGGTCTAGACAGATATTTACTCGTGGTACATATTTCAGCAGGGTTTTTTTTCCTGACCTTGTAACCTTTTCACTGAGGCTTATCTCTCTCTAAGAGCCTTGAACAATGAAATGTGAACTGATCCCTGGCACAGGAAACCATGTCTCTGCTGCTAAATCTGCACTCATTTTGCTTAAAATGGTTTCAGGCAATGCTGGTCTACTACTGTGGACCAAATATGGACAGCGTGCATATAACGCTGAACATTACCGACCAATGTGCAGCGCTGCTAATTTCCGCTCATTGCCTTTTACCCTGACTGCACGTGATATATTTTAACAGATGTGTCAAATCAGTTTCAAATGAAATGCTTTCTAGGATTACATGTTTGTAACACGAGCTCACTAATTCACAGATGAAGAGCTGGAAGACAGCAAAACATTAAAAAGTCAAAGATTGGTGTAAATGTTTCAGTGATGCATAAATTCCTGTTACCTTTGGCAGATGAGGGGTGTGTTCAGAGCAGGTGCTTCTTATTTCTGTATAAAAGTGGACACAGCCAGCCCACAGACACCCATATCTGATTATTAGTGCTAAGCAACAGACAAATAAAATACTAGAATTTCACTCTATACAACAGAAAACTTCTTGGGTGGGCTATACCACACAGAAAATTCAAGAAAAACACAGTGGGGAGATCCAGGTCACTGACTGGAAATAGTGGAATTGAGGCCTAGCGAGCGCCTACAGGCTGCAGCATCCTGTGTTGGCCCACCTGCCAATCAAAGCCACCAAGGCCCTAAACTTTAGGCCTTACCCGTGTGATTGCAGTAGTTATTGAAAAGTTTTGGTATCGACCTGATACCAGTACCAGATACTGACACTTTTAACTTTGTGTAGGCAGCTTATATAGGGAGGATAAGTGTGTTGTGACTTATTTGATGAGTCACTGTCATTTTGCTAATTCTGAATAAATCAACTAACAAAACTGATGACCACAAAATCAATGTGATTTGTAGTTTCACTTTTACAACATGATTGTGTCGATCAGTACCAATACCGATGTTGGTATGCTTACTATCGATTTTTGGATTGTTCCGCCCACCTCTAGTTATTGTAAACCACAGTATCATAGGAGAAAACTCGAAATATTTATTTACATGGAGGCCAAAACAGTTTTTGTACCAGGCTGTAAACATCCTGGGGTGATGCTTTTTGAAGTTATGCATTTTAGCATGGGAGTCTTTGGGTTTGACTCACTTTTGAAAACAGCCTCAAGTGGCTACTAGAGCAATTGCAGTCTTTGGAGCTCCCGAAATTGATTTTTTTATTTTTGCTGTTTTTGCAGCTACAGTTGACAGTTGCTCCCAAGGCATTTCAGAAGTTGATGTCATAAGAAGTTATAAGGATAAATTCACTGTACTCAGCTCTAAAAATCTTACAAACTAATGACTACTGTAATTCTTTATTATTAAGTGTTCCTGAAAACTCCCTGAGAAGCTTTCAGTTGATCCAAAATGCTGCACCAAGAGTACAGACAGGGACTATAAAGAGAGAGCATATTTCCCTAATACTAGCTTCTCTTCATTGGCTCCCTTGTAAATCCAGAATCACATTTAAAATCCTTCTCCTCACATGAATAATCAGGGTCCATCTTATCTTAAAGACCCTACAGTACCATATCACTCCAACAGACCGCTTCTTGCTCAGACTACAGGCTTACTTGTGGTTCCTAGGATATTTAAAAGTAGAATGGGAGGCAGAGCCTTCAGCTTCCAGGTGGGTCCAGCTCCCAATTTGGAGTTAAAAGACGGACACCCTCTCTACTTTTAAGATTCAGCTTAAACTTTTCTTTTTGACAGAGCATATGGTTATTAATAATAACTCGTCTTCTCTTCCACAATGTGTCTTTTGTCCTGTCTTCCTCCATCCCCAGCTGGTCGCAGTCGAGGTTTCTTCCTCTTAAAAGGGAGATTATCCTTCCTTACTCATAGGTGATCCACTTGAGATGACTGCTGTTGTGATTTGGTGCTGTATAAATAGATTGAATTAAATGTTTATGATTGTGCTTAGTGATTGGGGTTAGTGGTTAAACCTAGGGATGAGAGACTCGGGAATGCAGTATTATGGCTATCTGTCCTCACAAAGGTGCCATGTGCCCCTCCCCCTACACACAGAGTGGAGCAGGCAGCAGTCGGTGTACTGGAACGGTAGTGACAGAGAACGCTTTTAACCAATATGTGAGAATGACTGTAATCTGAATGACATCAGACTATTCAGTGTGCTTACCAGCATCCCTGGGAGTGTACCCACCAACTTTGTAGTGGACTGAATGAAAGATTGTCGAGAAAGGTGAAGAAAAAATCTCTAATCATGAAACAGATTCATGAACTGTCTTCTTCTAATTGGGACTGGAGTGTTTTTGTTCAGCCCGCGTCCCATTCTTTCCCCCCTCAGACTGTTTTTAGAAGGGTCAAATCTATCTCAGCTGTTATCAGTGTCATGTCACGCTGTTCTGTGGGTATCTGTGTGTGCGCATATGTGTATCTGTGTGTCATGCTGTGCAGCTTCATAAGCTCCTTTATCAGCCGGGAGACACCCTCCTCCCCAGACTCCCGCTGTCTCTTTTCATTTTTCCCATACTTTCACACACACAGGGCCACACATGCTTCTGCTTTCTCTCTCTCTCTATTACACACACACACACACACACACACACACACACACACACACACACACACACACACACACACACACACACACACACGCACTCCTTGTGCACACACAGCCAGCTTAACTCCCCCCTTTTTGGGCATCTGTGTAAACAAA
Source organism: Mchenga conophoros (assembly GCF_057382185.1). Lineage (NCBI taxonomy): Eukaryota > Metazoa > Chordata > Actinopteri > Cichliformes > Cichlidae > Mchenga > Mchenga conophoros. Next base: position 38,230,009 of record NC_140547.1, on the reverse strand, counting down.
TGTCTCATGCACAGGTGTATAAAGAAAGGAATGGGTCTATTAATCCTGGCTTACTTATTGTTTGGCTAATAATAGCGCGCAGCAGCCTTTTGCTGATAGGTCTATTATTCCCAGACAGCAAGGTGGATTAATAGGAAGCTGGGATTAATACTCATCCCCAGCTAAATCACATCTACCTCTATGCATGACCTCCTTCCTGGCTGCTGATTGTCTGTCCTTGTCTTAATTACCTCTTATGGAAATGGGCTTTATAATTACAGAATTACCCTTACCCTTATTACCCTTATTTTATTTTATTAAAAAAAAAAGTGATGTAACTTAACTAAGACTGACCTTAAAATGATATTTTTCTGGGTGTGTTACGGCTGTGTGTATTTGTGTGAGCGTGATCTGTGAGAGCCGCTTATAGGCACTCTTAGGCTGAAGTGGAAGGGGTGAGCCGCCTTTTTCTTTGGAACAGTTTTCTCCTGTTTTCCGGGTTAGGGAGCGAGGGTTAGTATTGTCATTTGTTTGTTCTGTTTCTTTCTTAGGGTTGAGTTAGTTTTCTGGTGGGACTTAGTTGGTTTTGTTTATTATTTTGGCCTGAGTTCACCCTGGAGCTATGCTTCATTATCCTCAATAAAATCACCTTTTTTACTCACAACTGGTTTTGGATGTTTGGCTTGGGAACCAGGGCGGGTATTTGTCTCTCTCTCCTCCAACCTTATGTGCGTCTCTACACGCCTGGACTAGGGGCGTAACAGGGTGGACTTTGGTAGAGGAGGAACAGTGCTCACCAGCTGGTTATCTTGTGGAGAAAACCAGCCAAGCCCAATGTATTTATTAAACCATCACCAAACATTCAATTGACTATTAAGCAAAAAATAAAAACAAGCGAGGAGGCATTCGTCTTACATTTTCTGAACCCCACCCCTAAGCGCACTCTCCCCCACCCCACCTTTCTAGGATTCTCGCTCCAGCTCCAGCACAGGAATAAGCAGAGGAGCACGGAGGAGGAAAAGAAGACTTTGTCCACGGTGTCTCCACTCAGATGCATCACCGCCCGGCTCTTTTAATGGGGCAGCGCTGAACTTTTAAGTTCGCGGGGAAGCTTCTCCGAAGTGCGCTAATGTGAGTTCTGAACACAATGTCAGCCGCTCAAGGACTTCTAAACAGCGTCTTTTCCTGCTCGTCCCCTGCCTCCAAAGCCATAACCAAACGCAGGCTACGCCAGACCCGGAGCCTGGACCCCGCCATCATCAGACACTGCGGCACCGGGAGCGATGGAGCGGCCGCAGACACAGGTGCGTCCGCCGAGCGCTTGGCTGTGAAGCCGGCTTTACGCACCAAGATCCCGACCCTGAAGGAACCTATAACCCCTTCCATCTCCTCTCCTTCCATACCTCTGGATGTTTCCCCGTCCTCCAACTTCCACTTTGACTATGACGTGGTTAAGCGTGCCAAAAGGAATACCGCCGGGGATTTACCGTTTATGGTGAGGGGAGCTGGTGCCGCTCCCTCAGGGAGCACCGGCACGCTGTTTTCCCCGCGGAGGTGGCTACAGAAGAAAGTGCAGCCTTCCAGCTCTCACTCTTACGTCGTGTGGAAGTCAGAGGTAAACTCCCTTCCCAGGGTGACAGGTTTCTTTTTCTTTTGGTGGCCAAAAGGAACAGATTAAAACGAAATCCCACTCTTATCGTTCAGCTCGCTAATTAGTTTTCTTACATGAATGCATATGATACATATTTGTGAGAGTTATGTGCCCTCCAACCCCATCGCTTTCCTTGAAGTGCATTCTTGAGCGTCTGTGTGCTTCGGGGGGGGGGATAGGATCGATACTTTGTTTCTAGCCTCTTAAGTTTAGTGTGTAGCCTGCTGACTTGTGTTAAATGCATAATTTAAAAAGAAAATATTCATATTAACTTCGTAAATGAAAAAATATACCTCAAACACGCTCTATCAAAAATATCTGAACCTCTTGTGTTGACTGTATATTTTATTTGTAGCCTGTAGCACATTTAAACAACAGAAATTGACCCAAAGTGCTTTAGAGACAGACAATGTAAATTCAAGGTTTCCAAAAACCCAGTTTAAAAAAGATGAAAAGCTAAAAGATGTGTGTTTTCTAATTTCATTATGTAATTATTGTGAAAAGTAAATATCACAGCGACTGATTACTCATTCAGAATGTGCTTTTATAAGGTTAAAGTATTGGTATCAGCAGTCCTGGCCCTGCATTTGCTTGATATCAGATCGATACCAAAATTGCACAATGCTATCTGAAATTCGACCATGACCTGAGGTAGCGAGATGTTGGAGCTTTACCTAAAAGATTTATGGGTTTTAAAAGACAGGGAATGTTTGACATCTGCAACTGAAAGCCCTACAGTACCAAAGCAGTCAGCCCATTTCAGCCTGGAAAGTGCTTTTTTTTCCTAGTCTGGCCCAAGGGCACATGGGTAATTAACTCAGGGGGAAGGGATAGCTCTGGTCCACCTCCCCCACCTGGATTTTTGTTTCTCCCTTGGCTGCATGGTCATTACTGTGTTTTCAGTCTTTGTGGGAGTCACACCTTATCCTGGGAAAGCAAAAGAAAATCTTACAGCACTTTGAGGATTAAATCACTCCAACAAAAGGTGCAATGAAGTGTCGATAGATTTTTCCCTCCTACTGTTGTCATCATTGGGCTGCTTTGGCTTTTGTCTTCATATAGATGTCAAACTGAGTGTGAATATGGGGCAGGCAGTAGATGAAATCCTTACCAAAACATCCTTGGGGGACTTTTTTTAAGTGTGTGTGTGTGTGTGTGGGGGGGGGTGCATAGTTGACACGAGTCCACCTGTACTCTGTCTGGAAAGGTATAATTTTCCTGCTTCTTTAAACACTTAGTCTCCTTTTCTGCATATTTTTCTTGTATTTGATTGGAAGTGTGTGTGTATATGTGGCGGTATGTGTGTGTGTGTGTGTGTTGATATGAGGGGCTTAAGGACACATGGCCGGGGACTTGGTTCTCACGACTGCAAGCAGTCACAGGGTCAAAAGCACGCAGCCATCAAACAGCTCCCCCATCATTTCCCATTAAAAGGAACGGCTCCAGCGCCGCTCTCTGTTTTACTTTCTTGCAGCACGCCTCTTCTTTCTTTCTCACACTCGCACGCACACATGCAGGCGTCCATACTCGCATTTTCCTCCCTCTCTTCTTCTGCGAGATGTCTTGAGGTTCTCAGAGAGTGGCGTTTCCCATCACTGTAAGCCTGTTTAAGTTGCAGTTTCCACCCCCCGATTGGGGCCAACATGAGGCCATCGGTATGGAGTCATTAGTGCAATCTGGACCGAAGTTATTGCACCTCGGAGTGTTTGTAAAATTACGGAGCCAAGAAAGTGTTACTGGTCTACTGGGATGTGTCAAACACCTATGGGTGTGAAGTAAAACTCTGAAATGAAGTGTAAGCATGTATTTAATAGTGGGAATCGAAAGAATTTTGCTTTTAACATTAGTTAAGATGCAATTAGTTAATTTCTTTCCAAGGTTGACATGACCGGGGGTGTTGAACATGTTAACTTATGGGGCACGTGGATAAGGGCCTAGTCACAAAGAGTTAGAAGCCATTGGGCAACCATCTGGCAACCACAAGGGAAAAATGTGGAAAACAACTTCAGATTGCCTTGGTTGGTAGCAGATTGCCACAGTGGCCTGTAGTTTGCACAGAAGATGCCAACTGGTCTGCGAACACTTGACAACTACTCTCCGAGTGCTAGTCAGGCTGTGAGAAGTGTGACACAAACCGGACACGGAGACTGCTTGCCTTCAAAATAAAAGTTGTGGCTTTTGAAGAATGTTGGCTGCAGCACCGAGCAACTTCAGTGCAAACTACAGGCAAGGATTGCAAGAAGGATTTTGGTGCAGCACCCTCTTTGCAGCCTAGCAACAGCCAATAACCACTCACCAATATTTCGGCTTAGTGACCGGTGGTTGCCAAGGGGTCATCAGACAGCGTTTGAACAATGTGCGCATGATGTCATGTGAGAAACCTGTATACTTAGGATTAATACTGAGGAGAGCCAAACTATGAAATTCGCATGATTTCATTTCAAATCATGACAAGTGTAATCATCACAGCTTAATGAAATCAATAACACATGGTTTTTAAATACCCAATCACCAGAGGAACTTCCAATTCAGAGAAATAGCAAAAGAATGAGTCATCAACCTGTCAATCTCAATTCCTCTGGATGTTTTTTAAAAAGCACTTACAACTTGTTTCACTTAAAAAATTGCAGTTTTAAAAAGATAAACATTTAAAAAGACTGAACATGGCTTGTCTTGACGGGTTGCCAGGAGAAAGCCTCTACTCTCTTAAAAGAACATGGCAGCACAGATTAATTTTTCAAAGTCTTCTGGATCAATGTCCATGGACATACAAGACCACAGTGGAGATGTTTGGCCATAACACACAGCACCATGTTTGCACTGACATACTGTGTTTGGTTTTTACAAAACTCATCATAACAATTGTCAAGCACAGTGGTGGAGGCGTGATGATTTGGGCTTTGTTTCCAGCCATGGGACCTGGCCATCTTACAGTCATTGAGTCAACCTTGAACCCGTCTGTATACCAAAGTATTGTAGAGTTTAATGTCAGGCCATCTGTCTGGTTGCTAAAACTTGGATGGAATTGGGTCATGCAGCAGAAAAATGATTCCAAGCACAGCAGTAAATCTACAATAGTATGGCTTAAAGAGAAAAGAATCACCTTTTAAGGTTGAAGTGTGCACCAGTCAGCTTCAACCTTATTCAAATGGTGTAGCAGGACATTAAGAGTGCTGTGCATAAACAAACATCTGCACACCTCAATAAAATGAAGCAATACTGTAAAAAAAGAGTGGATCAAAATTCCTCCATAACGATGTGAATGATACTAAAAGGGCATATGGTAAAAGGTTTATTTGGTTATTCTCAGGACTGCATAGATTCCCATGAAAATCTTCTTTGTCACGCGTAAGTTCAAAATGAAAATATACCTTCAGTAATAAAAATAAGAAATAGTAGGCTGAGATAACCCTGACCTTTCGTCTTTCGTATGCCTCAGATAAGTTCATAACACACTGAATCCTGATTTTGAATGACGCAATTTAGACGCTCAATTTTCTTTTTAATTTTTAACTGATAAATCAGATAACCTTGAAATGACATCACTATGACATCATCAGGAGAAAGCTCTCTTGTTAATTTTGTAAAATATTATTGTATTTAGAGTTAAATACACAATAAAGAGGGGTGTTCTTTTTAGGGTGGACCTATGTTGTCGATGTACCCCTCTGTTGTGATGTCTGTTTTAAAAAAGAAGATAGAGATGGCCAGAATAGTCAAATTAAGCCTTCATAATGAGACTTTACAGAACAACTGGTGACATCCAGATGGTTACATTGATCTTTCGTGTACAGTCTACGAGAAGAACTGCGAGGTTGCTGCTGATGCAAATGCACTGCATTAATATTATCGCATTACCTCTGATGGTTTAGCTCAACTATTTATAACGAAGTAATAGCTCCTGTATCTAACGAGGGCATATTTGTGTTGTTTTATTGTATGTATTAATAACATAATAAATGTTTAAAGATAAAGGTAGACCAGCACTGCAATATCAGTGATGTAAATGCAGGTGCCAGTTCATGCATCGCTATCTAGTCAAAGTTCAGACATTTGCCCAGATAGAGATCATTTGCACGTGTACTACTGAGTGTGTATGCATGTGAACAGGGCAACCTGTGCAGAATGGTCTCATGCTATGCCTTTTTAAGGAGGGAGATATGGACAGAGAGGAAGAATGAAAGGGTGAAACATAGACGGAGTGAAGCAAAGCCTGACAGTTATATTGGCCACGATTGCTTAACAGCTAAATTTTTCCACGGCCAGGTTGTTGATGCTGAAAGAGCAAAAAGAGATGCAAAAAGAAAAAGAAAAATTCATCAGGCAGTACCCTCTGTGTTATTACAGTAGGAGAGGGGGGTGGGGGAGCGGGGGGAGGTGGGGGGTGTCAGTGACTGGATGTGGTCCTTCTCGTGGAGTTACGGGCTCCAAAATTGGACACCGTATCAACACATGTTCTTGCAAAATAGCATGAGTATAAAAACAATGTAGGTTTTTATAGGCACATTCAGACATTGGTATTTGAAAGTTTAGCATTTGAAGCATACGCTGAACCTACACGTGCGCCGCTGTATTTCCAGGTACGCGCACAGAGACGCACACGCGCAAAGGCTCGGAGAGGAAACAGCAGTCGGCTAATTTAATCTTGCTTGTTTATGGGGCTCCAGATTGTTGACATTGTAGATCCTATTTTTAGAACCACTTACTCAAATGCTTTACAGAGGAGACTTAGTATGAAAAGAAATGTTACTAAATGATTGATAACAGATGACTTTGAGAAAGTTAGCGCTGGGTCTTTGAGGTAAAAGCTTTGCCTTTTTGGTGATTAACATTCGTAACTGTAATCAAAATGTTACATGCACAATTACACACTGAGCTCCTAAGTAATAGCAGTGTTAGAGGCAAAGTGAAGGAACGTGGGGTGGGGAGGGGCAGACTAATCTAAATAAAGAGACAATAAAAGGTGATTTTTGCTGTAATGTCTCACGTGTTATTAGCTTCCAAAAGTGACGATACACAATTGTGGTTGCTTACATTTGCACAAAAGTAACCACAGTTTTTGTGTTTTTGTTTCCTTACAGCATTACTGAATCCCTTGGCATGAGAACTTCAGATAAGGAGAATTCCCATTTGAATATTCTACTTCCGCTTGTGCTTATGAATTTTAACAAAATCTGAGGCATGAAAGTTTTATATAAGCTCTCAGATATGCAAGGTAAAAAACAAAGTTGGCATGCCTTATGATCTCCCCCAAAGGAATGCGAAGTTAGGAAATGGCTCTGTATTAGTGTTTATTAGTCTATCATTGTATTTTATCTCTTGATTATCTTCTGGAAAAATTACTGCTGCTTGCATCTAGTTGTTACCATTCTTAAAATTCTCGAAAGGCCCATGTGTTTATGCAACATCATCAAACTATGTCAGGGTGCTGAGCGCTCACCGAATAAGTAGAATAACACAACGAGAACCAGTCATTTGTTTGTCTTCTTAGAATAAGTCAATTTGTCTCGTTTTCTTTGCTGGTCATTTAGGGTGGCACACATTGGTGTGGAATAAAGTGTCTCAGCAGGATGTTGCCATTAAATACCGTACCCATGACATTTAAAGGCCCTGGAAGATGAGACCTTGGAACTGTAGGTTTTAATTTACGTGGGCTCATATCCAAGTTGCCTATGTAACCTGGATAAACATATAGGTCATTTGTCCCCATCCTCTGAAAGTGACCCTAACAAATTCATACATTAAGTTTATATCACAGATTGTATATAAAAGATGTACATAGCCCCAGTGAACTCTCTCAGTACTTTATGGACTTAAATCTGACATATGCACTGTAGCTTTTTGGCTGTCACCATCTTGTCTTTTTGGAACCAGAAGACTACATTTAGACAAGCAGCTGGAGTTATCAGCTAAGGCATGCTCAGTATGCATCCTTGGTAAGCTGCATTTTAAACACTGACACAGATAACCGGTAATCGTGTCACTAATCACTAAAATTTGACCCCTTGCTTTTTGGACATTTCTTTTCATTTAGAGTGCTAAATGATCAATTAACTCTAGCTAGCATGCTTGGTAAGGTAGAAGATACAGATAGCGAGAACTGGTAGTTCTAAACTAGAAGCAAAATGATAATGATAATCACAATACAACATTTTTAATTTATTTTATCAACTTTTCTTCTGATGATGCTGTCTTTGTTGAGCACTCAGTGGATCTGCGCTCGACAGTGCAGCCTAGGCGGAGTAGTCGAACGCAGATTCACTGAGCGCAGGGCAAGCTAGCGAGACAGAAGTTAAGCTCTCCTTGCAACATGGCAAATTGAACCTCCCCCACCCTCATTCAGATCTGGCGTTTGGAACTATTTTGTTTTTCATGTGACGTATGACCCTGAACGTAAGCGAGTCATGGACAAAAGTAAAACAGTATGTTGGATGTGCCACGCAATGCTCAATTACATGGGTGGGAACTAGTGTGTTAGCGCAGTTAGCTCGTTAACGTGTTGACGTCATCCAGCCCCACACACGGGGCAATCCGCGGTAGCTCGTTAACAGAGATTTGAGGTGTTGCGGCGTTAACGTCATTTTAACTAGATTAACGCTGACAGCACTAGTGGGAACACAACGAATATGACTGCACATTTACTCTGACATCATCCTAGTGCAAAGACAAGTGGAAGCAGACAAAAATAACAAGCACACATGCTACAAACTTTACCCGAGTCATTTAGACAGCCGTTAGCACATGATTCTCATTATGGGGACCTGATATGTTTAATATGCTGCTGAGAATATAGCCCAGAAGAAGCGTATAGTATAGCTTTTATTTTGGAAAAAGCCATTTCTCTGTAATAAACTCTGTTTTCCAAAGATGAGTGATTTCTCCATCAGATAGATTTATTTTTTTATTACTTTGTTGTTTCAGCAACATTAAATTTAAAAACTGTACTTTTGAGTTAAAATATATATTTATAATTTTAATAAATGACAAATTAAAAAGGCATGAACATTTTTTTTTGTATCGAAAAAATATTGAACCGTGACACCAAAATATTAAACCAAACCGAACCATGAATTTTGTGTATCGTTGCACCCCTAAGATATATATATATATCTATATCTATATATAAAATAAAATGTTCATGCCTTTTTAATTTGTCATTTATTAAAATTATAAATATATATTTTAACTCAAAAGTACAGTTTTTAAATTTAACCCTAACCCTTGTGCGTGTTTTTTATTTTGACAGCGAATGCGCACCTGCGGAACACTTATGTGCACCCCTGGTTATTTAGCTCATCATATTGCAGCCACAGAAATTATTTTGTCCATGAAACCATAAAGCTGCACTTTCTTTTTGCCTTATAGTCTGATTTGTCATAACTTTTCCGTTTTGTGGTAAGCTTTTCTTTGGCTGTCACTTCTTCACCCTGACCTGTCTTATTTGGCTCAGCAGAACTGAAATGCTTTTACACACGGACTCACATAAGCTCAGCGATTCTCTGCGCGATCAACCTCTCACATGTTTAAGCTTGCTAGATTTTGGTAGCCCAACTGGAAAAATCGCTAGCCCCGGGACGTCGGGCTACCGATTTTGCGAGCCCTGTATCTGATTGAGGAATCACTCATCTTTGGAAAAGAGAGTTTATTACAGAGAAATGGCTCTTTCCAAAATAAAAGCTATACTATCCGCTTCTTCTGGGCTATATTCTCAGCAGCATATTAAACATATCAGGTCCCCATAAGGAGAATTATGTGCTAACGGCTGTCTAAATGACTCGGGTAAAGTTAGTAGCATGCTTGTTGTTTTTGTCTTTGCACTAGGATGATGTCGGTGTAAATGTGCAGTCATATTCGTTGTGTTCCCACTAGTGCTTTCAGGTTAACCTCGTTAAAATGACCTTAACGCCACAACACGGCAAATCTCCGTTAACGAGCTACCCCTGATCGCCCCGTGCATGGGGCTAGACGGCCAACACGTTAACGAGCTAACTGCGCTAACACACTAGCTCCCACCCATGTAATTGAGCATTGCGTGGCACATCCAACATACTGTTTTACTTTAGTCCATGACGCGCTTACCTTCAGGGTCATACGTCACATGAAAACCAAAATAATTCCAAACGCCAGATCTGAATGAGGGTGGGGGAGGTCCATGTTGCAAGGAGAGCTTAACTTCTGTCTTGCTAGCTTGCCCTGCGCTCTTCCTTCTGACTATGCTGTCTGTGTGGAGCGCTCAGTGGATCTGCGCTCGACAGTGCAGCCTAGGCGGAGTAGTCAAACGCAGATTCACTGAGCGCTCCACACAGACAGCATCGTCAGAAGGAAAGTTGATAAAATAAATTACAAATGTTGTATTGTTCGATACATATGCGTACCGAACCGAAAGCACTGTATCGAACGGTTCAATATCGATACGAATATCGTTGCACCCCTAATATATATACATATATATATATATATATATATATATATATATATATATATATATATATATATATATAGATATATATATATATATATGTCTGTGGGAATTGTTTTGTATCTCTTAAGCCATTCCTGATATACAGTCTTGTGAAAAAGAAGATTTAATAGGAAACTGTTCAGTCCCGTTGAAAACTGAGTACAACCTTAATGCTTCAGTTGAAATTAAGAGGGTAAGTAGTAGCCAGCTGCTGCTAATCAAATGCACTTGATTTACTGATCATCAACGAGTCTGCGCACCTCTATGGAAGCACAAGTTTTGGCATTTTTCTGGTCTGGGACATTCAAGTGTATGTTAACACAAGGCCACGATTTTCCTAGGAGTGCCCCAGGAAATTCACCCCAAGGTCAGACTGAGCAATGATCAGCAAAATACAGAAGAGAAAAGTTTAAAAAGAGGTCAGTCTCAGACCCTACGAGCCTACTTAGCATGGACAGGTACCAGGAGAAAGCCTTTTATTCTGTAAGAAGAGCGCTGCAGTATGATTTAGTTTGCAAAGTGGCATCTGAACAAACCACCAGGCTTCTGAATTTATGTCCTTTGGACAGGTGAGACCAAAGTGATAACAAAATACAGCATATCAGTGCAAACACCTTACGCCAAGCACAGTGGTAGAAGGGTACTATGAGTTTGTTTTGTAGCAACACAACCACAAAACTTGCAATCATTCAGTTGTCCATGTAGTCCTCTGTATACCAAAGTATTCTAGAGTCAAATGTGAGGCCATCAGTACAACAGCTTAACCTTTACTTAAAAATCTACAACAGAATGGCTGGGAAAGAAAAGAATCAAGGTGTTGCGATGGCCCAGTCCAGGCCTTAACTAAATCGAAATGCTGTGGCAGGACTTTAAGAGAGCAAATACCCACAAACCTTAATGAACTTGGGCATTGTAAAGAAGGGTGGGCCAAAATTCCTCCACAATGGTGTGAGAGACTGATAAAGTCATACAGAAATGGATTTCTGCATCATTCTGTTATTGGGTGCAGTTAGTTTATTGCAGGACTGCATAGAGTGCTGTGAAAATTGACTTTTCACAGCTGTAAAATACAATATGAAAAGGTGTTTAGGCAGATACAGAAATATCAACTCGACAACAATGAGAGCTATACTTCAATTAATAGTCACCTATTAAAGTATTGTGAAGCAAAAGGTAGAGGAAGAGTGAAAATGTTTCCTTTAAAGGACACAATATGTAATGTTAATAATGTTAAAGATGAAATACAACTGTTATTAGGATCCCAACATTTTGCTGGCTACTTGGTAAAATTTCCCTTTTTACATTACTGTGATGTACTGTGATAGAATCGCCCACAAGGTATGTGAAATATCTAATTAAAAAGCCTTTGTGTTGCATGTTTTCTGAAGCATTTAAACTGCTGCACATGTTTGCCATTGCTTACGCTGTGAACCATACAAGGTGGGGAGTTGACACGGGTCATGGCTCCGAGCCAGGAGGCAGCAGTTCTTGTTCTTTTCTACCAAATGGGTTCCATGCTGTAGTGTTTATAACAACAATAACTCTTCGGGGCTTTTGCTCCAAAGCTTTAAGTAAAGGACAAGACAAGTGTTTTTTCTTTTACCTTAATGATGCAAACTGTTCAAATTACTTTTGGGTTGCATCCCTGAAATTCTTGTGCAGGACACTCTAGACTGAGAACTGAAGGCAATCATACCTTTGCCGTCAGCACTCCAAGACTAAGAGAACAGGCTATCCATGTTCCTAAAATGATTACTTCACCAGTGCTTGGGGTATTCGACCCACATGGAGCCCATTTTAGCTGAATATCATGATTCAGAATAAAATACATTTGCTACATTATGATTAACAACTGCATGATCAATCATAAGGTCAGGATTAGACACAAAGAACTTCACACTTATATGCAAGTACCCATTATTTTACTGTGTACATGCTAAACAGCATTCATTATATAAAATATGACAGTTGTGGTGTATGAAATGTAAGCTCTAAAGTATAATACTGTCAGCTGTTTAGCTGCCATTATACTGTTGGTGTGGTGCTGCTACCATAATCTGTATGAAAACACACACATATAAGTTGTTTTGTCATGTTATTCTTTTTATCTTTATGAAATCACTATGTAGTAAGATGGCAAAATCGCTGTTCATAAACACACACAAAGAAATATATATACATATATATATATATATATATATATATATATATATATATATATATATATATATATATATATATATATATTCATATTCTTCTTTGACAGCTACATATTGATTGTATGAGGCAAAGTAATAAGTAACTGGCAGTATAAGCATGTCACTGTTTGACGAATAGTTAATTATAGATATTCATTTAACACATTTCAGTGACCCCCAACATGCAACTGAATAAAAAATAGTTTACCAAAATGTGCTTACGAACATCAAGGCACATGTAATGCAGATGTAATATTAACAACATTTACAGCTAAAATAGTAAGACAGATTGTACGATACATTTTTTTAATTGGGAAAAGTGCAAGAGAGCAGCCAGAGCCACAGACAGTTAAGTCACGTTAGTAACAAAGTTAACACATCGGTGCTGTGATGATCGAAACAGTGTTCACAATCAGAACCACAATCACTTTTATTTCCAAATTTGTACACAAATGATGAATTTGTTGTGGTGTTATGGGGCAATACAGTAGTGGTACACATTTCTATCTAATGTATAGATTTCTATCTGTAAAAGGACTGTTAATAGATGCACAGGAAAGTACTCATGATGTCGCCTTTTTAATAAATATAATTTGTAAAGATCTGAGTGTTATATAAATAATTCCCTAAAGCTGTATTGATGATAATCGTGGGACCCTAGGCAGTTTATATAATAGGTTTAATCCCAACTGATTAAGAGGAGTTAGGTAACAGACATACACAATATGATGTATATTTACAAACTGCATATTTTTTCAGGTTAAATGGGATCCCAGTCTGCAGCTTCTTGTGCCCTGAATTAACTTTCATTTCTTTTCTGAAAGCTGTCAACATGTACAGCCTTCAACTGTATTGACAAAGAGTAATATCTTATAAAATTTACAGTATTTTTACATCAGTTTGTTACACACCAACCCCAATAACAATTTAAAATAATAACAAACATAGTTTATAATAGTGGCGGTTCAGCCATCTATTTGTTCGCAGTTGATTCTTTTACATGCTCCAGCAAACAGAGAGGTTTGAACTTGTGAACCTTCCTGCCATCCATTTTTCCCTTCTTACTCCCTGATTTCCTCCCTAAGTTCCCTCTGACTGAGGAAGCTGCATTGGAGGAAAAAGACTTTGATGTTTGGACATCTTTGGAATGCTCATACGAAAATTGCGCATGCACAAACGCCCGCACAGAAAAAAACTAAACAAATTTTTGCTGTATCAGTGTTTTAAGAGAACAGTGGTATCAGTTCATAATGTGAAACAGAGTGAAGGAGTGAAACAGACGATGTTGTCACAGTCTTGCAAGAGCCTTGATGAAAACATTGAAAGTGTGATGAAATGCATGTGGATTTTTCTTGGCTCGAAACAGAAGGTCCTGGAGCGAGTCACAGCTGTGTTAAAGTTGTAGTCGGACCTCCCATCACCCTGAACTGCGATAAAAGGGCGTCCTAGTCATTGTCTGTATAAAATGCAAAGGTAGTTTGTATAGCGCAGTGTTTAAGAAAGTGATAAAGTTTTTATTCAGTCAATTCTAATTGGTAGAGACACTACAAAATAAACACAGTGACAGAAATGAAATGATGATTTTACGGTGGATTTTTGTTTTACTTTAACCAACTGAAAACATGTTTTCACTTCGAAGACTACAATCTGTGCTTATAACAGAATAAATTAAGATGCCCTTCAAAATAAAAGACCTGTTTCGTATTACATACATACATTCCTGGTTATAATGACCTCTGCAGCATTCTCTCCTACAGTCTCCCCTCTTGAGAGGAGGTCTGCATGTATGCATGTGGGCCTGCAAGGGGTATTAGTCTGATTATGATTCTTATTCAATTTAATAGGCCTGGTTGTCAGCATTAAACTGATGGGCCAAGATTTTTGTACACAGGGGAGTAATAGAAACCCTGTAAGTAATGTTAAACATGTCAGCTTTTGCAGCTGCAATACTTGCATCATACCATCGCATCATTCTTCTATAATGAAATTCTACTTTCTGGGCAGTATGGCAGGATTAGTCTCCCTAAAAATGGATTGCTTTTATTGCACTTTGAATTACACAGACTTACATTGCTGTGGAACTGTTTTAAGTGACCCTTCATTTCTTGATATTTTGCCTCCAAGCACCCAGAGTTTCTTGTAATTTGAAAGTGGCCTTGATCAGTGGTTCTCCAGGCTTTCTGAAGGTCTTTCTTTTACATCTGCTGTTCACTGAAACCTCATCAGAAATGGTCTCAGTGGGAAGGGTCGCTGTCAAAAAGCCATTCTTAATGTAGGGAAACAGAAAAGGATAAAGTATCCCAAATTACACAAAAACTGGACTGAAAATCAGTGGCAACAGGTCCGATTGAGTGATGAAACATTTGATTAAAACTGTCATTAATAGGTCCAAAAATGATCAGGCGAGAAGTACAACAACAGTAAGTCTCTACAGCCATCTGGAACAGCGGTCCACAACCTTTTTTGCGCCACAGACCGGTTTATGTCTGACAATATTTTCACGGACTGGCCTTTAAGGTGGCGCAGGTAAATACAACAAAATAAAAAGAAGATTTATTCATAACACACGGGAAAAGATCCAGGGAAACCGAGTTAATGATTAAAACAGTAAGAAAATAACGATAAAAAAAACTATAAAAACCCTGAAAACCCTAAATTTCACACCCGAGCCTCAACTCTCTTGGCCCGGTACCAAACGACTCACGGACTGCGTTGAGGACCGCTGATCTAGCAAACATGGAGGAGGGTCTGTCATGGTCTTGGGTTGCATTTCAGCCAGTGGTGTTGGAGATCTTGGTTGATGGTATTATGAGTACAAAAAAGTACCATCAGATTTAGATCCAGCATACAATAGCACGTAGAAAGCAAAAGCGGCAACAGCTTCATTTTTTTTAGCATGACAATGATCCCAAACAGACTGCCAATACAGAAAAAGCAGAAAAAAGTGGATAGAAAAAAACACATTGGAGCACTATCGATCATGGATTAGCCTCCCCAGAGCCAAGATCTTCACATTGTTGAAGCAATGCTGGATCGTATTTACAGAAAACAGAAAAAAGGCAGCCAATATCCAAAGAAGAGCTTTGATTGTCCTTTGAGAAATATGAAGAACTATTCCTGAAGACTACTTAAAGAATTGACAAGAAAGCTGCCTAAGAGAGTTCAGGCTGGTCATCGTACTAAATATTTACTTTAAAGCTCATTACAATTGTGCAAACTCTGTTTTTGAATTGTTAGTTTGCACTTCATTCAGTAAATTGCTGCACCTATTCCCCATTTTACTGGCAAAATATGAAGAAATAAGGGGTAGCTCAAGACTTTTGCACAATACTGTACAAGTTAAAAGTAAAACTTTTATGCTGAAGTAAGTTAGTCTAATTCACTTCAGTGTAGTGCTGGATTTATATTTTCTAGCTTCATTAGTTCTGCAAGACATACAGCACAGGTAGTGGCATCATCAAACTTAGTATATTTACATTTATTTCTTATACGCCACTACATGTTAGGAGGAATAATGCAAGTTTTGCTGTATCATATCATATTTTTATGTCAGTTTATCAAATGTTAACATTTATAGAATATGAAGGGTTAGATTCAACTGTACATACCCAAGCAAGTGTACACGAACATGTCAGGACTGTAAGAAATTGATTAGAAACTAAGTTAGAGTTTTAAAACACAGGTCAGCTTTTTAAATCTGAGGCTTTTCTTTATTTGATAATTGAAACAATTTGGAGGTTTGAACTACTGGTTTAAGACAAGATCTGTCAAGGAGGTACATTGTTCTCTGTGTAATCAGGACAATATATTTTCAAACAAGCCAAATTTTCCCACTATAAAGCATGAGTACAGTTGACAAATCCTTTTTCGCTCAGTAGCCCGTTTTTCTTCATTCTGCTGTAACGTAATATCTTCCTTTTGCACCATAAAGTAATCAGACAAACCTAACCAGCAGATCACAACATAAGAAATGCAACTTAGAAGCCAAGAGGAGATGGTATAAAATACAACGTGTTTAAGAAAATGTGAACAGAAACACGAAACCGCACCGAGCAATCTTTTTTGACAAGTTTCCACGATATTCAGTTGAAAAGAAACACACAAGGCTATGGGGTTTGTTTGGTAGTATTTTGGTTTAGCATTCTCACATCTCCTTTGGGACGTTTCTCAATAGAGAGGGAGACGAAGGCGGCTTGAAATAGAGACGACTGAAAAGAAAACATTAATTTCCGTAGCCAGAATCTCCCTGTCTGTTGCAGATTAAAACTCTCCTTTAGTGAGAAACCAGCAGTGTTGAGTTACTTTTTTTTGTACAGAGGATTTTGTGCATGTGTGTGGGAGAGAATCCAAAAGTAGGGTCGATGATCTAATTGCGGACTTTCAAGTCTGACGGCAGTAATGTCTGTCCCCTCTTTTACTCTGTGTGTGTATTACGGTGACCCCCATGTCCGCTAACTTTCTCTCTAATGTGGTTTGTCACAGGCCAGAGAGGAAGCACGGATAAGTCTCACATAGGCCACGGTGTGTTAAGTTTACAACTTCCCATTTATGTATTCATTTCAATCACTGTATACTCTGGTGATATGACCCTCACAGTGGATGAAAACATTTCACAACATCTCAAAACACAGCTGGCCTCTGCCTAATCTTGGAACAGTTACAGGGAGATAGAGGCTGAAAGAATTTTTAACTGTAGTTTTTTTATGATCTCAGAGTTATTTATAGTTAGTTTAGGTTCTTGCAGAAAATTTGCTATGAGGAAAGCGTTAATCTCACTGTTATGCTACTTACTACCAGCCTGGAATTCACATTTGCGTTTTGATCACTACTGGTGGATAGCTGCAGATATACGCACTTTCATATCAGATGTTTCTTTTTGATATGCCCTTGATTTGATACTCCGAACCAAGCACATTGGTTTTTAACCTTTTTTTTTTTTTTGAATGTTCCTTAGCACTGCTTAGTAACTGTCGCTCTAGCCAATCCTCCAATTATTTACATGATAACAAAGACCAGTTAACAATGATCTTTTGTATACAGTCTCTGGAGTCACAGACTGTCCTTGAACATGGTACAGGTTTAGTTAGGTGGGTTTTTAGTGGTTGGTAATTCGATTCACTACAATTTAGTGCTGTCAGCATTAATCTCGTTAAAATGACGTTAACGCCATAACCGCGGATCACCCCATGCGTGGGGCTGCACGGCGCTAACTCGTTAATGACCTAACAGAGCTAAAGCTTTGACTCTGTGCAGCCCCAACTAGCTAACGGAGATTTGCCCCGTTAATGCAGTTATGGCGTTAACGTCATTTTAACTAGATTAACGCTGACAGCACTAAATTGTAGTGAATCGAATTACCAACCACTAAAAAACCACCTAACTAAACCTGTACCATGTTCAAGGACAGTCTGTGACTCCAGAGACTGTGTACAAAAGATCATTGTTAACTGGTCATTGTTATCATGTAAATATTTGGAGGATTGGCTAGAGCGACAGTTACTAAGCAGTGCTAAGGAACATTCAACAAAAAAATGGTTAAAAACCAATGTGCTTGGTTCGGAGTATCAAATCAAGGGCATATCAAAAAGAAACATCTGATGTGAAAGTGCGTATATCTGCAGCTATCCACCAGTAGTGATCAAAACGCAAATGTGAATTCCAGGCTGGTAGTAAGTAACATAACAATGGGTGTGGCTGCAGTGACTCCATAGCGTGCTGGCAAAAGTATGGGACGAGTCTGATTATCATATGGACATATGGTGTGCAAACGGAGAGGGGCACATTGAGCACTGAACATTGTAATTTTTGTACGTAAAAGTTTATATTAAGCCAGGGTCTCAGTACCGTTTAGTATTTTGTTTCTTAGTGTCTTGTCAGTTTACTTTGGTTTCCTGGTTTACTCCTGCAATCATCCAAATAAAGGATCGCTTTCTGTTTAAACCTGCAACACCTCGTCCACATCTGCTTTTGGGTCCTGTTTCAAAAACACACCGGCGCACCCCGCCGTGACAGTACGAACCGACCAGTATGGACCCAGCGGACATCTGTGAGGATTTTTGGGAGTTCAACACTCAGGTGACCATTCTCCGCGGACAGTGGATTTGCTACTCCGCGTGCAGACAGGAGAATGAGAAGGAGTCAACCAGAGTTCAGCTAAAACAGATTTTGTCTGCATATCCTGCTTACGCGGCGGGATTGTCGGAGGATGTGCAGGATTTTGTTCGCACAGTTTTTCCACCGCAGCAGCATCAAAACCGCGAACAGGAATCACTGCCGCTGCCTTGCGAGCCTGAGACGGTTCGTGTCGGTTCGCTGACACTCGCCACAGCGTCACCACCTCTCAGCTCATCAGTTTCCACACCCTCGTCACAGTCTTGCCACACTCTTGCCACGGTCCAGTGCGAGGAAGCGCTGGACGCCATAGATTTGGACTACGATGAACGTCAGTCAATATTCAGCGCTCTATTGGAGGAGGAGCTCCGGTGGAAGCCATGGCTCATTCCAGAGCACGAGCACTCTTTCCGTGGAACTCGACTGGCTCTCGGGGGACCTCGGAGTTACCAGGGACTTCCACCTAGTGCACCGCCGTCTTCCACTTCCAAGAAAAAGCGGCGTGCGCGCCACCGACGCTCCACACCAAGAACACAAGTGAGTGACTATATCTTGGCTCATGTTTTTTCTCCGGGGATTATTGGAACGGACACTGCCTTTCCGGGTCATGAGCCCGGCTATGATGAGACTGTTTTCACTGGAAATGCTAGCCATCAGGCTCAGCTACGCTGCTGTGGGACTGCTATCCAGGCCGGTTTGGAGCCGGAGACGGAGGTGCAGCTTGTGCAGCCTATTTCAGTGTCAGCTGGAGGGCCCGGGGAGCCCGTCCGGCCTCGCGTCTCGTCTGCTGGAGGTTCAGGAGAACCCAGCCAGCTTCATGCTTCGTCTGCTGGAGGTTCGGGAGAACCCAGCCAGCTTCATGTCTCGTCTGCTGGAGGTTCGGGAGAACCCAGCCAGCTTCATGTGTCATCTGCTGGAGGTTCGGAAGAACCCAGCCAGCTTCATGTTTCGTCTGCTGGAGGTTCGGGAGAACCCAGCCAGCTTCATGTCTCGTCTGCTGGAGGTTCGGGAGAACCCAGCCAGCTTCATGTGTCATCTGCTGGAGGTTCGGAAGAACCCAGCCAGCTTCATGTTTCGTCTGCTGGAGGTTCGGGAGAACCCAGCCAGCTTCATGTCTCGTCTGCTGGAGGGCCCAGGGAGCCCGTTCAGCCTCATGCCTCGTCAGCTGGAGGGCCCGAGGAGCCCGTCCAGTTTCACACCTCGTCAGCTGGAGGGCCCGAGGAGCCCATCCGGCCACCATCCTCGTCAGCTGGGGGTTCAGGAGAACCACACCAGCCTCATGCCTCGTCAGCTGGGGGGCCCGAGGAGCCCGTCCAGCCTCGTGCCACGTCAGCTGGGGGTTCAGGAGAACCGCACCAGCCTCACGCCGCGTCAGCTGGAGGGCCCGAGGAGCCCGTTCAGCCTCACGCCACGTCAGCTGGAGGGCCTGAGGAGCCCGTTCAGCCACCTTCTGCTTCACCACCTGTGGCTGCAGCGCCACCTCCTGCGGCTCCCGTGCCGCCACCTGCAGGACCACCACCTGCTGCACTACTGCTTGCTGCTTCTACGCCTCAGCCTGAGGACGACGCCTCGCCTGGTTCTGCCACACCTCAGTCTGAGAACACATATAAACTCATTTCACCCAATA
Source organism: Mchenga conophoros (assembly GCF_057382185.1). NCBI lineage: Eukaryota > Metazoa > Chordata > Actinopteri > Cichliformes > Cichlidae > Mchenga > Mchenga conophoros. Next base: position 38,209,982 of record NC_140547.1, on the reverse strand, counting down.
TAGACTGTGTGTTGCTGCAACTTCCGCAGCCTCCTGCCATGTCGGCTGGGGGGCCTGAGGAGCCCGTCCGGCCACCACCTGTGGCTGCCTCACTGTCACCTGGTTCTGCCTCTGCTACGCCAGGACCAGCTCCGGTCTGTGCTTCGCCCGGTCCAGCTTCAGCCTCTGCTTCTGCTTCGCCTGGACCAGTCTCAGCCTCGGCTTCTGCTTCGCCTGGTCCTGCTTCAGCCTGTGCTTCGTCTGCTGCAGCTCCAGCCTGTGCTTCCTCTGCTGCAGCCTCCGTGTCTTCGTCTTCGCCTGGTCCGGCTGTGTCAGAGTCTTCATCTTCGCCTGGTCCGGCTTCTGCTTCGCCTGGTCCGGCCTCTGCTTCTGCTTCGCCTGGACCAGCTCCAGTTTGTGCTTCGCCTGGACCAGCTTCAGCCTCAGCTTCTGCCTCTGCTTCGGCTTCGCCTGGTCCAGCCCCAGCATCGGCTTCTGTTCCTGCTTTGCCTCCGCCTGGTCCAGCTTCGGCCTCTGTTCCTGCTTCGCCTGGTCCGGCTTCGGCTTCACCTGGTCCGGCCTCAGCGTCTTCAGCCTCGCCTGGTCCGGCCTCAGTGTCTTCAGCCTCGCCTGGTCCAGCCTCAGCGTCTTCAGCCTCGCCTCGTCCGGCTTCAGCCTGTGCTTCGCCTCGTCCGGCTTCAGCCTGTGCTTCGCCTCGTCCGGCTTCAGCCTCAGCTCCTGCTTCGCCTCGTCCGGCCTCAGCCTGTGCTTCACCTGGTCCGGCTTCAGCCTCAGCTCCTGCTTCGCCTCGTCCGGCCTCAGCCTGTGCTTCACCTGGTCCGGCTTCAGCCTCAGCTCCTGCTTCGCCTCGTCCGGCCTCAGCCTGTGCTTCACCTGGTCCGGCTTCAGCCTCTGCTTCTGTGTCGGCCTCGCCTGGTCCTGCGGCTGTGTTGCCGCCGCCCAAGCCACGTTTTGCCCCTTGGAATCGCCGGCCGCTTTCTGGGCCGTCAGCTGGCCGTCGTTGCCGTCGGGGTCGGCCGCCTGAACTGTTGCACTCTGATCTGCTATGCTGTCGACCTCCGGGTCGGCCCCCTGAGCTCGTGAACTATGGACTACTGGATCGTTGGCCTCCTGGTCGACCACCTGAACCTTGTGAACTCTTGTGCTGCTGTCGTCCAGGTCGGCCACCTGAACTGTTTGACCATGACCTCCTGTGCCGTCGGCCTCCGGGCCGGCCCCCTGATCACATGAACTATGAATTTCTGGACCGTCACCCTCCGGGTCGGCCCCTGAGGAGTTATGAACTGTTCCCTGCGCTCCTGTGCTTTTGGTGGACATTTTGTTTTTGTGGTTTTGTATCCTGGCTATTTTTTTGGCATATGTGCTTTTTGTCTTTTTTAGCAAAGAAAAAAATATCTTAAAATCATCAATAAAACCAGGGAGAGAAGGCTTAGCGTTCCTCCATTTAGCACAATGGATATGATATTTACTCAAAATAATGTTAATAATGTCTGAGACATCCAATGCTAGATGATCCATATAAAAAAAATTATGATGTAATTCAAACAGTGGCACATCATTAATATTTAGGGAAATCCAATTTTTTAAGTTGCACCAAATACATTGTGTGATAGGGCATAGAAAAAAAAAGATGTTCTAGGGTTTCATTTTCATCAGTACAAAAAGAACACTGATCCACCTCAAAGCCAAATCTCTTTTTTTAGAAATTCCTCCACAGTATTAGTTTTGTTTAAAGTGTGTTTCTTTAACTTTAGGTAGAATAGGCTATTTCATAAATTTTTAGTATGCTTTATCCAGTGTATATGAAATAACTAAATTAGAACCATGCCATGTAACCATTCTGTTGTAACTATGAAATATTTTGTCTTTGAAGAAACTACTAACAAATTTCTTATTGCATTTTTATCAAACAGCTGACATTGCCCTAGCAATAAATTTGGGAGCACTGATGAGAAATTATTGTATGTCATAAAAATTTTAATCAAATGAAGCAGAGGCAGTGGGACCAGTTCACAAAATTTGTTATATTCTCTTTGAGAACAGTTTAGACAATATTTTTCTGAAAAGTCTGTGTAACTTAGAATGACACCGTTATCATCCAACAAATCTGTTGTGAATATAATATTTTTGTTCAAACCAGTCACTCTTGAAAATTGATTTTTGATTAAGTGTTATTACCCTATTATTCCATAAGGTTGAATTATGGGGAGAAGTTGTGGGTAAATCTCATTTTCCCAAAAATGCAACGTCTGTTTTGGAAAGTTTGATATCTTTATGGGGATTTTATTTGCCGCAAAATCACATTTCAAAATAAAGTCTAATCCTGTATACTATTTTATTAAACAAGAATCATGGGATGTGGAGCTAAGTAGAGTCTGGCTGTGACAGACAAGATTTTAACCATTTAATTCTAAGGGTGCCAACCATAAATTCTAATTCTGGAGTTTTGATACCACCTTTATTGTATCCCTTCACAAGCTGAGATCTTTCTATGTAATGGGTTTTATTCCTCCACAAAAATTCGAACACATTTCTATTTATGGTTTTCATGGTATTTATCGTTTTTTTATTTTTATATCGTTTACGTGGCACAAAAAAGGTTGGGGACTGCTGTACTAGCAGGTTGCTGAGTAGACATCCTTGTAGTGTTTTGAAATATACCACTTTTTCCATCAGTTTCCTTGTCAGGAAACAACTTCCTGTTCAGCGGAAATGCCTCTGGTTTCAGTGGTGTGTGTGAGAGCGTTTCAGTAGTGTGTGTGAGAGCGTTTCAGTAGTGTGTGTGAGAGCGTTTCAGTAGTGTGTGTGAGAGCTAAAATTTCAGTAGTGTGTGTGAGAGCGTTTCAGTAGTGTGTGTGAGAGCTAAAATTTCAGTAGTGTGTGTGAGAGCGTTTCAGTTGTGTGTGTGAGAGCGTTTCAGTAGTGTGTGTGAGAGCTAAAATTTCAGTAGTGTGTGTGAGAGCGTTTCAGAAATGTGTGTGAGAGCGTTTCAGTAGTGTGTGTGAGAGCTAAAATTTCAGTAGTGTGTGTGAGAGCATTTCAGTAATAATGTCCCTTACGGCACCTCATACTTTACAATGCCACTATTCATTCACTCTCACATTCACACACTGGTGGAGGCAAGCTACAGTTGTAGCCACAGCTGCCCTGGGGCAGACTGACAGAAGCGAGGCTGCCATATCGCGCCATCGGCCCCTCTGGCCTCATGCATGCACTCATTGGCATTAAGGTCTGCTATAATAAAGTGTCAGTTTAACATAAACACTGAACCAATAAAAGAATCTATCTGGTCATTAAGTCTGACGTCACTAACCGTGTCTGGGCCTAAACTCCGCTGCAGGTCCATATATCAAACGATCATGGTATTACTGAGAGTTGAAAAACTGTCTAAAGTCTTTCATCTTTAATAAAATGATTAGCGTTCTGCTCTACCAGGTGTAACAATTGAGTTTAACATCCAGGCATCCATGAAAACGGAATTTATGACATTTAACGGAGTTAGAAGTTAGCAGGAAGTTAGCTCGCTAGCTTCTATCTAAATACAATATAGCATGTCCTGACTGCGGGGTTTTGGAAACAAATTAAAACGTACAGCTCTGTTATCACTTCCAACATAAATGAAGACAGAAAACTAAACAGCAGTGACGTTTGTAGGGTTACTGAAGTTTGGCTAGCTAGTATATAATGATGTGCTACGTGACCGCTAGCGACACAGCTATGTTAGCATAATATAAACAAGCTAACTCTTTTTCCACTCGATAAAAGTTAACGTGAGTGTTCTCGGTGGTCAGGAACAAATGTAATCGCATGGCAGGATGCTGTTAAAGGACCAACTTCAGCCAGGAGAACAACTGAGATAATCCATCCACAATATGGGGTTAGTCATTCATACACTGCTGCATGGGCTGGGCTGTAGTTACATCCTAAGTAGGGATGGGTATCGTTTAGGTTTTATCCGATACCGGTGCCAAATCGGTACTTTTGAAACGGTGCCGGTGCTCAAACGGTGCTCAAACTGGTGCTTAAAGAATGGAGAACACAAAATTGGTCCAAAAACCTCTCATGTTCAGCTGTTTTTTGTAAAAAGATAACAATGTTAGCCTTTTCTGCAGCTATGGGGCATATATGGTATCACTCTTGGCTGGAAGCAGTGCTTAAACAATGGAAAAAACACAAACTTTGTCCAAAAACCTCTCATGTTTAACTGTTTCCCACTTTTTCTTTGGTCATTTTAGCCTTTTTGGCCAGGGTGAAGGGAGTATCTGCCATCAAACAAGAAGACAGCCGCATGTAGATATGATGATGTTTGCTAGTTCACCTTACATGCATTAATGTAATAACGTGGTTAGCCTACTCAACGTAAATTACACACGAACAACATTAAGCTACTCACGCAGAGAAGAACGGCTGATGCTGCATCATCATCCTCATCATTTCTGCTACACTGGCAGGGCTTTGGGCCAGGACTCTACTCTTCGTGTTTTTGGGGGATGTTGCATAACAGGCAACCCACCCGCAGTAGATGTGCTCGGTGTGAGGTCTCGCAGCAAGCTATCAAATACGGCGCATTTCTGGGCTTTAAAAAAAAACGCTATGCGTCGCCAGGTGTTTCATCGGATTTGAGGAGTTACCTCCTTTGACAGTATCACAGTATCAGCTTAAAGCACTTGTTGCTGCTGAGTTTGCATATTTTGCTGTGAAGTACAGCCAGACTTTTGACCGCTTCGCCTTGGACATTTTAATCTGTAGCTCTGCTCTAAAAGAACGTACGTACCTGGCCCCGCCTACTATCCTCGGAAACGTAAAATGATTGGCTAGAAGTGTATCACAGCTCAGGAAAAAAAAGCACCGAAATAAAGCACCGAAATGTGCGCTGCTTTTCGGTCTGGTTACTACCGTTTATGTCAGAACCGGTGCCATCATGGCACCGGACACCGGTACCCATCCCTAATCCTAAAGTTTTAAAAACTGAGCTTAAATAAATGATTAGCGGTAATAAAAGCCGAGGGAGGTCAACAGTGATCACTGACTATTTTAGGAGCTTTTTGAGATTTAATAGAAGAAAATACAAAACATTAAACATGTTAACAACACAAAAGCCATATTAAATGCAGACTACTTTAGGCCCGGAAGTATTCGTCACGTCATCACTTAACGACCGGATTGCTGTTAGCTAGCTAGTATTAGCTTAGCATTAGCTATGTCCTGATAAGGTGCATGTCACTACCCGATCCGTACCGGAAACCCGATCGGTACCCCGCATGCGCAAATCCTACGTCACTTCCTCTCTTTGCCAACAGTGCGACATTCAATATATTTGAATGATACGGTTAGCGCCCAGTTAGCTCCTAGCATTTCTCAACAGCTCTGCCTCCTTTTCGACTGCCCGGGACATTTAAACAATGGATAATCCGTATACAAAGAAATTCATGCTTTTCTCCTCAACAGAGAGTGTCCCCCGATTGAGCAACAGCGCCGTAAAATAAGAAGAATGGCGCCTAATTACAGAGTTAATAATGCAGACTTTGTAATATCTCACGTGTAGATTCATCAGCCAGATTAAGGCAAGGCAAGGCAAGGCAAGTTTATTTGTATAGCACAATTCAACAACAAGGTGATTCAAAGTGCTTTACAGAGACATTAGAAACAAGAACAAATAAAAAGCACGATTTAAAATTGATTAAAACAAGCAAATAAACTAACTAACTAATTAACAAACAAACAAACAAACAAAACAGTATATAAAATCAAAACAGATAAAATCAGAACAGTAGATAAAATCAGTAGTTAAATGTAAGTTTTGAAATTTAAGCTTAAAAGTGTGGATTTGGTGCTTTATTCAAATGCAGCTGAGAACAGGTGAGTCTTCAACCTGGATTTAAATGAACTGAGTGTTTCAGCTGATCTGAGGCTTTCTGGGAGTTTGTTCCAGATATAAGGAGCATAAAAGCTGAATGCAGCTTCTCCGTGTCTGGTTCTGACTCTGGGAACTGATAAAAGACCGGATCCAGATGACCTGAGGGATCTGGAAGGTTCATACTGGGTCAGGAGTGTTTAAGTGTTTACTGACAATTGACAGTGATAGCGCACATCATCATCACTATTCCAACAATCCTCTCCTCACAGACAAGCATAAACACACTCGACTATTGCTAAATCAAATTTAACACACGTTTGTAATGACGCTAATTCAGTTTATAATAGGGTTTATTTGCTCGGTCAGCAGGTGGCGGTATCCTCGTACACTGGGGAGTAAACTGCCATTAAACGAACAGAAGAAGAAGAAAACATCTGCACATGCGCGGTACGGATCGGGTAGACCCGATTTGTACGGTCAGACTTTACACATGCGCAGTAAGGATCGGAGAGTCCTGATCCGTAACTTTCTTTTTATTTTTCGTTTTTGTCTACATTGTACTGAAATGCTTCATTATTGCAAACATTTTAAGATATACTTGTTATTCTTAACATCTTAACAGATACTCTGACCCATAACTATCGTAAAACGCTACGACCGGAAGTAGAAACCTTTCGCGCATGCGGGGTACCGATCGGGTTTCCGGTACGGATCGGGTAGTGACAGTGCACTTCTTCTACTGGCTGGAGACTGATTACACAGAGGAAAGCTAGCAACCACCAAACAAAGTGGTGATCATTCTGGAAGACGAGTTTACAGAGTTCCACGCTCATTTTTCTCCACTGTTGTGTCCAGTACAGCATCTGGACACATGATACTGTATGAAACTATGATATTCATTAGTGTAATCCACTTCAAAATAGCAAGTTTAAGAGTATGCAATATGAGACAATAATCAAAGTCCAGTACCTGTGGTACAATATAGAGGAGGCTAAGAAAGCATAAACCCCATATATTTCACAAGGGTACACATTTTTTCTAGAGTTGTCTTTGATATAAAACATTTCCAGTTACAGATTGAGTTTAGTAAAGCTTAGCAGACTGTGTTTTTCTGTCATGTCATCTGTCTGCATATAGCCTAAATATCTGTCTTCTATGTGTGCATCATCCTCATAAAGCATATCAAAAGGACACTCCAAGTTCATTTCCTGTCCTACTGCTGAAAAATGAGCCCAAAGGAATAAAATCCATTTTTAAAATTTTAAATTTGATCAAGCTCTGCTGCTTTGTTTTGCTTTTAAAAAAAAACAGGAACGAGACTTGATTTGAAACTTGAGTTGTACGGAGGGCATCTTGCTTATAGCCTCACAAGTATTTTCAGTAGAATTTGTCTTTGTTACAACTCTTATGTTTGTACAGCAGCTGTGTGCATCATTTTTCATGTCTATTTATTACAGAATAAAATCGTTTTGGTGCCGTGTTTAGTCCAGATTAACTTCTGTTCTCACTCACACTCATGGAGGATTCAGGCTGCTCCGAGGGCTAAGCTTTGAGAATTAGTACTTGTGATTGTGTGCATTTTTATGTATTCGCGTGTGTGCGCATGTGTGTTCGTGTACGTATTTTACCTTGTAGCCTTATCCAGTTTCCCCATATCAAATAAATCAAATACTTGTTAAAGTAGTTTAAATAAGCCGTGGATTTAGAGAAAATGTGAATTTTGCTGGGTGTACCCCGTTCTCGTACGTGTGTGTGTGTGTGTGCTTGTGTGCGTGAGTCTCTCTCAGTGGGGAGGTTTAGGGAATTATTTATTTGGAATTCCAGGTCAGAGCTTCATGCCGAGGCCCCGGGGCTCCTACTGAAATAGGGCTGGCGGCTGACTGAGTGACCCCCGACTTCCTCTCTACTGCTCTTCACTTTCTCTCTCTCTCTTTTTCCCTGGTTTTATTTTTCTTCAGAGAAGCTCACTCCCATCCATTCTTTGTTTTATTGACTCACTTTTATGGACATGCCTACAAACCCCTCTGCTTTCCAATCTGCAACCTAAGCTACATGGAGCCACTGAAGGAAACAAAGATGAGATCACACCAGTTTGAGTTTAGTTTTGAGAACCAATCTGGGATGGCAGCCTGAGTTTGTTGGATAGGTCCAGTTTCACCTTTCCAAGTACTAGAGTGACGCCATGCAGCAATTTGTTCTCTGACATAAAGATTCAGTGTCATTTTTCAGATATCTGCACATTTCGTTTGCAGTTCTCTGTCAAGTTTGTGTCTACCTTTGCTGACTCATCTGTGTCAAAAGCTAGCTGCCATAAATGACTGTGCTGACTTTTATGGTTCCCAGAGGATGACTCACTCTTCCTGATCCCCTTGTAACTTTGAATCTAGCTGTACCACCAGGGTCAAAACAAACAAAAGTTCACTTAATTCAGTAGTTGCTCAACATCTTTTCTGGGAGACATTACATTTAAATATTTACATTTAAAGTTTCTGTGAAACTTTGTTTTTACATATACAGTGGGGCAAAAAAGTATTTAGTCAGCCACCGATTGTGCAAGTTCCCCCACCTAAAATGATGACAGAGGTCAGTAATTTGCACCAGAGGTACACTTCAACTGTGAGAGACAGAATGTGAAAAAAAAATCCATGAATCCACATGGTAGGATTTGTAAAGAATTTATTCGTAAATCAGGGTGGAAAATAAGTATTTGGTCAATAACAAAAATACAACTCAATACTTTGTAACATAACCTTTGTTGGCAATAACAGAGGTCAAACGTTTACTATAGGTCTTTACCAGGTTTGCACACACAGTAGCTGGTATTTTGGCCCATTCCTCCATGCAGATCTTCTCGAGAGCAGTGATGTTTTGGGGCTGTCGCCGAGCAACACGGACTTTCAACTCCCGCCACAGATTTTCTATGGGGTTGAGGTCTGGAGACTGGCTAGGCCACTCCAGGACTTTCAAATGCTTCTTACGGAGCCACTCCTTTGTTGCCCGGGCGGTGTGTTTTGGATCATTGTCATGTTGGAAGACCCAGCCTCGTTTCGTCTTCAAAGTTCTCACTGATGGAAGGAAGTTTTGGCTCAAAATCTCACGATACATGGCCCCATTCATTCTGTCCTTAACACGGATCAGTCGTCCTGTCCCCTTGGCAGAAAAACAGCCCCATAGCATGATGTTTCCACCCCCATGCTTCACAGTAGGTATGGCCTTCTTGGGATGCAACTCAGTATTCTTCTTCCTCCAAACACGACGAGCTGAGTTTATACCAAAAAGTTCTACTTTGGTTTCATCTGACCACATGACATTCTCCCAATCCTCTGCTGTATCATCCATGTGCTCTCTGGCAAACTTCAGATGGGCCTGGACATGCACTGGCTTCAGCAGCGGAACACGTCTGGCACTGCGGGATTTGATTCCCTGCCGTTGTAGTGTGTTACTGATGGTGACCTTTGTTACTTTGGTCCCAGCTCTCTGCAGGTCTTTCACCAGGTCCCCCCGTGTGGTTCTGGGATCTTTGCTCACCGTTCTCATGATCATTTTGACCCCACGGGATGAGATCTTGCGTGGAGCCCCAGATCGAGGGAGATTATCAGTGGTCTTGTATGTCTTCCATTTTCTGATGATTGCTCCCACAGTTGATTTTTTCACACTAAGCTGCTTGCCTATTGTAGATTCACTCTTCCCAGTCTGGTGCAGGTCTACAATACTTTTCCTGGTGTCCTTCGAAAGCTCTTTGGTCTTGGCCATGGCGGAATTTGGAATCTGACTGTTTGAGGCTGTGGACAGGTGTCTTTTATACAGATGATGAGTTCAAACAGGTGCCATTCATACAGGTAACGAGTGGGGGACAGAAAAGCTTCTTACAGAAGACGTTACAGGTCTGTGAGAGCCAGAGATTTTCCTTGTTTGAGGTGACCAAATACTTATTTTCCACCCTAATTTATGAATAAATTCTTTACAAATCCTACCATGTGAATTCATGGATTTTTTTTTTCACATTCTGTCTCTCAGAGTTGAAGTGTACCTCTGGTGCAAATTACTGACCTCTGTCATCATTTTAAGTGGGGGAACTTGCACAATCGGTGGCTGACTAAATACTTTTTTGCCCCACTGTACTAACTGCATATTAAATCTTGCATGCACTCATTCGCATAGATGTGCAAAATAAGCACCTACATTTGTCTTTTGGACCATTTCGCTCTATTAATCTGAAAGGATATATCTTACCAACAAATTGAGGAATCTCTGTATGTCTCACTCTGTTCTTTGCCTACTGTATCGTCACTATGATACATTCAGTCTACTAGAGGAACCAGAGAAAGTGCAGTGTTGAGTCTAAAGATGTGTGGGTGATGTTGCTTGGTTACAGCATCAAAGCTGGTAATGACATTGACATGAGTAGACAAAGCACTCAAAGAAACCTGGATCGAAATGTATGGGATAATTCTAAAATGCTAACAGAGGCAGACCTCCTGGCATTGCCTCCAAGTCAAAAAGGGAAACAATTAGCAAATCATGTTTTTTGAACTGACACGTGTACACTGTTTCCACTGTGTGTGGTCGCTGGCATTTAATTTGCTGTCTTAGAAAAAACATGTATTAGGATGCTTTTTTAAAAAACTCTTTTGTGTCTTATTATATCCATTAGGTGAGTTAGCACGTCATTTCTTCATTGCTATGGATTTTCAATGTGGACCCACACATTCCATCATACAGCACACCCTAACCCTAAAGTAGATTTTATGCATCTGCGAGTCCTCTTGTGATGTAAATTTGGAAGTGTGAGGGTTCGCATAGATGTCCACATAACTGCCTGTTTTTGTAGCTATGACTAGTCAGCAGAGAATTTGCACCCAGATACCAGATTTCAAGCAGACTTCAAAGAAGTATAACAGGAATGACTACTTGGCCATTGGGTCTCTAGTTGACCATGTCCATGTCTGCTGCTGAGTATAATTCAGGCTTAACCAGAACCCTGTCCTAACCCTGACCCCACCCTGACACCAACACCGGGCTATCAGATATCAGATTGCACATTTGCAGCTTTTTATTGTATCTGATATCCCCGTGTTGGTGTTGTTCCTGCATCATTATAATTAATGTTGGCCGTGTATAAACACTGAAACTGACCAGTCATTTTGCAATGATGTCATAGCTTTGTTCATACAAAACTATATTCTGATTCAAATCATGTTGGTTTGCAAGTGATATTTTTTATAGCATTTGCTACCTTCTTGCCTAATGCTAAGTAAATGCTCAGACGATTGGTCACCTGCAATACTGATCCTGGACCAACACCGTTATGACAATGTAGGAACAAAACCAACATGGAGAAATGAGACTGTGCCAGCTTTTATCTCCTACTGAAACTGAAAATTGTGGCTCGCTTCCCACTCATTTACACGTTCCTTCATTGCTGATGAGTTGCCTCTAGAAGGACTTCGATGATATCATGAGCTAATAAAAAAAAAAAGCCTCTATTGTGACATCTGCCTTTGCTTATAAAATCTGATGTGCACTTTCCAGTTCCCAAATAACAAAAGAAGAAAAAAATATCACCCTCCTTTCAGCCATAACCAGTAAACCCCTGATAGTAAGGGCATATTTCTAATTGTTTTTGTGATTCATTTAAGAACTGTTTGGCTTTTGGTCTGAACCTAAAACTGTGACATGCACATTGTATTGTTTACTTATGTTTTACAAGTCAATGATGGGAAAAAAACCCCCCTAAAACTAATCTCTGGGTGTTTTCCTTTTGTGATTTTCCCACAGTGTTGGCTATCGTCACAAAACACTGCTCACTACACAGTCAGCCATCTTCTTTCCAGCAGCTTATCGTCTCCCTGCTTTCCGCACATCTCTTGGCCACCTCGGTTATCTGCTGGGAGTACACTCAACAATTGGCTGAACACTTAATTCAATTGGGAACGTCTTAGGGACTTTCTCTCAAGCAATGTTGATTTGTCCCTCACTTGTGTCACTAAGCATAGCATAAACATTTACTCATTCTTTTTTTTTTCATGCATAAAATACAGATGAGAAATATCCATGCTGCTGATGAACTGAGCACTGAGTTTGCTGCATACATCTGCTGCAAGTTTCTTTTTGGGGCCAATAGGTCAGTAGGGTGTAAGCACTAGAAATGAAGTCACATTGAGGCAAATACTCAAGTGACACCCACAGATCATCTTACTAACAGATCTATTATAGGCTGAACCCTTTTTTTCCTGCCCAGCTGATCAACCTCTACGCAACTCCTTATCATCCAAGGGTGCAAATCAATGGTTGCAGTGCCTGAAAAGCAAAGTGATTTAAACCAGATGACCCCCTTCACCCCATCAAGCCACAAATCTGTCAAACAGTAGGGAAGCAAAACAGAACGAGGCAGCGGGCATTTTTTTTTGACACAGCCGGAGCTCTGCGGCTATAAATAGAAAAACAGCTCAGCAGAGGAATGGGTCGAGGCGCAGCATATATCTCCAGTTAAACAACGGTGTGGATATTCTTAAACTCAGACTTTATAATGCAGAGTTTCTGGCGAGGAAACTAATATTGTAAGTTAGTTTATCAGAAAGGTAATGTAATGGCAATGCTGACTGAGAATCTGCATCAAAATGCCATCTAGTGGGCACTTTTGTTATTAAAACACAAGCCGTTCACCCCTAACCCACACACATGGTACCCAGACAAATTTTTTCAGTGCTTGCTTATGTTAAAGTCTACTCATATAAACACTGAAAAGACATTGAAATCCTAAAAAATGCTCACTAAAAGTTAAAAGTGTCTGAGCTGTGACAGATTAAAGCAATTGAAACACTATTTATATTATAGACTCACTCCATGTGGTCCACACTTAAGGACAAACCACAGTGAAAATTTGGCTGGATCCTTCAGGCTGTTTTCTGGCCTCCAGAGCCATATGTTTGACACTGCTGGTCTATAGCACAAACTTCTGTTTGTGGATATTGTGTTCTCACACACGTACACACTATTGGAGTTGTAATATATTTCATATTCCTTTTTATTAAAAAACAAAACAAAAAAACAACAGCAAAGTCAAATAGACTCCAACTTAATAAAACACCAACAAATAGAAAAACACAGAATCAGCACACAAAAAACAATGAAAGTTAAATAAAAACCATAGAAGTAGAAAATAAAAATAAAATCACAGAAAATTCAGCAGAAGTGTTTCTGGAGAAACAATAATGTGACGGACCAGCTGAGGAAGTGACGGAAACCAAAACATGTGAAGAACTGCACGGAGATGAAAAAGAATAGAAAAAAAAAGAATTCTAATGTGTGTTTTAATCGCATGAGACATATAATACTGTAGATACATAATGTAGATACGTGTTTGCTATTAGCTAGTCATGAGTTGCTATTGTTACTGTCAGCTCATTGTTTCCGGAGCAGTTCCATCGCATTGTCTTCTCAGCAAAAACACTTTAGTTTTTTCTCTTTCCATTGTGTTTTATTCAACTTCTGTTGTGTTTTGTGTGTTTTTACAGCAATTTTCTATTTGCTGGTGTTTTCTTGAGTTGCAGTGCGTTTGACCTCTCCAGGCCACCATACATATGGCTTGTTGGGGTGCAAGTACAGGTAGAAATGTACAATCCCACAAACCTGAATCATCTCTATTTTTGTTACCTACTGAAAGTCAAACTTTCTCTTAGTGCAGGTTTCCACAAAAAGCCAAGAAAGAGAAAAACGTGCGGAGATAAAAATCATGTTGTGATGGCTCAGTCACGCTACAGTTAAACCAGGGCAGCAGCCTCCTTGTAACGAGTGATTGGTGATTGCATGGAAGTTTTTCGCAGTCAGCAACCAATTGCAAGTAGTTGCAGCCACTGAAATTTCTCTGCAACCTGTATCTACACAATTGCAGTCCGACCTGAAGTGACTGTAATTGCTCTCAGATAGACTTGTGAAGGTTTGCAAATAATCATTTATTAATTTATGTTTCAGTCAGTCTTAGTCAGTCTGTGCTGATGAGTAGAAGCCATCTGGTTGTAATCTGATTATATGAAAGCAAGATTGCCAAGCACCTATGTAATTCTGTAATTCAGCTACTCCCTTGGGACAAGGGGTCGCTACAACAGGTAGAACCACTGGTTTTGATTCGACGGTTTTATGCCAGATTCCCTTCCTGACACAACTGGCTGGAATCAAACCAGCAACATTTTGCTTGCCATGCGACTGTCAGCCACTGCGCCATCTTCTGGCTATTTTAGCACCATCTTGACGCACCAAAGTTGCTTTGAAGACAGACTTCAAGTGGTTCCCATCTTTTAAGCCACCATTTCAAAGGCAACAAGACCGCAAGTTCATTGCACACAGTTGGAGTAATTCTGGAGGATCTATGAGTAGCAGCTGCATGATACCAACACTGAACCAGTGCATTTAAACTTGTTCTGTGCCGTAGATTTTCTATCAACACGTCTCCACCTCCAGTTAATGAGAGACCCCTGAGTTCCTTATTACTCATTACTAAAACAAATATTAATAAATTTAGTCAGTTAAAAAAAGACTTAGCTAGAGCTTGAGCTTTAAAACAAGAAATTTCCTGTCATGGTTTGTTAGGAAAGAGGGCCCGATATGTAAACACAAGCAACAGGCAGGGGGTGTAAAAGCAAGGAACTAAGTAGAGTTGAGTGTTTCAATCTATGCATGATAGGAAACAATGGCGATTCAAAAAACAGGAACGAAGAAAGAAACAGACACACATGGGAGTGATGGATAACACACAACATGTAAACTCAATTAAAAATTCATGACATCAGAAAAAACAGCATCAGCTGAAGACTGGGGGTTTAACCAATATCATTAGGGCAATATTTTTAAGCCCTGAACCTGCCTTTCTGAGGATATAGAAATGCCATTATCATCTAATGTAATTCAGTAAAATGCGGCCATGTTTAAATTAAATGTAGAAATTTTTTTAGCCAGCAGAGGGCACCAGCAAGCTTCTAATAACCCTTTTGGTTTGTGGACAAACTTGGGGAACACTGAGCTGTCTCCTGACTGTCTCACATGCAAACATGGACACACACACACACACACAAGATGAATCACTGTAAAAATGTGGGTGGGCTGTGTTGTGGCCAGTCACAGCTGCACACATCTGTCTCTTCAGCATTTCTGTGTCATAAGTATCTTATAAATACATGACAATAGCTGATAACGGCTGCAGGCAGAGTGTATTTCACAGCACTGGGGCCAAATAAAACCTTTAATAAATGCACTGGACAAGGAGGAAAAATCCAGCGATTTGATCTGAGTTCCCGAAACATGTTAACTCCATAAGAATGTTTTACAGCCCTCAAACATTTAAGCCTTATTTATATAGATGATGTTTTCTTGATTGGTTGTGGGCTGCAGAGCACTGATACAATCACGTCCCCTGCTGTTAAAGCTATCTGAGCAATAAAATCTTCTGGTAAATGTGGGTATGTGTTGTTCTTATTACACACTAGCTTAGTATGCTCATAAGGTAACTGCAGCCGAATGGAGTTGTTTGTACTGTCACCAGCACACACATTATCCACACACATCCACACACACACAAACATAACAATGTGTGTTTGTACTGCTTTAGTAGGGAACAGCGTCACTTCCAAGCAGAGATCCTATTCTCTCCTGCAGCGCACCTTCCCAGAACATTTTGGTGTGTGTATCTGAGTGTGCGTGTGCATGCTCATATATGGGATATTAGTTTTTGAGGTCCAGTAGTCCCAGAAGATTCAAAAATTGTTGACCTACCTTTTGGATTGGAATGATAAAAACACGTTTGCTTTTACAAAAAAAAGAAGAAGAAAAAATCATAGGAAAACTTCATTTTTGTAAAATGAAGCTTAACCCTGCACTTTGCTGACTTTTCCTATTTAAATAGTCCTTTATCTACTCTGAACAGTCTTTAGAAAAGCCCTACTAGCAATCGCCAATATAAAAAGTTGTATGTAGCCACAAGGCATCACCCTCTAAATTCTTGACTCATTTTCAAAACATTTTTATTATTTTTGGCCAGTGTGACCAGTGTACTCTACCTTCTTTTGAAAGAAGCTGGAATGCTCAGTTATAAGCTAATGCTAGCTAACATAGCTAGCATGCTAAAATAATTAACCCTCTGTAGCCCAACAGGATTCTATTAAAAAGATTTCCAGATTTATGAGAATTCTAAAAGAACGAGGAAATCTGCTAAACATTCAAAATCTCTAAATATAGCTAAAATGTTGATTATATTAGTTTTAGTAATATAATAACTTATTTAATAGCTTAGCTTATAGATTATTTATTTTCTGATATTGTTATTACTGATTTTCAGCAGATAAGACATGCAACCCTTCCAACAACTAACTGGCTTTAGCTGGCTAAACAATGATAGTTAGTTATAAGCTAACATTATGCCAGGTAAGACTCAAGTTTCCTGAAAAAAAAAAAAAAAAAAACCCACACACTTTTCCTCTCAGAGACAGTTTGATTACATTCACAAATTGAATGAAAATTTATTCGCTAAGTGTCCGAGTGTGACAACGTCAGAGTCACTTAAAAGAATGCTTTTGTTTCTGTTAGCGGTGGCTAACAGCAGCTAACAGAGGCTAACCAGTGGCAATTACTGACACAATCCTCAACAACACACCTCCATAGCGTTGTTATCGGACAGCTTCATTTGATGAGGTTCACTCAACTTGTATCGGACATATTTCACAAACTTTTACCTGGTGGCCACATCCAGTTCAGCGACTTCAGGCCTAGCAGACAGTTATGGGCTACGGCTGTCCATGTTGCACATTTGTTAATCTACTTTACATTTTAACAGTATCCAAGTGGATGAATTTTGTTTTATTTATTTTTTAAATTATGTATTGTACAGCAAGTTGAAAACTGTCAATAGAATTTAATATTGCCTTTTGTAATGCCACAAGTGGCCACTCCAAAAACTGCAGTTTTTGGCACTACCTCTTTGGCTTGGCATTTTTCAGTCCTGCAGGCTGCTGTTTGGTCTTTCTTGCATTTTTACTTTCCCCGTAGCAGAAATTTTTATTTTTTTTTAAAAAGCAGAAGACGAGACAGAAGACTGACAAGTGAT
The DNA here is from genome assembly GCF_057382185.1 of Mchenga conophoros. NCBI lineage: Eukaryota > Metazoa > Chordata > Actinopteri > Cichliformes > Cichlidae > Mchenga > Mchenga conophoros. The sequence goes on along the minus strand of NC_140547.1, from coordinate 38,193,030 downwards.
GAAAACTTAGCAAAAGTGTAAAGAACACAATAGAAAGCAATAGCAATAGCAAACCTTGCATCTATTTTTGTCTCTCACTGCAAAATAATTAAAGTGAAACTTAAAGGCTGAAGAAGAAAAAGCTAATGGAGGGACCTCAAGTAGCAGGTCAGATGTCAATTAGCATGCAGGGTTTACTTTTGGAGGCCTCAAAACAAAGGCAGACAAATTATTTCAAAGAGCTAAACTCTAGAGCTGAGCATGAAGAGATGACTGTGCTTAATAAGAGTGTGAGGTGTGTCAGCTTGGTTTCCCACTGAGAGCTGCAATTTGCCTTAATTTGACCTAATTGGAGGAGGGTTTGCTGTTGTCAAGCTGCCAGCTTTAAGCGAGAATGCTGAAAAAGAGGACTTTTGCTAAATTACCGATATGAAATTGAGAAATGTCTAGAGAGTGAGAGATGGAGAGAAACTAAGTAGGAAAATAATAGACATGCCAAGAGAAAATAGGGGGAAAGAAGACATGAGGTAAAAACAAAAAAACAAAACAAAACCAAAAAAGAAACCTACCACAAACACACACACACCTGTGTCGGATTAGCTCTGGCTAGCAGGGAGGCTGTGTGTTAATGGAGATTTAATAGGCTCTGAAATGACTTACTGCAGTCATACAGTGTGTGTTCAGACGTGCAGTGTGTGCTTCACTGCGTGTTCTTTAAAGGTTCTCTGTATGCTTTTTGGCTTCATGAAGTTAGTAAATCTTTCCATTTTGATTTCTGTTAAACATGTAGACACTCAGTTATTGTAAAGAAAATGTGGGGTATGCTGGCTCTAAGATAGCTGAATGTTTAGATTTGGTTGATAGCCTGTATTTACAGAATTTAGATTTTATATTGAGCCACAGGAGACTAAACCACAGGCTGTATAAAAAAGATGGACATAGCCAACATGATGTCACCAGCTGGTTACAAAACTCTTAATTTGAAACCTCAAGCTGAACTTTTTTTCTCTATCTCAGCATTTTAAAGCTGGACATCAAGATTAAGCAGCAGATCTGACTGAAAATTAGGGATACTGCATAATCATTCATTAGCAACTTATAATATCATGTTGTTTTTAATAAGACATTAAAGCAGATGATGTGAGGTCATAGAGCTAGGGACCCGTGAGCTGTTTCCTATTGACTTTTTTTATATAACCGGATATCTTTTTGCAACCACATGTGTTGCCTCTGCTGGCTACTAGTTAGAATGCAAGTTTAAGTCATGTCCACATGTCCATCTTCTCTATACTTTCTATATTTTCAGCTTTTTATAGGTTGATGTCTGTCTCTATGTTAGCTTCTTTACATTTTATTTACTTAATTCACAGATGCATTCCCAATGAAAAGGACAATAAGACATTGTTTACTGCAATTTATTAAGAAAAACAGCTCTAATCCAATCGTTTAGGTGTTTTTTTTAGATGTATTACCATGTAGAACTATTGGTCAAACCAAAGTGTTTATATACAGTTAAGTGGCAGATTTGTTTAGAATGTTTGCCTCTCATCTGGTTTGTTTTGGTAGGGATCCAAAATGAAGCCAAAGCTGAACTGGACTTTTAACTTTGACTGTCTCCCCAAGTGAGGCACTCCCACAGAGTATTATGTTAAAATGCCCAATATTAAAAAGCCTACCTGCTTTGCCTGAAAGCTAGGTCGATGCTAAACTAAATTGCCATAGTTGCTAGCTGTCTGTTAGACGAGTAATTTCACCCTACCGGACCTCTCAGACATGTTATTGGAGCTCGTGCCTTTTGGAAAAAAATTGCAAAGCAATCATGTGACAGATAGCATGACTTGACATGTGACTAATTTTACTTGCTTATGCTAGTGTTAATTTGCTGTGCGAAGCATCCATAAATTCCTTGTTAACCAAAATAACTTGACCTATAAGGTGACTTGTGTTTCTAAAAAAAAAAAAACAAGATATAGGAAAAAGGTGAAGCTTAAGGCAAAACAGTACAAACCACAAACCAGTTGGTGATTTCCATCTTTTATTTACAGTCACTGTTGTAGAACTACAGCTCATGCTTTTTACTTACAAAATGTGACACATATTTCACATTTCTACCACATTATGCTGTCTTTAAATCATTTGCTATAACATCTGAGCATCAGCATTTGCCAGCGGACTTTCAAAGAGGATATGAAAGCATCTTAGAAGAAATATGCACACAGAACTAATTACCGTGCAGATTCTGTTCCTCTTTTGCTTGTTTCCATTTTACTTTTCAAGGACTTCAAACTCCAACTCTGCAGACTCTCTCCTTTCTGACTGTTCTGTCTGTTGCCACAGCAACAACTCAGTGATGTAAACACCGCCGCTGACCCTGGCTGTAGGAGTGAGAACAAAGAAAGCGTCATTTTTTAACGTAAGCATTAAGCGATAGTTTATATGTTCAAAGGCTCTGACGCAGTCAGTGCAGCTTCTCAGCAATGGAAAAATCAGACAAGAGGAAGATGAACGAACTAACAAATACAATCAAAGTAGGAATAGAGATGTGAAGTGAAAAATGCAATTTACCTTTAATGTCCTTCATATCTAATGTAATGCTATGCATAGGCATAAGGAAGCGCATATTTATATTTCCGGCAAACTACAGCACAAGCACAAGGTTATGATTTCTATTCCAGTTGTTAACATATAACTGTACCCGTGCTCTCTTTACTTGGAAAAAAACCCCCTAAATCATATGATAATGATTCACAGCAAAATCTCCAGTGTTAAATTAACACTGGAGAGTATCTATATGGGTCCACACCTCTGAGTGTTAAATACAACACTGTTGAGTGTTAAATTAACACTTTTGACAGTGTTATATGTTTAAAAGTAACCTAGTCAGTTTTGAAGATTAACAAAGACTAACACTGAGCAGTGCTGATTTTCTAACACTGGAATATTTCTAACATTTTGAGTTATTTTCCAGTGTTCGAAAATCAGCACTGCTCAGTGTTAGTCTTTGTGGCATGCCATGGACCTATTGGGTTAGTACAACATAAGCAACTTTACCAACAATTAGTATTAATGTTGATTTTGATGTGTTAAATGTCATAGACAACTAAGGTAATTTTTGGCTCAAGATTGCAAAACACCAATATATAAACAGCCACAAAGCCAACAGACCAACAGGTTAAGTCATGGCTATCTCCATCTCTGCTAGAGAGTATATGCCTCAGGTATGAAGGCTTATTAGCAATATTTCATACGTACATGATAAATTGGTTGTGTGTAAATGAAATAAGCACCAATACCATGAAAATTGTTTCTGTTTTTTTCATCTAAGTAATATAGTCAAAATATCATGTGTCATCACTGATGTTTTACCTAAATTACTGAAATCTGTCCACCAAAAGCTAAAGTTTGGCTAACAACCTGGCAAACATACTTTCCAGTCAGTGTCAGGCAAGTGCTCTGTTTCCAGTTTGCACACACACAAAGGAGGAGGAAAGGAGCGTGCTTTAAGCTCCACATCAACTGGAAAGATTGGAACATTCAATTTCTTATTTTACGGCTAAAGTGACACAACAGAAGTTATAGCTAGCGCAAACCCAGCATGTTTCTGTGTGTACAATGATACAAGGTGGTGGGAGTGTGGGTGGAGCCAACCAGGGAGTCTAGCTTAGATTCCAGCTGCATTCCAGAGAGAGAAAAAGACATGGGAGATGGATCTGTCAAACCCCACCTCCTGTCTTCCTTATACTTTTCTTCATCCTCCACCTAAACACACATACACACAGTCACTGCCTGCTGAAGCTCAGGGTAAACCGCATATCAGTAACTGTCTAGGAAATTAACCTTCTCAGAACATAAAACCTTCATGTGTCTTTGGGTGTATGTGCCTAAAAAATCCCAAGTTTATTCTGCTCTTCCATATTTAGATGTTTCAGTGGTGAAATCCAAATCAGACAAAGTAAATGTTTAAAGTCATTGTAGACAAGTTCTATTGGAAGCATTCTTACTGGACAAATTGTTAAAGCAGCTGAACAATTTACAAGTGGAGCATACCAATGTGCTGCCAGAATAATGTGAAGAAAATGCTGAGACTTTAAATTGCCTGTTATTGGGAGGATGACTGGAAGGTCAACTTGCTGATGGATGAGACTGGTGATAATCTGCATTTTTATTATTGTTAATGAATCCCATGAAAGACCAAACCCAGTGATAGCCTGATATGTTTATCCCGATGTGCTTTAGAGATTTGATTCCTACTGCTGTAAATACACTTTAGAGGCATACTGTATGTTGATCTTTAACTGAAAATATTGCCTGAAAAATATCCATGTTTGAGTTACATTTGCTAAATGGTTCAGTTAACACTCTTCTATGCATTTGATTGAGATCTGTCTTATATAAACACCTTAGACATATTATATACACTGCTGCAGCCTGCCTGCAAATGTTGCAACATCTGCACGCCACTTTGCAACCTACCTTGATACCAGCCATTCCCATATTAAAAAGATGCATTTATTGTGCATTATTTGTGGGGCGACCGTGGTTTGTGGGGAAACCGTGGTTCAGGGGGTTGGGAAACCCGTCTGATCCCCAGCACTATCTGTTGTGTCCTTGGGCAAGACACTTCACCTACCGCCTACTGGTGATGGCCAGAGGGGCCGTTGGTGCGATATGGCAGCCTCGCTTCTATCAGTCTGCCCCTGGGCAGCTTGCTTCCATTCAGTGTGTGAATGTGAGAGTGAATGAATAGTGAAATTGTAAAGCGCTTTGAGCGTCTCGAAAAGCGCTATATAAATGCAATCCATTATTATTACTATATTGTAAAGATTTACATTGTTAAAGGCTTAGTTCTACTAGAGAAAAAAAACATTCACATGAGATTCACGTCTGTTTCATGCTGTGATTATCCAGCAGTGCAGAGTTTGGAAAAAAAATAGGGATGGAACTTTGACAAAAATGTCTGCTCATTGTTTGTGTATATGCAAGTGCAACACTATGAAACACTTGATTTCTGATGGAGTCCAGCACTTTCCAGTACTTCTACATACCTGCAAAAATAAAATATAAAAAAGTGTTCCCTAGAAACCCAGTGCAGGAGAGTATTCATGTTTACTTCAAAGGTTCAGCCAGACATAGCTGACGAAAAGAGAGCAAATTAATATAAAAATTCTACAATGCATTGGCTACAAAAACACACTTCTTTTCCACTGCAGGGACAGGGCTAAAGGAAACTAAGATCAGCCTATGTTACTATAGTATCACTCAACTGAAAATAGCTGTTTCTATATAAAATGGCAAATTTTTGTAATGGTTTTGTAATGTTGGGAAACTCATGATAAGAAACAAAAATCAGTAGATTAAAGTCCTGTAAGATTTAAATATCTGTGGAAATGTAATATTCATTTTGAACATTATGGAGCTGTCATAATTATTGTCAACACACAATTTAATTTATTTGGTAAAACTTTCTATATCAATTACTTTTTATTTATCATAACTGGCAGTTAGCTATCTTGGCAGTTAGGATAAATAGTCATGAAAATGAATGAATTTTTTCCATTTTCATGGACATGAATTGGGATTTTTTACACATCAGTGATCAATTAAAATAGAAAAAGGACCTCATATATACAGTACAAACTGATATTTAATTTGTTATGTTTTTTTGTGAGAAGGCTCAATAAACACATCTGAATGACTAGTTAAATTATTATTATTATTATTATCATCATTATTATTATTAATAATAACCAACCCCATCCATCATTCATTCATTCTCTTCTGCTTGTCCTTATCAGAGGCACGGGAGGCACAAATCCATTAAATGTGCTATGTCTTATAATGTCACACAGGACGTTATAAGACATAGCTCACGCTGCAACATATCTTCTTCACAGTAGTATCTGTGTGACCTGCGTCCTACAAACTGCACTGTCCTAAATTATTGTTCTTTTCCTAAAAAGATACTTGTAATTCTTTAATAGTTAACAGAAATGTATGCATCTGTAGGACATCTTAAATAAGCTATAGACTGCAGACAGCACAGTGGCACACTGTTGCTACCCTAGGCGCCTTTCTGCATGGACAGGCGTATCAGGTACTTCTGAAGTGGAAATGCTGAGGGGAAAATCGATGTATTTCTTTAGGGCAGAATTTTACAACACTCCGAGCTTTCTTTGTGTGGCGAATTTGGATCGCACATAAACAAAACGGCATAATATCTCTGATAATGCCTGATAATTTGCTAACAGTGTAGCAGAGACACATACTTAATAGCTGCACATGTTGAATCAACAGTTTTGTCTTTCACCCATATTATCAGTAAAAGGATAAAAGCATTGCTTTCATTTGTGAACAGCACATTTCTCAAACGCTGCTGTGTTTATACAGCAGGCTAAATATTTATACCATGAACTGAGAAGAATTGAGGCCGCTCGCTCTGACTTTGGTAACCGTTTGATATGCTTCAGGCCAGGTGACTTCCATGCTGCTCTGATCACACACGTCTATGTTCTGTGTATCCAGCTATGCAAATATATACTGTACAGGTCATATCAGCATGTTCTTTGATCCTGCAATCCTGCAAGTGTAGGAATGCACACATAGTTGTAAAAAGGGAATATTGGAAAAATGCAAAGAATCCAAATACATGCAAATGCACACACTCTCATAAACACAATTGACGGGTATGCTAAAGCAGTGTCACTTGTGCTAATTTGTTATTAACATAAGAGTAAAACTGAGTTCAAAGTCCACAGGAGGCCTAACCAAAGGGAGAAATCTGCAGCTTCTACTTTTATCATCGCAGCAGACTCGATTAAGCTGGAGAAATTTGTCTTCTTGTGGCTTTAATTGCATTTGTGGCATTGCTCTGCTTCATGCTACCTGTTGTTTTCCATTCTTCAAATGAAAGAAGCTGCTGTCGGAAGATGTGGGCCAGGGTGTACTGCAAACACAGCACACAGAAGAGAGATGGATGACTTTAAACACAAAGAAAGAAGATGGTAGGCGTGACAGAGAAAGAGATATGACTCCAGGGAGGAGGGAGGGAAGTATTTCTCATCTCAACAGTCTCTAAGATACCTCCTTGTTTTAGCTCCTTCACAGAAGGCTTTGGCCTATTCTGGCATAAACAAACACCTGATACCTTCAAATTTATGAGACAAATTGATTTGCATGGGAAAGTGCGGCAGTGACCAGACTGAGCTGATTATCATAGTGGTGAAAATAAGCAGAACAATACAGGCAACGGGAGCCAGGTACAGTATGTTAGTAACAGCCATTCAGCTCCTTTTTTGTCTGTGTCCGTGCTTCTGCACCTGGTGCTTGTATGATTAGTAATTCAAAAACCAAATGGAAACATTAAGCAAATACATTTGCAGGCAAGGATCAGATTGGATGTTAACCCCACCAACACCCAGGGTATACTGCTAAGTCATTATAAGAAATACAAAACTGTTTAATTTGATTTCATTGTGTTTTGATGGCTGAAATGGCTCTCTACTTGCAGATTTGGAGTGCAAGATGTCAGACAAAGAAACTGTTTAGAGAAATTTTGTTAATTTTCAGTTAATAGCTGTTTTGGAACACCTTGTTGGTGCAGAAATACTCTTTTATGGCTTATTTTTTGTAAATTCAACATGCTTTGCATGCTTTTGCAAGAGATTGCTTAGTCACTTAGACTTTGCCTAGTTATCTGCAATGTATAAGTGGCCTTGGCTCAAGAGGTAGAGCATGGCAGCTACTAATTATGAGGTTGGAGGTACGATCCTTGGTTCTTCCAGTCTGCATGCCAAAGTATCCTTGGTGAAAATGCTGAACTCCAAGTTGCTGTTTGATGCAACCATGTAAATGAGACAAGTTGTATAAAGTCAGTTGAGTGCACAAGTAGAAAAGTACTAAGTAGGAACCTGCCCATTGTATAGATTCAAAACTTTTATCCCTTAAGTAAGTACATTTTTTATCCTTGAATGACACATGGATTAGTGTCCGGTGGCGTAACAGACAAAGGAACATTCCTCTGAAAATTGTCAGGTATAAGGACTGGACTGAAAATGAGTATAAAAGCTGCCAAAGTCCAAAGAAAAACTTTGAAAGACCTTCATAAAACCTAAGGACTGTTGCTCAAGACCACACAATTACAAGAATGTTTAGATCTTTGGAATGACAGGGGATTTGAGGAGACTCAAGAAGACTTGAGAATACTTTAAAGCATCAGGACAGGTTTGTTTGTGTGAATTCATATAAAACGAGTTCAAACGCTGTCCAAACATCCAGTGTTTCAGCTCTAACAGATCTCAGATATCCATGATGGCAGAGTCATACACACAAAAGCTGGTGCACAAATACACACAAGGGCCCATCCGATGTGTTTGGATAAATGTGCAGAGAGTGAAGCTATCCTTCTGCTGGAAGAGGCTTGAACAAACACACTTGCGTCACATCAGTCAGTGAACATTTTATTCTACTATTCAAGCTATTCCAAACCCTCCTCTCGAGCGTCTCTGGATATTCGCTCGCCGGAGAAAATCTCCTTAACGGCTGTTAGTCAAGAGCTGGTCCGAACCTCCCACGTCAGACAGAACTGTGTCAGCGACAAGCGGCAAGAAGACAAAGTAAGGTTTTGCTATGGTGGCTCTCTTGACGTATTATAGCACGCGTGGGGCTGCTGTTTTCTTCACGTACTGTCAGCTTCTATAAAAGAAGAATGTTTGAATTTGTGGGAAAGTCTTTCGAACACCCAAAAAAGAGAAAATATGTGATATCGTAGTGTTCATCGCTCACATGTGTGGTTAAGAACCACCGCCAACCCTGTGACTTTGTATCTCCAATCTCAGCCCATGTGAGCATGCTGATGTCATGTCACTCTCCCAGCGTCCCATAATGACCCAGACGCTTCTACTGTGGCGCTATGGCAACAAGTGCAGGCTATTTCTGACTTTCCTGCAGCCACCAAATACATCACACAGCACAAATTTACAGAAATGTATTCAAATACAATTACCTTGTGAAGAATCACAGCACATTATTGGGTATAAGCTGCACTATTAGACAACATTAGCGCGTCCTATTATATGCTGACACATGCGTATAGACGATATCACAGAAACACACACGTCCCTGTTGTTGTCCAGCGCAGCGGGCGAGCCGAGACACCATGGCAACTGTTGTGGCAAAAAACATTAAGGAGGCGTGGGAGGTGGAGGACAGCGTGTCTGCTGGCGTCCGCGTGCGTGCGTGTGTGCACGTGCGAATTAAGGTGGAGGAGCTGAAAGACAAAGTATCTGTTTGTGAGATAGCAGCCTTTATGATACAGAGAAGGATTATACTCTGCACTTGAACAAACAGGTTGTGTTTTTGTCATGGATTTGAGCACTGCGTGACCGCTGCCGGTTAACATAAAATCAGAAAAACTGAAATAATAATAACTCCAATGTAAAACAACAGCGTAGAAAGTGCAGCGCACTGGCTAATCATTTGAGTCATACTTCTAAACAGATTGTGTAGGTAACTTGTGTGGACATCTCACTCTGTTTCATTATGTTTTCCCTTCTTCCCTGCAAACCTCAACTACATAATGCACATCAGAATTGATCAGTAATAATGTTTATTTTTTATAAGTAAAAATATCCATCATATCCTATGACCTACTTTGCTTCTCTTTCCTGTGCAATGGGAAGTTAATATTGAAATGACTCACTGCAGTAAGAGTAACTCTACTGTACATCTTTATTAAGGAACAGTGGTTTAGGGTAAATGAAATAAAATAAGTCAGTTAAACATCAGGGACACTGATCTGACAGTTAAATAACAGAAGAGGTTGTTAATCAGTTTCAGCTGCTTTGGTGTTAATGAAATTAACAACAATTCCACTAGAGAGGCAACACTGACACAACTCCAAAACAGGAACGGTTTTACAGGTAAAGGCCCTCCTCATCTTTTCTGACTGTTTTTTCACTAGTTTTACATTCAGCTGGGGTCAGTGTCACTGGTGGCAGCAGACGTTGTCAGACATGCAAACAAGCACCATTTCGTGTTGCTGCAATGAAATTTTAGCAAACTGGACTAGCGTACCACATTGTTTTTCACCCTCTGTAAGTTGAATCATTTCCATCAGTGTGAAATCTTTTCCCAGTACATATTGGTGCAGATATCCAGCATGATTTCTTCCCATTCACATTTGATTTGTTCAGTGTTGGGAAGGTTACTTTTAAAATGTATTCCACTACAGATTACAGAATACATGCCCCAAAATGTATTCTGTAACGTATTACAGAATATGTTACTCAATGAGAGTAATGTATTCTGAATACTTTGGATTACCTAATATATTATGATGGTTTTTTACAACTAATGAATGTCCTATTGCTGTGTGATTTATTACTATTGCTGAAAGCTACTCGCCATACCAGTAGCAACTAGATTTTTAAATCTTAATATAAAATGAGTAACAGTAGGGTGGACATTAGGTAAGGCTGCACTTTTTGCAGTGATCTCGTATAGAAAACTATTCAGTATATATAAAACAGGTCCGCGGCTCCGAACTGTAGTAAAGGGACCTCTGGCTAATACGTCGGGTTCGTGTCAGGCTTGTAGCTGAAAACTAGCTTTACTTTGTTGTCTGGGTCAACTTTACTAGCGAGAGACAGAGAGAGGCGTTGAAAGGCTGCTCCAACGGAACTTATTGTTTCAGAGGAAAACACGAACACAGTGTACAGTCGAGTCTTAATAGCTTACCTACAACTGGGCTCGTCAGGCACTCTTTTTGGCTGCAGTGGTTATTAAATGCTTCCAGCTCCCGTTTCTGCTCGGTGACAACTAGAGCTGGGCGATAGAACGATAACGATATGTATCGCGATATAACTTTTTCTCGATAGAAAAATTAACCTATCGCGATAGACCTCGCCGCTCTTGTCCTCTTAAAAAAACAAAAAAAAAACAAAAAAAAACCAGCCAATCCAAATTAAGTAGCGCAGAGCCGAACCAATCACAGCCGCAGCGTCACGTCACGTGACTTGTTACGTACAGCACAAGTGCCAAGCCGCACATGTGTATTTGTTTGGGAAGCAGCCAGCCACCGTACCGCCCGGGTAATGGAGGAAATTAGTGTGCCGACTAGAAAAATCAACCGAGCGTGACCGAAGGTTACCGAAGAGAAAACAGATGATGGTTCCAATGCCGGAGAGATTGTCAAACGGAAGAGCCATAGAAGTTCCGTAGTGTGAAGGTATTTTGGCTATTTCAAGTCTGACAAAAAACAGAGTAGCGTGCACTGTAAATTGTGCCGAAAGCAAGTCTGGAAATACAATAAACTGGTGCATGCGCTACGTCCACACGTACCCGGGTATTTTTGAAAACGCAGATTTTTCTATGCGTTTGCACCTTTCGTCCACACGTAAACGGCGTTTTTGGTCACTGAAAACGAAGATTTTTAAAAACTCCAGCCAGGGTGGATATTTTTGAAAACTCGTTTTTGCATTTACGTGTGGACTAGAAAAACGGAGAAAACGCAGCGTCAAAGGTGTGCGCATTTTTTGACGTCACACTGTGCGCCACGTTATTGTTTCGGTGAAATGAATTTCTACAATACTGTTACTGTTAATTCTACTCTCTGCAGTGTTTAAATGCTTACATATACACACAGTTACTGTCCCTCCACACATACCACTCGGTTCTGCTTCTATGCCCCAGCTTTGTTTACTTTTTCCCACCGAGGCTTCTAGACTTCTGATTGGCCAACATTTCTGCACGGTTAGGAATCTAGCGCCACCTGCTGCTTTGGCATGTTCATAGCAGCGTTTTCCTTCATTTCTGCCTTTACGTGTGGACGGGATTATTTTTTAAAACGAAAACGGAAAATCTCCGTTTTCAAAAATACCCGTGTACGTGTGGACGTAGCCTCAGTCTCTGACTGGAAGCGCTAATTCGTCATTCGGCTTTTGTCAGACTAAAGTAACTGTTAAAACTGTTTGAAAAGCTAAGCTATACAACAAGGAGAGATTGAGAATTTCCTTTTAGTTCTCAGTTTATTTGATATTGACAAAAGTTAGTCAATTTTGTCTGTTCTTCTGTAAAACAAACTAAGATTTATTTTTAGAATTAATATTTTGTTTCTAAGTGGAATTGACAATTTAGTCGTCTGTTTCGTTTGTTCTATTTTGAAACTTAAACGCTTTAGCGGCTGCCTTTTGTGTATTTTGCAATATTTGCCTTTATTTATCTGAAAAAGTCTCATGTTCCTTAAGTACATCTACCCTGTTGAACTTATTATGGGAAATAAATATTTAAATAAAAACAAGCTGCTGATTATTTCACATTTTACTTGTGAGCAACGGCACATTTAAATCTTACAAATATAGTTATTTGGCTTATATCGTGATAGATATCGTTATCGCCTGAAATGAAAAAAACATATCGTGATATGAAAAAATCTTATATCGCCCAGCTCTAGTGACAACTCGTACTTTTCCACTCTCTTTTTTCTCCCTCCCTCGCTCACAGACACATAACAGGTATGGCAGTCCATTCTCCCTGCAGCACGGACTGCACTGCCCATGAGTAGGGATGGGTATCGTTTAGGTTTTATCCGATACCGGTGCCAAAACGGTACTTTTGAAACGGTGCCGGTGCTTAAACGGTGCTCGAACCGGTGCTTAAAGAATAAAGAACACAAACTTCGTCCAAAAACCTCTTGTGTTTTTATTTTCCCCAGTAATTTTTTTAAGCAAAATTATAACAAAGTTAGCCCTTTCTGTCAATAAAACATAACGTCTTTGGAACCAGTGCTTAAACAATTGAAAACAAACTTTGTCATGAAACCTGTGATGTTTAGCAGTTTTTTTGCAAGAAGATAATCATATTAGCCTTTTCTGGAGCTATACGGCATCGCTCTTGGCTGATGGCATGCCCAGCACAAGAGAAAACTCTTTCAGAAGGCGTTGATGAGGCTGGGACACACAAGTATTTTTCTGATAGGGCAGATAAATTGGGGAGTGTATCCCTCTTACTCCACCACCAGGCCACAGGGTCTTGTCCAGAGGTAATTCCTGGCAGTCTTTTGTATATTTGAAGCTCCTTCTGTACCTGCTCTGTGATTGAGGGGACTCTACCCGCTTGAGAAGCAGCCTGTTGAAGCTCTCTGTCTTCATCCTCAAACAGCTTTTCTAAGGGTGACTTTTGGACCTTACTTAGCTGAAAAACAACAAAAAAAGATGTGTGAGGTTTGCAAAATAAATAAAGATCACTTTTAGAATGTAGTGGTTGTGTTAGAAAAAATCTGAAATTACATATTTTTCTGGCTTGTCCATGTCAGCATCATCCACCTCGCTGTGTGCTTTGGGGTCCTCAGTGGGAGGCTATGGACACACAGATAGTAAAAGAGCATTCCTTCAACATAGAAACTACATCATGATGCAAAAGGACAAGATTGTACACACACAATGAAAATACCTGCGCAACTGCTACTGTGGCATTTGCAACTGCTGCCTTCTCCAACCTGTCCCAGATGTCAGTAGCTGCCTCACCATCTAGCCTGCCTTTAAAACGTGGGTCCATCATCGTGGCCTCCTTCAGAAATTTCTGAAGGTTTTCATCCTTTAAGTAAAACAAGATATAACATAGGAGCTGATACTGAAAAAAGGTAACCCTATTTTCCATGCGCATTGACATTGTCTGCAAATACCTGATATCTTTTCTGCAGACTACCCCAGACTTTCTCTTTTATTGAAGAGGTGAAAACACTGTCTTCATCACATCGGCTGAAATGTGCCTCCAGCTTGGCCAGGATGGGGATGATTTGGCTGCATGTGGGTGACTTGTCACTTGAGACACACATGGTTGACGTGTACAGGACTTGCATGCACTTAATAAACTCCTCTGCCTTGATTAAATCAGTGTGCGTGAACCTTTCTAGTCTGTTGAAAAATTTTCACAATGTTAAAGGTAAATGACGTTATTTAGCTCTTGCAAGTGATGCTCATGTCATTCACTTCTCCATAGGCTTCCTCAGCCGTTGATCCAGAGCAGCTACCTGGATTGCATCAAACTGCTCCATAAATCTCTCCACCATTAGGAAGAGAGAATTCCAGCGCGTCTTAACGTCAAGAATTACATTATGCTCTGGCAAATCTAAAGCACAGATAGACACAAACATATTTTAAATTACTATAAAAAAGGTAATATGAATAACAATACTTCTTGATATGTAACTGCATGTGCTACTTACTCAGGATTCGCTGCTTTTCTCTGAGCACAGTTTTGCTCAAGGATGAACGTTTGAGCCACACCACAACTGAACGGATTTTGGCACACCAGCTGGAAACTGCAGGAATGTCATACACCTTTTGTGCAGCCAGGTTGAGGGTATGAGCAAAGCATCCCACTTTTAAAAAGTCCAATTTTTTCAAAGCAACATCCATGTTGCAGGCATTATCTACAGTGGCAGCAATTATTTTCCCTCCCAAGTGAAATTGCTCCACAACGCTTGATATTTCTTTAGCGACAACTGGACCTGTTTGTGACTCATAAACTGCTTCAGTGCTGAGCACATTCTGCTTCATTTTGCCTTTGTAGATGTAGTGAACAGTCACTGTGAGGAAATGGTCCTGAGCAATACTGGTCCATCCATCACAGGTGATAGCGACCTTGTTAACCTGTGCCAAATTCTGGATGAGGTTTGTAGCGACTTCCACAGTCGCTAGAGGCCGGGGATGAAGCCTGCCTATTTGCCTGACGCGCTGTCAACTTTACGCAATAATGCGAGAGGTGGAATTGTTTGCTTGTTTATTAAAGTGCTTTGCGATTTTTACAGAGTAGTATCATCGGCTCCTGATTCAGACTCTTACAACGTCACAGGCTCTAATATAACGAAGCGAAACATGTTGTGCAGCGGTCAACAAAAACTACGGCTACCCAGCCCTCCTCTCTGTCAAAATCAAAACCAGTGAATGACAGACTGACAACGCCCATTTATGTCACCGCTAGCACCCACGTGACTCCCATAACAACCAAGCAAATAAAAACCCAGTGATCATCAGAATTCAATACATTCAATTATGGCTCCTACACACCAGCCCCTAATTATTAGGATCCCTTCTAATAATTACCCATAATTAACCAAGTAGGAGACATAAAACATGCAGAGAAAAGTCAAGCATTTACTGTATTTCAATATTACCCGCAGGAATCCTATAGGTAATCTTAAAGTCTATCTTTAAAGAAAAAAAATGAGAGACATTTTATGTCCAAATACAATCCAAGTCTGATAATTGGACCCAGAAGTCTTTGACTGTGATCTGCCTCCAGCAGTAGACACAGTTTGGTAATAGGTCGATCCAGGCAACTAGTCTGAGTTTTAATCCGAACTTGACGAACGAATCCTCTTCGGTCAGGAAAAGTCTTTATCACACGTCCCATTGGCCAAGAGTTTCGAGGTGCCGAACTGTCCATGATAAGAACCAGATCTCCCACGATGAGGTTCCTTTTTACTCCAATCCATCGCTGACGTTCCTGTTGCTGTAGTAGGTATTCCTTCACCCATCTTTTCCAAAACAATTCAGACATGTATTGGACTTGTTTCCATCTTCTGTGTGTGTACATATCAGTGGAATGGAATACTCCTGGTGGTAATATCGGTGAGGTCTTTAACAGAAGAAGATGATTAGGGGTCAAAGCTTCCAGGTCGTTAGGATCCATTGAGGCTTTGGTAATTGGGCGGCTGTTAATGATGGCTTCAACCTCACAAAGTACAGTATGAAGACCTTCTTCATCCAGGTTTTGTACTTTCATTATGGAATTAAGTACTTTGCGAACCAGTCTTATCAGTCGCTCCCAGGTTCCTCCGTGATGTGAACCTCCAGGTAGAAAAATGTTTAAACAAGCGAGTAACAGAATTTTCTCCAGCTTGTTCAACACTCACTGTGGCAACTGTTTTTACCTCAGGATCATCAGATGCAAGCAGACTGATGTCATCTGGGTAGACAGGCCATTCACTCCTAGATTGTAGAAGATACTGAGGCCCAGACAACCATTTTGTATTCTTCATAAAAACATCGACTTTCACTCCTCTTGAGGCCATATCTGCTGGATTACTGGCAGTGTCCACATATCTCCATTGCGAGGAAGATGAAATTCTTAAGATTTGTGAAACTCGGTTGGCCACAAAAACCTTGAATCTTGAAGTTTCACTCCTGATGTATTTAAGAACAGAAGCACTATCTGTCCAAAACACAGAATCCAGAAGTTCCATCTGCAGCTCTTTCCTCCAGAGTACATCCAATCGACTGGCCATGGTTGCTGCAATGAGCTCCATCCTCGGGATGGTAAAGGATTTAAGAGGAGCAACGCGAGCCTTTCCCATAACAAACGCACAGTGTCGTTCTGAACAGATGTTTTCAATCAGCAGGTAGGTCACTGTTCCATACCCATCCTCACTGGCATCACAGAAATGGTGCAACTGAGCACTCGTGATTTCTCCAAATCCATCAGGTTTCAGACAACGACTCACTTCAAACTTGCTCAATAGCTGGAGCTGCTGGAGCCATGTTAACCATCTTTTGGAAAACAGCTCTGGTACGTTATCGTCCCAGCCGATTCCTTCCTGGCATAGATCTCTTAGGATTTTCTTAGCAGTTAAGACCACAGGACTTAGCATTCCAAGAGGATCATAGATAGAACTGACAATTGAAAGTATTCCTCTTCTGGTGAGCGGTCTGTCCTTGAGCACAATCTTGAACTTAAAAGAGTCTGATTTTATACACCACTCCACGCCCAAAACTCGCTTGATCATTGAGGAATCCAATTCCATGTTCAACTCTTTCATTCCTGTGGCTCTATGACTTTCAGGAATTGATTCCAGCACTGCAGGCTTGTTGGTGATCCACTTTTTGAGCAGAAATCCTCCTTTGGCACACAAAGAAACCAACTCGTGGTACATTAACACTGCTTCCTCATCAGTTTCAACGGACAGAAGACAATCGTCCACATAAAAACAGTGCAACAACTTCTTCACAGCTTCCTCACTGTAGAGATGTCCGAAGTCATCCGCACACTTTCTGAGTGCAAAGTTGGCACAACTTGGTGACGAAGTTGCCCCGAAGAGATGTACATTCATCCTGTATTCAGATGTTGGTTGTTCCAGATCACCTTTAGGCCACCAGAGAAATCTCAATAGATCTTTATCTTCAGCTGGAATCATGACTTGATGGAACATGGATTCAATATCTCCCATAACTACAACTGGCTCCTTCCTGAATCTTGTGATCACTCCTATTAAAGAGCTTGTAAGATCAGGTCCTTGTAAGAGTTGGGAGTTTAAAGATGTTCCCTGATAACTCATTCCACAGTCAAACACAACTCTGAGTTTCTTCTTGGTCGGATGGTAAACACCATGGTGTGGTATATACCACAGCTTGCCATCATTGCGATTCATCTCCTCTTCCGGGACCTTTTCAGCATAACCTTTAGCCAGAAGCTCATTCATGAAGACTTTGTACTCAGTATGAAACACTGTGTCTCTCTCAAATCTCTTTTGTAGAAAGCGCAGACGTTGTTGAACAACTTTCTTATTGTTTGGCATACTGATACTGGCATTCCGAAAAGGTAATGCTATCTGGATATGACCACCCACATATTTGGCAGAGTTAGTCACTATTTCCAGAAATCTCTGATCCTCTCTTGACAATCCAACCTGCTCATCAACTTTGCTCTCAGGAAAGTCATTCTTGAACTGTTGCTGCCAAAGCTCCTCCAGCGTGACAACAGAAATTCTGTTGACTGTAACTTGTGGATGCTTCTGATCACCTGTAGCTTCACAGTTTCCTGAAAGTGGTCCATTGATGGTCCAGCCAAGCCTTGTCCTTACGGCATACGGTCCTCCATCAACACTACACACCACTTCCAGAGGTTCCAAGGCTTTGGGAATGTTCGTTCCAATCAGAAGTTCGATTCCTGCATTTATTTGAGGCAAGGTTATGTGTTTTAAATGTGCCCATCCTTCAATATCTCCTGGTGTTGTAATATTTCCTTTATGTACAGGCATGGACTCCTGTGTGTACACTTTTGGCAGTTCCAGAAATTCGTCACCACAAAGAGCGGCAACCTCCAGTCCTGATAAAGTGTTGCTGCTCACAATTCTTTCCTGGCCCATGGTTCTGAGGAGGATGTTTCCTTTCCTTCCCTCAAGGTGAAGTCTGCGCATCAGACTCTCAGTGCAGAAAACTGCTGTGCTCCCTTGGTCCAAAAAAGCATATGTTGTAATAATGTTGCTTCCTTTCTTTGACTTTACTTGGACAGGCACAATGGGCAGTTTACAGTCCTGGTCTCCAGCCCCTGTAAGACCACTCGACACCAGTGTGTTCACATGCGGTTGCATGTTCCTGTCAGTCTTTTCAGAAGGTGAACTTTCTTTGTGCAGGATGGTGGGATGTTTCCGGCTGCATTTTGAACAGGAAATCCTCTTACGGCAGTCTTTACTGATGTGTCCTATACACAAGCAGCCAAAACAGATGCCATTTTCCTTTAAGAAGGTTATCTTCTTCTCATGAGCCATTTTTCCCAACTGTGCACAGACGTCCAACATGTGTCTTCCTCCACAACAAATACAGACGTTCCTTCCAACCTGATTATTTTTCATTTCCATTTCCGTAGGCTTAGGTGTACTCTCCACAACTTGCATAGTGGTGGCAAAGCTTGTTCCTTTATTTCCAGGTCTGCCTTGATACTTGGCTTTACTCATTCCTTTTGTTGGTAAAGAAAGCGGAGAATCTTGTATATTACCGAATACAGGATCAGTTAATATTCTTATTTGCTTCTCCAAAAAGTCTGCAATATCCATAAATTTGGCTCTTCTTTTATGCCTTTCTTGCAGGTCACAAACATGGCTTCTCCATTTGTCCCTAAATTTATACGGCAATTTTTTAATAATGTTCACCATATTAGAAGGCATGTCCAAATCACTCAGATGCTGCACCTCCTCCATTGCATTACAGCATCCCCTGAGGAACAAACTGTAGTTCTGAAGAGCTTTTACTTCCTCTGTTTTAATTGATGGCCATGAAAGTGCCTTGTCCAGATATGCAGCTGCGACCTTCTGTTCATCACCATAGTGCTCCTTTAACAGTGATTTTGCCTTGCGATAACCATGATCTGAGTTCATTTGTTGACCGCTTCTCACCAATTCCTTTGCATGGCCTCTTGTGTACTGTTCCAAAAAATTAAGAGTGATGTTATTTCATTTTGTTTAGTCATTATTCCAATAACATCATTTTGTGGTTCCGGTTCCACCATACCATTTGTATAACAGTCATTTTGTCCATTTGCATCAGATGGGTTTGAAGGAATAACTGAATATTGTCGAGGATGCTTATTTTGAGAAGATTCAGTCAGCACGGCTTGTTGCATGACACATTCCTGGGTTTTATCTTTTCTCCTGTTTTGAGTTTCAGCATTAGTCAATGAATTTTGTTTTGCAGAAATGTGAGGTATAAATTCCAATGCATCAACATTAAGGGTTTGTTTAGATCTTTCATGGAAAATGTATGAATTCATTCCATCTGAAACTTTTAAAGATCCTTTTTTGCTTGTTATACTTTGAGCTTTAAGGACATTTATTGTAGCCATTTTTTCAGCAATTTCAGTGTCCAATTTTAGCCTTTCCTTTCTTTTACGAAGACGTTCCTCCTCTTCTTCCAGTACATGTTTCTCATCCAATAATTTCTGCTTTATCATTAAAGCTGCCAACTCTGCCTCAGCTTTCATACGAACAGATGAAGTTGAAGATCCTGATAAAGTAGTTTTGTCGCTTTCAACATTTGAAACACTATCACTTGGCTTGATATCATCCTCCACTTCTGTCTCAGTATTTGATGCAACATTGTTTTCCAATAAATTGATTTGCTTTGGACGAACAGCAGGATTTTGTTCTCTTTGATTTATCCAGTTCTGAATTTCATTTAAAAACACATTGGTGTATTTCATGATACTTGAAAACCATTCCTCTTGTTTTATTACTTCCTCCTCTGGCACCAAAGACGACACCTCAACATGTGAACTTGAAGCCTTTTCACACAGTGCCTTTAAATCCACCAAATACTGCTTAATTTGAGAAAGATTTTCATTGTGTTGCATGAGCGCTTTCATTTTTTGTATTAGTCCTTTCATTTTATTGACATAAATTTTGCATTCATTTTGTAATTTTTCGATTTTATTCAACAATGCCTTTCCAGTCATTTTTCTTTCTCTTTTCTCCCAAATGATTAGAGGAACAATCATCACCACCTGCTTGACTCATGATTTTTTTTTATTTATTTATTTTAATCTTCAGTGATCATCCATTAAAATATATCCACTGGAAGCCACAATAGACTTTGACCATAAAATCCTTTCAACGTAACGGCACTTTAATTGTCCATTTGAACGTCATCCAAGCAGCATAATTAATAAGACGCAGCGCAGACATCATTCCAAGGGCGCAGCCAAAAACGTTGCACATTTAACCAACATTCATTCCATTCAGTGTCTCCTCTTGAACATCTCAGCGCTAATGCAATGTGGCTTCCTTTTCCACAACCAGACATGCACAGGTATTCTTACCTGCGCTCCTCAGAATTGCGTCAGGTGTGTCGGTGCTGCTGGGCTCACTCATTCAGATGCGCTGCACTTACTTGGCGTCTTTCAGGTTCCTTGATCTGATTTCTTTTGATCCTGCTTGCGGCTTGCTTCTCCAGAATGCCGTTTTTTGTTGACTAAAGATGTAGCGACTTCCACAGTCGCTAGAGGCCGGGGATGAAGCCTGCCTATTTGCCTGACGCGCTGTCAACTTTACGCAATAATGCGAGAGGTGGAATTGTTTGCTTGTTTATTAAAGTGCTTTGCGATTTTTACAGAGTAGTATCATCGGCTCCTGATTCAGACTCTTACAACGTCACAGGCTCTAATATAACGAAGCGAAACATGTTGTGCAGCGGTCAACAAAAACTACGGCTACCCAGCCCTCCTCTCTGTCAAAATCAAAACCAGTGAATGACAGACTGACAACGCCCATTTATGTCACCGCTAGCACCCACGTGACTCCCATAACAACCAAGCAAATAAAAACCCAGTGATCATCAGAATTCAATACATTCAATTATGGCTCCTACAAGGTTGCTTTTCTCCACACAATACCAAGCAGGTATAAGTGTGTTGGATAGATCATCCCTGGATGGGGGCTGATACCTCGGATTAAGGGCAGAGGACATCTCCCTGAATTGAAGAAAAATAACAAAACAAAAAAGAAAAAGAAACATATAGCTCACCTTTTATTCAAATATAGTTTACTTATAATATTTAGAGAAGACTTACAAAGCTAAGCAGCTATGAACATACTAACCTTTACAGTATTATGCAGTCTATTTTTTATGTCAGAGTAATACAACATTTTTCACCTGAATGATGGTGACTCCACCGTTGAAAATGGATGGAGATCTTTGACTATAAATTTTGTCACTGCCCTGTGAATTTCGTCCACTTTTTCTTTCGTCATTTTAGCCTTTTTGGCCAGGATGAAGGGAGTATCTGCCATCAAACAAGAAGACAGCCGCATGTAACTACGACGGTGTTTGCTAGTTCACCTTACATGCATTAATGTAATAACGTGGTTAGCCTACTCAACTTAAATTACACACGAACAACATTAAGATACTCACCCAGAGAAGAATGGGTGCTGCTGCCATCATCATCATCAGTTATCATTTCCGCTACGCTGGCGGCAGGGCTAGGGGCCGGACTCTCCTCTTCGGGTTCTTGGATGTTGCTAACTCCGAGAACAGGCACCGCAGCAGATGTGCTAGGTGTGCTGTCTTGCTGCAAGTTATCAAATGCGGTGCATTTCTCGGCTTTTAAAAAAACGCTATGCGACACCATGTGTTTCATTAGATTTGAGGTGTTACCTCCTTTGCACATTATTACCTTTAAGCACTTGTTGCAGGCTGCTGAGTTTATATCTTTTGCTGTGAAATACAGCCACACTCTCGAGCGCTTCGCCTTCGGCATTTTAGCTCCGCTCTAAAGAAAAAACCGTACATACCTGGGCCCGCCTACTATCCTGGGAAAGGAAGTGATTGGCTAGATTTCTCAGGGAAAAAAAGCACCGAATTGTGCGCTGCTTTTCGGTCTGGTTACTACCGTTTATGTCAGAACCGGTTCCACAATGGCACCGGACACCGGTACCCATCCCTACCCATGAGGCTACATTCTTTAGGGCATAGGTGTCAAACTCTGGCCCGTGGGCCAAATTTGGCCCGCAGCCTAATTACATTTGGCCCGCGAAGCCATACCAAATTACTATTAGAGCTGGCCTACTGGTATTATACAGCTAATATTAGTGATGGGTCGTTCGCGAACGAAATGGCTCTTAGAGCCGGCTCTTTGACGTGAACGACGCGAGCCGGCTCCTTATCGCCATCACGTGGGGTTTTTTTTTTTTTTCTTTCTCTCAGCCTCTCTCTCTCTCTCGCACTTTTTTTCCGTTTCACTCTGCACGCGAGCCTTGTGCTTTACGCTGGGCAGAGGGGAGAGGGGCGGTAGTTACACTCAGTAGAACAGGAACAGAGCCAGAGAGAGAGAAAGAGAGGCAGGGACAACAACATTAGAAAGGTATAGTAATCATCCACAACTATTTTCGGTTGCAGATGATAAAGGATTGAGAAAGTTTATTCATGCAGGTCCATATGACAGAGAATATGCATGTTCTTTTAGTTTTCATATTATAATTTATATTTAATTGTGTTGTGGTTTGCAGTGTTTTGTGTTCTTTTCACTTTAAATTTGTGAAAGGAAAAAGCTGAAAATTTAAATAGTTAAAAGTTGAAATGTGAATAGTTGATTTTTGTATTATATGATTTATTTATTACATTTTATGTGGAGTGAATAAATAAAAGTATATTTACGGTGGCCCCTAGAGACAAAGCACATACAAACTTCAAATCACGTACGAACTCTGAAGCATGTACAAACTCCAAAACACGTACAAACTCCAAAACACGTAAAAACTCCAAAACACGTACAAACTCCGAAGCACGTAAAAACTCAGAAGCATATAAAAACTCAGAAGCACATAAAAACTCAAAACACGTACAAAAGACAACAGAAGTGCTCCAGGATTCTGGGCGCAGTGTTGAGCCTTTGTTATCTTGTGGCTACACAAGCCAGCAAGTACCAACGACCGGATTTGGTGTGTGGTAATCAGAATCAGAAAGGGGTTTATTGCCAAATGTTGAGCAGGTTTACAACATTAGGAAATTGCTGCGGTGCTTCAGTGCAAACATAGTGTCATAAATAGCACTTAAATAGACATGAAAAAATAAAAGTAGGGATAAGAATTAAAAGTGCTACGTAGAAAATAACAGGTAATAACAGGTAAATGAACTTTTTTTTTAAATTATTTGAATATATATATGAGTGCCTGTGTATAAATACACAAACAAATACACACATGCTTTCAATTGTGTAATTTAAGTGATCTAGTAGCTCTGCTTTGGAAGTTCAGTTCATGCTAGAAATGTGTTTTGGAGTTTGTACGTGTTTTGTCTCTAGGGGCCACCGCATATATTTATATATAAACATATATAAATAAAACCACTTGTTTTTACGTTAGTAATTCCTTTTGTGCATAATTTTATATTATTGTTAATAATAAATTAATTAAAGCAACAAAACAACCTGAAGAGCCGGTTCGGAGCCGAAAGAGCCGGCTCTTTTTAGTGAGCCGAACCGAAAGAGCCGGATCTCTAAAAAGAGCCGGAAATCCCATCACTAGCTAATATATATATTGTTTAGTATTAAGCTTTGCTTGTTCCATATTTTTACAGTTTTTCATATAGTTTTTCAGCAAAACGTGTTTGAATCCATAAGAAAAGATTCATTCTTATATCTGGAGGAATAAATATATTTCAATAAATATTAACGTTAGCCCGCGACTTTGTTCCAGTTTTGAATTTTGGCCCACTCTGTATTTGAGTTTGACACCCCTGCTTTAGGGCGATGCCTGTAACACTCTGCTATTGCCTTCATATTAAATCATTGTAAAAAAAACTTTTTCACGTCATTATGAGACGCGAGATTGAGACACGGGCATTTGAGCCTCTTAATGTGTGTTTTGTTTGGGTTTCCACCGGCGTGGAATTACCAAAAATAGAGCGAGCATAGCCTAACATATGAAACAGGAAAAAACCGCAGTGTAATCCATTTATTTCAACAAAGTAACTGTATTCTAAATACCACCTTTTTAAACGGTAACTGTAATGGAGTACAGATACTCATATTTTGTATTTTAAATACGTAACGGCGGTACATGTACTCCGTTACTCTCCAACACTGGATTTGTTTTCAAAGTGTTCCTTTTATTTTTTTTGACAGTGTACATATGTAGTATGACTCTGTTTTTTACTCCTTGCACAGGGACTATGGATGAAAATTAGGAATATGTCCTCAAATCTTACATTGCTACACAATCTTACAAGGTCGACTGAAATCCTGATTGAGTTCCATGAACCCGCGTAACACTGAAAGGTGAACTGAATGGAAGAGTGTTTTCATCTAAAGAATGTGACACTCAGAGGAGTGAGAGCAGAGCCAAAAACAACATTAAATCATGTCGACATGGCCACTGCTGGTTCAGACAATGCAGATGCCGGTAGTACTAAGACAACCCTCAGATGAGATTCTGACAGAAATGAAATCCATAAGCCTTCCATAATCCGTAAGAAATTTCACCACCACTTAGCAGCACTCTTGGTCATTTATTTTGAAGTATTATTGAAATTTAATTTCAGTGATCACCAGGACATGAAAATAGTTTTTATACGTTGACCAGCCAATAAATCTGAAACCTCACATTGAGTTGCAGCATCTGAAATTCTCTGTACTTAATCTGTGAGTGATTCATGATTCACGATGAACAACAAATCATTACAAAAGCTCATTACGCCGAGTAAACCACCACAAACGTTCCTGTGGGGCTGTTTTACATTTGTTAACTGATCTGGGTTTTTTTAATAGTTGCACTGCTTTATGACACATTTTGAGTGTGGTGGTAAAGTACTAAGAACACATGCAGTTTTTTGTTTTTCTTTACTTCTGCCTGCAGCGGTTAATTTCGTTCAAGAAGCGACGATGATTGGAGGCCATATGAGTTATTTTCTGAATTTAAGTCTAAGATGTTTAAAGGGAAAAGTTAGCCTGTCAGCTATAAATGTGGGCCAGTTTAATTTAATCTGGGGAAAATGAAGTTCAAAGTACTGGAACTGCATGCAGCATCTCTGCAATGTACCCTGCTATTACAGAGAACTCATAAACTGCACAGTTAGATACACAAGAAAAAATTGTATATATATATATGTGTACTCAAAACCATCCACCTTTTCTTTAAGTGTCTGAAAATTAAATGCACACTGACTGTCTATTTTAAATACACTCCTATGATTTATGATTAATATTATTATCTTCAGTACCAAGGCCCTAATCAAATTATTTGTCTCTGGACACAATATTTATGGTATTTTCCCAACATCAATTTCCCACCATTATTTGTGCCTCTTAACACTATTTTTCATCTGTTCCCTTTCATATGTACTGATTAGTGTCCATGTACGTGACTTTTAAAGGATGAACAAAGCATTGTTTTGATGTTTGAGTAGGTGGTGGTGGAGCAAATCATTTCGCCGCTCATACATATCCTAGATTTTCACACTTCGTTTAAGCTATTTTTTAATATTTACTAATGAAAAACATGTTTCTTGGTTCGGTACCACCTCGTCCACCTAACTACCTGGTTAGGCAAGGTTATAAAAGCTACCTTGTTGGGGGCAGGGGGGCATGACTTGATTAGGGTCTTCTACTTTTGGTTGCTCCCTTTAGCCTATCATTCTGTCACAAATCATGCCTGATTCCTCTTCTCTCCCATGCATACCTCAACTTCTCCAGTCTTTCTTCAAACTTCTCCCTACTTTCACTGCAGATCATCAGTCAGCCAGTTCACCTAAATCAAGGTTGATTAGGATGAGACATTAAAACTGAAGTGTTAGTTTTACAAAAATACATTTTGTAGCTCTTTTCTTGGTTGCCATGCTGAAATATACCCACTTTATCTGGACAAAATAGGTACTGCTTACAAGAAACAGACTAATAAAAATGTGACTGCAAACAAATATATATTGCTTTTTTGTGACTGCTTCATGATTTGCTATGAAACTGGGCTCTGTCCCTGACACTGTTTTATATCTACTGGACTTCTGTCATAGTTCTAGCTTGATCATTTTTCTAAGGTGATTTCAGCTATTTTTGGCATTGATCCCTGATGAATGAATTTGAGGATTCAAAGATAACAAAAAATAATGTATGTATGCCTTTAAAGCACCTGACTCGCATATAGACAACCTAACCAGTATTACTTATAGATGCACAGAGAGCAAGCTGTCAACCAAGTGACACAAACACGCTGACAGAGCAGCAGGTAGAAAGCTGGACAGATGGATGGAAGGTTGGAAGGTCACATCAAGAGAGAGACAGACACAGATAAACATGTACAGAGATGTGCTGACAGACTGAGACAGAGAACATACTTCACCAAGAAGAAAAACGGATTTATTTTGTCAGTGTGGTGACGCCACTGAAAGCTGGGCAATTACAACACCCAGGCTTAGAGGAATGCATATGACTTGAACAGCACATGCCATGCACACATTCAAAAAATAGAAACCTGTGCTGAAATCAGTGTGTGCGCACTCTGATATGTAAGCATGCTTTGATATCAAGATGTAAAAAGGTTTTGCAGGAGTTTTATTTGCTTAAAGCCAAACTTAAAGTGTATGATAATCACAAATGAACATATGTTTGCTTCTCCTACTTAAATCTTTTGTGAATGGCACTATTAGAGGTCAAGCGCTGGCCTTAAATCAAAATTTCTGAGGCTGATATGCATGTAGTAACCCACTCAGGCCATTTACTTGCTGACAGAATCAACAATGGCTGGTTTGCAAAAGAGAACATTTTAACTGGAGCAAGACCAAAAACACACTGGCCATCTGTAATTGTTTGGATATTTTTAATCTGTTTTCTAATAAAGAAGATTAACATGTAGATGTCGACACATGTGCAATCCCCGGCATGTTTGGATAATTATTCATGTGGTGTGCATCAAACCAACAACTGGAAATGTCCCAGTAAAAAACAACAACAACCCAAAAGCATCTGTTTCAAGGAGGGAATGCTGACATGTGATAGTGAGAGCCTGTGTTTGGAGAGCTTGGTGTAATAAGAGGAACTATGAGTCAAACAGCATTAAGAAAGAATACAGAGGCTTGGAATGTGTGCAAAAGCTAAATCTGAACCCACCACTTAATTTAAATCAATCAGTCATCAGTAGCTACCAAAACAAATGATGTGAGATTACTCAGACCTAATTTATGTACACAGTAGATTGCTTGTCTTATGTTTCCACCCAGATGATATTGTTTCGTTGACAGTCTAATAATAATTTACAAAGAAGTTTTCATTATATTATGGTGGGGTTTTTTTTTCAATTTGAAGAGTGTTTAATGGGCAAAAAAACCTGTAAGTGAAATCACTATCTAACCTTTGTATTGTCCCTGTATTACACTAAGTATAGCATACTTTTAATTCAATTCAGTTTTATTTATATAGCACCAACTCACAACAACAGTTGCCTGAAGGTGCTTTATGATGTAAAGACCCTACAATAATACAAAGGAAACACAGAAAACCCCAACCATCATATGACCCCTTTTGAGCAAGCACTTTGGCGACAGTGGGAAGGAAAAACTCTCCTTTAACAGGAAGAAACCTACAGTAGAACCAGGCTCAGGGATATTAACACCAAAATAGTTCAGGTATGTGCCTTTGAAGAAACAGTGCCAGTTGTATCCCTCTGCCTTACATCTCTGTTTTGCTGCCTGCCAGTCAAGCTAGTCCAAAGTAGAGATGGCACAATACCACTTTTTTATGTCCGATACTGATACCGATATCATAAATTTGGATATCTGCCGATACCGATATGAATCCGATATAGTGTTTTTAATCAACAAAACTGTTTTTTTAAATATCTTGCTGCATTTTATATAAAGTTCATACTCAAGTTTAAAACAACAACTACACTAAAGCTATTCTGTTATACCTGTATGCAAAAAAAAAATATTTCATAGTTCAGCAATACTGATCAATCTAATAAACTTAAACCTACACCATCCTCCCTATTCTGGTATTTTAAAGAGTACTTAGCGTAAATATTAAGCAACCTAACTAATAGGGTTCCAACTCCCAGCAACAACAAAAATAAATAAATAAAAAATGGGGAACCACCCCTCACGCGCCACCTCATGATGCTTAATCGACGTAATCAACCTTAATTTGATGCAGTGTGAAAAAAAATGCACAGAAATCAATTATTTTTCAAGAAATATTAAATAGATTCAACATCTTTCTTCAACAAAATTGCAGACTGCACAGATGGTACCTTCCCAAAGGAAAAAGTACTATAGCTTACTAGGGTATATTAGACTTAATAGTCACTATATGCAGTAATGGACTTCTATATATTTTACATCAAATTAAAACTTTGGGTGTCAGATAATTATTTATTAAAAGCTAGACATTTTAAATGAGAAAAAAAAAAGAAAAATATGTCTTTGTGCCCCCTTTTCCCTGTTCATGCCCTATCGGCCCCCCCTGGCTAAACTTTGTTAGATCTGCCCCTGCACAGTTACCAGCCATCAGCTGCATAGAAAAAAGATCCTCGAGTAGAAAGTAATAATAAATAAATTCTAACAACAGCTTATCAAGCTTAAACGTGCTGCTGTTGTTTATCCACTGGTTTCCTCTTTCTGGTGCAAAGTGGGCCAAAAATAAACAAGAGAGACGGAGTCGCGACAGAAAAGCCGATCAGCTGATCATTAAGCAGTTTCATGATTGAAGTAGCAGCAAGAAGAGGCAGTCGCTCCATATATCGTTTGTTAAGCTTAACGCAGGAATGCTTTACAAACATTCAGAGATGGACTTACACACTTGCTTTACTTCTCTCGGGATAACTTTGTCGGAGATGAAATGCCGGGTTGCTAGTGAAGCTCCAAATGCTATCCAGACCACCGACAGGTCCCGCATGCCACAGCCGCTCTATCACGTGATGCATACTGCTCCGACGTGCTAACGTTCTGAGGCGAGTTACGGCGTGTTGCAAGTTTTGTGAGGTGCTTTCGTGATATTTAACGGGTCGGATTACATTTTTTATTTTTCTCCGATATCCGATCCAGTAATTTAGGTCAGTATCGGACCGATACCGATACGTAATATCGGATCAGTCCATCTCTAGTCCAAAGTAGACGAACATACACCTCAATTAAGGCCCTTCAAATGTCCACATGCCTTTCAATCTTCAAATGCGCTTGTTCTGCCAGAGGTTTCTTCATGTTAAAGGAGAGTTTTTCCTCCCCCACTGTTGCCAAGTACTTGCAGATATGGAGCAACTGAGGTAGTGTTATATCTCTGAGGCTGTTGGGTTCACTATTGTGAACCGGAACTATATAAGAAATAACTGAATTAAATAAGTGGACTGAATTTAAAGGATCACCACTATTCCACTCAGTCCAGTCTAATGGCAAATTGTTAAAAACGTGGAAAATTTGTCTCTTCAGCCCTTCGTCCTTTTAACCTCTCAGTGCTGAAATGCTAATGGGGTATTGTTGGGACACTGCTGGACACCCAACTTTATGAATATGATAGCTCGAGAACAAGCCAATGGAGGAAATCATGTCGCAGGTCATTTCAATAGATACACCATAAGTTCATCGATGACTTTGACTATCAGTCAAGTTTTCCAGAAATCTTGTGCAATAATTGTGACCTAGGTTTTTAAAATTGACACTGTGGCAGACCACCAGGTGGCTCCACTCTCACCCAGGGTGAAGGGAAGTGAGGGGGTGAAGGTTTAGGCGTTTTCTATGTTCAGTTGTGTAAAGTAGTGATGGGATTTCCGGCTCTTTTTAGAGATCCGGCTCTTTCGGTTCGGCTCACTAAAAAGAGCCGGCTCTTCCGGCTCCGAACCGGCTCTTCAGGTTGTTTTGTTGCTTTAATTAATTTATTATTAACAATAATATAAAATTATGCACAAAAGGAATTACTAACGTAAAAACAAGTGGTTTTATTTATATATGTTTATATATAAATTATGCGGTGGCCCCTAGAGACAAAACACGTACAAACTCCAAAACACATTTCTAGCATGAACTGAACTTCCAAAGCAGAGCTACTAGATCACTTAAATTACACAATTGAAAGCATGTGTGTATTGTTTGTGTATTTATACACAGGCACTCATATATATATTCAAATAATTTAAAAAAAAGTTCATTTACCTGTTATTACCACACACCAAATCCGGTCGTTGGTACTTGCTGGCTTGTGTAGCCACAAGATAACAAAGGCTCAACACTGCGCCCAGCATCCTGGAGCACTTCTGTTGTCTTTTGTACGTGTTTTGAGTTTTTATGTGCTTCTGAGTTTTTACGTGTTTTTGGAGTTTGTACGTGTTTTTACGTGTTTTGGAGTTTGTACATGCTTCAGAGTTCGTACGTGATTTGAAGTTTGTATGTGCTTTGTCTCTAGGGGCCACCGTAAATATACTTTTATTTATTCACTCCACATAAAATGTAATAAATAAATCATATAATACAAAAATCAACTATTCACATTTCAACTTTTAACTATTTAAATTTTCAGCTTTTTCCTTTCACAAATTTAAAGTGAAAAGAACACAAAACACTGCAAACCACAACACAATTAAATATAAATTATAATATGAAAACTAAAAGAACATGCATATTCTCTGTCATATGGACCTGCATGAATAAACTTTCTCAATCCTTTATCATCTGCAACCGAAAATAGTTGTGGATGATTACTATACCTTTCTAATGTTGTTGTCCCTGCCTCTCTTTCTCTCTCTCTGGCTCTGTTCCTGTGCTACTGAGTGTAACTACCGCCCCTCCCCCCTCTGCCCAGCATAAAGCACAAGGCTCGCGTGCAGAGTGAAGCGGAAAAAAAGTGCGAGAGAGAGGCTGAGAGAAAGAAAAAAAAAAAAAACCCACGTGACGGCTCGCGATAAGGAGCCGGCTCGCGTCGTTCACGTCAAAGAGCCGGCTCTAAGAGCCATTTCGTTCGCGAACGACCCATCACTAGTGTAAAGCAGTGATTAAAGTTGGAGGGGAAAATTGAGATCTCTTACATACCTCCACAACACCATAAATTAATCTACTAGAAGGCTAAGGGATAGTGCAAGTGGCATAATATTAATGCCCACTAGAAAATGAGCATTCAAACAGGGTGTTTGTGTTGCATTTAAAACCAAATCCTGATCTTTTCTTGAAACTTACCAAGTAGTTTGGTGCTGAAACATAATGAATCAGCGCAAACGAAAGTAAATTGCAAAAATAATACGGAACCATAAAACTAGTGAAGCTCAAACTGTGGTTTCATGTGAATATCCTGCCATCAAAAAAAACTTTGTGTTATGTCTTTTTTCTCATTGACACCATTTTCAGGTCACTACAACTTGTCCAAGTTTGGAGATTTCCATTGCTAGGACACCACAGGTGAAAGTCTGTCTCCATAAAATCTGTTAACTTTAGGTTAAACAAATCTATTTATGTGTTTGCATTTTCTTGTTTAAGTTTATTTTCATTTTTTAATGTGTTCCAGCTGTTTTCTTGTGCTTATGCAGACAAACAAGCGTCACAAACACAAACCAGTGGATTAAATTTTGTGATGATTGCACAAGCAGCTGTGGCACTATGTTGATTGATATATTCCTCATGAGAGATAATGGTAGAATATTCTCTTAAAAAGGCAGCCTGGATTCATTATTGCAACTCATTTTAAATAAATTGCGCATAAATTGCGCAATTGCCATAAACCCCCCAGGAATTACATCTTCCGCACTGGCTAGAAATATTCTGGGAGTGTGTATTATCTAATTTTGAATGTATCCTGTCAGGACAAACATTTCCATGGAACAACAGTCCTGTCCTCCCAGTAGCTTTGAGCATGCTCTGATGGAGGTGGTATGGAGATGAAAGCTAAAGCAATGCACAGCTAGTACTCAGAATACTTTACATCCCTCCTTTCTCCCCCTCATTGGTACTCAGGACAGAGTATGGTGATTTAGGACAAGTGGGTTGGTCTGTTGATAGAGGCCTCTAGATTGAATCCAGACCCATGCTGTCGTCACTTTGTGTGTGCAAGTGTGTGTGTGTGTGTGGTTTTGGTCTATGTTGAGTGATCAATGCCCCTTAAAAACAACTTTTTGGTGTGTTTTTTTTCACTGCCGGATGAAGATCGTCTCTAGAGTTTAAATGTGGTCTGAAAACCCTTGACAAGATATAATTTGTAAGTCGTTTTTGTTTGTAAGTGATTTCTCTATTTACCTCCTGAGTGAAGGGATCCACGGTGCTGTCTTTTTCTCTTTCTGTCTCACACACACACACATTCCCCAGTTCTGAGGTCATCCCCTGGAGCCTCTTTGTGCAACTCCTGCTGTAAATTCGTTTATGTGTGCCCAGGTTTTTACCCCCACCCGCTCCCCTTTCTCTCTCACACCTTCATCCTTGCAGCTGAAACTAAAGGTGAAAGATCAGCATCTGAAAGAAAGAGAGAAAAAACCTTAAGAACAACATGTAATTAACAATCAAAGTGGTGATTGTGGACTGAGTTTTTCACGTTTTTTTTTCTTGTGCTGTTGTAGTCGATAACTTTTTTCATTTCCTGTATATATTTTAGCTAGATTTGTAAGTATGCAGTATTATTTTAGTTGATTTCTTTTCCTAAAGTCATGTTTGTATTTTATTTTCAGCTAAATGTTTTTCTCAAACTTTCTTTTGTACTCACTCTAACAGCCGTGGAAAATGGCTGCCGGTCCCTTAGCCTGGTTTTGCTGGAGGTTTCTTCCTGTTAAAGGGGAGTTTTTCCTTTCCACTGTCGCCAAAGTGCTTGCTCAAAGAGAATCATTTGATTGTTGGTGTTTTCTTTTGTCTTTTTGTATCATTGCAGGGTCTTTACCCTACAATGTAAAGCCCCTTGAGGAAACTGTTGTTGTGATTTGATGTTATATAAATAAAAGTGAACTTAATTGAGCTTTTAGTAAAGTAAATCACCTTAAATGACACAGCTGGTGTTGCATGATGTGTAACTGACACATATATTTGCAAACTAATAACATAATACATGTAAAAAATGAAAAGAGAAGAAAACTAAAGATAAATTTAAGAAATATGGAAATAAATAGAGTTTGTTAACATATATATAAAAAATAAAAAAAAACACCCAGCACGCCCCTGCGGGCGGTTTAGCCTTCAAGCTCGGGTCCTCTACCAGAGGCCTGGGAGCTTGAGGGTCCTGCGCAGTATCTTAGCTGTTCCCAGGACTGCGCTCTTCTGGACAGAGATCTTCGATGTTATTCCCGGGATCTGCTGGAGCCACTCGCCTAGCTTGGGAGTCACCGCACCTAGTGCTCCGATTACCACGGGGACCACCGTTACCTTCACCCTCCACATCCTCTCGAGCTCTTCTCTGAGCCCTTGGTATTTCTCCAGCTTCTCGTGTTCCTTCTTCCTGATATTGCTGTCATTCGGAACCGCTACATCGATCACTATGGCCGTCTTCTTCTGTTTGTCTACCACCACTATGTCCGGTTGGTTAGCCACCACCATTTTGTCCGTCTGTATCTGGAAGTCCCACAGGATCTTAGCTCGGTCATTCTCCACCACCCTTGGGGGCATCTCCTAGGGCTGGGCGATATATCGAGTTTTTTAAAAATATCGATATATTTTCATACGAGATATAAGATGTGACAATATCGTTTATATTGATATAGTCTATGTTATGTTATAATTATACTTGTGGAGCCGCAGGTTTGCCTCTCTTTTGTCCACTTTTGTCTCTACGCAACGTTACTCGGCCTCGCCTCTCCTTCACTGAACACAACTCCGCCTCCCCCATAGCTTCACCTGCAGGCAATGACAAGATGAAAGCGGAAAATCTCCGTTAGCGAGTTACCGTGCGTGGGGCTGGACGGCGTCAACATGTTAGCGAGCTAACCGCGCTAACGACATGCAGCCCGGAGGGGCTGCACGGCCTAAAATCCTATCATTTTCTCAAAAATCGACAGTGCGCCTTATGTATTAATTCTGGTTGTGCTTACTGACCGCGAACCGATTTTATGTGGTACACAGCGCTCAGCAATCTGTCAAAAAATGTTTTAATATGACTTTGCTAAGCTACGGAGCTGCACCGCTTGATGGATTGTCGGAGGATTACGGCTACCGAGGAGGAGCCTCGCGGAGTGATACGTACTGTGTGTGTATAAGGACCACAAATGGCACCTGTTCAGAGACGTGGTGCAGCTGTGAAATCTGTCTCTTTGTTATTATGCTCAGCGTCTATTAGTTTACATTTTGACTGCACAATTGTGAGCTTTTTGTTATGCACAAAAACAACATTATTTTCTTTTATTTATGGACCATGATTATTTAATAAATGCTGATAATTTATTTTTGAGTAATTTCTTCATGTACATCTACGCTGTATGTAAATAAAAGTGCCCATGTGACATCTGGGACACAGTGTGACTAAGAACTCTCTTTTTGTTCTTAACTTGTGGCTTTAAAAAAAAAAAAATCGAGATATATATCTTATATCGCCATCCAGCTAAAAAATATCGAGATATGAATTTTGGGTCATATCGCCCAGCCCTAGCATCTCCCATTTTGACCTTGGGACTTCCAGGTTATACTCGGCACAGATGTTCCTGTACACTATGCCGGCCACTTGGTTATGGCGTTCCATGTATGCCTTGCCTGCTAGCATCTTGCACCCTGCTGTTATGTGCTGGATTGTCTCTGGGGCATCTTTACACAGTAGTGATGGGATTTCCGGCTCTTTTTAGAGATCTGGCTCTTTCGGTTCGGCTCACTAAAAAGAGCCGGCTCTTTCGGCTCCGAACCGGCTCTTCAGGTTGTTTTGTTGCTTTAATAATTTATTATTAACAATAATATAAAATTATGCACAAAAGGAATTACTAACGTAAAAACAAGTGGTTTTATTTATATATGTTTATATATAAATATATGCGGTGGCCCCTAGAGACAAAACACGTACAAACTCCAAAACACATTTCTAGCATTAACTGAACTTCCAAAGCAGAGCTACTAGATCACTTAAATTACACAATTGAAAGCATGTGTGTATTTGTTTGTGTATTTATACACAGGCACTCATATATATATTCAAATAATTTAAAAAAAAGTTCATTTACCTGTTATTACCTGTTATTTTCTACGTAGCACTTTTAATTCTTATCCCTACTTTTATTTTTTCATGTCTACTTAAGTGCTATTTATGACACTATGTTTGCACTGAAGCACCGCAGCAATTTCCTAATGTTGTAAACCTGCTCAACATTTGGCAATAAACCCCTTTCTGATTCTGATTCTGATTACCACACACCAAATCCGGTCGTTGGTACTTGCTGGCTTGTGTAGCCACAAGATAACAAAGGCTCAACACTGCGCCCAGCATCCTGGAGCACTTCTGTTGTCTTTTGTACGTGTTTTGAGTTTTTATGTGCTTCTGAGTTTTTATATGCTTCTGAGTTTTTACGTGTTTTTGGAGTTTTTACGTGTTTTGGAGTTTGTACGTGTTTTTACGTGTTTTTACGTGTTTTTGGAGTTTTTACGTGTTTTGGAGTTTGTACGTGTTTTTACGTGTTTTGGAGTTTGTACATGCTTCAGAGTTCGTACGTGATTTGAAGTTTGTATGTGCTTTGTCTCTAGGGGCCACCGTAAATATACTTTTATTTATTCACTCCACATAAAATGTAATAAATAAATCATATAATACAAAAATCAACTATTCACATTTCAACTTTTAACTATTTAAATTTTCAGCTTTTTCCTTTCACAAATTTAAAGTGAAAAGAACACAAAACACTGCAAACCACAACACAATTAAATATAAATTATAATATGAAAACTAAAAGAACATGCATATTCTCTGTCATATGGACCTGCATGAATAAACTTTCTCAATCCTTTATCATCTGCAACCGAAAATAGTTGTGGATGATTACTATACCTTTCTAATGTTGTTGTCCCTGCCTCTCTTTCTCTCTCTCTGGCTCTGTTCCTGTGCTACTGAGTGTAACTACCGCCCCTCCCCCCTCTGCCCAGCGTAAAGCACAAGGCTCGCGTGCAGAGTGAAACGGAAAAAAAGTGCGAGAGAGAGAGGCTGAGAGAAAGAAAAAAAAAAAAACCCCACGTGACGGCTCGCGATAAGGAGCCGGCTCGCGTCGTTCACGTCAAAGAGCCGGCTCTAAGAGCCATTTCGTTCGCGAACGACCCATCACTATTACACAGCCTGGTGTGATAGACCCCAGCCTCTATGGATCTTGTACTCAGAGATTGTTCTTGTGCTGCCATGATTAGTGCCTTTGTGCTGTCTTTCAGTCCAGCTTTGTCCAGCCACTGGTAGGATTTCTGGATATCAGCCACCTCCTCTATCTGCCGGTGGTACATACCGTGCAGGGGCCTGTCCTTCCATGATGGTTCCTCGTCTCCCTCCTCTTTCTTGGGTTTCTGCTGCCTGAGGTATTCACTGAGCACTCGGTCAGTTGGGGCCATCTTCCCAATGTATTCTTGGATGTTCGTTGTCTCATCCTGGACTGTGGTGCTGACACTCACCAGTCCCCGGCCCCCTTCCTTCCGCTTAGCGTACAGCCTCAGGGTGCTGAACTTGGGGTGAAACCCTCCATGCATGGTAAGGAGCTTTCTTGTCTTTATGTCAGTGGCTTCTATCTCCTCCTTTGGCCAGCCTATTACCCCAGCAGGGTACCTGATCACGGGCAGGGCGTACGTGTTGATGGCCCGGATCTTGTTCTTACCATTCAGCTGACTCCTCAGGACTTGCCTGACCCTCTGCAGGTACTTGGTGGTTGCAGTTTTTCTAGCGGCCTCTTCATGGTTCCCATTCACCAGGTACTTGTAACTGTCCTCTATGTCTGCAATGTTGCCTTCTGGTAGTTCAATCCCCTCAGTTCTGACTACCTTCCCTCTCTTTGTTACCATTCGACTACACTTCTCCAGTCTGAACGACATTCCAATGTCATTGCTGTATAGCCTGGTAGTGTGGATCAGTGAATCGATGTCTCGTTCACTCTTGGCATACAGCTTGATGTCATCCATGTACAGGAGGTGGCTGACAACTGCTCCATTCCGTAGTCGGTATCCGTAGCCAGTCTTGTTACTGATCTCTCTGAGGGGGTTCAGGCCTATGCAGAACAGCAGTGGGGACAGAGCATCTCCTTGGTAGATCCCGCACTTGATGGTGACTTGTGCTATGGGCTTGGAGTTGGCCTCCAGTGTTGTACGCCACATCCCCATTGAGTTCCTGATGAAGGCTCTTAGGGTCCTGTTGATCTTGTACAATTCTAAGTATATATATATATCGCTATCCTGCAGGTTTTCGATATCACCCTGGGTCAACACACCTGAATCAAATGATTAATTCCCTAACAGCCTTAGGCTTCTGGAGAACTTCAAGACATGTTGAGGAGGTAATTTAACCATTTAAATCAGCTGTGTTGGATCAAGGACATCTAAAACCTGCAGGACACTGGCGCTGGCCTGGAGTCGGAAATCCCTGGTTTATGTGTAGCTCTCTTGAGGGCCAATCTTAGCATTCCAGCACCTTCATTCATTGGCCTGTTGCATGACCCAATATCAGCCAAGTTATAGCTGTTGGGCAGAAGGCCTCACATTTTGACTGTAGAATACTTTGGTATACAGAGGAGGTCATGGAAGACTCAGTGACTGCAAGTTGCTCAAGTCCTGTGGCTACAAAACAAGCCCAAATCATCATACTTCCACCACCGTGCTTGAGAGTTGTGTCTGGTATTTGCCAGTTGTGAATTTAATAAGTGCCAAACATTAACTTTGGTCTAGTACATTACGACATTATCATGAA
The DNA here is from genome assembly GCF_057382185.1 of Mchenga conophoros. Lineage (NCBI taxonomy): Eukaryota > Metazoa > Chordata > Actinopteri > Cichliformes > Cichlidae > Mchenga > Mchenga conophoros. The sequence continues at coordinate 38,154,996 of NC_140547.1, read as the reverse complement.
CTTCCACACCTAACATGCTAACTGAGGCCTGAGAAGTCTGAGATATCTGAGCTGTTGGGGTTTTTAAAATTTTGCATTACACAGTCTGACCTTTGGCTGAATTTGGCGGGATGTCCACTCTTGGGAAGATTGTGACATCATGTTAACACACACCTGATCTGTTAAAAACCATGGTTTTTTTTATTATTTTGGCTTGATTCATTTAAATTATTAGACTTCACAGAGGCATATTTATTTGTGACTAAATTTTAATCAGTTGATATTGTATTTATAGCTGAAGTCCATTCAGTTTATGCAGATCAATCAAAGAATGCAGGCTGAAGGTCCTTCCTCATTTGCTTCAGTTTATATACATAACGTGCATGAAATATCCTCTGCTTTTAAACCTGTTTTTACCCAGCATCCACAGAATGAGGCGATGCAAATGCCTCTATCGTGTGACATCTATTTTGTGAGTGTTTATTAAACAGATCGAGGCCTCACAGGATTTTCTCTCTCTTATACTGGATCGTCTTAAAGCACTTTAACAGAACACTTTCCACTTAATGGAGTGATTTCACAACTCAGGCATTCAGGCTTTTGGAGGGAGGGCTCTGCTCCTCCTGAAATAAACAATGTAAACATGAACTTTTGCAGTTTGCAAAGCCATAAACCATATAGAACTGGAATTATAGTCCGGCCTCATGTTCTCTCTGTAAAATATTCAATTGCATATTGCATTCAACGTTTTTTGGGTTGTTTTTTTTTTTTTTTTTACTGTTTTGGTGTTTAATTTGCTTGAGAATAGGCATACAAAATCACAACATAAGTATAAATCACTGAAAATAATCCTCGCCGTCTGTTCTCTCACCCCAAAATTTCAAGCCGTTTCTTCTCGAGATTGACTTTTAATCGCTGAGACATTACACATCAACAAAAACACACCGAGCCAAATTCAACAGTGGAAAATCTGGAGCGTGCTTTGAAGGTGATATATAATCACCTGCAGCCTCATTTTCAGCATCCTTTTAACAGTTTAATGATGATACGAGGAGCGATGGTCGGCTCAGGGGGGACGTGTAGAGTCAGGCTTTGCTCTACAGTGTCCTTCGTGAACAATTTAATCTTGTTCTAACATGCAGCAGTAAACTGAGCCCCACCAACTCACACTGTGCATACATACATTAATGTCCGTCTATTTCTGCTCTCCTCGCTTTTCTTCTTCCCCTTTGCACTGCCTCTCCTTTAGCATCTATCACAGGCTCAGTGCATTTTTGTGTGTGAGCCACAGGACCACTGAAATAACATTTTACGAGATAATAGGCTCCTCCTTCAGGGCCATTAAACACAACTGTGGTGCTAAAGACTGAACTTCCCTTCGTTAAAATGTGTTAGATCGTATAGTTCACCTGTAAATCTTTGCCCCTCCTTTAATCGTGTACATTATTATCAAGAATCTAGTCTGATATTTTATAAATATTCAATTTTATTTTCTTCCTGCGTGGGTTTTCTGACACATTCTGGATGAAGACATTAAACACACACCCACACATATACACCAGGGCCTTCTTGCAAATCAAAGGCCTTTCTGTTTGGAGTTCCTCCCACACTATTGGCCTAAGTAATCATTCTAAATGACTAAATTCACGAAAGGTGTGAATGTGTGCGTAAATTGTTGTCTTTGTGTATGCGTGACAGACTGGTAACCTGTTCAGGGTGTACCCCGCCTCTTGCCCTGTGACCTTAAGTAACCCTGAAATGGATAAGCAAAAGAAAATGGACAAATAAAATAAAAGAGACAGAAGGCAACAATGTTACTAATTCTTAGTAGTAATGCTAAATATGTATATATATATATATATATATATATATATATATATAAATGTAATGGGGAAGTCTTTAGGACCCAGGGGACCCAATGGAGGGTATAAAAGAGGAAGTAGCAGCAGGTGCTCTTCATTTTCCACTGACGAGCGGCTGTGAACAATGGTTGTGTGAGTAGGTGAAGAGCCTGAGAAGTTTTAATTGTCTGCTACACAAACAGTTGTTGTAAACCTCTACAGCAGAGGTTCGAGTAGTGATTTTCACAAGATAAGCCAAGATAAGCCAGGTGTGCAGCAAACACAGTTGTCTGCTGGAGGGCAGGCTGCACATGTGAATTTGTCGCTGGTTTTTTTTCCCTCCTTCTCCTTGTTGTTGTGTTTTTGGTTTTGGTAGGGTCACCTTTTAAAACTGTTTTTTTTATGCCGGGTTTGTTTTTATTTCTACTGGGCTGGTGCAATATTAGTCGGGCAATGTGCAATCCCTGAGTGGGACTCTTACCTTAGGGGAATTAGGATCTTTAGAGGTGCTCTGTGTGGATTTGCAGTGAATAAGTTTTTATTAAGAGTGATTTTTAGTGCCACCGATTATTGCCTGAACTAGCACTTAGTGCATGCGATAAGTGTTCTGTTGGGCTCGTATTTATTTGGGGTGGATTTGTTTCTTTTAAAGCAACGAGCATCTGGGACCGCCAAGGGAGAGCAAGCCCTCAGGTGATAGTTGCATTGCTGGCAGGTTGCACCAATAACACTATCTTGTGGTCGTTAGTGACCTTTTTACCATTTTGATGTTTTAGGCCTTTTGCAAACCCTTTGTGTTCTTTTAAAATAATAAATTTTAACATATCTGACTGATATTGACCCTCTTGTCCTGTTTATTCTGGGCTCGTTCCTGTGAGAGCTTTGGGCCTGAAAGTTTGCACAAGTAGTATAGAGGCCCTTAGCGGTTACTCGGTGGCTTTCGCTCGCTACATAAACTAGCAATTTAACTAGTTTAGGTTAGGTGTACTTAAGTTACATAAAGATTAAACTAACAAAAAAGGGGATATGATGATTTATGAACATAAAAATACGTGGGCAGAGTTTGACCATAGACTGTATCTAAACAATGTAAACATGGCCATAGCAACTGCTACACTTTTAAGCTGTAACATGATTTATTCATTTATTTGAGCAAGAAATTGCAGTATTTTCATCGAGAAGGTGGAGTGTGGATTTAGCAACTATTGCTATCTATCTTTGTTAGCAAGCCGCTTCAATAGCTGCTATATGTCAAGCTAAATAGTGCTAACTACTAGCAGATTCTCTCAGCTACACCTGATAATGCCACATAGTTGATTTGTCAGATTGTTGCATCAGATGCCGTTCGTGACAAAACCACAACCTTTCATGCGTTGGCAAATCTTTAAACTGCTAAGCTATGAAGACACTAAATAACAGACTAATGAAATACTAACACCAAGAACAATAATAGGCCATATTATTTGTCCCACAGTTGCATGAAATGCTATGGCTGAAAAGTCCCGTTTGCTGACCACACAAACTATCTGCACTGTCAAACTGGCCATTTAAAAGAAAAAAAAAATCTCCCCTGTAACGTTATTATAGAAGAAGACATAAGCTCCTGATTGACTCACTTTTGCAGCTGCCCTCAAGTAGCCGTTAAAGGAACTGTGGTGCTAATGTTATGGGACTTCTCCTTTGGTTTATAGCAACTCTTGAAATATTTGTATTACAGATTTATCAGTGAGGGAGAGCATCCAGTGTTAATTTTAGCAACCTTAAAGGGGCAGTCGGAGCTTTTATTTGCAAAACAAAACACTTTTCTTTTTTTTTAAACACTGAGTCACTTGTTTAGTCATTTTTGGTAAGCAAGTCTCCTGCCAGGAGTACTTACAGCTGCAGTTTAAATGACTAAAACCTGACCAAACGTTTGAATTAGAACATTTGCCTATCAAAAAGTCATTCACTTATGGTGCTCCTTTTGTGTTCTTGGTGCTCGTCAACATTCCAAACACAAGAGATTTTACAGATAGAAATGTGCATCTACCTGCGTTATGCATGCCAGGATAGGCTTCAGCGACTCTGCAACTCTGACTCAGGACACGTCACAAAAAAAGACACACAGCACAAATCATAAGGTGAAATTTCATCAGCTACATGCACAAATAAAGTTCATTAAAAAAAAAGTGCAAATATGTGAATGAAAAACCACACTGCTGATTTCATTTAATCCAAAGATGATTAACTTGTCGTAAACAATAAACACATCTCATTCAAAACCTTGTGGAGAAGATCTGATAAGCAGGAGTCTATTGTCTGCAAGAGCATGTGTTTTTTTTAGCTGGTAACTTTATATCAGTGCAGTGTCTTGATGATTCTTGTGTGAGATACAAAGTATATTGTACACCACAGCACCTGCTTTAAGGCTGAGTCAGTCTTCGGGAGTTAAGGAATCTGTTATCTGCTGATTTTAAAGTGAGTGCTCCTATGAACTCCTCGGCATTCTTTAAAAGGTACTATCTGATAAGAGAGGAATCCAGTTTCTCATTTTTCCTACCAACCCGTTCACACGTTCTGTATATAAGATTAGAAAACAGATATTTCTCAATAACACCTACAGAGCAGCGCAAATATGTTTTATTAACTCTTGCTAAGGGTTTGTTTATGAGCGCTTTGATAAAACCACACTGTGCTCTTTTTGTTTCGCTTTACTTACTTTGATATCTATTACTAGCCTTGATAGACTGTATATAAAAGATGGAGTTAGCTGTTGGGTTTAAAAAGCAAAGCCAGTGCAGAAGTGCTTTTATTGTGCATTCTTTACATGGCCAGCAGAGAGGGAGTCTTAGACGTCTGTGGCTTCCAAGACTGTGTTTTTATTACCTTTCCAAGCATGTTAACTTTTTTCATTTATTGTTTCAAGGACTTTTTAATTTTGCGTTACTTTGTTTTTCTTTTTAGTTTTCAGCTACATTGTAAAAATACTATAAAAATACAGACATTCCATACACTAATTTTCAGGGTTTTAAGACAATTTAATGCTGTAAGTGCTGATGCCACTGAGGGAAAAATGAATATAAATAGCACACTATTGGATATAGCTATGGTAGATTACAATACTTTTTCATTAGTGAGTGCAAAGACTCATGGGAATATGAACGTTTATTACAAATCACTGATTTAAACCTTTTGATGGTTTAATATTTTTCTCATTTGGACTCTGATAAGGATGTATGAGGGACTTTCCAGTGTATGTGTGACGAGAACAGTGTTAACATTCAGCCAGCATCATTTCTAGTGGCTAGATTCCATTTTTTAATGGTTTAATCTGAAACTGCATCAAAGCTGATAGACTGCTGTGGTTTAAAAAAAACACACCAGCCTAAATTCACAGTGAATGGATGAGCCATATACAGTAAATTGGACTTAGATATGGTAAAGGCAGCCATAAAGTTGTTTCTGGACTATTTTGAAGCTGCAATGCTAATGTTTTGGATGCTGTCATTTTGGTTTTTGGAAGCTAGCAGTTACCTTATACTGATGATGTCATGATCCTGGGTCCTTTTGACCCAGCGTTTTGTGTTTTCTCTTCTTGCGATTTTGGTTCTGTTCTTCCTCTGTTTAGTGTTTACTCTGTTCTGCCCGTGTGTTCCTGTATCTAGTCCGCGTTTCTTAGTTTGTGTCCTTTCATGTGTAAGTTCCTGTTTTATTGTGAAGGTCTGCGTCTTATGTGAGTGTTTTCAGTTTGCCTCCCTAGTCTCGTCACATTAATCACTCCCAGCTGTGTTCCCCACCTGTGTGTAATCTCCCTGTGTTCTCTGAGTGTATTTAAGTTGTGTCTTCAGTCATAGTAGTTGCTGGTTCGCCTGTGTTGTTTCCCCTCGGTCTCCCTGCATCTCTCCATGTGTATTTCTCTGGACCTCCCTGCATCTTCGTTTCTGGTTTGTTTTGTTAGTTTTACCCAGTTTAGGTTCAAGTTTCATGTTCCCAGTGCCTTTGTTGTTTGTATTTCCTTTGTTAATAAATACTCACCTGCACCAGAGCTGCCGCGTCCTGGTCCTAAATAATTCCACACGGCTTGCCCCGGCAAACCGTGACAGATGAACGGTTAGAGTTCCAAGTTAGCAGCTAACGCTGTCTAGCAGGGTTAGCGATCTGCACTCAAAATACTTATGGGTTCAATTTTAGTATAATAAAATCCTAGAATTTAATTTACCAAAACTGAAGCACAGTCTTCTGGGATGATCTGTAGCACAAAGAAAGCCATCATATTAGTTATAATGATCAGCTAAAAATACTCCAAATGCACAAACAGTGCACACACAAAGTGCAGAAATCCAGTTTAATGTCAAAATACGTTTTGTGCTCTTTACTGCTGTAAAGTTGGACGTTTTGACGTGGGAGTCTTTGGGGACTGACTCCTTTTTGGAACCAGCCCCAAGTGGCCATTAGAGGAACTGCAACTGTTGCCACTCGAGCGTAATAATGTAACTCTTCCACATCTGAGGTTGACCCTTGGTGAGGATATGCTGTTACATTTTACAGTAGTAAGCTATTTGTGGATATTGCTGCAGAAATACTACAACAGAACCAGGGCAATCAAACAGCTGCCACTATTATACTGCAAATTGTGTTTTCCGAATAAAACAGTACTCTTGACATAACTTTCCTGTAATTTAACAGTGAGAATTTTCCCCTAAACACATCTGGCTTCCAAAAACTAAGTCTGGCAATGGACAAAATGCTCACACCAGTGCTTCACAACAGGACTTTATAAACAATGGATGACGTCATGGTGGCTACATCTATCGTTCATGCAGAGTCTGAGGCAGTATTCCTGTAACATCATTTTACAAGTAAGCTGACAGGAAGCAACGGGTTACACACTGACGCATGTAAACAGGAGGATTCAAAGAGGCCTGACAAATGTTAATAAAGTAGACTGAGTTGGTTAAACATGTCTACCAAGTGAATTGATGGAACAATAACAGCAGATACTACAGGATGCAAGTGGAGTAGTTTTGACACAGATTGCTCAACGCTGGTTCCACATTAAGTATTTCACAAACTTATTTGAAATACACCAGCGGGGAGGGTGGAGAGGGGGTTTGGTGGCAGGGCGTAGGGGCACTTGCCTTTCATGGTCTCTCTTGAAAGCATATTTGCAAAGGGGAAAGCTCATAAACAAAAATTACTACCAAGTGTTACAATGGAAGCACTCGATCACAGTTTCAGCTCTGCGGTCCATCTGTTACACTCTCGCCTCTGTGATTTATTTCTTTTAGTAATTAGGCTTACAGCGAGCTATTTGTCAATGCTGGAAGAAATGTTGCATCTTTGACATGCCAACTTTCCCTAAAGGAGTTTGTTTTTAGCTTGACCAACAAGTTGATTTGTTTTGTTTGTTTTAATTTTCCAGTGAGGATGGCAGAAATGAATCTGCTGTCAGGAGATTATTTTTTTTTAAATTATTATTATTATTTGTTATGATTCAACTTTTATCAAAAAACAGTGAAGTTTTGCTGGGGAGTATTCTGCCAGCCTGATTGCAACAGCACGTATAGCTCCATATTATGAGCTATCCAAAGAAAACCCTCCCAGTATGGGGTTTCTTCAGTCAAATCTTATAAACTGTGGAGCTCCATTTGTGGGTCACTGACATGAAAACATTTGTTCTACCCTGCTGTTGATAATCAAAAGCTTTTGCACTGCTGGTCCTCCTTCTTCAGAGCCCCGCCCATCCTTTGCTTTTCTCTCTCCGGCTTTAAGCATCGAGTACCCAGAAAAACGCTGAATAGACCGGAAAGAGGCGACTTTGTGATCAAAATAAAAGCACATATATGGTTCTCATGAGTTAAAAGTCAATGTACTGGTATAGTATAAGCTTGCCTGTGTAGTTATTGTGTTTTTTTTCCCCCTTTGATTTGGAGTTATGATTTATTTATATAGCACATAACATTATGGGCAAACTCAATGTGCTTAACACAAAAGATAAAAACATAAAAAAGCTGTGTAGGTTTACTTCGCTTTAAGACAGGGATTAACATAGAAACACGTTTCTCCAGTCAACAAATGAACTGCAGTTTGTTTAGTTTGTTTCTGGTAATACAGTATCCGTAGGCCAGGGTTAAGTCTTAGTTTGAAAAACTACGCCGGAAGTATCAGTCAGTAGCGTTGCCAGCTTGATGTAGGTCTCTGCTCGCTGTCTCACTTCTCTTCGCTCTGGTTCAGCATCTGTCTTCACAACAGTTTGCGGGGCGCGCAGTATGGATCCGTTACGCGTTACGCGCTGTGGTGTCCCTTCTGGCACAGAGCGTTTCCTGACACGCGCTTTTCACTGCTGTGGAAATTCTTAAAAGGGGTTCTGTTGTGACTCGCAGTCTCCAAACTTCCAACATCTTTCGCTGTCTTTTAATGTGAGAAGAAGCAGAGCGCACAAGTGACCTGCGGACACATTTCCTGACGCGCACAGACACTTTTCTTTTTTGGAGGGGGAGACTTGGGATATCATTTACTGAAGCTGCATTATTTACTATATGTGGATAATTATTCGGGACGATGGGAGACTCCGTGTTCTTCGACAGGCAGAATTCCTATCTTGTAAGTACCCCCCCTCAGGTTTATTAGCCGTGGATTAATGACAGCGACTGGAGCGTGCACTGAGACTCGAGGGCTTACATCTTGTAGTTTCTGCGCGCATGCCTGATAAAGATGTTCATTTCCTGCACGATGCAGTTGTGTATCGATATGAAGCCTCTCTCTCTTTCCTCATATCTGAGATCATGCATTAAAAAAGAGTGCCACGGAGAATTACCGTTATTTTATCAGCAGCCACTCAAAGCCAAATTAAAGCCCAATTCTGCACCAGCTTTTAGAGCTTTCACCTCATAAACGTCACTCAGTCGGTGTGAATCAGAAATCTGAACCTAAGCAGAGCAAAGGGGCCTCAACATGCCAAAGAAAAAAGAGAAAAAACTTCCTGTGATGGAACTTTTTTAAGTGGCATGTGGTGCGCAGAGCGCGTACATATGCACACACGCACACAAGACCACACATGCTTCCTGGTTTTTGAAAAGCAAGTCAGAAAGACAGAAACCTGTTGCCAGCTCGCTGTGGAGAGCCACAGGTGTTGTGTTTGACATTCTACACCTCGAAGAGCCGTGGCCCAAATGAAGGCAAAACACACAGATATGGGTCAAGGCCGTGTGGAGCGGTGTGGGCTGCTGTGAGAACTGCACCTTCAAAAATGTTTCCATCAGCGGTTTTTTTTGTTGTTTTTTTTGTTCCTCAGTTTGTGTTTGACGTGTGTTTGACAGATTTCTGAATTCTGAAGATCGCCAGAAGGTCTGGTGAAGCAGCCACTTGGGTTGCTTTGCAGAACAGGTTCATTTTAACTGGATCGGTTTTTGCTGTAGACACCGATTCCTCAGCCACCCTTTCTCCTGCCATCTGCTGCCCTGTCTCATCTCAAGTGGTGAGGAATCCTCTGCTGACTGCTCCAGCGGTCCGCCTGCTCGTTTATGAGCAGTGTTTCTGTGGCTAGAAGCCCTCATAACGCTCAGAGCGCTGATTGGAAAACAATACAATTTTCTTTGGCTCGGCTGGCCATCGCGCTGTGGTCTGGATCGGTGCTTTGTAGCAGGCCCGTGTGGTGTGAATGCCATCAACACATGGCCCACAGTTACGTGCCTAAAATTCACCCAGCAGAGGCCAATGCGGCTTTGGTGCAGTGACCAGATAGTTAAAGTGGCTGCCGTCTGTCTAGAGAAATGAAATCTGATGTAACTGGATTTGTATTTGTTTATTGAAATTGTGGTCTGCATCTGTGAGCCCAATAATAAATGGCTGAAAATCATACCGAAAGCCCTCAGAATGACTGCTCTGATTGGAGCAACACAAACAGCTTTTAATAATTGTAAAGCCACAATAAGGGGACAGCATCTTTAAAGTCATATTGATGGCTTAAGTTCTTGTTTGGATAAAAACAAAAAAACAATAGTAGTGCCCAAAAGAATGTGATCCACAGTACAAGCATCTAACATGACTTTCCTACCACCCTTAGGGTCAGGGTGAAGAGCTCAGTAAGTGGCATTCCTATTGAAGTTGCATTCCGACTGAATGCCACCCTGTGGACGTTTTCCAGTTGAGTACAACTGGGAGGAGATCAAAGGCAGAGCAAGAGGAAGTGAAGAAATGTTTATCCTATAGATTTGATGTCTTTTTGATTTTTGATGTTGAGCACAGGGAAGCTCGTCACAACATAACACTCATAATATAGCAGAGTGTTTCTCCTGAGTCTTCTTTACTTAGACTCAAACAGTAAACTTAAGACAGTTATCACATTAAGCTAAAGTGGTATCAAGTAAGAAAAGTTAATAATGCTAGCTAGTAAGGTTATTAAATCCATAAGGCAACTTAAAGATTGTGGCTTATGTTTAGAAATACAAATTTATTCAGTGTTTAGACTCAGTATGGTAACCTTGCACATTACCATTTTCCAAAGGTAGTTACAACCCGTTGGTTGTCCCAAACCCAAAGATAATTCTTAAGCAGTTAAGTTTCGTGTCATTTTTTTTAAATAAATGGCGCTTAATCATGTAAATCCTACATATTAACCTGTTTTCTTGTCGGTTTTGACCGTTAGGGGCACTATGTAATCAGTAAGCCTTGACTCAGAAGAGTAGATGATAGTTTCTCATTAATTAAAAGCCACCACTGAAGGAAATGTTTGTCCGGTAAAGACTACATATGCTAAGTGGCACTGGAATGTCAGAGTTTCTTGTAAACATAGCTTCGTCTTTTGCCTCGACATTGTTGCAGTTCTTTTATTTTTATTTTTCACTTCAGCTTGTGCATGAGTATGTGGGTTCACTGAGGCTGTATGGACACATCTGGCATAGTTTCTCTAGATGTTCTACACTTAATAAAAGCAAAAATAAGCAAGTTTCGGAGTTGGGCACAAGAAGTTGAAGTGAAATTCATTCAGACAGGATGTATTGATTGTTAACATTTTAAGTCTTTCATTCGGAAACTTGGACATTGCTGTATTACAAAAAGCAGCCGGTAAAGGCATAAGAATTACATCCTGACAGTGCATCACAACCAAATACAAGTGAGTGTTCAGCCAGGATGTGCACTGTCGGCTCATAAATCGTAAACGCTTGGTATGATATGATATGACAAAGAAGTAATTCCAGATGAAATTGAACTTGTATTAATGGGGGCATTATGCCTCTTCAAGCTGCTTCTTACATGCTGCTGATAAACAAATCTGTTATTTTTTTTGTTCATGCCAGACTAGATAGATGGGAGGAAATTGTTTTGTAGATGTAGATTACAGGTTTTACGTGGTATTATGAGGATTATAACAATGATACACAGGCAACCCTTTTAGTCAACATAGGCAAGATTCATCACCCACAAAGACTCTAAAAATGTTAAGAGGAACAAATCACTCTTGATATAATGGTTTATCAGCACTGAAAAAGGAAAAATACACAGCTGAGCTGCTTAAATACACAGCTGAGCTGCATAAAAGCTTTCTATCTTTAAGACAGCACTGCGTCTAACTTTCCTTCCGGCCCTGCTAGTTGTCTTTTAGGTGTTACTACTAAACTGCTAGATCCCATCTTATCGCTTAACATTTTTTAGTCCGGATAACAGGATAAACATGAATGTATATTAAATATTGATGTTGTAATTGTTAAAAAAAAATAACCAGGCTTTCTTAAGTTCTCAGTCAGTGCTTGCTAAGCTATTTGTATTGTGTTACAATTACTTGACTTTTTATTTGTGAAGTGTTATACTTCACACCTGCAGAGGTCGCCAGTTTCGCTGTGGTTTGTAAAGGAAGGGGCTTCCAACCAATTTTCAGCCAGTAGGAAGAGAAACATAAACCCCACATGACGCTACTGATGCTAGCTAATGAGCTAAGAGCACCATTTTTTTTGGTCAGGAATGCATTTTAAATTGTCTTCTTAACTGTCGAAGATTGATGTTTGGTCAGACGGTCAACAAGTTATAAATGGTAGCACAATGCGGCAGCTAGCATAACGTTTCAGGTTTAAAATGCATCTTTATTTCTAACTAGTGTGAAGTATAGGAATTCACATACTACACTAATAAGCATGTCACGATATCAGAAAGTTAGAAGTTATAGCATTAGTTATTTTACGCTAGTTTAAGCATGCATGTAATGTTGCAAATATTTTAACCTACAAAACATAGTTGATTTCATAAAAACAATATCAGCTGTCACTTTTGCCATCTTCCCCATGTCGTTTTTCCAGTGTCCTTCTTTGGCATTAATAATCACCTAGAACAGTTGTAGGGATGTGTTTCAGCAGTTAAAAGTATTGTTGATATTATTTCAAGTGGCATCCCTACTAGGAGGTATACATTTTAGATTTACATTACATTTATATTTTACAAAGTGTACTATTTGGAATTATATTAACAGAAGCAGGAACATTAAGATACATGTCAACAATGCTAACAGTCTATGATTATGCTATTTTGTGAGTTAGTTATGCTATTTTGTCTAAGTGAGTTAGACTAGTCATTATATAACATTAAAATTATGTAAAACTGAAATTGGTAGAGGTTGTTGATATTTTTTTAACCTAGTTCATTAAAAGAAACACTGGACAAATTACCATCTTGACCTTAAACTCAACAGCCACACCGTGAAAAAAAAAAATCCTAAAAAAACAGTAATATTCCGGCAGCTGGGGCGCCAAAATAATACCAGAACAGAAATAACAGAAAATAACTTTCTCATGAAAATACGGTTATTTTCAGTAATGACAATACAGTTTGTTGCCCTAATTTTACATGGGATTTTGCTTTTCTCAAGTGCTTTTAAACATTAAATTAGGAACATTTTAATGTGATTAAACAATGAAATTACCTATAAACAAGGTCAATGAATGCAGCAATATGAATAATAATACTTAAATGTACAGAAATATACAGTTAACGGTTGGTTTAAATAATAATGGATTGCATTCATATCGCGCTTTTTGAGACCCTCAAAGCGCTTAACAATTCCACTTTATAATTCCCCTCTGGCCATCACCAGTAGGTGGTAGGTGAAGTGTCTTGCTTAAGGACACAACTACCGAGAGTGTCCGAGCCAGGGCTGGAACCGGCAACTTTCTGATTACAAGGCAAAACTGCCAACTCCTGAGCCACGATTGCCCTAAACAACAACAACAACAATAATTATTTGATGTAAAAAAAGTTTATAAGAATCATTTTATATATTTTTCCATAGCATTACATTTGAGTTTAACAGTTCAATCTTTCAAATAACGGACAAATATTTGTGAAATTATGATACATTTGTGAATGTATTTTAACAATATAAATATGCATATGTACAGACAAATACATGTAAAAAACAAGAAAATTATGTTTTATTACATTTACAGTGATTTTACGTTAATTTACATTTGAAATGTAAAATCAGTCTATTTATGTGAATTTAATGATATTCTAGAAAAACAGTACAAAACTGTAAAATACACAGTAAAATACTTGTATGTTACAATTGTTTTTACAGTGCATATTATGGTGGTCCCCAACTCGAGGACATTTTAGTAGATTAAAGTAAGTGAGATCTAACAGTCTAATGCTATTCTATCCAACAGTTAATATAATTAACTGGTTATTTCTTGTCTCACACTCTTAAATGTCGTTGAACAAGTTGAATAAAAGAATCAGTGGTCACTGAATCAGCTTTTGGAGCCAAAATGTTTGTTCAGTCCACTAGACTAGTTCAGTCATTTATTTAGCAACCACAGTGATTGAACACATAGGCTCAAACAGGACAATCAAGTCGTGTGTGCCACATCAGAAGATTAGTGTCTGTTTTGGTTTATTTAACCTACTTCTGTTGGGTTTGGCCCTATCAGTTCAATATTCCATGACAAGCTACAGGACTGGTGGGTTTAACTGATTAAACTTTGTTAATGACTTGTGAGTTTAGCTGTGGGTCATGTGCACCATGAAGCACTACGTTGTCTGGATGTCATATCGTAGCAACGGAGAAGTGAAGGAACAAGGAAGTGTCAGAACACGAGTTTGAGTGAGCTAATCTTGGACAACAGCCAGTTGTAGCGCCAATAGTTTGCCAGTAGTCCAATAATGATTGTCTTTGTCTTGAATCTTTTTTTGTATTTGCAAGTGTTAGCAAGCGATTACAAGTTTTCCTCTTTAAGAAGGCCACAATTCAGATGAGGGGGTATTTTTAGAGTCAGAAGTCTTGATATAGTGAAGAAAGATCCAGGAAGTCTTGTTTTATTTTAATTAACTATACTTTAAGGTAGCAGCTCTTGAGTTACACTGAGAAGTACAAGGGCAGACAGAGCACAACTCAAAGGAAGCATTGATTAAATGATTGATGAGACTCCTGCATTAGCTTTTTAGTCTTAAACTCTTTGTGTCACTGATCAAATAAAAAAAAAAAAAACGCTACATCTTCCTCAAACCACCCAGAAATACTTGTCAGCCTCAGACTGCTTAGACATCCTCCCTCTTCTTTTGTATTCAGCTCCTCTCCTCATTTTCCTGCGTGCCATTGTTTTCAGGAACTTGAAATTCTTCTTTCACCTCCTCCCTCCACCTCTCCTCCTCTAATTTAGAAATGCTGGGAGCAAACATTTTTATAGCACTCTTCTTACCTGCCGATGTGTGACCTTGTTCTATCTTGGAAAGTTTGTTTGCTTTAGTCCGCTGCCACTGCCACTCCCAGTACAAATAGCCTTGGGAGGCACAAGCTTTTAACAATGCCAATTGCAAAAGGTCAATTGCAAAATAAAGAGGCTTTTTTGCAGATTGGGTGTTTGGACGAATGGCATCAACTATCCGTGCAGCTCCTTACTCATCAGCAGAGTGTGTCTATTTACTTTGATCACAAGTTTTCCAAAGCACACCCCAATCCAGACGGAAAACTTAGCGGGAGTGGAGGTTTTGTTCACGGGAGTGCACTTGGTGAGAATGCACTGAGTCGTCGGCTAAATTTGCACTTTTGAAGCAATAGTTTGCCAATCAAAGCTATGTGAAGGTCTTGTTGACCTCTTGTAAAGTAAGTCATGAGTTGACACTGCACATGCTCAATAGCATGGCACCTTGTGGGACTTTTGCACGGATATGGCAAGTGTAGAACAGTTGCAGCGTGGCAGGAAAAAGAAAACCCACAAAGGCAAAAAAGAAAAAAGAAAAAAATGGCCTCTGTGCGTTCCATTGCTGTCACTTTTGGCTCGTCATGACAACACTGTCAGTCCCTCGTTTTTCTTCCTAGACCCATCAGGGAAAGGCACTTGTTTTATTATCAACAGCGAAAGAGAAGTCCGCCCTCCACTAAAAGTCTTGTCTTTTTATGGAGACGTCGAAGGCTGAGCGGAGGAAAGCAGAGTGGAGGAAACACAGAGGAGAAAGTTCTGGCGAGATCTGATCCAATGTTTGGAGGCAGATGTGCTCGGAGAGGCAGGAGTCTGTCTCTGAAGCTGGATAAAATATGTGCTCTAGATGTTTTAAGGAGTTTGATTTACCACTCCTGCTTGCCTTTTTCATTAGCTGATCCAGAGGTGTGTCTTTGTTCAGCCCGACCTAAGGGACTTGGCCAGTAGGCTCCAGTAAAGGTTAGGCACGTTTCCTGGTTGTTTGCGCACAAATCCGCCAGTGTATGTTGTCCGTCATCGTGTTGCTGTGTGAAAGTGAAGAAGCATTACATCATAGTTTGGGAATTTTAAAGAATCCCAGCAGTATGTTGCTACGAGATGGCGTAATGAGCTGGAATCAAGGGAGAACTTATCCTGGGTTTCAAGTTTTGAGATGTTTTCATACACACAAAGCAGAGCTGAATTCTAAATATTAACAGATTGTGCTGCCCCACTGAGAAATCCCTACTTATGTTTTCAACACCTCAGACAGCTGTTGCTCTCCGGATAACCTAAAGGAGTTGGCTCTGCCAAAAAGCTGTTAAGTCTCCTTGCTTTGCACTTTCTAGCATCAATAATAGTGAATTTGTGTCGCATAGCAATCTGATGAGAAAAGTAAATGCTTGCAGACTTGAGGTTACATGGAAAAAAGTGACCCTTACTGCTTACATGGGGTTAAAAATACAATTTAAAGTCAATAAGTAATAAAGGTAAAACTAAGGCTACTGTTGAGTCATTCTATCGAGCATGAAGTCTTGTTTTGCTGCTTCAGTGTGTTGCTGAAGGTTAAAGGGCATGGGGGGAAAGTGTGTCTGTGGGTGTTTTTCCTTTAACAAGGTACATCTGCTTTTCTCCGACAAAAATGCTCATGTACCAATCGGTTCCATGCTGTATACAACATGACCTCACAGGGGAAGTCTTAGATTAGATAAAAGAAGATTCCATGAGTCACATAGTTCATTAATTAAAAAGATCAAATTATCATTCACATGATGGGCATCCGACTCAGCATCACATTTACTGATGAGAGCCAAAGTCCTGATGTCACATTTAGTCTAGCTGAGTCTTAACTACCTCAGTACAGTTGTTCACTGAGGTTTTTGTGCTCCACGTTCTCTTTCAGGACACAAATAAGTCCCTACAACAGCAACTATTTCTTTTCTTTACATTTTTCCAGCATTACTAAGTGTACCATGTTATTTGTGGCATTGTGAAAAATAATTTCCAAGTGGTCCAGCAACCAAAGATTGCTGATATATCTGCGGATGTATGTGAAGCTTACGCCCCAATCACTGAAATCTAGAGATCAATTGGCGACCCCTTGGTAACCACAGGTCACTAGGGTTGGCAAGTGGTTGCTGGTATTTGCTTTGGAGCTTTAGCAATCAATTTCAAAGATTTCAGTCTTTGAGACCTGTAGACCAGTCAGTGGCTACAGAAAAAATATATTTTCCCTAGTTTATGCGCGGTGCTGTAATTTATATTGAAGATAACAACTTGTCTGCAAACACTTGCCAACTATTTGCAGAGCACTTTTCTGTTTAGTGCCACAGCTTTTTCAAGTTTCACCACCACTCGACCAATAATTTGCCATTGCTTGCACAAGTTGGAATCTTCCATGCAAACTACCAGGAACTGCACCGATCTGCTGAAGGCCAAAGTAACTGCTGGGAGGTGTTTAGTGCAGCATTCTCTTTTTGACCTTTTTTATCAAGCAACAGCCATCATCCTTCAGCAACCATTCATCAACCAGTTGGGGAATACACATTTTTCCCTAGTGACTGGAGGTGGCCAAGGGTGTCACCACCCAATCTCTAGGCCTGTATGACTGAACCTTGCCTAGCATGGGCTCCAGGATAGATAGTTGGCTTACAAATTTTGTAGGAACCGAAGGTGATGGCTTCCAGATGATGCTTAACATCGACCATATAGTGCCAGGTCCCCCACGGCTATGAACTCTGCAGCCAGCAATATTCACAGTCAGCCACAGTTCAGATAAAAACAGCTGAAGTACATTGACCAACTCTATTAGAGGCATTAAGAGCCTATAAAATGTAACCAGCAACAATCTTGGACATTTTGGAAATTGTGTTAATTTACCAAGTACAAGGTAGTAAAAACAGAGTGTTGACTATATCTTTATAAAAAAAAGCGGCAGGTGCTGTGCACAAAACAAGCAAACCTTTTTCTTTGCACTGCTAACAATGCCTTAAGTTTTTGAGACTAAGAATAGAATAGCCCTTTATTGTCATTGTACATGAACACGAAATTGTGGGTGCTCCACAATCCAAAGGTAGGTCTGATTTAGAACTGTGGTACCCAAAATGCCTCATTCTTGGTGATGTAAAAAGGTAAAACTGGGACCTATAACTAGGTGGTGATTCTTTTGCTTTTCTGTTCAATGCAAGGTTGGAAAAATTGTATGTATTTATGATAATAATGGCAATCTAGATGAGAGGGAACTAGTCAGTCATTCACCTTCCATCAGAATGAAAAAACTCAATAGTATGTGCTATTGCTAAAGCGTCAAAGCAAGATAGGATAAACAAGATAATGTCTTGCTATATCTGTACATTACAATCAGTTGCATAGTAACACAGTACAGAATACGCAGCAGCTGCAAAGGGCTGTTTTAAAGACAGCTCATCAAGATCTTACTATAAACGAGTGTGAACAAGTAGCTTCAAGGTGAAAAGCAGCCTAGCTTTACGTACAGTAAGCTGCCTCATTCTCAGTCTGTCGTGTGGTGAAAGCTGCCTGTCATATTACCAGTGTGTGAGTCTACGTGACCTGCCATCATGTGCACATTCAATTGATCATCACCAGCTTTGTCATCAGTCAGATGCTGAGTCAGATGGACTGATAGCATCAAATCGAGAGGTGGAAATCTGGTGACATCTCAGAGATTCTCCCTAAAGGAAATCATCTTCATCTGCCAAGATGGTGCCAAGAATAACACACAGATTTTTGTGACGTTAATAACGCACATTTGGCGCATGCTTGCGTGGGGTGTGGGCATCCATGTGTCGCTTGGTATGCATGCACAGGACGAACCCTTGCCATGTGCGTGTCCATGCTTTCAGCTTGTGTGCAGACTGGTTAGAAGTGCGACCCAGGAGCTCAAGGGGCTTTTTTTAGTGAGACAGGATTAGCTGCTCTCAAGGCTGCCACTGGAATGCGTGGATCAACAAGTCTGTTGTGGCAGTGCACGGTCGAACACACGCACACGTCCGTTCCGTCGTGGCACATTCACTATTTATCTTTCAGCCCATTACTCTCTATTAATATGCCTGCTTTTCTTTCCTTCCTCTTGCTTTTCACACCGGGAACATAATTGGAATTTGATTTCAGCAAACAAGCTCTGGTGACATGAGCAAATGCGTGGCTGATTTTTTTTTATCTCATTTATCAACTTGTGGATATAAATGAGGATTAATGGACATTTTGCTTCCCAACTGTAGAACATGTCATGTGTACAGCGTAAATTCTTTAGTTTCATTCAAAAGCTTCCTTTGCCACAAAAATGAAATGACGCCATCCAAGCAGGTGAGCGGACTTACACGTGCTGATTGATGGATTAGCGCAGAAGTAGCTCTTTTGGAGTGTTTACACGGTGACTTACGCATGACTGCATCTTCAATCATTCACTCAGCGTGGCATCACTTGTTGGATCTGAAAATCCTTGTGCAAATAATTAATTTCCACACATTTTGAAACCATCTGAAAGCCGGAGAAAACTTCTCTTCAAGACGGTTTTATTGAAAGCACAGCCTTTGTTTATTTACCCCGTGTTGTCCCTGAAGGCGATGCAGCGGCGCTTTAGACAAATAAAATTGCCATTTCGCGGCCGGGAAAAGAAAAGAAACACTGCGCTGACAGAGAGTTGGCTCTTGCATGTGGCATTCTTCAAACTAACTTCAAACTGTCTGTTTCTTGCCAGTTATATTTATTTTTCTTTTAAATGGCAGCTTTTATGAAAACGGTGGGAGATTAAAAAAAAAAGGTGTTGCCACACCTGGGTCCACATTGAATAATGACTAGATCCTTGGCACCAGCCCTAACCATGAAATGTTTCATGGGGGTAAATTCAGGAGTGTGTAAAAATGATGGTTTTACCAACAAAAAATCCGTCAGTCCATTCACCTAAATTAGTTAGTTTACAAAAAGTTAAACACATATGCCTTGAAGACCACATTACTCAGTTACAGTAACCATAACAGCTCTGGTCTGAGAGATTGCTGCTCTCTCTTACAATCCTGTTTTGACTAATGTGGCCCAGACAGAATTCCTATCAATCCATCCATCCATCCAAGTCTGTATCACAGGGGCAGCAGTCTAAGCAGAGATACCCAGACCTCCGTTTCCCCAGCCACCATGTATAGCTGCACAACCCAAGAACTCTTGGTTCAAATATAGAAAACAGCTGAACTGCCCGGTAAACATAAAGTACCACTGCTTATCTTGTTGATTCTGGTAATCACCACTTCTGGGCCACGTAACTTTAAAATGCGAGAGAGCTGAACTATATAAAGGCACTTTTTTCTTTGTTCTCATGTTGTAACATTGAGACCTATAATTTAGTCAAGGTGCAAGTCAAAAAGCAGCTCTAAATTCCCTAAAAATAATTTTCACACAGCCCCTTATCTGTTGCACACGTCAAAGTGCTCACAAAGCACTGCGTGCTGTCAAGGCGGGAAGGCGATAAGTAGTTTAGTGTGTTCGTTAAACACCCCATTACCACTTATCAGTCTCTGTTTAAATTGTTCAGCACCTCGTCATTATTAACACTTCATAGCGTTGTTCACTGGCACATGCTTGTACACATTTTATAGAGAGCTGAAGGTCGGCTGCTTTGGAGAGCAGGACAGCAGCGCCGAAACACTGCTGTTCATTCTCTTTCCGCTGGGAAATCAATAATAGACCAGCTGACCCAGAGATGACCCGTGTTACACGTGCACACGTAAACACATGCACTGTCACATCCACTGTGCCGAGAGAACAAAGCATCGCCGGGCATTGACGGGAGTGGCGCTGGGTCTCCAGGAAGTTACACTTGGTTAAAACTTCCTGGAGTGAAACAAGGCTGATGGGCTTTAAGTGTTGATTTTGTTAGTTTTAAGGAGTTCTGTCCTCTGTCCTCTTTGGCTTACTTGTCGATCAAAATGAGATCAGATATTAGTCAGTCATGGCTAATAAATGCTCAAGCAGACTTGGAGGTAACTTTCACGTCTTTTGCACTGTAAGTGGAATTTTGTTTTTTCTTTCCAGCCATCTGTTTTCACATTGAATTTGGCTTTCTGGTGCTGTTACCATACCATGCCATAGCACTTTATTTAGAAAGTACTTTTAAAAACAACACGGCTGACCAAAGTGCTGTACAGTAACACCAAATATAAAAGACAAATGCAGGCCAGAAGGTAAAAGATATAAAAGCTCAAAGAAGCTAAACAATAAACGAGTACATAAAGGGAACATAAGATCACAGACATCTCAAACATCAGGGATAGATGATGGCTATTGAAGACTTCAAAGAAAGTAAGCGAGGATATCCAACGTCAGTTAGTACTCGTTTTACCAGAGGCATGATAATGATTTAGTCCACGGCTTGATGATGAACTGAAAATAAACTCCATTACTCTGATGTATTTCTGAAGTCACTCTGTAGGTGAACCATCATTAAACATCACTGTTTTCACCAGGCATTAACAGCTCCATCTGGATAGCATATCATTATATAATGTATCTGACTGAAGCTTTTTCTCAGCCACTATTATTCATCCCCAACACACATCCCCTGGGAGCTGAGGGTATAGCAAAAGAGGAAGTAATAACACGAGGCAACACATGCGTCAATCAAGACTGTATTGTCATTTCAGGTAACTTATATGTAATCTAAAAATGTAAACTTTTGTATTAATGATTGTTAGATTAGTTCCCCTGATTCTTCCCTGCATATGAAAAGAAACTGGCTCCCAATTTTATTTAGGATGAAATGACACCATTTAGAAAGCATCATCCTATCATATTATATAACAAGGCCCCTAGTGGGATAGCTATACTGAATGACTGGTTTCTGGATAACTGATTATCTGCAGGGCTGTTCTAATAATTGGATTGGAAATAGATCCAGTGCTGCCTCAAACAGTTGCATTTGTTATGCTGCTCATCAGCAGTAGTGCTGGTTACTAGAAGGAGGGCTAACATAGCATGAAGGAGGCAAACAGCAAAGATTAGCAGAATTTTGGATGTATTTTACATTTTAAGTTGATAAATTTGCTGTTTGCAGCTTTGAATTACCTGCAAACGGCAGTCAAACAAGACCTCGGTCACATAGGCCTAAAGGCAGCCCCAAGGAAACCTCCAGCTGCTGTAGATAAAGTGTATTTCCTTAGTAAATGGCAGAAAAATGTTTGTTTAGTATAGAAGTTGTAGGTGACCATGGTAATCCAAAGAAACAGCAAAGACGCTACGTCCAGATGAACAGAATCAACTTTTGGAGAAACAGCAAAGAGGTTTGCAGAGTAGCACTGTCTTCTTCTTTGAAAACAGTTGCACCTTGTAACTATAAGTAACCTCCAGTAACCACATGTCAACAGGTTGGGGAACACATTTTTCCCTAGTGTGTGATTGTATGATATGCTATCACAGACTTTCTTAAATGCTTTAGCAATTAATTTCACAGTGACTGCCAGTATTCTCTAGGAAACATTTGCAGCCGCCTGGGGAATATTCATTTTTTGCCCATGATCAGTAGTTGTCAGCAGTCTCAGCAGGGGCTTAGATTGAAAATAAGTAAAAAGATCCATCAATCATGCTTTCCTTGTCTTCCTTGGTAACTTGACTAAAGTGATTCCACTGTGCCTTGTCTGCTTCTCCATGTATGTGTTGAAGTGCACGCACACTTGAGACTGAAAGAAAAGAAAATACATGAAAGCAAAATGCAACATATACATATATCTTGGCTGTATTTAAAGCCATGGTATGCAGTTACAAGAATGTAAACGCTCACTAGCGGTTGAGCCATTAGTAGCCTTCGGTGCTGAAATCTGCTTTGTCTCAGCCCGGTTGTACATTTAACTCCAGTTGTTGAATGCTTTCAATCTCCATCGGTGTGACTGCAAAGGCAGTCCAGACTGAACCGACTCTTTCTTGGAAAGAGCCCTAAAGCGTTTAAAAAAAGAAGCACTTAAGACGTTTAAATCAAAGATAAAGATAAACAATTTGTTCACACTGTCACACGTGGTAAAAATAGAAAGGAAACAAACTGGGGAAAAAAGCACAGTTTTGGTCAGGCGTAATGAATGAGTCACAGGAAATCGCAAGACTATTTTTACCGTTGCATGTTTCACTGCAGTTGTTACGCGTCAAGTACATATTGTTTAAAATAACCCCAAGCAGAACACACTTTTTTAGGGTCTTTTTCCTCCTCGTAGAGGCTGCGCGCACAATTACACTGTGTCTAAATGCTTGCATGTGCCTCATAAAGTGACCGCAGGTCTGTTTTAAGTCTGCCATCTTCTTCGCCAGCATCATCCGGATTCTGAGGAGCTGAGCAGCATGTATAATCCCTGCTCTTTAACTACCTCGCGGGATTAACGTGGCACCCATGTGGAAAATAAAGAGCCTTAGTGGAGACTTTATTCTGATCCCACTGTGTTAAATGGTTACGGTGGAAGAAACATCAAGAGGGAAAACCCAAGAGAATGTTCTGTACTTTCTTTTTTGTGTGTGTGGTTGGGTCACGTTCTCGCCACTGGTGTGAAAAATAAACAAG
Organism: Mchenga conophoros; assembly: GCF_057382185.1. Taxonomy (NCBI): domain Eukaryota; kingdom Metazoa; phylum Chordata; class Actinopteri; order Cichliformes; family Cichlidae; genus Mchenga; species Mchenga conophoros. The sequence goes on along the minus strand of NC_140547.1, from coordinate 38,131,978 downwards.
CCGTTTTTGTAATAGGATCAACATATAATAATATTGCTTACATGCACGGAAAAACGCTGAAATACGAGAGCAAAGGGCATTCAGATGGAAGCTGAACACTGTGCTTTTGAAATGGTTCCGGGAGAAGACAGTCATCTTAAATGGCAGCCGTAACCCCAGCTTCCTTAAAAAAAAAAAACCCAAAAGACCAACGGATCCAACGTGCAAATGTTTATTTGCCTGGAAGAATTCAATTAGGAAATCTTCTTGGGCAAGGAGGGGGTGAGGGCCATGGTTGCAAAACCACTCTTCAAATGAAAACTTCGAGAAGTGCGGTCGGTGAAATCAAGCTTGTTGTGAAATTAGACGAGCAGAGAAAAAAATGTCGGGCTCTTGGGAAAAAAAATTAGAAATGGTCCTAAAGACAACATCTGTTCCAGAAATGACAGATTAATGACAAAAACAGCTTGGAATTAGAAATTAATTGCCAGAAATTCTTTGTACAATTTATTCTGTGCTTTGGCACATGCCTTAAAGCTTCTGGGAAACTCATAAGGCTTTCTGCATGAAGGAGAAGCTTCTCATTTTTTGAGCGCAGTCATCGTCGTCTGCGGGAAGAAAGGGGACATCGTTGTCTGGTTGTGGGTGCTACACATTCATTTTTGTTTGTTCCCGAGATATTTTATTGAAGCCTTGGCAGCCTAGAAGGTGAGGATGAAACCTGAGTAACCATTAGTGGAAGTAGCAAAAAAATTATAGTGGGAATACTAGAGTCCTACTTCACATCTGAGGCCCTGGCACATTATGTCGTTTTGGCACAGATGCCGGTTCTAATCTCAGATTTCTTTTTTATAGTACATTCCAGGATTGATGGAATGACACAGTGTTTCTCTGGGAGTGGTTTGTGTGTGTGTGTGAGGGAGCCAATTCTCACGGTGCTGGCATCGTAGAACGCTTAGATTGCAGAGTTCGATGGGAACCTAATGCCCATGGGGCCACTTACGCAACCGCTTTGATTGACAGATAAATGGCACAAACTCACATTCAGAAACTCTTTAATAACTTCATATGTTATTATCTTAACTGCAATTAGCTGACATAAATAGAAATGAGATATGCAAAGAGGGTCTGACTTTTGGACAACCGAACACCGTTTCAGAAATACCAGCTCAGTCTCATGAAAGCTCTTTTAACTTCTATTCCTGGGCAAGAATCCATCGTACCATCCATGGACACATTGTAAAGGTATTTATTAAAATTTTAAGGGTGATGACAAGTAATTCTCATGAAAACAGAGGACAATTTGTGACTGTGTGATTAAACATTTTCCTGTGAGACCAGGCTTATAATAATGTGGGTAACCACAAAACTGAGATGTAAACCTACTAGCAAAATATTAAAAAAAACATAGTTGGAACAGTATTCTTTGATTTGTAAGGAGACAGGATCCAAACACTGGGCAGGGTTAAAGTTCAAAACATAAAACTTTATGTCCTTACACAGGAGGAAACAGGTCATGAGGTCATTACCCATATTGTATGTGCATGTGTTCCCTATTAGCTGTTTACCGTCAGCTTGTCACTTTCGCAGCTGTTCTAACCCCCGTTAATTATTGTGATATACATATTTATGAGCTTGCAGATTATTTTCACAAGTTGCAGTGTGTTTGACCTCTCAGGGCCACCGTGCAGCCCACACTGCTAAAGTTCATGATTTTTTTGATAACCTTGAATTAGAAAGTTAAAAAACAAGATACTGAGAAACACATGAAACTATAACAGGAAAACACTCGGGATGCCACTAATGGGATTTTATTTAATTGGTTATTTCATTTGATTCTAATTAAAAAAATATTATGAAAATGTATTAACCTTTGTATTAAAGTGCTTCAAAAAGTTTATATCCAGTGTAAATCTCATTTACTTGTGTTTTATGACAGTTTTGTGAATATCTTTGAGATTTTGGAACGTTGGTCCAATAAAACCAAAAGCTAATTGTATAGGTCTTTTCTAACTTTCTGGAAACTTTCAGGATTTTATATGTTTACCAAGTTATCAATCAGGATAAAATCATTCTATTTAGTAGCTAATTATAGAGGCACATACGGGCACAATCTGTAACTTCTTGTCCAAGGTGTAAACCCCATTAAAACAGCAGAACCTGCCTGGGTTGATGGCCCATTTTTGATCTCCATCGTTTAAGTCTCCATCCTGTGTGTTTGAGTTATTAAAAAAACATTGTGAAAATGCTAGATGCATGAATGATATGATATGAGCAGATCTAGGAAGCCAGTGAGTGATCATGGTCTTGTTAATAGACTTGTGACTGTGTTTGGTGAAGGTGTCTTTGTAGAGGATGGTACAAACTGTAAATTATTAATCTGAATTAGAGCAGGGCGATATGGCCAAAAATATTTATCACGATATATATTTGAAAATTTGCGATAACGATATAACTGACGATATAATTTATGCGAGACAAAATACAACTCCACAACATTACTAGCACAAAAAGACAACCTTCCATTTATTTTCACTTAAACAGGAAGCTGTTTTTTATGTACATTAAAGCTTTATAAAAATGTAACAGTGCAAATGCAAATTCCTTGCTGAAAGTTTAACCAAAAGGCATTTCCAGTAGAAATGGGCTGACATATCCTGAGCATAACCATGTATAATATCCACTGAAGTTAAAAAGAGGTGCTTTGCAACATTAAACTGCAGTGTGCAGTACGCATTTTTCGGACCATAAGGTGCAAGGGATTATAAGGCACATTAAGCGAAACAAAGCAGTCAGATAAATCAAACTTTATTAAACTCAATCTTCTTGCTTCCTCCACTTCTGTACCATTGATTCATTAATGTTGAATTCTCTGGCAGCTGCTCTATTCCCATGTTGTTGCAGTATATTAACTCATTCACTGCCAGCCATTGGCAGTGAATGAGTTAAACCCATTGACTCATTCACTGCCATTGACGGCTATAGACGTCAATGGCAGTGAATGAGTTAATAACTAACCTCGTATTGTGGATGGATTATCTCAGTTGTTCTCCTGACTGAAGTTTGGTCCGTTTACAGCATCCTGCCATGCGATTGCATTTGTCTCTAACCATGAGGAACCTTCACGTTAACTTTTATAAGTGGAAAAGTGTTAGTGTTCGTCCTCCAGCTTCACTGTTTATGTTATGCTAACATAGCTGTATCGCTAGCGATCACGTAGCTCATCATTATATACCAGCTAGCCCAACTTCAGTAACCTTACAAACGTCACTGCTGTTTAGTTTCCTGTCTTCATTTATGTTGGAAGTGATAACAGAGCTGGACGTTTGAATTTTTTCAGAAATCTCTCAGTCAGAAGATGCAATATCATGCTTAGGTAACTAGCGAAACTAGCGAGCTAACTTCCGCTAGCTTCCTGCTAACTTCTAACTAAATGTAATAACTTTTGTTTTCATGGATGCCTGGAAGTTAAACTTCATAGTTACACCTAGTAAAGCAGCAATGCTGATCGTTTTATTAAAGATGAAAGAATTTAGACAGTTTTTAACTCTCATTAATGCTGCAGTGCTGTTTGACCTGAAGGATACAGAGTTTAGGACCCAGATTACTCCCAGATTTAAGAGCATCTTAGTCCGACAAATACGACAATAACAACGGCCGCTTGCATGTTCTGCAATAAAAATGTGCTTTGTCGTGTATCTGACAGACAAACACCAAACCAGTTCCACATCACTGAAGTTGCACCATTTTTACAAACCAATTCTGGTTCATCTGTTTCACTCAACAATCGGCCACGTGCATATGAAAACAAAGGCACTGCGCATGCGCGTTTTACTCCCATTCTATCGCGATATTTCATTTTCCTATCGTTGCCTAACATTATACCGGTATTACCATGAACGGTATAATATGGCCCAGCCCTAATCTGAATAAACACTGATTGATGGGAAATTATAATATACCAGTATCATTCAAATGAACATGAAAAGCTTTATTTTTGCAAATTGTCCTACTCCCTAATTCACACTGTAAGTGTCTGGTGACCGCAATCATCATCTTTTAGTCGCTGAAAGCCTGGACTGGTCTGTTTGGCAGTGATGAGGTTACCGCTGAGTTGTGACCTTAATTTGAGTTTCACATCACTCAGTAGAACGCATAAAGTCCTGGTGGAACTCGCAAACGCGCCTGCATGCACGCAAAGGACCGAGTACTGATTGCTCTGACCATCTCTGCTGCCATTAGGCTCTAATCACTTTGTCTCATCTGAAATGCAGCGGGCGATGCATTTCTTCCGCTTATTTATGCTAAAAGACACATGATCCTTACCCCTCAGTGCACGCACGCGCACACACACACACACACACACACACACACACACACACACACACACACACACACACACACACACAGAGCAATCACTGCAATGCTCAACTCTCCACACTGGATTAGTAATGATTAACCAGCTTTATTAGCTCAGCCGGCTAGATTGGTTAAAGAGAGTGAAGGAGAATTTACCGACTCATATACAGTTGGGATTACACACATTCCTCGGCTAAGGTTCCATTTGCATCTGTGCGTGTGTGTCTGTGTGTGCAGCTAAGAAGACAAAATGCTGACAGTGAAGACAGGGTGACACTGACACAGAAAAGTTACCTGGCAGGCAATCTCCTGGGTAAAAAGAATAAAGAACAGCTTTTCATTTACTCAAATTGCTTAATTTTTATTGCAGACCTACTAAGAGGATTTTTAGACTTTAGTCAGAGCATCACAGTGGAAACGTTACAGCAAAAGAGGGGCAAAAATAATGATGTTGAACTTGCTTACTCAAAATATGACCTTGGATATGGAAGAGAAAGTGAAGAAAGGAGATAAAGTAGGATGGAGAAAGGGAAAGAGTCAAATTTTCCATTGTTTATCGTCTGGCTCCTTGACCGTCCCAAGCAATTTGAAGATTTCCCAACACACACTGCAAACAAATTAATTGTTTGCAAGGCAAAGCAGAGTTGAAGACCTACTCTTAGCATTTGAAGAACAGCTGCTACCAATCTGCTATCAAAAACGATCATGGTGTATGCTATGATTTAAGACATTGCATGCAGAACAAAGGCTTAATAAATAAAACATATTAATTATTCTATTAAAAACGCTATTTCACTTTGCACAGGTCTCATCTATAGAGATAGAAAAGGCGACATTACAGCAAAAAAGAGTTTTACCATAATGACAAAATAAGCATGAAGCGTATGTCATATAACTGGCAATTGTAATTTTAACATGAATTCAGGGAAAGGGTGAATTCTCTAAAGTACTTTAATTTCTGCAAGTACAAAAACAGAATTTAATACTATGGGAGTATAATATTGCTTATATAATCTAGTCTGCCAGTGATAGCTGTGGTGCACCTGAACACCCAAAACATTGCACTTCATTAAATAATGTAGTGTACTGATTAATGTACAGGGAGATAAAGTTTTGATTCTTTGGGTGTACATGGACACATACATAGTACATCATTGCTATTTTGACCCAGGGTTTTGTCTCAGTGCAATAACTCAACATGAACCATGAATTTGGAATTGCAGAACGCCATTTTTAAGGCATTTGTGTTGGCAAGAAGTTTAAGCTCCGATTGTTAAAAGACAACTTTAGATGAAAAACAATGAATAGTTTAACACAAGCAATAAACTGTGAGACTATAAAATGAGTGCGATGTGAAAGTGGGAAAAACACATGAAATTGGTTCTTAAAGCTGTGCTAAAATGCTCACGTTTACAGAAAAGTTTTTTGACTTCTATGGACAGTTTCCCTCTTCATAAAACCTTGATTGAGATTTCAATCATCATTTTTAGTGTGGGTTCTGCTAATTATAGTCTCTGAACTGGACCTGCCCAGTTTTTGAGGCGCCGGACGAATATTTCTTGTTGTGCGATACAGCCCTTCCAAAAGTATGGCTTTACTTTTTTTGATTTGTAGTATAGCTTACTATGGATTAACAGTTATAATGAATGTAGCTTGCTTACTACCATTAATCATGAATAAAAACTCCACCCTTAGCTAAGGGCCATATTATTTTTTCTCTCTACAAAACAGCAACGTGGCGGTGGCTGAAATGCTAAGGGTGAGATTTCAAAATGCAGTCTACAAGAAATGGATAATGCCACGAAAGGCTACATGGTGGCTAGCTAGCTAGCAAATCATGTTAGAATTAGCATAAGGATGAAGTTAAAAGTCAGGTTGACAGAACAGCATTTCCCTATTTTAGTGGCCTCTTGACCAAAAATGCAACTTGACAGAAGGCCCTCTATCACTTTTTTCATTTTCTTTTTTCTTAAACCACTCATCTACCAGTTTTTCCTCCGTATTTGTCAGAGAAAATCTAAGGTATTGGGGGGGAAAGCAAGGGGCAGGCATAAAAACACGTTCCATAAAAAACATTAGTTTGAAAGTAGTGCTGGATGTCCATTTGGACAAAAACATAAATGACATTTCCTGCCATATTTACCATGAGACCAGGTTGGCCTTCTACAAGCGAGTACCGCATAGACACTCATATAAACACACACATTACCTCAACTTCTCGTTCTACTATCAACCGTGGTGTTGATACAATACCTGATTTCCTTTGCAGATTATGTAACCATTATGCAAGAACCTAAGTCTTGAAGGTCAGGCCTCATTACTACTGCAGGCCTTTCATATTAATCTGTCTTTAAAATGTTTGAAGTTCATTCGAGGCTTTAGATGTGCTTGCCAGTGATTGGTGGCAATATTTGGAGCATGCACTCCAAGTTGCTCATTCTTGTGGCTGAGCCAGCAAGGCCTCATTAAATGCAAAGGCAGACCAGAAAAAACAATATGAAGTGAAAGCTGATACCCATGTAAGTGCTTTTGAACCACTTTCAAAATCTGTTATTTTTTTGCTAATGTGTGGTGGCAACTCACAGCTAGAAAAATGTCGATAACCATTAAAACTATAGTTTATGGCTCTTGCTTGTTTTTTGGCAGTGGATGTTATTATTTTAAAAACACTGTGATTCCTATATCATATGAAACATAAATACCAGAATAATTCCTTAAAGTGCATATTAAACTGAAAAAAGGGTTCGTAAACTAACTCAAGCTGTGCGTTTTTGGACTAGAGTGTGTTGTGTAGTTCTTCCATGATACCAAGTGCATTAAACGTTGAAAGTCAACACAAAAATTGTTTTGAAAGGTAAACTGAGCCAAGTTTTCCATTTTGGATCCTTTTAGAAAGAAATCTCTGAGGGGGAAGTGTTGGACAGATTGTCATGTGAGTGCTTTAAAAGAACAACACTGTTGTGTAACTTTGCTAGTATGTGTATTTTGTTCTCTTTTGGTTTGATGGACTTGCATTTTACTAGAATCTATTACATGTCTTATTAAGTTCAACTTAATAAGAAACAATATGGTCAAATACATGCAACGTGGATGATAAATCTTTCCCTTACATATTGTCTTTATTAGGAACACTTTGCAACTATCGCCAGAACCCAATAAACCCAATGATGATAAAATCTGAACTTTTCTGCAACAAATGTTAATAATCAGTTTTGAAGTCAAAGGAGCTTGCAAAGAAAAGCGTCTGGACTTCTTTAAGTTGCTTGAAGACGTTTCACCTCTCATCCGAGAAGCTTCTTCAGTTCTAAGGTCAAATGGTGGAGAGTCCCAGATATAAACCTAGTGGGAGTGACCCCCCACAGAGGGACAAAAGGACCCCTTGATGATCCTCTAATCGCCTGAGCCAAGGTGGGAAACTGGGCGTGGGTCCCAATCAGCCAGAGTTTCGGGTGTGTTCATTGTGAAACCTGGCCCCACCTTATCATGCGAATTTCTGAGGTCAGATGGCCCAGGATGTGAGTGGGCGTTAAGGCGTCTGGGAAGGGATCTCAAAACGCCCAGTTTCCCACCTTGGCTCAGGCGATTAGAGGATCATCAAGGAGTCCTTTTGTCCCTCTGTGGGGGGTCACTCCCACTAGGTTTATATCTGGGACTCTCCACCATTTGACCTTAGAACTGAAGAAGCTTCTCGGATGAGAGGTGAAACGTCTTCAAGCAACTTAAAGAAGTCCAGACGCTTTTCTTTGCAAGCTCCTTTGACTACGATGACCTGGATGACTGAGAACCTTCACAGACAGATCAGTTTTGAACAATTTACTCTGTTGAACTTTTAATTTTAGATGATGTTTAATCATCAGTCGATGTAATGATGTGGGATTTTTTTTTAGATACCAATATCTGGTCATTTAAAAGTTTAAAAATCCAATATGCTGATCTGTTTGCCAATATTTACTTTTTCTTCCAGACACATAAAATATGGAAGAGATTTCTCTAACATTTGTTATGTGTATTTATGTACCCATTTACTCCAAAAATGTAAATGTCATTACATGTGTTTGTTACTCATGGCTAGGGATGGGTATCGTTTAGGTTTTATCCGATACCGGTGCCAAATCGGTACTTTTGAAACGGTGCCGGTGCTCAAACGGTGCTCAAACGGGTGCTTAAAGAATGGAGAACACAAAATTGGTCCAAAAACCTCTCATGTTCAGCTGTTTTTTGTAAAAAGATAACAATGTTAGCCTTTTCTGCAGCTATGGGGCATATATGGTATCACTCTTGGCTGGAAGCAGTGCTTAAACAATGGAAAACACACAAACTTTGTCCTAAACCTCTCATGTTTAACTGTTTTCCACTTTTTCTTTGGTCATTTTAGCCTTTTTAGCCAGGGTGAAGGGAGTACCTGCCATCAAACAAGAAGACAGCCGCATGTAGCTATGATGATGTTTGCTAGTTCACCTTACATGCATTAATGTAATAACGTGGTTAGCCTACTCAACGTAAATTACACGAACAACATTAAGCTACTCACGCAGAGAAGAACGGCTGCTGCTGCATCATCATCCTCATCATTTCTGCTACACTGGCAGAGCTAGGGGCCAGGACTCTCCTCTTCGGGTTTTTGGGGGATGTTGCATAACAGGCAACCCACCCGCAGTAGATGTGTTCGGTGTGAGGTCTCGCAGCAAGCTATCAAATACGGCGCATTTCTGGGCTTTTAAAAAAAACGCTATGCATCGCCAGGTGTTTCATCGGATTTGAGGTGTTACCTCCTTTTACAGTATCACAGTATCAGCTTAAAGCACTTGTTGCAGGCTGCTGAGTTTGCATATTTTGCTATGAAGTACAGCCAGACTTTTGACCGCTTCGCCTTGGACATTTTTAATCTGTAGCTCTGCTCTAACAGAACGTACGTACCTGGCCCCGCCTACTATCCTCGGAAACGTAAAATGATTGGCTAGAATCTAAAGTGTATCACAGCTCAGGAAAAAAAAGCACCGAAATAAAGCACCGAAATGTGCGCTGCTTTTCGGTCTGGTTACTACCGTTTATGTCAGAACCGGTGCCATCATGGCACCGGTCACCGGTACCCATCCCTACTCATGGCCATTATAAATACCAATACCAACACATTACCCAATAGCTAATATAAACCCATCACTCATATAAGTCAGTCTCAATACAGATCACACTGTTAGTCAAATTACTAGTTCTCTCAAGTTTAAAGGTTACTTTTTACCTCTAAGTGAAGCTTTAAGGTAAATTTCGATTCAAAGTGTTTTGTTTTTTTAGTCAGCAGTTCAACATGATAAATGCATTATACAAACGAATTTTAAATAATAAACAACATAATAAAAATCTTAATTTTAAGAAGTCAAAAGCTTCAAGTTTTACAGAAGAACCCAAACAGAATGGAAAACTTCAGTCTGGTTAATGCCAAACTAATAAGATAAATAAATTGAAATTGTTTACAAGAAATATACAAAAAAATCAGGCGAGCTTATTTCATAATACTTATGAAATGAAAAAAAAAAAGACTTTTTATTGTCTTATTGCCCAGCCCGAATTTCATTGACATGTTTAAAAACCTGTTTTTCAAACCTTCTGCGTTCTTTTCCAACTACATATAGACAGTTATGTCCTAATCGCAGCAGCTGACCCTGTCGTTGGACTAGACTACATGGTATGATAATTGCATTTACTGCCATAACTTGCTGTTTTTATGACTATAATACTCCACCGGCATGAGCCCCCATACTGGAGGCTTATAATCTAATGTTTTAAAACTGCTGATTAGCCTGCTACTACTAAATTCCTTTGCCATGCACTATGTAAACTGTGTAGTGATAATAATTCAGTAGGTATTTTCCCTCAGGTGAAATCACAAGCAATCCAAAACAGGTGGAAAAACCCCTTAATTATCCGTGTGTGATGAGTACACATGCAAAAATGTCCGCAAACACACTAACGGCATCCACAAGCTGGGCTGTCTGGTAATTGTCTGCAGATGTGAACTTCGGGATTCAGGTCAGCAAAAGTAATGTAATACAATGCTTGAAGCCAATCTGTAGGCTTATAAACCATCAGACTGTTGAAAAATACTCATGCATTCCTCTAGTTCGGTGTTGTGGCACAGAAACTCTGCTTAAGGGTCATTTAAAGCCAGCCACTAACACCGAGGCAAAAGAAAACAAATTGAAGTAGCCCACAATGTGAACATTTGTGGAATGTTCCTTTATCGTGTTTATATTCGCTCTAAGTGATCTCACAGGCCTTTGGTGCCTTCAAGGGATATTACTGCACTTATTCCACCATAGCAGTTTATACAAACCTGCACAAATGTCCAGGATAGTTTGTACATTTGAGATGTGTGTGTGTTGGTGTTGTGTATTAGAGAGAGTGATTGTTGAACAGTTGGTCCACGGATGTTCACAAAGACCTTCGCACTCAAATGGACATGGCTACCGTGACGTCACTAACTGGTTTCTGAAGTGCTGTTTTGAAGCCTTGAGATGAGCATTTTCGGCCTTGCCAACTTGATGATGTTTCAAAAAGTAGATGCGACATCTGCAATCAGCAAACCCCTGATAACCCTCCTTTCTGACACATAGCATGACCAAGATTTAGAAAGCTGATTTAATCTTTGTTCAGTATGACCGAAAATAAGTGACTAACACCATAAACTCTGCAGTGTTTCTAGAGGTCAAATCAGAAAACCTTTCTATAGATTTCTATTGGTATTTTGCAACCCGTGGAGCTACGTCCACCTTTTATACTCTAGACTACTGTGTTGTTATTAGAATTATGTTTAAATGAGCAAAGGTGAGAATCACTAGGCACCCCACAATGTAATATTATTATATAGCATATACTGCAAATCATCACCTTTTTTTAGCTGCAAATTATGTCTTCAAAGTGTATCAGTATATGTTTTGTCTAATAATATACAGTTATCTCACTTTAGTTTTTTTAAATTCATTTATTTTGCCATAAATATTGCAATAAGTCAGTCTGATATCAGTCTGCGATTGGATGGGACCAAGATAGTAACTACATGCAATCTGCTTTTGATAGTACAGCAATGAAATGTAATACATTTTCAAAAATCACGTGTCTCTTGCTGTTTACATTGACCAAAAATCACATTTAACAGAAATTCAAAATTAACTATTACATTTGCACTCAGCAACCTTCATGTTCTACATGAATATAACCGGAATACAACCAGCCGGCAACCAGCCGAGTTGAGTCTCTTCACTTGTGCTAGTTGACAAGGACTCATTCAGACTGATGGCAACATGTTGGCAATCTGTTGGCAATTAGGCAGCAATTATCTACAAAGCTTTGACATTTTTGATAGTGATTGCAGTCATTCCAAGTCAGACTCCAACTATTTGCAGAAAAGTTGGCTTCTTTCAGGTGACCTGTGCAATCACCTTCGGATCAAAAGTGGGTGAGCAACATCCTTAAACTCTGGGCAACCATTCAGTCACCACAAGCTGTAGCCAGTCGCAGAATGTGGGAAAAAAATACAATCACCAGGCAACCATCGACTTTTATTTATTTTGACGCAAGGAAGTTAATGTCCTATTTTTACTTGTGTGACTGAGATGTTATCCAAAGTTACTTCCTAATTCAGCGCAAGCTAAGTATGTCCAGTGCTGGATGGTTTTTCAGTTGAACCAATTTAACCTCCTAAGATCCGAACTCTTTCTTGGGATGCATTTTTAATGTCTCTTTGCTATTTGGGCTGATTGGGACCTGATGAATGTAGAAACAAAGAAATACTCGATTTTTTATTTTTACCTGATTTTGTTTCTGAGAAAAATGAGATCCACATATGAGGACATTCGCTTTAAATTTTGATAGGACAGTGGTAGTATAATGTTCTCATAAGTGGATATCAGGCCCTTGTAGAGCAAAATTTAGTATTTTGGTCTAGGCAACCCAAAATGTGATGTCCACATATGTGGACGCCAGGTCCTAGGAGGTTAATGTAAGTTTTCTAGGCTAAATCTTTGCTCTCAGCATGGTGATTCATGAGACGAGCCCTCTCATTCCCAGAGTGTTTTAATTTATTAAACACTCCCCCCCCCCCCCCCCCCATCCTTAGAAATGAGTGAGTTTTTAAATATCGTGCTTTATTTGTCTGTCAGTTGTGTGTTGAATCCAAAAAGACTTAGCATGATAAAATAAATAAAACCACACAACTGAAATATGAACAAGGGTATGTAGAGAGACACTCAGTCCTTAACATTCAGCCTCTTATACTAAGGACACTGTCAGTAACCCTTGTGGACATGTGTATGCATACATTTCATTGATGACACACGGTCACAAGTCAATGGGAAACCAATGAAAAAAAAAGAAAGCTACAGCAGTTTTTGTAATGCCACTTGCTTGAGGCCAAGAATGGTCACACTGATGCCTCTGTGGTATTGTAGGTGGAGTTGCAGTGCTCAGATTCTGCATGCACTCATGCATGTATCCAGGGACACACACAATTCTTATTACCTGTCCTGTAGTAAATCGATCACAGATGACAGAATTCTGTGAGACATATTTTCTTTGACCCCCCCCCCCCCCTCCCAAAAACCCCCCCCAAAAAAACTAGAATGAGTCACCAAAAGTACCTGTGGTCTGGTCCAAGTGATGTTTGGTTGTGGTACTAGACAGAGCAAAGAGCAAGTCATGTTGTGTATTATTTAGTAAATTATAGGAATATATAATGACCAAAATGATCCAGTAATGCAAAAACAATCCAGTAGAGCATCAATTATTATAACCCCAGTCTTTATGTTATGTGCCACTAAACCTACCTTTACACATTCTGCATAACTTTCATGATGCATTTAATTAACATCACATTGTGAGTGCACATTTGCAGGGTTATCATAACTGTTTCACCATGGTCATGGCATCTAATGATTTATGCAGTGCATCATAGCAACAAGTGTTCCAGTGCCTGAGTGTGTGCATGCGTGTGTGTATCTTCCAGGTGCGTTACCATAGTAATATTTCTCTCACTTCCTGGCTCTTTTGAGTTCTGTATGTATGTGTTGCCAAGGAAACTGACATAGTCTATTGCCTGAGGTTTTGCGCCATTTGTCCCATTGTCTAAAATAGAACAGAAACCACATGCTGCAGTTCAGTGTATGTCCAAATGGTATTAGTCATCTAACTGCATAGTGCTGGCCCAGTCAGCAGAGTCATTAATCTTTCCAGGGTAAAATCTGTCAGATGGGAGCACAAAGCAGCAGTAACACTGATAGCATAGCATTTGCTGAATCCAGTCCTTAACAGAAGCGTTAAACTAAGGCCTGCACACTTAAAAATCTCTTGATGCTTGGTCTCATACTAATCCTTGTCTTTCTTCTTCCTTCACATAATATATTCAGTCATTTCTGCTGAAACAACAACAACAAAAAAGTAGTAAATAGCACCCGTTAAACTTTAAATTATCTGATTATATCTGCCCAGCCATTCCAGCAAACAGCCAATTGGAGGCTTTACAATACAAGCCAGCATGACAGAAGGAGCTGGGGTAAGAGGTGGCTTGCAAAGTGGCTTGCATCAGCTGTGCACAGGCTAAAGCTGCTCATGCTAGACTAAAGGGTGATTGGCACCTGTCTCCAAACAATTGTGGTCTGACTCAGACTGACTGCTGTAACTCAGGCAAATTGCCAACACGTGTCCAGCCGCTGATTTTTTTTCCCATAATTAGCAGACTTTGGTGCACAACGGGGAGGGGTAATAACTGACGTAAACATTGAGCTTTTTTTTCTTGGATTTTTGTGCCCTGAATGGACTTACTATTCTACAGATGGATATCAGATGGATGAATATCATCACCAAGGAATTGGTATTCCTTTACCTCAATGTTATTTAAGCATGGAAAATACTAAAATAATTTAAAGTTACTATTAATTTAAAGAAACATGCAGTGTAAATAGATAGAATTGATGCTGGTGCACCAGTTTTGGTTGGGACATATTCAATCATTGTTGGCCAGAAGAGTGGCCAACCATGAGCAAGAGCATCAAGTTGGAATTATGGTTAAAAAGAAAGTTTTTTAATGATGTAGATGGTAAGAAAATTCAACGCACATTTACTATGTTTTTTTTTCTTTTGGACACATTAAACAAACAGATTTATATTTGTTATTTATAGTTATTTACTTACTCGTTTACACTCTTACAAGTATTAGCGTATTATGCTGAAGTAAGCATGTCTTCTGCAATCTTGAATTCTTTGAGCAAAGTGTTAGACAGATTGTCCTGTCCTGTGTGCAACACTATTGAACAACACTATTGTGTAACTTTGCTATTTTCTGAGCGTATTTTGGCGTGCTGGCATGTTCAGCTTAATAGGAAATAATATGGTCAAATGTGGTCAGTGTGGAATTCATATTCTGCAAAGAATAAAACCTCTTTCACTGACATATTCTCTTGATTAGGATCACTACATCTACTGTCATGGTTTGAAGACCAAAACTCCCTAAACCCAGTGTGTGTTTTAAAGTTAAAATTTTAATTTTCTACAACGAATATTAAATACAAATTTAGAGAGACTTTCTCAAAACAAAGCTGAAGGGTGTTTCTTTTGTCTCTTTTTTACTAATCGCCTATTATAAACGTGATACCGATGAATTGGCTAATAGCGCTAATATTGGCAGATAATACAGCCCTATAATGTACTTTTACTACTATAAATGCACATACACAACATATTATCTTATTTAAGAGTTGAATTGTACAAGGCACTTTGGTAACAGTGAGCTGACTGCCTGTGTGTCATTCATTCAAAGGTATAAACCAGAGTCCAGCAGTGATAGCAGGACTTGGTCTCCCTCCCTCGGCTCTTCTGTCAGCATTCCACAGTTTTCGACACTTAAGAGCCGAAGCTCATCCGTCTTGTTCAGAGATCCCGCTGAGCAGAACCAGCTCGACCGAGGACAGACCTCTTTTTTTTTTTCTTTACTTTTTTTTATAACATGGTTCCAACAGCTTGTCTTTTCTTTTGTTGTATGTGTGTGCCCTCTGAAGTGAAGCGGGCTGAAAAAGGGTTTCCTCAGTCAGCGATAAGGAATGGCAGTACACAGGCGTGCACTGACAAAAAATATGCAGAACAGCTGTGCTGGATAAAATGCTTTCTGAAAGGGGGGCAACATGCAACTCGCTTCACTCGCTCACTCGCACACAAAGTCATTTGGCTCTCCAGGTTGCCTGTATCCACATCATGTTTTCCTTCCATGGCTGAATGATGGCTCTGTTGCCTCACTGCACTGACTGGGGTCAAATAACAAGCGAGCTGACAGCAGGGAGGGTTGAATGGCTTCAGGAAAATATTGTTGATAGAGGCCCAAATATGAAAAGTTAAGTCTTCATGGTGTCTCATTTTTCTTCTACATACCATGGGTAAACATCAATCAGATGAAAATTTAAACAGGGATCTAATAAGAAAAAGAAAATGCTCATTCTTGCATAAATGCAGACACATTGCACACTGTTAAGCCCTCAGTCTGGTTAAGACATTAGGTAAATTGACACAGAGGAATGCATGAATTGATATTCAGGTGGCTGAAACGTTCAAAACCAATGCTGTCTCAGAATCTCCAGTATTTAATTACGTTTTACATCAGTTCAGTTTCATCCTGATCGCAGATAAAGCCCAACCTGGAAGGTAAATATGCTCATTTTGAATCCAGGGCACATATTGTAGATCCATCAGTATAGGGCCAGCTTAAGATGTCCCCAATTGCTCCTTAGAACTAGAATAGAGGAGTGTCTTCCAAAGCACGTGGTGTCTTTATTCGTCTTTGTAGGCTACATCAGCAGTACAGTAGGTTTAATCAGCTTCACATTCATTAGTTTTTAAACATTTGGTGCTAAATAAACTAAGTCCCATAAGACTTAATTATTTCCATACGCAATCAGGGATCAAGACATTTTACCCAAGTAAAAAGGTTTTAGAGGTCCTTCTCCTCGAATAGATTAAAACCTTCTGTAAATCTACAAATTAGTCCACACCTCACACCTCTGCTTCTTTTCTGCAGCTTGCTGCTGCCTGGCTCTTTGCGTCTGTGAGCCCGACTTCATCACAAGTTGGCTGACCACATCAAAGAAGAACAGCTCTGTTTTGCATTGCTAAAGTGTGCTTTGTAAAGCAGGAGAGGAAAACCCGGTGAAGTGAGCGTTAGTTGGCAAGATTAGTGAAGTGGAAGCAGACATGGAGCGCACCAAAATTATAGAAGATATTTTAATGATGCAATTTTATTTATATAGCACCAAATCACCAAAACAATCTGTGCTTTATATTGTAGGGTAAAGAGCCTATAGTAATACAGAGAAAACTTCAACAATCGGGCAACCTCTTTTGAGCAAGCGCTCGAAGACAGGTGGAAGGAAAAACTCCCTTTTAATAGGAAAGAGGAGAGGAAGACAGGAGAAAAGGCATGCAGCCACTGAGCTGACTGCTTGATTCACTTGTATCTCCTATCATATGAAAACATACTATATGGAAAGTGAATAAAGTTAAGAACAGGATTGTCACTGGAGGGTTCAATCAACAATCGAGTTACCTGACGAGGAACCATATTCGATACACATAGATACTGACAGGATGGCATTTAACCCCCAACCGCAGCCCTAATCCTAACCATATGATAACTTATGTCGTAACTTCTCTGACCTGGACTTGCAACATAAAAATTGAAAATTGGTGCATCTTTATATGAAAACCGATAAAAATCAGCAATGCAATGTAAAATGACATGAAATGGTTCCATGTTCCCATACTGTTAATATTCCTTTTGGTATAAGTTTTGTCTCACTTGTTCTTCCCAGGGGGATTTCACCTGGAGCAGCCTGTCGGGGCGGAGCGTGCGTCTGATGCCAGTTGCCATCCAAAGCCTGTCAGAGCTGGAGAGGGCCCGGCTACAGGAAGTGGCCTTCTCCCGTTTACACCAGGACTATGACTTGGGATGTCAGATAACCATGCCAAAAGGTGGGGATTGTTTTGTTCTTTTTAATGCATACTGTAGACTTGAGTTAAACAGCGTCACATCATTTTTATGTTTAAATCAGTATATCCAATCCATTCAGAGCTCACAAAGTCCTTTGGATAACATCAGGGTTTTGAGAACCTGACAGTTATATGACTGTTACCAAACCAAATGCATGTATTATTGCCTCCAGGACTCTTCTGTGTTACATGCGGTACAAACTGATATGCTTGACCTGGGTTTGTAGTGCAAGCTTGTCCAGATATCTTTAATTGTTCCATAAAGTACAGCCAATGCTCAAGTCCCTGACCACATCCCTCAAGTGTATTGAAGGGAAGTCGTGTATGGTCTATGTTTGGAGAAGTTGTGACAACACACGAAAGATATAAGCCTTATTTCACATAGGGATTGGTTGCTTCCTGTTCGCCTTGGTATCTGTTGACCTCCCGTCCTCATAACGACATGAAATTCCCTTTCCGCTGTGGCAGAGGCCAAGTGCAGCCACTGTAAATGCTATTTAAAAAGTCTTAGGGTGTGCACAAGAGTGATATAGTTGACCTTATTGTTCCGTGTTTTGCTCTTGTAAACCAGATAATTAAGCTTTTGCTAAACTTGGATTAATTTGTCAAATTTTCTCATTTTCCGAACACAGACAGAGCACTGCAGTGAGACTGCAGTGAGACTGCTGGAGTTGGTGGTTTTCCACTGGCCTCGCCCAGCCTAAAAATGTCCACATGCATCATTTTTTAGATATCAGAGAAAACAAATATAATCCCACCCAATTTAGGAAGATAAGTTTGCAAATTTTAATAAATGTAAACCCTTACTGAATTTTTAAAAGTGGACTTGTCAGTGATGTAATTTTAGCTCTGTAGTCCTGAAGTCGATCAGTCTGGAGTTCAGAAATACGCAGATATGCAGTCCTGTTAAAACTAGGTACACCTTTACTGTTTCCATAGAAATTAAGTGGAGAAGTGGCATCCAGGTGCTGCTAATTAGATGCATTTTCTTAACTCAAGGGTGTCCAACTCCAGGCCTCAAGGGCTGGTGTCCTGCAGGTTTTAGATATCACCCTGGGTCAACACACCTGATTCAAATGATTAGTTCATTACCAGGTTTCTGGTGAACTTCAAGACATGTTGAGGAGGTAATTTAGCCTTTAAATCAGCTGTGTTGGATCAAGGACACATCTAAAACCCACTGGCTTAACTGATCATCATCAAGCCCTCTATAAAAGCAGACGTTTAAGCAGTTTTAGCATTCAAGCATGTGTTAATATAATGCCACGATCTTCCCAGGAGTGAATATGAAAGCAAATTCATCCTATGTTGCCTATTGCAGCCACGGGTTCTGAGCACCTTGCAGTCATTATGCTCACCATGAACTTCTCTGCATATTCTAAAGGCCATGTGTCCGAAGGCTAAAGCTCGACTGAAATTGAATCATTCAACAGGTCAATGATCCCAAATCTACAGCAGAGTCTTTTGCCAGGAGTGATCCAAGATTCTTCCACAGCGATGTGGGATGCTGATAATGTACAAAAAATGATTAATTCAAGTTATTGCTGCTGAAGTTGGTTCTACAAGCTACTGGATCATGGGTTGGGCTTAGTTTTTCACAACACTGAATGTTATTTTTCACATGGCTGCATAACATGAACGCAGCTTTCATGACCTCACCCACTAATTCGTCAAGGCTCGCCTTGAAAGATTGGGCAATGTCTTTTAACAGTTGGTCTGTTAATGTTTTTAAAGTAGTCGTGTTACTCACGTATACGGAAGGTCTTACAAACCACAAAGTAGCGAGTCCCTAAATTCAACCCTGCTTTATCAACTTTTTTTAGTATCACGGGCACCACGATTACCCAATTAAGAAGTCATTCGTCTTTCAGTTTCATCAGCTTGCATATTAACTCATGCAAAAGACACATGTTAAAATTGACCAATCCCCACATTTCTTAGTTGACTCTTTTTGGGGCAGCTAGCACTTTTTTTTTTTGCATTCTGCTGTTCTTTACAGTTACTTTAGTCTTGCAAGGTAATAATCAATAAAAATAACAGCTAAAACTCACAATATCATATGACATCTGAATTTTGAATCTGTTTCTGCTACAAGCTAAGGTGCACAAAGGGGCACAGTGAGGGTAGCATTGTGCACTATATCAGTTGAGTGGGTGCCATAGCAGCACTATAGTGCAGTGAGTGGATTATCCGGGGCTTGCATTCCAGCTGAAGGTTAAACCTCTCCCCAGCATGATTTAATACGTACTTGTCTGCGTTGCTTATGAATTCCAGAGCCCCTGACGGCCGCCATGTGGAAGCAAGAGAAATATTTCAACTGTGTGAGATTTTGTGTGCGCGCCCGATCGCTGTTTCGGCTCCGCTATAACGTGCGTTTTGTGTCTGATATTTATCCGAGAGGCAGGGCTCATGTTTCTAGGGTTTCTTCGAGAACAAGGAGAGGATTAAAGGAGGACAGAAGCTGGGAAGACAAGGAGGGATGGGATGAGAAAAAGGCAGCAAAGGTTCATCGTACGACTTCACAACTGGTTGCGAGCTGAGGAGAGGAGTGTGCCGTTTTCGGGGGGATTTCCGCAAGGCTTTTGGAAATCATCTGTCAAAAATCCAAACCATTTCCTCTGTCTTCCTCTCCCTTCTCACTCTTGCTGCCCCCGCTTTCAATCACAACATCTGCTTTCTTTCTCGCGGTGTCTCACGCCCCTCACTGTTTTCACCTACTTTTCTCCCAGACTTTGTGCTTCTGCTGCGCTTAAAGTTTCAGGCCAGGTTAAATGGATCAGAAACCTGACATAAGCTGCCAGCACCACCATCAAGCACATTATGTGCACTGGATGCAGTTCCCTCATCCCCCCTCCAAGTGACTCATTTGACACAGCTGTAAGGGAACATCTGCGGTTCAAACCGAGGTTGCTACACCAGCAGATCGAGGCTCCGCGAATTAGCCCAGAAAGATCTCACGTGTTAAAAGGACTGCGTTTTTATAGCAGAGTGACAGAACGATAACATTAAAAGTTGCTGAGGTTTCCACAAAACTGACATTCCTCGCCACAAGATGAAGATCCCAAGACTTTCAAGTCTCACGTGGCGCAGCTTCCACAGTTTCCTGATCATCAGTCAACAAATTCAGGAGCCATTCATCATGTTGACGGCCGACAAAACGGCTTCCTCTTTTCAAAGAATTGCGGTGAAATACCTCGATGGAAAGCTCACATGTGGACATTGATGTCCTTTTTAGGATGGAGATTTTTTTTTTTTTTGTTAAGTTAAAGCCCATCAGCTGCTTCTCTAAAGATCACTATGAAAGTAAATGCAGTGAATGGGGGCAATGCTGTGCTCTTAATGCAGAAAAGGTTTTTTATTAAGATAAACCAGGCTAAGAATGTGTATATGCGCCCATATATGGTGCTGTGACATGTACTGCTGTCTGAGGTAAGAAAAGCCTTACATATACTTGGTAATTTAGATAAAAACTATAAGTGATTTAATGTGTTTTCACAGTCATTTTTTCCTGTGCTGACTACTACTGTTGCTGACCCTGTCTGACAGCTCCATTAAATGGATTTGAGTGCATGGATACCTCACCTCCCTCCCCCACCACAGAAGTTAATTCATGTCTGCATTCCTGACATAAGCTTATTAAATATAATAATCCAGATAAGAAAGAGCAGATATGGGAATCGTTTGTTTCAGGTGATTTATTTTGGCCCTTTTTCCCCCCATGTGCAGATGGACAGAAGAGGAAAAAGTCGCTGAGAAGGAAGTTGGACTCGCTCGCAAAAGAGAAAAACAAAGACAAAGGTACGCCAACTTCTTTTAACACCCACTCTGATATTTTGCCATTTCCCTCTGCGTCTCTTTGCCTTCAGGTGTTGTCACGACTGTCTCCATCCCCCCTCCCTCCCTCCACCCAACTAGTGAGACATAGGGGTCCAGTCTGTGGTCTCCACCCCTCGGGCAGGTGAACAGGGAGGTTACAAAAACAGTTTCTGTTTACTGGACTTCTACAGTTTATATTTAGCTTTAGTGGAGCGACTCCTTGTAAGGGGACTGGCTCTGAGGATCAGCCACTGTGCTGCGCTAAGCAAACCCTGCATATTTGGCAGGAAGAGCAAAAAACATAGTCTAAGACAATAAAGTGGAGAGCGAAGTGAACTGTAAAATGAAAATGGGATCTTGTTACAGAAGGTGTGAGAACACTTAATGATAAGGAAAAGTGCTACTGTTAAGGTGATATATGAACAAAGCTAATTACTAGCTAATTAGTAATGACTAGGGTGACTAGCAGCAAGAAAACATGTTTATTTCCACTGTAAATTTGGACATTTTAACCTAGGAGTCTATGGGGTGGCATTTGGAGTCAACCTCCTGAATGAAAAACACACCTGAGTTTATAAAGCTTTTTAAATCAGAAACAAAAAACACAATAAATTTACTCGTAACTGCTAAAGCCAGCATGGCAGTGCATAGTTAAAAGATGCAAAACAGCAGCCAAAACACAAAAATGTACATTTTTTCCAGGTTTTCGAGAGTGAGTGTTAGGTTGGCATATAAATAATGCACATGCTTCGATCAACGCTTATTGCTTATAACGTCTGTCAGATGTTATAAGTAATATAGCGTTATAAGTCCGGTTGTTATCATGGTGGTGGTGCATGGTGGGCTTAGCTTTGAACTGAGCCCAGAAGGCTTGATTTATGCATGGTTTCAAGCACAAAAGGATTCTAAGTCCTCTCTGCAAGAGAGAAACAGAGGGGGAAAAAGAAAATTGTGTCTCTGGTGATGCTGCTGCAGTAATCTGATCTGTAGACATGTGATGGTCAAACACCAGCCAAAACTGCATTTGCAAATGGATTAATAGCTGCTACAGTCTCTTTTGTTAAAAGCGGATGTTTTACCTCAGACAACATCCAGCAACTTGTCATTCTAAGGAAAAGACACACTAATTGGTCTCAACTATGTCTTGCTGTATTGTGCTGAGTTGAGCATTTACTACTTCCTGAAGCTGTGAGATGACTCCTGCATGAACTTAGACCAGTTGTCACTGGTGACGTGAAAAACCAAGTGCTGAAAATCAAGTGTGTGTTCCTGAGACGCCAAAGGTCTGAAAATGGAAGATTTATAAAGATCTGACATGGCTTGATGAACATGGTTTAGCTGCTCATCATGTCTATGTTATGGGGTTTAGAGACTGGATATAAGCACGTGTGCTTGTGTATGTGTTGGATATTTAAGCGACTGTAGAGCAAACTCTTTGTGCCACAGTGTTGTTCATAAACCACAGCCTTTCACTTGTGGTTGTGGACTACATTTTGCTTTCCCTCTCCTCTGTCTTCCTTTGCCTCTTTTCTTCACTCCGGCTCTCTCTCACACACACACACACCGCACAGCTGGACAAGTTTTTTTTCTTCCTCCCCCCCTCAGCTGTTGGCTCAGCCCTTAGGATTGTGTGTAAATGGAATATATAGCCTGCAATAGCCCAGTATGACATAATTCCTCTCTGAAGGCAGCACTGCACGTAATTGGGCCCTCGCATGTGTGCATCCATCAGAAGTACATGAGAAGCTGATGACTGTTTTAAACTTTAAAAACGTTAAAGCGAAAATCTAGCCTGACTCATCGGATGCTGACTGTCGGCATGACCACCAAGCATTTCTCTGTGCCAGCTCTGCTTGCAGAAACGGCACAATCCGTCACAGCAAACGACATATTCCGAGAGGCAGCGTTACAACTGGACCATCAGAGGAGCACGTGAATGCAGGGTTGCTATTTTGCAGTTGTACCATCACTGAATTCTGGGCTTATGTAAGACTAGGGTAAATGGAGCAAAGGAATAACAAGTAACCATTATTCATATCGAGTATGTGTCAAAGCTGCGCACCAACTGAAGTTAACCTCGTCGTGGGTGAGCGTCATCAAAGTTGTGTTATTTCTGTCAAAGGCCCCTAGAATTAGTGGGCTGTTGTAGCCGGATTTACGTCGGTTGACTTTCTGTGATGTCTTATTTTGGAAAACAGATGTAGTTCTTTAGTAGTGCCGTAAAAGTTTTACTGATATAGTTAATGTGGTTTGAGATGCCTCCATTGCATGTGTGTAAAAGGCAGGCTGCAGCAGAAGTGATAAAGCTGTTAACTGTTTATGCTGAAGAGCTATTTTTGGATGTTGGTAAGGAGCTTCTTTTTCCCATTTCTTCATGGAGCTAATATTAGTTCAGTTACCCTAACCTTTTTTTTTGTTTTCTTTCCTGTTTTTCCCTCTCTCGTCCTCCAACATCTTTTGGCTCTTTTTCACAGAATTCATACCCCAGGCCTTTAGTATACCCCTGTCCCAGGTCATCGCCAACGACAGAGCTCAAAGGCAGCGACAGGATTCTTTTCGTCAGGACCCTCCACAGCGGGAGGAGCACAAAGACTCCTCAGACCTCGTATCGTCCATTTTACAGGTCCGTCAGCTCGTCTGTATGGCTCTCCTTCTGTGTGTTCAGTCTTGTAATTCCCATCTTCAATCTTGGGAACATTTGGGACAAATGTATTTGCACTCCAGAGAATAGACTGAATTCTTAAATCATGTGTCCTGCAGTTTGCCACCAAGCGGCCGTCCAACAAGGAGTTATCCAGCAGTAACTCGTCGCTAAGTTCCACATCAGAAACGGCTAATGAGTCAACATCGCCCAACACCCCTGAAGCTGCCCCACGAGCGCGGAGGAGGGTGAGGCATTGAAATTCATCATAGCCTGAGCCGCCCGCACAGATCAAGTGGAGGTTTTTTTTTTCTATTCAGCCGGGTTTGTTGATTATCCTCTAGGGAGGCATGTCAGTGGACTCCATCACAGACCTAGACGACAACCAGTCCCGCTTGCTTGAGGCGCTGCAGCTCTCTCTGCCAGCTGAAACGCCGAGTAAAAAAGAGAAGCACAGGGACAAAAGGCTGAGCCTGAATCCCATTTACCGTCAGGTGCCACGTGTCGTCGATAGTTGCTGTCAGCACATCGAAAAATATGGTGAGCAGCTGCTTAATCGCTTAAACAAACCCCCCAAAAATCAGGATCCTGTTTGAAATGTAAATAAAAAAAGAACGCAGGAAATCTCATAAACCCATATTTTAACCACGATAGAACATACATATTTAATGTTTAAACTGAGAAAATGTACTATTTAGGGGAAAACAAGCAACATCAATTTGACTTGGATGGCAGAAACATGCCTTAAAAAAGTAGGGACCGGACCATGTTTTCCACTGTGTAGCATTACCTGTTCTTTTAACAACAGTCTGTAAATGTCTGGGAACTGAGGAGACCAGTTGCTGGTTCAAACTTGGTTCTTCTTTGTCGTATGTTTTGTTTTACGATACCCTAAATGTTTTCAGCTGGACTTCAGGCAGGCAAGTTCAGCATCCAGACACTTCTACTTTGACGCCATGCTGTTGTAATAAATACAGCATATGGATCCTCTTCCTGAATTATGAATTTATTATGAATAGGGCTTCCTTGAAAAAGATGTTATCTGAATGGGAGCATGTGTTGATTTAAAACCTGTATAAGCATTTCTGCAAGTGTTCCTGAGCTCATGCACTCCAACACTGAATAATACAGTTTTTTTAATGCAGTATCACCTGAGGGCACAAGGTTCAGGGGCATCCAGCATCCAGTAAATTTTCCTTGTTCTTTTACATGCAGAGTTTTGTACAAATTCTAAGTCTTAACAATTTCACATTGAGCAACATTAATCTTTCCAGAATTTATAGATGCAGACTAAGAAACTCTCTCTTTTTACACCCAATGATGTTACTGGCCTGTTGCCAATTAACCTAATTAGCTGAAAAAGCGTTACTTTTCCAGCCTTTTCTTGCAACTATTCCAACTTTTTTGAGACGTGTTGCTGCATCAAATTCAAAATGGGCTGATATTTTTCATAAAACAGTAAAATGTCTCAGTTTAAACATTTGATACGTTTTCTGTGTCCCTGCCTCTTCAGAATTGGGACTCTACATTTACCAAGCCGTGTCTGATTTCTCTTATATCTGCACTTTTAATTCTTCAGGTTTGCACACTGTGGGGATCTTTAGAGTTGGAAGCTCCAAGAAGAGAGTCCGACAGGTCAGTATTCTGTCCATGTAGTAAAATATATTCCTTCATGTGGTATAACATCTCTCACAGGGCCTTAATTGGATTGTTTTATACTCATCAGTAACCCATTGTCCTTTATTTGAAAGTATCATTTTATGACATCCACAAACAAGATGCAAAGCGCCATGCTAAAAAGCCCAACAATAAATCAGAGGCCTGTTTTGTAGAAAGTGAAAGTTTCTGGTGTGAAATGTTCTTCACACTTCTCTTTCCTTTCACAAGAGTCAACACCAACAAACAAAATGTTGTTGCCAAGAATAGAACGTGTTAAAACCAGCACATTGCACTAAAATGTGCCATTTAAGCTAGCAAAGCTTGATCTACTGAATTTTCCAGCCTCACAGTATACAAATACAGTGATCCAGCAGAGTTTATTCTCATTATTCAAGCAAATATGAAGTTATTCTACAAACTCCTACACCGCTCATTATCCGTTACCTTTGACTCGAATGAACACACAGTGAAAGAATGAATAAATCGGGGTTAAATGAAATGGAGCAATCAGTGTGGGTGGTATAATTTTTTATATAATCTGTTGCGTGTTTTGTTGGCATGTAGTTGCACTTGTAGCGGTTACAGAAAACTAAAGGCACTTAGGGAGGGGAGGTTACTCATTCACTGACAGCCTCTGAGAAAACATCTGTGACTTTCAGGTCTCCATCATAGCAGAGGTGTGGTGACTGAGATGAAACAAATGCTAGCTTTGTCGTAAGAATTTTTGCTAAATGTTAAGCTTAAGGTACAATGAGCAGATGTTCGACGCTCTAGAGCACAATTAGCTAGTTTGTACATCAGCTAAGTTGCACTTTGCAACCTGTTCTGCAAGTCACGTGATGGCTAATGATGGCTCATCGCGTGATACAATAATTTTTTTTTTATCAGAGTTTTTCCAAATTGACGGTATCATTGTTATGGAGACCAGCTAACAAAAAAAGAAAAAAAATATATGCTTTTTAAAAAATAAAGTATGTTGCCATTACCTATAGGGTCTTTAAGCAATGCACAGGTTTTTTAGTGTAGGAAGTGTTTCAATTTCTATTTGTAGTCTGTCTATAGTTTGAGTGCTATTGACCAATCACATTTTAGCAGACTGTAAAAGACAAAAGGATTTATTAATTTAATTTGCTGTATATTTCGTGTAAAAACGACCACATTAGTGAACGTGCAGACAACCCATTGTCATGGCAACAAAATAGGCTTTGTAATTTTGAAGAAGTCATCCAAAGGTCAGATGGAAGAGATTTTAATCTGTACTGGTAAAACGAGTTTGAGCTGAGAGTCGAGCAGGTCCCTTGGAGGACCAGAAGGAAGTGAGTTTCTGTGGGTGTGTGCACTACCTAGAAATAATGTCCATTGTTGTGTGCAGAGGATGTCTCTGAGTGCCCCTTTTCCTTTCTTTCCCCTCGGCCTGTTGTTTTTGGTTGTCCTTCAGCTGCGAGAAGAGTTTGATCGTGGCATTGATGTGCAGCTAGACGAGGAGTACAGTGTTCACGATGTATCTGCTCTGCTGAAGGAGTTCCTAAGGGATTTGCCGGACCCTCTCCTAACCAAGGAGCTCTACACGGCCTTTATTAACACCACATGTAAGTGTCTTTTCGCACCCCTCCCACTTTCCCTTCTGTTGTCTCCTCATTCCTAACCTCCCGTTGACACCTTTTTTTCCTTGCGCACTGCAGTGTTGGACTCATATGAGCAGCAGAGTGTCGTTCAGCTGCTGATCTACCTTCTCCCAGCATGCAATAGTGACACACTTCACCGCCTGCTGGAGTTCCTGTCCACTGTGGCTGATCATGCCCATGACCAGCAAGATAAAGACGGGCAGGAGGTGAGCAACAGGCTGAAACATCCAAATGTAGAGCCTGTGGACGGTTTAATGGCATTTTGGTTCCACCTTATTGGGAAGAAATTACCAAAGAAGTCATAGGAAGCAGTTTGCGTGGGTGGATTCTGTACATATGTTCCAGAAACAGCACAAGCACTACAAAAACACTGATGTAAGATTACTAAATAGCTTAGTAGTGATTATAACATCCGGGGATAGTGTCAACCGTTGCATTTGCTCAAATTTTGCAATTTAGGCTGGGGACTGGACTGGGCCAACTACTCCAAGTTGAGGAAGTCTGCAAAAGTAAAAATTTCAGCATCTTTCTCCAGCACACTTGGCCAGTAAAGTTGCAGTGTACGTACGTCTGTTCAGACTTGATTGTTGGGAGAAAAAAGGTCATCAAATAATTTTACCCTATTACACTTTTTGTGAACTTTCGGTACAAAATAGTTTCGGTACAAAATTTCACAGAAAAAGCAAAAAAGTAGAACCGATGCGCCACCGTGTCAAAAGGAGTTGAAGTGGTTAAGCATCTGACTGGGATGCCTCCTGGACACCTCCTATGCCAGGTGTTTTGGACATTTCATACTGGGATGAGGCCTTGGGAGAATTGTGCTAGAAACGTGTTGATGGTCACCAAAAGCACCTGGTTGAAGTGCAACTTGCTAAAAGACATTTTACAAAATATTAGTGGGGGGGTGAATTTGATCCTGTATGTATACCTTTGACCCTGTGTGGATTAGAGAAAATCCAAGATATATGTATAACAATCCCTCCTGGAAAAAGAACAGTTCAAAGAAATCATTAAAAGCCCCAAATTACCATGACATTCATGTCCATAATGATTGTATGGAAACTTCTGAAGACATCTGTGTATGTGCACTGAGAAAGAAAGTTTATTGTCTCTGGTGATGCATACTTTCATTATCTTTTGCAGGAGAATATTTGTTGCTGTGTTTACGTGTGAAAAAGTGCTTTTTTGGCACACACGTTCGCACAGATGGATTTTTGTTTTGTTGTCTCTGTGTGTCTATATACACAAGAGAATGAACCCAAACATCGATGCGTATGATTCCTCCTTCGTGGCTCTAGTATCTCTGTCCGCAACTCTGACAGGAAGTCGGATTGCTTCAAGCTCATCTAGGAAAATATCAGCACTCCTTGGCTGCTTTGTGGTTCTCGTCTCTGTGCTGGGACTGGGAGTGGAAAAGGGAGGAAACTCAACAAGAAATATTAAAAAAAAAAGGAAAAAAAGGAAAATTTGTTTTTTAAAAAGCTGTCAAAGCTTTAAATGACTTTTAATTTTAGATGTCGATTGTCCAAAAGTACATGCACTATTACACAACCCAGAGAAAGCCAGAGACAGCTGTCGTGCTCGCCTGCGCTTCGTGTTCAGAAACCCCCATGATGCTACTTTTCATCTATCTTCAGCTTAAAGTGACAAAAAGCAGAGGGGTGGGGGTTGATAAGAAACACAGCACAGAAGTTGGAAGGGAGATTTTCCAAAGGAATGGATGAGAGATGGTAATGTGAGAGGGAGGAGAAAGTGGGAGGAAGAACTCCCAAGTCTGTGTTATTACAGAAGATAATTTCTGCAGTTCTTTTGGAATTATTAAAAAAAAAAATCTCCTAATATGGAAGAGAAATGAGAAAATTGTCCCTGGTGTCTGTGATGCGGCCTTTGCCCTTTATCTGTTAAAAATTGTTTTTCTCTTTGAATTTCAAAACAAATGGAAAATGGATGGAAATTAAATATCACAAATATTGTAATCATACCTGCATTAATACACCAGGTAAAACACACACATATGCAAACACACAGACCCATCTACTGAAATATTCTAGCTAAAACTTGGGTTTGTCAGCACTTTTGATATGTGAGTGTTTGATGATATAAACTGGTTTGTTTAGCATTTGAATGGCGCGCAGCTTTTACGTCTACTTGAAGTAGATACATAGCCAAACGCCAGCACAGTAGTGGTGGGGACCCAGAGAAAAACCCAATAGACCGGAAAAACGGGCAGGAGACAAGAACACAAGGGGGAACACAAAGGAAACACATGGCATGCACGCATGGCGACTGTTGTTAAAGTAGCACATAACTCAACCCCTCGACCTCACCTCAACACCATTCCGAGTCTTCCGTGTTGTATTGAGTACAACTAATCATTAATCTTCTATGTAAACTTTGATGCTGTCCATTAAGTTGTTACTCTAATAAATAGGCATTCCGAATTTTTCTGTTATTTCTCACCCTTTGAAAAACAAAAATGTCTCTAGTTCATGAAATCGTATTTAAAATTTATTATTAAAAAAAAGACGGGTTCTGCTGGAAGTTTCTTCCTGGTAAAAGGGAGTTTTTCATTCCCACTGTCGCCAAGTGTTTGTTCAAAGGGGCTTGTTTGATAGTTGGAGTTTCTCTCTGTTGTTGTCGGGTCTTTACCTTACAGTATACAGCGCATAGGCAACTGTTACTGTGATTTGGCACTATATAAATATAATATAACTGAATTGTATTGAAAAAAATGTTTTTTTTTCATTAGTTTGGCCTACCATACGGTTGCAGTTCATTTAAATTAATAGTAAAAGACTGAGCCTGAGGAATTACTGAGTGAGCCATTATTAATAGGTTGGTACATTTGTGTCCCAGATCACAGGGAACAAGATGACAGCTTTAAACCTTGCCACCATCTTTGGTCCCAACCTCCTCCACAAGCAGAAGAGCACAGACAAGGAGTTCACTGTCCAGAGCTCAGCCAGGGCTGAGGAGAGCACGGCCGTCATCGCCGTGCTGGAAAAGATGATCGCCAGCTACCAAGCACTCTTCATGGTCAGTCGCTGAAGATTTCTAAAAATAAAATACTGTGCAAAAGTCTTGAGCAACCCTCCATTTCTTTTTATTTTGCTTCCAAGCCGCCAATCTTTGTTGTCATTTTTTTAAGTGGTCTTGAGCAATAGTTCCCTGAGTTTCATTTGGACTTCGGCTGCTTTTTCCACGCATTTTCAGTTCAGCCCTTGTACTTGACAATTTTCTCAAAAAATTTATTTTTTTGGTCTTTTAGCCTTTATTGGCTACAGATAATGTAGATAGACAGGAAAAGCGGGGAGAGAGAGAGGGGAAGACATGCAGCAAAGGGCCACGGGTCAGACTCAAACCCAGCCCTACTGCTCACCAACCATACGGTGTATGGTTGCCTGCTCTGTAGGTCCTGTGGATGTTATTCTAGAGCAGACAGAGGATAAAAGCCAGACTAGTGAAAGATAAGAGAAAAAAGCAGAGAAATAGAAAAAGAAAAGGGCGAGAAAAAGTTGAGGGTGAAGTAAACAGGGTGTCCAACTGCTGCTTCTGTTTAAAGGCACAATCATATGATACACAGCACCAAAAAGGCAAAACAGAGGGGGGTACACAAACAAATATACAATTTTGCTGTGTGTGTGTATGTGCGTGAGATAGAGAAAGAGGCTGTGAGTGTCTGTGTGTGAGTGTTTGTCACAGACCATGCTTGAAAAATGAGGGTGAGAGACTGCAATAATGCTACCCGACTTAGAGGCAGAGGCATATAGGGAAAGACCCAGGAGGCCCCAGCTGTCCACGGCACACAAGTGAACTGAAGATCCAGGGCCACACGTCCCGACAACAACAATGCATCCACCCCAGCCTAGAGAAGAGGGAGGCCCCAGACGAAGCTCTGGGGTGGGATGGAGGTGTCAGGGGACCAGAGGCAGCGAGCAGCCAAACCCGCCGGAGGCTGGCTCCCTCAGCACAAGCCGAAGATGGGGCCACAGACCCTGGAGAACCACCCAAACCCTGGCAGAGCCCCCACCACATGATGAAGAGGCCCAAGCCACCCTGGACCACAACCCCTCTTAAATGCCCAATCAGGCACCACAGATCCACCAAGTGCCTAATTTCTTTTGGGGGAGATCACATAAAAGGCAGTCAACATCTAAAGAAGAGCTTTGAATGTCCTTCAAAAAGCCTGGAGAACTCTTCCTGAAGACTACTGACGACTAGGGAGTTCATGCTGGTTGAAAAAAAAAAGGTGGTGGCCATTAGAAGAGAGGGGGTGGCTCAAGGCCCTAGCACAGGATAGGATGAAAATCTTCTCTGTTGTGTCTTGTGTGCTGATGAAAATGGAATTTGGCCTTTGGTAATGAGACAGACGAGAAGGAAAAGATGAGATAAAGTAAAAATTTAGAAAAACAAAAAAGCAAAAAAACAAATATGTAGACGAATCAAAAACATCTTAAAGTTTTCATCCAGATACTTGAACCTGTTTTTCCAAAATAAAAGCCGAACATTCATGCATTAAATCTTTTATTTGCTGTCAGAAGAGGTCACAGTATTACACAGATTACTGCCTCATCAGTTGCTTTTGTTCTTTTCTGTCCCTCAAACGGGAAAACAGTTTGGGTCATTTCAGGTCCGCAACTTTGAAACTCTAATGTTTCGTAATCTGCCACGGAGGCTTACATTCCTGCAGTAAGCCAATGAAGAGCCATTAATCGCATAAAGTGAATTGGGACTGACTTGCGCGTCTTAGAGAGTAAAAACAGATTTGTAGGCAGCTCAAGTTCTATGAATGACATCTGCAAGTTGTTTTGTAACCTGCTTATGTCTGAATTTGTTAGTGAGCGACATTTACTTTCAAAGCATTTCAGGATGGGAGTCATTTGCAGACATTAGGTTTTTGGACGGTGCTCTTCATCTTAATCCGCATGTCTGATAAGCATAAAAATCAGCTAATTAGAAGATCAGATTAAGAAGTCCACTGGAAATGAAGGTAACAAGGCACATCATTAACTTATTATCGTTTCTTCCCATCATACTGAGGCAAGGAAAAGGGAAAAATAAAGTTTTCATTACTAGAAATCCAGTACATTTTGATATCCTTGCAGTAGAAAGGACTACAAGGATCTGACCATTCTTTAGAAGATAAATGCAGCATCGGTGGGTGGATGTTAAGTATTCACTTATTTTGCTTACGTTGTTTTATGTAGGTTCCTCCTGATCTGCAAAACGAAGTTTTAATGAGCCTTTTGGAGACCGATCCAGATGTGGTCGACTACCTTCTGAGGAGAAAAGCATCTCAGTGAGTTACACCTATAGAGCGCTTAGTCTTGTGTTTCCCTTTCCTTCAATCTCCGACTATTTGAACCCATTTTAATTATTTTTTTCCTCCCGCAGGAGTCCGGACCTGTTACAGCCAGAGGAGCCCTTCGTCCTGAGCGAGCGGCATTCGTCCAGCGACTCCAACAAGGCGTCGAGTGGTGAAGTGTCCCCTTATGATAACAACTCCCCGGTCCTGAGTGAGCGCAGAGGGGAACCAGGGAGCCCGGCCAGTGAGCAGCTCTACCGCGTCCCAGAACAGTACTCTCTAGTGGGGCAGAGCGGAGCTGTCACTTGGGGTTATAAAGGTGAGAGATGCACAATGTCTGGTATTTACAGAGATAGGTGATTAGCACGTGTTATCACACTTTGGCCTTTCTTCTTGGGTATCAGCAACATGTCTCATAATAAATGTTCTGTATAACTCAGAAGTGGCAGGAATTTGACCTCTCTTGTGCCTTTTTCAGAAGAACATGCTAACATTTGGGGCACATGGCACAGTACTCTGAAATCGGCACTCAAGAATCAAACATATACAGGTAAACAATTTTCAAGTCAGTCCATGCCCGCTGCAAATTTTGTTTCAAGTGGCTAATGAGCCAGAGCGCTATGCGCTTGAGACATGGTGTTAGTTATTAACCATGACAGGAACAGATCTGAAGCACGTAGCACATTCTATATTATTAAATTGGCCACTTTTTGCAGACCGTTTGTTTTATCTGTGTAGCCAGGCAGCACATACGATCCTGGTTAAAAGCTAATTAACCATTGACTGTATAAAAGGATTGCTAGAGTCTCTGTGATGATACCTATTCGTTTGTGGGCTGGCATTTTGAAACACTGGGTTTATCACTGTACTGTACCCAAACTAGCCAAATTTGGAGTTAGCTAATCCTTGGATGCTTGCGTAGCAACCTACATCCACAAACTACATGTACCTTGATACATTTTTAGCTTTAATAGAGAAAGAAAGGTGGTGGCATTAAGTTTTACCCAGACTGGAAGAGGAAGAGTAGTCATAGCTTTCTATTGACTTGTTTAGGTTAAAGATACCTCATGTGCTAGCCAAAAACAAAAACAAAAACAATACCTAAAAGTCATAAGATGCCGGAAGCAGGAAGAACGGCAAAACTGGGGACTCTAACTTTTGAATTCTACACTTTCTATACTTTTTGATATTTAATAATAATAGGTCAAATATTCAGTTGTCATTTTCAAGTTACTATGTTTTTATAGGTTTAGCTGACGTTTAGCTTTTGACCGTGTTGGCAAGTACCTTAGGTAAAGGCAGCAACTTTTTTAACACCTAAAATTCAGTAAAGTAAAGGCATTTTTTTTAGCATGTCAGCCCCTAGTTATAGGGCTGAGTGGCTTTTTCTCTTTCAGTGGGCATGGTTTTCAAAGTATGACACATTATACTCCCCATCCCCTGATTCAGTTGTGATAAACTTAAAATAAGCTACAGAAACCAGAAACGTTTTTGCATAAGGCTGTACTTTCACAACCATGTTTCATCACAAAACCAGTGCTTTTAAGGCTTTGTTCTGTATTTACTGATGACTCATCATGGATACACGTTAAGTTACGAATGGGTAACGTACACTGAATGTGGCACATGAAAAAACTGCAAATCGTGAACATAACATTGCATTTGCAGGGGGATGCCGCATATGAGAATAATACTAAATAATAAAGGCTTTTAGAACCTTATAGATGTTATTACTTACTGTATGTGTGTATATGTGGTTTTGTTAAGATTAAGGAGGAGATAGGACACATGCAGACATATGTACATAAATGTGTATGTATATGTATATTCATACATATACAGATGATGATTATAATAAGATGACTGAGAATTCTAGTGATTCAATCTACCAAAAATAGGTTTATGTAGTAAATTAGTATTTGGTTTATTATCAATAACATAAAAATTAATTATTAATAAAAGCCTTTCTTACATTTCTTTGTACAATTTTATATCAGTCACTAAATGGAGATGTGTGTCTCCCTCAATATTCGTTGACAATCTTACTGATGAAGTGATGCTGTCTTCTTAGGTTCCCATAGCAACATGTCAGAAGGAAGCTCCCGCAGCTCACAGGAAGGTCTAGATGGACTCCATAGTGATAGCAGGCATCAGACAGCAGTACAACGGACTCAGACAACGCCTGACATCTCCGAGTGCAGACTCCACCCACCGGTCACCAGAGTGTGCACCAACCCTCATGCGGACAAGGGGCGACCACGCCTGCAGCTAAACATCAACCCTTCTGTGACTTCGCAAAGGGGACATGGAGTTAACTCGACCCTCAGACCTCAAGCCGGAGTAAACACCGGAGAAGGCGGCCCCCTCGATGGACGCTCTCCTCCCCCTTATAATGCGCACCATCGACTGGCTAGCTCACAAAGTACCCCTCAGCTTGCGACGGCTCAGCAGCCACACGGGAGGTCGAGCGCAGGACAGAGCAACTCGGCTTCAACAACAGAAGTCCCAGTGGTCGCACAGAGTCCAGAGTGGCAGGAGTGGCAGAGGGACCGGTGGCAGATATGGCAACTGCTATCCTCGGACAATGCTGACGCACTGCCAGAAACTCTGGTGTGATTTCAGACAATGTACTCTGTCTCAGCCTCTTCTGGCCAATCAAAGACAAGATCAAACCCCTCCAATGACAATCACTCCTTATCCCTATCCTTTCCCTTTTTATTTCTGCTGCCCTCTCATCCATTCACTCACTGATTTCCTGCTTTCTATGAACATCATGTGCTGTCCTGCAACTTAGCGCCGTGGCGTTGTTGTTTACGTGTGCAGCTGCTGCCTCCAACAGACTTTTACATCCAGGAGCCACTAGTATTTGTTGATCTGTTCGGATGTTAAAAAAGTTGCTCAATTTCCTGGCCCATATATTATGTCAACATTTAGTTAGGAGCATTTTTTAAAAATGCCTACCCGAAATACCTCAAAAAATCCGTTCAGAATATTTTCAGATTTTCTATTTTTGAGCGACATCAGTCTTCATATCTCAATATTAGGAAAACATTTTTTAAGTTTTTTACATTTTAATTTCATCATTTTTACATTGGTCACCACACACTAAGATGTACGCGTTAGTAACTGCTGCTAATTACAGACTTGTTGTGTGTATACTAATGATGTAATTCAGCGGCATCTTTCTGAAAAGATCAAATGTTGAGTTGCTTTTTGATGTCAGATTACCTTTGACTGTATATATATGTACATGAATACACAAATTGTTGACATACGTGCTTAAATATTATATGTAAAGTGTATAATTTGCCTAAAAGTATCTACCTAAATGTAAGCCAGCCCCTTAATCGGCAGTCCAGATGTTGGTGTTTGTCAGACTGCTGTTTCTGTCTTTGATATTGAATGTAAAATGCTTCACTTGCAGTAAGACGCTTAAACCTAATTATGAAGCAATCTGCTGTAAGTTTGCTTGTGCTCTCGCCACCTGCTGCACTGCAGAAACAATGTGCCAAAGTATCTCTCTCTCTTTTTAAACTAAAGGATCATTGTTGTTCAGTTGTGTTGATTCCATCCATTTGGTTAATTTTTGTAAGACTCAAGAGTTAAGTTACTGGCATTTTTATCAAGAATTTCATATTTTAGCACAAAGCATAAACTGTAAATAATAGATGGAAGTAACCACTAGCTCTGAAATCCTCCAGGTTAGCATTTTTGCCAAAACTGGACATTATGAATAAAGATTGGATCTGACTGAAACTGAGGGAAACCACACGCTCACTGAGGTGTTACCGTTACTGACAGGTCATCAGAAAAGGGACAGGGCATTCTCACTGGCTGACTCTAGTAAGTACCATAATTAATAAACTGGGCATCGTGTTTCATTAAGAATGACTTGAAACTAGCAAATGAGCCCATAAACTAGAAAAGTGTTTACCGAGCCCACAGATCAAATGAGCCGAAGGGTGTTTTCCCCACTGACTTCCATACAGTTTTAAATTATTTTGAATCCAGCACTATCGCCCCCTGTTGGCCATTAAAATGAAACTTGTGCATATATTTCA
This sequence comes from Mchenga conophoros, assembly GCF_057382185.1. Classification (NCBI taxonomy): domain Eukaryota; kingdom Metazoa; phylum Chordata; class Actinopteri; order Cichliformes; family Cichlidae; genus Mchenga; species Mchenga conophoros. The sequence goes on along the minus strand of NC_140547.1, from coordinate 38,095,510 downwards.
GAAGCTTTCATAAAAGTCTACGGTACTGAAACAGGAATTCGTTGTCATATTTCCATTCCTAAAACTGCTAAATTAGAATTATGTATTAATGAACATTTAAACCTTTTTGTGGATATTTATTACATTTCTCACTGATACAAAAACTGTGCACGTCAGTCAGAGCTTTCTGAGAATTTCTTAGTCATGTAGAATCAGAAGGTTGAATCTGGAAGTGTTGAAATTTGCCATCATTACAAATGTTTTACAGAGCAGATGTTGTCTTTTTATTCTCCAAAATTTTCTTAAAACTTAAAATTTATTGTATTATTTGATTTGAATTTCTGCTGAAAGTGTTGCTTAGATCATAACATGATCAAAAAGTCATTGGTGCAAGCTGGATATCCCAGCTAGGTATAAACTAATTTCCCGTCTACTAGCAATGATGTGTTTTTCCAGGAATCCTAAAAAGAAATTATGATGCTTTTGTGATCCAAGTGTTATGCTGGGGAAAAAAAAGCTTTCATGTGATGTTTTCTCACTTCTGTGTGGCACTGCTGTTGCTAATTAAGGTTGAAGGCAACTTTGTGAATATCTGTTTTTATAATAATCTACACCCACAGCCAACCTGCCCAACTCTTCTCAAATGTCGTAGTCAAGTGGGTATTTGCTGGCAAATATTTCACATTTTCTCATCTTAAGGTGTAATATTTGCTTATATGGAGCCACTTCAGCATTAAATAGGAAGATGGACTATGAATCATCATCACATTTTATTTTCTTAAACATTGACAAGTCAATGGGAACAAGCCTCTCACACGTGCAAGAAATGCACGGATTGTGGAAAGGCCTATGGCGCCATCTGTTGATAGACTCTGTACGTTAGCCTGTTGCTGCTCTTACACTTCACAATATCCATGGGAATCCATCTGTCCATCTGTACTCAGTTTAAAATCAAAGCTTGTGATTATATTTTTGTGAAAACATGCAAATCTATGTCAGGAAATAAATGTGCCATAGGTCTTGCTTTTTAAAGCTGTTTCTCCATGCAGTGCTTAAGGTTCATTGTGAATCTTCTGTATTATTTTATTTTCTCTTGAGTGTTGTAATATCAAAATACAATATAACAAGTTTTATTCAGAAAAGAGGCAGTTCTTCAGTAACCACCATGGTCTTGGCTTTCCCCAGATCGAGATGTTTGTCTTGTCGATGTCACGTTGTAACTCCAAGAAACGTTGTGCTGTTGTGTTCTGTTTTTATATTTTGGTGGGGTTTACTGGGTCCAAGTTGTAATGGAATGTCTGGTATTTGCTTTTTGTACTGCGAGTCCTCATCAGTATGCTACAATGGAATTAAATATGACAAAGTTTACAACTGCTGTGCATTTCTATTATATAGCATGCTGTGGTGTAGCATGTTGTTATCCACGATAGTGTTGTTCAGTTGCTTGCTTCTATCATGGAACAGTATTTTTTTAATAGTATTTTACAATCTAGTCTTTTACACAGATATACGCATACAGTGTAATATTTTATGGAAAAGGTGGTAAATGGCCTGTATTTGTATAGCGCTTTACTAGTCCCAAAGGACCCCAAAGCGCTTTACACATTCAGTCATCCACCCATTCACACACACATTCACACACTGGTGATGGCAAGATACATTGCAGTCACAGCCACCCTGACAGAGGCGCACTGACAGAGGCGAGGCTGCTGGACACTGGCCCCACCGGGCCCTCTGACCACCACCAGTAGGCAGTGGGTGAAGTGTCTTGCCCAAGGACACAACGACCGAGACTGTCCGAGCCGGGGCTCGAACCAGCAACCTTCCGATTACAAGACGAACTGCCGACTCTTGAGTCAATACAAAGCTAATCATAATAAGTGTTGTTTTATGTTATATTGTTTTTATTTTACTTAATTTTTTGTAGAAACTATAACATTCTGTTTGTATATGTGTGTTTTTTTTGCTGCTGATACAACCAAATTCCCCCTTGTGGGACAATTAAAGGATTATTCTATTCTATTCTAACAACCAATTGCACACAAAAATGCGAGCTTTACAGATATATTAATAATGCCCAACATACTATTTTCTATAGCTGTATAAGCATTTAAAATGGCCAGTAAATGAAAAAATTTAAATCAAAGAAAAAATAAAAGGCAGCAGAGACATGCTTCAACCATGTTATGAGTGTTGATGCTGCAGAGGTTGACCACTAGAAGGCACGTATGTCATAGCAGGTCTCGCTACCATTTTGTTAACCTTCCCTTTCACTCTTGCTGCCAGCCTTTTCTCACAAATCACCCTGACGCTTGTGTTCACCCACTCATATGTTCTCTGCACTCTCTTCTTCTTCACCCCACTGTTCATTGAATTATCAGCTTTGTCCCTCTGTGGTTACTACAGCTTTCCTTTTCACCCCTGTTCTTGGAAATAGGCACCAGCACACTTCTCCATTCCTCAGGCATCCTTTCATTCTGCAAAATTGTGTTTAGCAGTCTGGACAAAAGATCTCCAGTAGCCATGATAAATTTGGTTTCCCTACTGTAAAATAATGCAGTGTTATCTATGGTCAGAACAGGCAGTAGTCACTGTTAAATGTTTCAATGTCTTTAGTAAATCGCAAGTAGGCCTATAGGGTAACTTACTTTGGTTGACTGGAGACAGCAATAGTCTATCACTATTCTTTGGTACACGGTGTACAATGTGGCACTGAATAAAAGTATCCAAATCTACAATAGTTTCATGATTTATTAGATTAATGCTCTTTTCTGCTCAGTGTTTTTAAGTTTGGTGTGTGCCAGATAATACGATCATATCTTTCTTGAATGTTCACAGTGTTCAAAGTCTTATTGACTTACTTAGAGCATTATTTCACTGTTTCATTTCATCTGTGGACTCACATGCAAATGTGGACCTGGCTATTGAGAGAAAGTTAGCAGTCTGTGTTAATGATGCTGTTCTTCATTTTTCCCCATTAAAGTGAGTGTTGGTGATTTTCAGTCATTGAAACAGCTGCCAATTATCTTCAGTTGGCAGAACAAATAGAAATCATTATTTTTTAGCTTTCTAGGTTGCAATTAAGAGAAGTTCACTGAGTGTTTTGAGTCTTTGATTTGAATCTCTTATTTTCTTTTCCTCATTATCCAGCAGATACTGCATAATTGCAGCCATATGGTTATATTTTCTATAGAAAGGGTACCTAACACCATTTTTAAGGCATAGTTAAGTACTTCTTGGTAATGTGTGGATTACAGTGTAATTTACAGTGGTCCATTCAAAGATTAGCTGAACTCCATTATGACTCTATTAACGCAAAGTGCACTTAGTAATCAGGTTTGCTTTCATGAAAGATAAATGGAAGCTTACGTTAAAATTTTTTTATTGCGTGTCTTCTTAATTTGGAGAAATTTAAAACTTTATGAAGTGAAATTTAATTTACTTTGTAAAAGTGAGAAGAAAATTTTAATGTTGGGAATCTGAGTTTAAAAAAAAAATACATGCACAAAGAACATGATTATGGAGGAGGTCAAAGCAGCAGGCGGTGTAGATTGTTAGGTGCTGAAAGATAAAAGGTGGAGAGGGAGCCATGTAAACTCCTCAACCAGCCAGCAGAACATTAACAAAATGAACATGAGCCAGGAAGTCTGAGAGAAAGCTGTCACACACAGCTCTCATTTGACATCTGTGCTTCTTGTTTTAGATGCAAGAACAAACAAAAGAAAAAAAAAAGAAGAAAAAACTCTGAGTCACTCGACTGTAAATGTCAGACTGAGGCGCACGCGGGCACTTTCACAGTCTCACCTTCAAAAACTTATTACACTTAGAAAAAAAATACATGCCTGTGAGTGAAGTGCTGCGTCAAGAGAGGTGGTGGTCTGCAGAGCAATGAAGTGAGTCATCTCTCAAAACGCACAGAGTATAATGGAGCCAGTCGAAGTCTGTGGCAAGACACCCGGGCGCTCTGTTGAAATCCTGGTGTAAATATGACAATAAGCGATCAGATTCAAGTGTTTTTGGCTCAGCATTCATTTGAAATTCTGTGGCTTTCGGTAGCTTTGTCCCACGAATCACCAAAAACATCAAGCATGGGAAAATGATTTCACTGCCCCGCATGGGAACTTCTGAAACTTCAAACTGAGGCTTTTTGTTGTTTTTTTGTATTCCATCACTGCCCAAAATACCATTAACAGATTTTTTTTCTGCTTTTATTTTCTTAGTCAAAAAATGAGCAAGTGTGTGCAAGTGGTTGATGTAGTTTCCCAATATTGCCACTAGAGATCAGCCAAGAGCCTCAAATAGATAAAACATCTTTTTTTCGGGTTATGTGGTCTGCTTTTCCTTCATTGCATATCATGAAAACCTCAAGTAAGAATAACAGGATTCAAGCTAGTCGCAGGTGGTGACCATTTATACCTTGTCACAAATTGCAAAGTAAAAGGCAAAAAAAATGTGAGAATAGATGTGTGATGGAAAGAGAAAGTAGAGAAGGGAGAGTTTTCCTCTCCCCTGCCTGATAGAATATTAAATCACCTAACACACCCACAGAGAAGTCAGATTAACTGATAGAAGAACATTAGACTCATTGAAAGAAGTAATGGATGAGCATCTAGGTGTTTAACTAAGTGTGCAAGGGGACACAGACTTGGAGAATGCCTGTAACCGACAGGTGGCCACGAGCCAGCATTTGAAATGGAGACAGACTCAAGAAATAATGAAAATAAGTCACCGTCTCATTAGTGATTCATCCAAAGATCTGCAGTGCCCACTTTTCATTGATCCTTGACTCTATTTTACTTTCTCGCAGATTATCAGAAGTTCTGATCAACTCTGACAGAGTCTGGAAACTTTGGAAAGTAAATGGATCTCAGTTCACAATCAGATATTCACTTTTAAGTCCCCAACAACAGCAGCAATCTGAGAACCTTTTTCTTTGTTGCATTCTTCATTTTGTCAGCTACATTTTTTCTGCTTAGCTCTCCTGCTATTTATCAGAGAAACTGCACCCTCATTCCAGCACCCCAGTTGTTCACAACACAACTGAGAGCTTTTGTTGTGGACTGCGTCCTTGTGATGCTTTGAATGAGAAAGTCATGTTCTGCTCAAGGAGCCTGTGATTAATTGCAATCACTTAAGGAGCCCAGAAGCAGTTTGTCTCAGATACTGTACTCCTAGTGTGCTTCTTTCTGTTTCCCTTTTGTCCCCTTATTGTCAGTTTCTGGAAGGGAGCCGGATTTTAAATAGAATTTTGTGGAGCATGACAACAAAACAAAGCTGCTTTATTTCAGCAGCTAATGACTTGGCCCCGAGTAACGTTCTCCAGTTGGCCAAGCTAAAAAACAATTTGCCAGAAAAGTACACATGCACAAATAGGTATGCATGAACTCATCCACACAGAGACACTTGTAATCGCCAGTACAAGGGTTCAGCCCCACTCTTGCAGGGGATTCATGCGTGCCCCAAACAAAAATGTGCATTTCGCTTTGTTTTGTCATGTTTCCAAAGGCCGTGCAAGGGAGGTCACTTTTTTTTGGAACGCAACAGTTTAAGAACTACATTTCTTTTGCCTATGTTTGCAGAAATACATGATGTAAAGTAAGCAACACACGCATAGACACATGGAAATCCTGAAAGGAATTTGTACCCACAAGGTCCTAATTAGCAGGCACAGTCGGTCCATTCTCATGTGCCGCTTCACAAGGTCCAAAAAAAATGGCCTGCAGATAGAAATGTTAGAAAATGTACAAAACAGGATGCCTGACCTTATTTAACCCACTGTTATTTGACCAAACTCCTGTCTACAGAGACATAAAAGGGTAAGATAGAGGTGGATTGTAAAGTGGCTTACAGATAAACAGCAAATGCAAGGAGGATAAATGGTGACTTGAATAGCCTCATATGAGATTTACTAGTTGGATGTCTACAAGGGAAATAGCTAAACAACCTTCGGTCTATATAGGCTTGAATGAAGACTGGCTGATCCACTTTGTGGCCTATGTGAACTAACACCATGCTCATCTTCATTCTCTCAGATGCACAAAGTTCCAAATACTGAAATAAGCCTAATGAAATACAAGTTTAGGTTTTTAGGGCATTAGATACTTACATAGAAACTTCACTGTCTTGTCAAGTCAAAATCTGTCTTTCCTTCACACACTGTGGTTCAAGAGAAAGTTACAAATGCGTTCAAGATCGCGCAATGAAATGTTAAAAGCCAAAACACTAACATGCTGAAATGCTCTAAGAACTAGAAACTTCAAAGACCATCTTAGAATCATTATCCTGTCAGTTCTGTTGAACCAAGGATGCAATCTTGTTTTTTTGGTGAAGACATGATACTTAAAAAATGGTCATAAGTACACAAAAAAATTCCTTACCTTATAAACATGAAGTAATAATTTTGATTAAAATGCAAGTGAAATATCTCAAATCAAATATATTATATACATATAACAGAGAACCAGAGGCAGAGAAAACAGCAGCAGGACTCCTTGCTTACAGTCTGTGACAAAGACACAGCATGAAAAGTGGGTTGCAAAGTGGCTTGCAGTCCACAACAACTGCAGAAAGGCTAAAGCGGCTTAAATAGCATGTCTTGTATTAGATTTGCCAATTGGATGTGTAGAAGGCTATCAGCTGGTCCATCACCTGATATCTTTCCCTAACAAAGACGTAATTTAACGTGTTATTTTGAGTGGCACAGTGGTCAGGGTACCAGAAAAAAAACTTAATGTAAAATATGGTGCCTGTGCTGGTGATAATAAAGGTAATGAAGGTGTGGCACAGAGGTCTTGACTTCAAAGACAACACTTACTGTGTTAAATTCATTACTAGCTTTAATGATTTCAAAGGATTTTCTCAAAACAGTTAAATACATAATTGTGCAAACCTAATGTAGCGATTTAAATTCCTGCATCTTTACACAAACCCATGAATTTGTTTTTTGTCTGCAGACTGATTTTCAACCAAATGTTACAAAACTTTGTAACCTAATCTTGTTGTCGTGGTGGAACCAGACACATACCCTCACTGGTTGACATGAGTATCAGTTTGTTTGGTTGCAGCAAAACCAAGCTAGAACATTATAATTAATTTTCTGAAAAGTGAAGAGTCCCTGGGTGAACTCTGTGTGCAAAAAACAGTGAAAAGTTGCTGCCACAGATGGAGAGCAGCTCCTAGAGCCACGAGATATGATCTATGGATGGCAACATTCAAATGGCTGTTTGCTCTGTACCGAGAGCGCAGATGAGTCAAAAGAACCGTGAAAACAACAAAACACAGAAAATGTCACAGCTGCTTGAAGAATAAAGCACAACATCATTTGTGTAATTTTTTGTCCGCCATAAATACGCTTTGCACAAGGTTTTCCAGTGTGATTCTGGGCTCATGCGCTAGACATGGTTTATTTGTAGCAATGTGCATTCATGAGTGTGACTTGACTACTGTAGCCATGTCATGGGAGGCTGCTGTGCAACCAACCATCATACATACACTAATCTGAATCAGGAATGTGGAAGGCACAGCAGTGCTGAAAATATGTTCACACTAAAATAGAGTATGTATGAAATTTTATCGATTTGAGGTTTTTGTCTATTATTTGTCAGTTTAATTGTCTAATTTAAACCAACACATTAAGGTAGTCTAAGTAAATGCAGACATAAAGCTTGTGGGTTTTCCAAAAATATATTGTTCGCAAGTAAATTACAGGGACAGGATTTGGGTTTGTGGCTTTGAAATCCAGTTGCCAGCACCTGTTGAAAGGGAGACAAACTAAAATCCTGCTACAGGAATATGCAGAGGAAACACATTCCTCTAAAAGTAACCAGTGGTCACTCAAGGCCTCTCTGGCTTTTTACTAGTGCTATTCTCGTGCAAGATGTCTTTAAGCTAAGTTTTTAAAAACTCACTGTCTGCACTACAACCAATGGCCTCACATTAACCTGGAGATGAATATTTGAAGATTTCAGAAAAGAATCACTCCCAGGACGTCAAAGATTTCATGTTGATATTACGCTTAGGATTTGGACTTTTTCACAGTGAGTAATCCAAACCAAGCATTGACATAATAATAACTAACCCTGTGTTGGACGTGTGTGTGGATGGGCTCATTTCAGATGTTCCCTTGGTTGGAGTTTGGTCTATTTTGGGCATGTCCTTTGTGCCATAGGATGTCCATTGATGTCTGTCGATTGGGAACCCTCAACAATAACTTTTATTGAGGAAAAAACTGAATCCTTATCCTCCATCTTCCCTGTACTAATTCGTTTATATTAGCCTAACCATAGCGTTGTAGTTAGCACATTGCTATATGTCAGCTAGCCCAACTTCACAAACCCTCCAAATGTCTTATGTCCAAAGAAATAACAAGGCTGTATTTTTTGGAAACCCTTCAGTCAGAACATGGTACATCATCTTTAGATAGAAATTTGTGAGTATTTTCTGACTCCGCTAAAGCTCATAAATCCTCTTCTTCATGGATTCCTGGATGTTAAACTTTATTGCTACCCCTATGAGAATGGCCGCACTGATCATTTTATTGGAGCTGGAAAAATTTGGACTATTTTTACCTCTCAGTGGTGCCTTGGTGTTTGTTTGTATTTCAGACCCCCAGGAAAACTTTGGACCTGGAAATGCCAGACTTAACAATCGGATACTAAAAAAACTAAGAATTATATCAGCTAACAAAGATCATAGCAAGGTTACTGGGTTGATGGGCCCAAGCTTATCTGATTGCAAAACAAGAGGTGTGCTGGATCCTTCAAAATAAATATAATATATTTTTTAGATTTTTTGTTAGACAGCATGACTTTCAAAGCATCATTTGTGCACGCACACACTCACACACAGAGAAAAATAAATCTTTGTTTTCTCAGCTGGAAAGCACTTGACTTGTTTGTTTTCGAAAATACTGTCTGAGTGGAAGGCTAGAAACTGAATGTTACCTGCCCTCAGAATAAAAGTACAAAAAGAGACTCTGAGAACAGCCTTGGAACATATACTGCAAAAACTTCAAAATCAATGGCAAACACACCGGCAGCGAACAAATGCGTGTTTACAGGTCACTCAGAGGCACAGCTGCAATCAATGAGCCGTCGGTTCAATTAAGTAGAAAGAAAAGACACTACGGATGTGCGGTAACAGAAAAGCAGAGGGCCAAAAAGCCAAAGGAAAGCGGGTGAAATAAACAAGCCGATGGGAGAACTTTAAAACAGATTAGAATATAAAGTGGTGATGCTTATCCACGCTGACTGTTAAATATACATGTTATAAATTTGAATTTTCACCAATTACTCAAAAGTGATGGTTAGTAATGGAAAAGTAAATAATGTAAGACAGCTTAGGCAGCTGTCTGTCTCACACTGCACGCTCACAGCAATCCTTCAGGTTAATTGCATATCACACACAGCAAGGTCTTGGTCACAGACTGCACAATGCCAGTTCTGAGTCACGCTATGATGCCTACGCCGCAGCGTTAATATAAACTAGGAATGTCTGTCGCACAGCAATTCAAATATTTGACATTACTGCACAGCCAATTCTAAACTATGTGCGCACCTCATACGGTACGGGGATATACCATGATTAAAAAGAGAAACCTTGTCATGAAATATGCATTACTTGATTCCAGATTAAATCGGGTCATTGTTGATATACGGTGACAAAGCTTATGTCATCTTACTATTTCCAACTTTACTGGTTTTATAGCTCCGGAGCATGAATTCTAAATTTAGACCTTGAAAACAGTTTGACAAAATTATGTAAAAATCAATCTTAATGGTGCAGTTTTTTTTTTTTAAATCACTGAACTTTGGATGAAATTTGCTCACCTGACAGTTTTTTCTTTTTTTGATTAAAAGCTCAGAAGAGATCTAGCAAATGGATGTTGAGTTAAAGTCCTAAGACTTCGCTGTATTTGTATTATTACCAACCACATTTTAGGTGAAAGAGAAGTGCCGCTTCTCAGTGACAAGCTTCAAGAACGACATCTTATTCAACAGTGTGAGAAGTTTTGTCAGCCCAAAATTGCTACTGAAAAGCAGTTTGGTTCATGTAGCATCTGTATGGAAACACAGTAATAGTCCAAAGACTCCACCATCCAAAGACATGCAGTCAATGAGGTTAGGTTCATTGGTAACTCTAAATTACCGATAGAGCTCGAATGTGAGTGTGAATGGTTGTCTGTCTCTATGTGTTAGCCCTACGACATACTGGCGGCCTGACAGAGTGTACCCTGCCTCTCGCCCTAAGACAGCTGGGATAGGCTCCACCCCCCTGCGACCCTGACAAGGATAAGCAGAAGAGAATGGATGGATGAATGTAAAATGCAGTACATCTGCTTGGTATAAACAAAATGTATACCAAATTTCATTACATGAAAGTTACATGGGAAATTTTTCATGTTGAAAATCACAATGCTAACTTGATTGTAGACGTGTAACTTGAACAGAGCGACAGTGAAGAAGATAATAGGGAAAAAGAAAGGCTGGGATAGATTCTGCCTTACATATTTTGTATATTTTCATAGGTCAGGCTCGCATGCATGCACCTGGATGGTAGCAGCATGACGGAGACAGACATGAGTCTGGAGGAGCAGCAGGGAACTACAGAAAGGATCAGCATGAGTACACAGTCAGAAGAACATCAGCAGGAAGAGGCAGGAACTGTTAAATAATACATCAGCCAAGGCACTATGACCGATCACACACAGTTCATTAATGATCTTTGTCACGATCACTGTTATGGCAAGCTAGCTGAAGATGTCATTTCTTCATCACCACAGCCTCTGTCTGGATGGAGAGTCTGAGTGTTGATGCTTAATGGAGGAGGGCTCAGATGTTGAGCGTGATGAAGAGTTTGAGATGAGTGACTTAAAAAGCACTGATTAGAGTAAAAGTGTGAGTGACGTGGCACACACAGGTCCAAATCAGCACTGTGTCAAATCACAAGCTGTTAATGTGTGCCACGGAGAAGGTTGTGGCAAATGTCTAGTCCGGCCACTAATCATAAAGAAAAGGTTACACTGATGCCAAGATGGCCATGATGACTTTACCTGGAGCTATCAGGGTTTGTTTAGGGAGAACCATGTAGCACAACCATCCCTGCATCTTATCCTGTCATTCAAAAAGCATACAGCATGCCATCCCTGAAACAAATGAACTATGGACAGCACACAGTGAAGCAGTACTGCCAGCACTGAATAATGAATCACTGGTTGTTTGTGGAGACTGCCTGTGTGACAGCCCTGGCCACAATGCCACATATGGGACTTACTGACTTTTGCACACTAACTCAGATTTGGTGGTGGTGTGGGAGATTGTCATGGTTACAGAAGTAAAAAAAAAAAAAAGAGTTACTGGCTGGAAGTAGGGGGCATGGGGAGATGTCTGCAGAAGATTGAAGGTTATGCTGTCTCAGTATCTGTAATTGCTACTTAATAACACACCTTCATCCATCCATTTTCATCCGCTTTGTCCGGGGCCGGGTCGCGGGGGCAGCAGCCTAAGCAAAGAGGCCCAGACCTCCCTCTCCCCAGCCACCTCCTCCAGCTTATCCGGGGGAATACCAAGGCGTTCCCAGGCCAGCCGAGAGATATAATCTCTCCAGCGTGTCCTGGGTCTGCCCCGGGGCCTCCTCCCGGTGGGACATGCCTGGAACACCTCACCCAGGAGGCGCCCAGGGGGCATCCTTGTCAGATGCCCGAACCACCTCAGCTGGCTCCTTTCGATGTGGAGCAGCAGCTGCTCTACTCTGAGCCCCTCCCGGATGGCCGAACTTCTCACCCTATCTCTAAGGGAGAGGCCAGCCACCCTTCGGAGGAAGCTCATTTCTGCCGCTTGTATCCGCGTAATAACACACCTCTGGACAAAAAGTCACACACACACATATCCAGCAAGAGTATGACCTGTGGCACATTGTAAAAGTAAAAAAAGAGACTGATAAAGAGCGACAATGAAGATGTCAATGAATGAATCCAGGTCATAACAAACCATCTCTGCTGTTCTGTGAGCACCTGTGATGGAAAAACAGCTGAGCATCCTCCGTGCAGAGGTGGGTGGCTCAATTCAAATCAATACAATATTGATACCAATGCTCGTATTCATATCGGAATGACACTAGCTTAATAGGATCGATACTTTGTTTCTATCCTCTAAGTTTAGTGTGCAGCACACTGAATTGTGTTAAAAAAAAACTTGGAAATGGAATTAATAACATTAAACATGCACTATGAAAAAGTCAGAACATTTTTGTGTTGACTGTTGTCTTTAGCCTTTAGCACATTTAAACAATAGAAGGTGATCCAAAGTCCTTTAGAGACAGGGATGGTGACATTTCAGGTCTTATTTTTATATTAACTAATTATTATTATGATTATATCGATAGAATGTAAAAAACAAAACAAAAAAACAGTACGGTCAAGAAGACTACAAACACCAATACTGAAAGGTCAACACATCACGAAAAGTGGACATGAACTGCACCTTTAGAAAGGACATTGTGTCTGGAGCAGTCCGCAGGTGCAAATCTTTCTCCATCCGTCCAACATTGCAAGAGCCAAAGCCTGGGACAGCAGTCACCTTGGCTCAGCATAAAGGTGTTGGAAAACCTGACAAGGCTCTCTCTGTGGCAAGACATCTGAGCAGATTTGCACCTTCAGTGTCTCACGAATATCGCTGAGGGGAAAAAAACCAACAACAAATCAACAGAGGACACAAAATCACACACACATTGTTAGATAATCCCATGTTTTTATACAGCAGGTAAAATGCAATCATGCAATCAAAATACATAATTTATATATAAATGAATTATCTTTTACATGAAGTCTGTTGCATTGTTCCAAGGTGTGTTATAAACTAGCACTACATATATATATTCTAATGTCTCTACTCTGTGTTTCTGTAGCTTATCTTAGACTCATTAAATTTACCCACTTAGACTCTGAAACCACTTGTACTCACCTGACAATTACACTAATCTCCTCAAACACTAGTAAGACTGCTGACAGTGATACCTGTATCTCCATGGCATTAAAGGACATGGGCATTTCTCACTTTTAGTCAAGCTTAAGTTTTATTTGTCATCCATGTTAGGTTCTGCATTAATTCATTAAATGTCTTTTTAAAAATATTCAAAGCCCTGTTGATGAGAAGGAGATGAGAAACTCCGGTACATGACCTCAGTATTATCTGCCAACTACCGCTAGCTAGCAAACTAGTCATTAGTTTGCTAGCTAACTAGCACATGTTTAGGTTCAAATACTTTTATTAGCCAAACATCAACTATGGATTTGAATGTCAACTTAAAATTAGTGACTTTTAAAAAATAGGCATTTTCATTCAACTTTTCAAAATTGTCTGTCCAATTTTAGACACTAATAAACTACCATTAGCCAAAGTTAGAGTTCTTGCTGTTGATGGATCATTCCAGAGTCTTGGGATAGAGTTTGTGGAGGGAGAGCAATGCCACTTCTAATCCAGCATACAGCAAAACATCTGGTAGGTCAGAGTCATGGTTAGATCCCCAATCAAGTGGTCAGAGGAAGGAGCAGATTGTTGGCATTTCTGTGCAGTTATCTAATGGTTCTCGGTTCCTGGTACATATAGTGTTTCATGTCATCTTTAATAAGTATTGAAAAACTCAACGAACTGAATGTCACAGCAGAAATCTAAGACTGATCAGATCAGTTCTAATCTTCTGTTGTCTATTTTTGTGTAGCCTGTGTGAATTGTCACCCCCTTTTCCTGTTCTTAGCTACACCTAGTGTGGTCTATTGCTACTGTGGCCCATCTGCTGCGAGGTTGTTGTGCATTCAGAGGTGCTCTTCTGCATGCCTTGGTTGCAACGAGTGGTAATTTGAGTTAATATTATCATCAGCGGGAAGCAGTCTGGCCATTCTCCTCTGACCTCTGAGATAATTTCAATTATAAATTACATATTGAGGATTTACTGTAGATGCTGCAAAGTTAGCTCAGTGTAAATGTGTGGTAGTTAACAGCTGTAAGATTAAATTTGAACTCTGAAAGGATTCCTGGTTCTGGCTAATGAGTGGATGTTTGTAAGATGTTTGAAGTCAGCAAAAATTCAACTGTACATGTCCCAAAATAAGCTTAAATTTCTATTTATTTATTTCATTTAAGCCACTCATTAACATCACAGTGAATTTCCCACTTGAAGGCAACAAGGTGCAGCAGTATGATGTTGAATGCTGATGTTAGCAAGCAGACCTTCCTTGGAGTAATGGTATTTATAGCGAGACCAAATAAATGTAAATCCACTCTTGCATTTTACTTCTCCTCTTTCAGGCAGCTCTGAAAATGTTGGTGTCCTTAAAAAACATCTGCCAATCTCCAGAATCTCAATGAGCTAACATCCATTTGCACTTTTCACAGATGAGCCCTCTAAGCATGGCTGTCAGCTGGTTTTTGCTGATTCCTCCTTTGCACTGTGCTGTCTGCAGAGCAGTGATAGTGAAAAGATACTGTCTGTAGTTACTTTCTGACTCATCATCTTAGGTGACTGTTTGACTTTGATTCGGGCCCCATCCTCTGATGTGGCCTCTTCTGAAGTTACTTCACCTCTCCTTCACCTGATGGCTTTTAAAGCAGGATGCAGTCATAGGCCACTGAGAGGAACTAGATTGGTGGGAGTAGCAGTATAACTGCTCTCTCTTGGTTTTGCTTTGGTTATTTGGCAGCAGAGGGGCTTTATTTCTCATGAGTAGCTATCCGTAGCTCCAGGCAACAGATAGAGGAACCAGAAAATGAATTATTTCAGAAGTGTTGCTGTTGCAGTGGTGTGTTGCCTCAGCTTTAATTTTGTTGCAGACTTGATATAGTGAATTACATGGTTCAGCGTTCTGGCTTAAATGCTTTACTGTATGATGGGCTTGAGGACACGTGACTCAGTTCAGTTGTGAGTTCATTTGGGAAAGCTGTTAAGCTCACATATTCCTGTAAGTTACCATTGTGTTCTGACCTTTGCATTGTAAGGCGAATAAGTCACTATAGTGTGTCAGTAATTGATTCCATTTCATCCATTGATTTTCTTCCATTTATCCAATTCAGGGCTGTTGGGGCTGAAGCCTATGGTAGCAGTAATAGGGCAAGAGGTAGGGTAGACCATGGACAGGCCACCAGACTTACATCCATGCTCACATACACACCTACAGTCAATTTAGAATCACCAGCTATCACACATGCTTTTGGAGTGTGGGAGGAAGCTCGAGTACACGCAGGGAACCCACACAGACGTAGTAAAGATTTAAACCTGGGAAATGTCTGAGTGTTGTTCTAACTAATTGGAATTTTTATGTAAGGTCTCTCCATTATCACCAGAAAGGTACTAAAGGGTAAAACTCCTGGTCTCTTTGTAACACGAAAAATGGCCTTGCAGCTGTTTATCTTGGTAGTATTAAAATCTTTCTCTAGCATCTGTCTATGTTATGTTTACCTGTGTCATCAGCCATGTGAAAGTCAGTCAAAGGCCAAAAATCAAAGTTGAGCTGTAGTCAAAAGTGCAGAACAGCCTCAGAATTGGGCTGACAGTACATCCTGTGAAGATGCGTGAATGCTTTATTTAATCCTGGCTGCAGAAAGTGATCCTAAAACTAAAATTCAAGTATTATTTCTACACTGAGAAAAAGTAATGTCATACTTTGTATAGCAAGTACAGCATCTATCCTAGTGCACAGTGTTGGGGAGTAAAGGAATACATGTACCGCCGTTACGTATTTAAAATACAAAATATGAGTACCTGTATTCCGTTACAGTTACCGTTTAACAAGGTGGTATTCAGAATACAGTTACTTTGTTGAAATAAATGGATTACACTGCGGTACTTTCCTGTTTCATATTGTCGCGGGTCAGGACTGTTTGGGTCTTGTTTGACAGCTTGTTCCAGGCGGCAGCGTTACGGTTGCCATGGTTACAGGGCGACGCTCTCTCTCTCTCTGCGACTGTGTGTTTCCTGGGTGAGAGAGCGCCTTTTCGTTGTTGTTGTTGTGTGCTAAGCTAACAGGCAGAATGCTACAAGCATACAGGGAGTGCAGAATAATTAGGCAAGTTGTATTTTTGAGGAATAATTTTATTATTGAACAACAACCATGTTCTCAATGAACCCAAAAAACTCATTAATATCAAAGCTGAATGTTTTTGGAAGTAGTTTTTAGTTTGTTTTTAGTTTTAGCTATTTTAGGGGGATATCTGTGTGTGCAGGTGACTATTACTGTGCATAATTATTAGGCAACTTAACAAAAAACAAATATATACTCATTTCAATTATTTATTTTTACCAGTGAAACCAATATAACATCTCCACATTCACAAATATACATTTCTGACATTCAAAAACAAAACAAAAACAAATCAGCGACCAATATAGCCACCTTTCTTTGCAAGGACACTCAAAAGCCTGCCATCCATGGATTCTGTCAGTGTTTTGATCTGTTCACCATCAACATTGCGTGCAGCAGCAACCACAGCCTCCCAGACACTGTTCAGAGAGGTGTACTGTTTTCCCTCCTTGTAAATCTCACATTTGATGATGGACCACAGGTTCTCAATGGGGTTCAGATCAGGTGAACAAGGAGGCCATGTCATTAGTTTTTCTTCTTTTATACCCTTTCTTGCCAGCCACGCTGTGGCGTACTTGGACGCGTGTGATGGAGCATTGTCCTGCATGAAAATCATGTTTTTCTTGAAGGATGCAGACTTCTTCCTGTACCACTGCTTGAAGAAGGTGTCTTCCAGAAACTGGCAGTAGGACTGGGAGTTGAGCTTGACTCCATCCTCAACCCGAAAAGGCCCCACAAGCTCATCTTTGATGATACCAGCCCAAACCAGTACTCCACCTCCACCTTGCTGGCGTCTGAGTCGGACTGGAGCTCTCTGCCCTTTACCAATCCAGCCACGGGCCCATCCATCTGGCCCATCAAGACTCACTCTCATTTCATCAGTCCATAAAACCTTAGAAAAACCAGTCTTGAGATATTTCTTGGCCAAGTCTTGACGTTTCAGCTTGTGTGTCTTGTTCAGTGGTGGTCGTCTTTCAGCCTTTCTTACCTTGGCCATGTCTCTGAGTATTGCACACCTTGTGCTTTTGGGCACTCCAGTGATGTTGCAGCTCTGAAATATGGCCAAACTGGTGGCAAGTGGCATCTTGGCAGCTGCACGCTTGACTTTTCTCAGTTCATGGGCAGTTATTTTGCGCCTTGGTTTTTCCACACGCTTCTTGCGACCCTGTTGACTATTTTGAATGAAACGCTTGATTGTTCGATGATCACGCTTCAGAAGCTTTGCAGTTTTGAGACTGCTGCATCCCTCTGCAAGATATCTCACTATTTTTGACTTTTCTGAGCCTGTCAAGTCCCTCTTTTGACCCATTTTGCCAAAGGAAAGGAAGTTGCCTAATAATTATGCACACCTGATATAGGGTGTTGATGTCATTAGACCACACCCCTTCTCATTACAGAGTTGTATGCTTAATTGGTAGTAGGCTTTCGAGCCTATACAGCTTGGAGTAAGACAACATGCATGAAGAGGATGATGTGGACAAAATAGTCATTTGCCTAATAATTCTGCACTCACTATAGCTCTAAAGAATAATGGGCATTGTAGTCCGAGTTGCAGGGAGAATGGACACAAAGCTTGTTTTGAAGCCAATGGACTGCTGTTATGTGTATGTGAGCGAGGAGGGAGAAAAAGGGGAGTGGAAAGGTAAGAGTTGTCATCGAGATAAAACGGGAGCTGGAAGCATGTAAATATAATAATAACCACTGCAGCCAAGAAGAGTGCCTGACGAGACCAGTTGTAAGTAAGCTATTAAGACTCATGTTTTCCTCCGAAAACAATAAGTTCCGTTGGAGCAGCCTTTCGACGCCTCTCTCTGTCTCTCGCAAGAAAAGTTGACCCACACAACAAAGTAAAGCTAGTTTTCGGCTACAAGCCGACAGGGACCCCGCCGTATTAATCAGAGGTCCCTTTAGTACAGTTCTGAGTCGCGGACCTTCAGTAATAGTAATAAATCACACAGCAATAGTACATTCACGTTGTTGTAAAAAGCATGATAATATATTAAGTAATCCAAAGTATTTAGAATACGTTACTGTCATTGAGTAACGTAACGGAATACGTTACAGAATACATTTTGGAGCATGTATTCTGTAATCTGTAGTGGAATACATTTTAGAATAACCTTCCCAACACTGCTAGTGCATCTATGCTAGTCCTCAGATCAATGGCCAAAAAGCTTATAATGATGAGTGGTGGATGATTATATTTTAGAACCATCCTTTTAGTAAAAGTAGCAATGAAAACACTTTGCAAGAAACTGTATTACTGGCAAATAAATATAAATGATCAGAAGCAAAAATAAATAATCAACAGAAAAATTAGTATGAAATTAGTTTCATCAGTTGCATCACTGCTGAAACAACACAAATACTCATGAAAAATGAATGTTGTGTGTTGGCAAACAATCCCTTCTGTGTCTAACAGCTGCACACGGAGGAAAAAACAAGTGGGTTTGCAATTAGAATGACATCATTGGAAAGATGTAGTTATTTTACCTGAGTGATCCTCTCTCTCTCTCTCTCTCTTATATATAGGCACTTCATAGGTTTAAATTGTTATTATGCAATACCATCAGGAGGCATTAAATTGAATTGATTCTGCAGCATGACAACAAGCCCAATTATACAGCCAGACTTCTAGAGAGTAATCTTCAGCAACTAGAACTACAAGTATGATACCAGCTGTCCACTTTGACAGCCTTTTGACTGGCTCAGATTGTCAAAAGTTAACAGTTCAGGAAAGACGCTTCTCTCAATTTTGACTGTTGTGTATAAAACAGGCCGTGTGGGTCAGGTACAGGTTAGCCTGTCACAAACTTTTGCTTCAGACACTATGCCAAATGGGGAAAATTACAAGTCATCAGAAAATCATATGCTATGTATATTATGGAAACCACCACAGAAAAGGAAGACAGCCACATAAAAGCCTGGGAAACTGCTTAAAACTAAATAAAGCCAGTGGAGAGTTCTCAGAGGTTTTTTTTGCCTTCTTTGATACAGTAGGCTATGCACCAGAACCCCAGATTGCCTCCCTATGAAAACAAAGGAGACCAGAGAGAGAACTGCAAATTGAATTAAAGGAAAAAGAAACCCAACTGTCCTTTCTGGAGATTCAGTCTTGGTTGAAAAAAAGTTTCAAAATAAAAGCTAAGGTGACGTTAGGGCTGCTCAATTAATTGAATTTTAATCACGATTACGATCTGGGCTTTCAACGATCATTAAAAATGACTCAGCCGATTATTAGCCCCTCCCTCATGCTTTATTCTCGCGCTGCTCCGTGTGGTAAATCAAGCGCACCTCTCTGCATTTCGAACACGCATCACAACAATTAAGAGGACCCGAGGGAAGCTCGGAAAGCTAAGCAGAAGTTATTTGGAGAGGAGAGGTAAAAAAAAAAAAAAAAATTCAGTGGTGTGGAAACATTATGGGTTCGGGGGAGTCAGACGTGGATCAAGTAGACATAGTGTGTAAACTTTGCTACGGTGTCGTAGCTGCACCACAGAGCAACACTGCAAAGTTCACTAAACATAGATGTTTACATTTTTCATTTATTTCTTATATTGCAAACATTTGCACTGTTATCAGTATTTGCACACTATTTTATATTATTTTTTAAAGTCATTATTCAATACATTGTTATTGTTAACCCTTTAAAGCCGGTCAGAGCAGCACGCTCCGTTTTGTGTAACTATTTTTAAATCCCTGTAGAACCTGAACCATGTAAGCTAGCCAAAGGAGCTTGCAAAGAAAAGCGTCTGGACTTCTTTAAGTTGCTTGAAGACGTTTCACCTCTCATCCGAGAAGCTTCTTCAGTTCTAAGGTCAAATGGTGGAGAGTCCCAGATATAAACCTAGTGGGAGTTTCCCCCCACAGAGGGACAAAAGGACCCCCTGATGATCCTCTAATCGCCTGAGCCAAGGTGTGTAACTGGGTGTGGGTCCCAATCAGCCAGAGTTTCGGGTGTGTTCATTGTGAAACCTGGCCCCACCTTATCATGCGAATTCCTGAGGTCAGATGGCCCAGGATGTGAGTGGGCATTAAGGCGTCTGGGAAGGGATCTCAAAACTGGATTATAGATGGCAGAGAGTTGGTGTTGTAAACCACCGCCTCTGTTCAAAGATGGTCGCTCACAGTGGCCATAGATGACTTCTTTCACTCCTCTTTCAAACCATCTGTCCTCTCTGTCCAAAATGTGAACATTGGCATCCTCGAAAGAGTGTCCTTTATCCTTAAGATGCAGATGGACTGCTGAGTCTTGTCCTGTGGAGGTGGCTCTTCTGTGTTGTGCCATGCGCTTGTGAAGTGGCTGTTTGGTCTCTACAATGTAGAGGTCTGAGCATTCCTCGCTGCACTGTACAGCATACACCACATTGTTAAGTTTGTGTTTTGGCGTTTTGTCTTTCGGGTGAACCAGTTTTTGTCTGAGCGTGTTGCTGGGTCTGAAATACACTGGGATGTCATGCTTGGAGAAAACTCTCCTGAGTTTCTCTGATACACCGGCTACATAGGGGATGACAATGTTGTTGCGTCTGTCCTTCTTATCCTCCCTCGCTGGTGTCTGGTCTTCTTTTCTGTGCCTCTTTGCTGACTTTAAGAACGCCCATTTAGGATAGCCGCACGTTTTGAGTGCTTCCTTTACATGTGTGTGTTCCTTCTTTTTTCCTTCAGGCTTAGAGGGAACATGTTCTGCCCGGTGGTGTAGGGTCCTAATTACTCCAAGTTTGTGTTCCAGAGGATGATGGGAGTCAAAGAGGAGGTACTGGTCCGTGTGTGTGGGCTTCCGGTAAACTTCAATGTTGAGGTTGCCATCCTCCTTAATGTGCACAGCGCAGTCCAGGAAACGCAAACAGTTGTCCTTTGTGTCTTCCCTGGTGAACTTGATGTTTTT
This sequence comes from Mchenga conophoros, assembly GCF_057382185.1. Lineage (NCBI taxonomy): Eukaryota > Metazoa > Chordata > Actinopteri > Cichliformes > Cichlidae > Mchenga > Mchenga conophoros. Next base: position 38,074,574 of record NC_140547.1, on the reverse strand, counting down.
ATCCACAGCGTTAATGTGCGCAGTGAAGGATTCCACTTCTTGTGTCTTGATTTTGACCCAGGTGTCGTCTACATATCTGTACCAGTGGCTGGGTACTCTTCCTTTGAAAGAGCCAAGAGCCTTCCTTTCCGTCTTCAAGCAACTTAAAGAAGTCCAGACGCTTTTCTTTGCAGGCTCCTTTGACTACGATGACCTGGATGACTGAGAACCTTCACAGACATGTAAGCTAGCGCAATATTTTTTTTTTTGCATATGAAACCGGAGGAGTTGTACTTACATCTTATGCCATCAGCTTGTCCTCGGTCACGGTTTCCTTCCACATAAAGCTTTGCAAAAATTGCATAAAAAGCGCTTGCAGGAACAAAAACATAATATTCCAGAAACACGCTTTGCCGATCCGATCAGCTGTTCGTAACACTTCCCACATTGAAACAGACGTCAGCGCGAACTTTTGCATTTCCGCCATTACCTGGCCGAAACCGGAAGTGGCGTCATTTTCGCGGAAAATGTAGTTTTTACTTGTAGGCCTTAAAAGCCTATACTGGTGTTTTTATAAGTCATGTTTGACTTTTCTGAATAGTTTCTGGGATGCTTAGAATTCGAACTGCACTGCTGGAAATAGTTTATTTTGATGCACATGCTGTTTTCTTTGCAAATTTGCATCATAGGATTGTTTTTTTGTTTTTCCTGCAGTATATAAGAATTGCTGTATCTCCAAAATAAAACTATGAAGACACTCAAAATAAATTTCTTGTTGTTGTAAACTATTTTTTGCAACTTTTTTGTATTTAAAGTTTTGAGGGATAAACCTCTATTTCTAAAGTAGAAATATATGTAAAAAACAAAAACAAAAACGATTTTCAATTGTTTTGTAGTTTATTGCACTTTTTGCAATTAATGTTGTTACTATGGACTTAATGCAGACATATTATTAAAATATGGGCTATAACAGTTGTATTGATGTATAGCAACTTGAAATGCTCCCAAAAATGGCACTACAACATGTAAAAAAAATAATATAAGCTCTGGCGGGCTTGGTTCTATGGTAGGTCTTAAAGGGTTAAATAAATATCGTCAAATAATCGAGATCTCAATTTCAGTGAAAATAATCGTGATTATCATTTTTGCCATAATCGAGCAGCCCTAGGTGACATTACCCCACCTTTTGTTTTTCATCCATCCTTAACATCCGTTTTGCATTCTTCTTTGACTTTTTAGCAAAGGGAAGTTTTCGTACAAGAATTTCTGCCTATTAATCATTTATCAGCCAGAACCAACAAACAAAAAAAACAAAAAAATTCTGGCCGGTGGTGAGACGAGGGAAGTCAAAAATAAACTACAGTCAACTCTTAAGCTACAGCTTATCCCACTGAGCTAATCAGCCAGCATGTTAAGATCACTCCACAGCTTATATTATTCATTTATAAACACAGTGACAGGTCAGAGGCTCGTCCAAGCCCATTTGGACGAAACACACAAGACGGAAATACATGTTACATGTACTATACACTTACACTGATTACACTGAAAGCTGTCAGATCAAAACCATTTCATGACCAAATAGATTCTCAACCAAATGTCATCGAATTATAAAATAGCCAGTGTTCACTTCGATATTTACTGGTTTCTAAGACAGACTCAAACTGAACAATTTTCATAGCAACTGGGGAGCAAAACGAAATGCATGTGCACAACAAGAGTGAGATCACCAGAGCAAATTTTAACTTCCTGTTAAAAGACATCACTATGAAAAAAAAAGTAATATAAAAGTATTTTACTGTGTATTTTACAGTTTTGTACTGTTCTTCTAGAATATCATTAAATTCACATAAATAGACTGTGATTTTACATTTCAAATGTAAATTAACGTAAAATCACTGTAAATGTAATAAAACATGATTTTCTTGTTTTTTAAATGTATTTGTTTGTACATATGCATATTTAGATTGTTAGAATACATTCACAAATGCATCATCATTTCACAAATATCTGTCCGTTATTTGAAAGATTGAACTGTTAAATTCAAATGTAATGCTATGGAAAAATATATAAAATGATTCTTATAAACTGTTTTTACATCAAATGATTATTATTATTATTGTTATTTAGGGCGATCATGGCTCAAGAGTTGGCAGTTCGCCTTGTAATCAGAAGGTTCCCGGTTTCGTTTCGTTCCCACTTTTGCCGAGTGATTGGTCATTGGGGATCTCTATGTAATATTATGAGGTCTTTAACCTACAATCCAACGTGCCTTGTACTAGCTGTATTTTACACTGAATTTTACATTTACCAAGCTGTTAATTTCAGATGACCTCTAAAGTGTCTCAGGTTGTCTCGCAAATCTATGTGAGCATATATACCGAAGGCGAAGATTGAAAAAGCCAATCAGTGTCGCATGTTTTTTGGTCAATGGGTCAAAATGTTGTTTTTTTTTTTTAAGTTTTAAACTGAAAACAAAAATAATAAGTTTTCAAACTTTAGCACAGCACTGTAGGCTCTTCTTTTATCTTCATGAAGTGAAAATGCATTAAAAAAATACATGATGTAGAAATATGTCATGCTGCATGTATCCATGCATATACACCTTTGGGTATCTCAGTGCAAACTGGTTCACTAGATTAATGTAACATATTGTAATTCTAAACTTTAAATTTTTCAGTGGTGATATCAGATACATTCGATTGCCAGATTTCAAAGTGTGAAATACATCTGTTCAATGACAAAACTCTCCCCTGGTGACTTTTCTTCGTGCTCTTTAAAGTCCTTTTGAATGTTGCAATTGACACCCGCTGCCCTCATTCACTTATAATCAATGTGCAATCAGCCTCACATGTAATTTCAGGGCTATTAAGTAGCGGCCTCAGTAATGGTCTGCGGCAGAGATAATACACTGATTGAGACTGAGCGATCCTCATCTCCTGTGTTAGAAACCTTTGCACACACACATTATTTAAAGTCCGTGCCTAATTACACGTTATGAAAAGACATTAGGGGAAACTTACTAAAAGCCATGAAGCATTAAATGTCAAGTTCATTAAAAATCTGCTGCCAGTATTTGGAGCATTTTGTAATAACTGTGTTATGCTTATTGGACATTCAAAGTTAGATTTAATGGGGATTGGAATACTTCTAAATATAGATGCACCACTACGTTTGTGTGATTTTTATATTATTGTAAAGCAACCTGGGTATATTTGGTCCCAGGGCTTTTCCATTTAAAGCAGCAGGTAATTTAAACAACCCCATATTATAAAAATTCCCAATCAGTTTTGTTTGCTTTACTCATTGACATTCTGTCAAACCGAGAGGATTCTATCTTGGCCCAGCTGTGAGATATGAGTCAGCAATGCATTATTCAACGTGGTTAGCATTATTAGGGATGGTATGAAGCGACTCAAAGTACCTCCGAGATTTAAGGGCGGAGAGGCTGATGTTTTTAAAGGGGTTCTTATCGGAAGTTTAGTTCGGGAAAGTTGAATCCCCTGCGAGCTTTGTGTTTGAGTAAGAGGGGAGTGAATGCTTGAGGGATGAATAATGCAGGTCAGGAACCTATTGTTTGGTGAAGGACCTATGCAGCCCAGGGTGCTGCAAAGGAGACTTTGTGAAATATTGATTTACCACTTAGAAGTTGTTGTCTGGATGTTGCCCATCTTCTAGGATGTGAATGGAGATATAAATCAGCTTTGTCTGTTGTTGCTTTGGCAACAGTGGGAAGAAAAAAACTCTAACAGGAAGAAACCTCGGTCAGAACCATCCTGAGGGAGGGAGAGTCTTCTGCCGTGACCGATTGGGGGTGAGATTTACACCATTACATCAACATCACTTTTACATTTTTTGATAACCATTATACTTGCGCTCTATACTAACATACTAAAGACGGTAAACATTGCATCATAATCGTATAATACATTTACACGCTAAACGACTGCAAACACAGTCAAACCCATGGCTAATCACAGTCAGCCTCATCTGACTGGCCAGTCAGTCATCTCTTTTTCCATCAAGGGAATGCCAGCTTGACTTTGCCTCCTGTGGGCACGATATTAGTCCACAGTGGGAGTTCAATGTGGTGTTTAACCACATATTCACCGTAGGTAATTGAGAGGGGTGCTGTGCCACTCACAGTGTTTCACACTGAAGTGTCCAATCCTCAGAGAAACGGAGATAGCAGCAATGGCAGAGAACAAATACGGAAACATTTTTTCGATAAAATGACACTACTAAAATGATAGACATTGTCAGTGACCTAGCCTTTAACATATATGTTCATAAGTACAGCCTCTCCAAATCAAATCAGTTAAACAGGTTCAAAAAATTATTACTTTTTAAAAATGTCAGTCTTTATGAATGTAGGGCTACAGGACTGTTGAAGCAGTTTACATTAACTTTAGCTAAGTGTATGTATGTGTCATGGTTTGTGGAGACAGACCGTGCGGAGATGTGTGTGGTGGACCCAGGTGCGAACACAAGTGAGGATACGGAATGTACTTAAACAAAAGCGAGCCTTTTATTGTGGCTGATGATCACGAAAGAAACAAACGAGAATGAGGGCAGCAGAAGAGTAATAACTAAACAGAAACCTAAACTCTGAACAAACTATGAAAGCTAACTATGGCAATGGCTGTGACTCTGCCCATGGCGAGAAAAACAGACGACCTGACAACGAACAAAGGAAGACTGAGGACTTAAATACACACATGAGGTGATCAGGGGAAGTGGAGACACATGAGAACACAGCTGACTAGAATGAAACATAATGACAATACAGGGGAGAGTAACACTAACTACAATGAACAAAGAACACCAGACTCTTCCAAAATAAAACAGGAAACGTGAAGAAGACATGACAATACAAACTTGATAACATAAGACATGCAGTCAAAACAGCCTGGGAGGGTGAGGGAAACGTAAATACAGGGGAAGAAAATACAAGAGGAATCGAAATAGACAAATGAGCTTAGGTAATCTAATGAACTTGAAAATAAACCATAAACATCAAACATTACCTAAAACTTAAAACGCTGGGTCAAAGACCCAGGATCGTGACAGTATGTGTATGTGCAGAATTTGCCAAAAATTAAGAGGTATACAAAGACTGGACAAGGGTTGCTTAGGAATACATAAACTTAAAATACCATAAAATATATAAAGCTAAACCTTTGTTTTTTATCCTAATTCCATATGAAAACACTTTTGTCTACCAATTTCTGTATTTTGTATTTGATTTAAAAAAAAAGCACCACTCTCATTTAAACTACAGATGTCCTGGCATGCTGCCCTTTTAGCTTGAATTTATTTCAATATTCGCCTTGCTGGAGCAGTTGTGTGTGACAAAACAGCAGTTCTCATGCAATGCTGTGATGGACTTGCCCCGCTGGGTGAGCTAACAGGCCAGCCTTTCCCACGGGTGAGCACAAATGCAAACGCCTGTGTCTGTCCAGGTCGGGGCACAAAGGAGTAATAAGAAGCGGTATGAAAATGACAGATGACAGGGCGGGAGGAGAGGAAATGCGTGTCTGGAGTGTGGCAGTGATTGCTGAGAGGAAGTGAGAGGTTGGGGGGGGGATAAAACAAGGGATGAGAGGACAGGTGAAGAGAGGAGAAGTGATGGCATGGGCTATAATTACAAGATATAAGAACCTGGCTGTCACTTGTGCTCCTTTTTTATGTGGTGCTACGCTTCTCTGCTACACCGTCTCACTTCCCTTGTCTTCTCTTAAAATGCCTTCCAGTGTCTTCATCAGGCTTTCTACAGCTGCAAATTTTTGCAAATTGTCCACTTTTTTTGGTACTGTTCTCCTACTTTGACACATTCTGTTGTTCTCAGGCCGCACCGTGTTCAGAAATAACCATGTTATAATGCTAGTGAGCATAAAGAGACAGAGGTAACAAAGCCCAGTTAGCCGCACTTGTCAAATAACTGCATATCAAGTGCCACAAAACATTAAACATTCTGGCACATGAATGCTAAATTCACTGCTGGTTTCCAGGGGGAGTGCCTGCTTTTGCTTTACTTTGGTGGGGGGGGGGGGGACATTTTTATTGTCCCGCAGCCAGCCGGCCTAGTGTTTATGAAGTATGAGGAAATTGCACAAAAATGTAAATGCCTGCAGTAAAAAAAACTCCTGTATGTAACTGATTAATACGCAGAGGGAAGCATGGTTCAATTTTTTACGAGAGAAAATGAGTATGACAGAGAAGCGCAGAGTTGCCCGTGCCATTACACAGTGGGCATATTAATGTTTCATTGCCGAGCTGTTTGTCGTCTGTTCCCTGCTTTTTCCATCTTCTCTCCTCCATCTCCTCCGTCCTCCACGTATCCTTTTAATTTTCTTTTTCTTCAAATGCCTTCCCCCCACCACCACTTGCTTACTGAAGAGAAGAAAAGGATTCCTCATGAATTACTTAGCTGTAAAGGCATAGAAGCCAGAAAGGCTCGTAATCTAGTGCAGAGCTTTTTGGTCATGGCCTGTCTAACCATGGGGTTTCCAACTTTGGGATATGATCTCTTATACGATCCGTTTTTGTGTTATTTTGAGTTAAAATGTCCCTAGAACAACAATCTCGCCAGTTAATTAGGAATTGCCTTTTTCAGCTAAGAAACATCTCCAAACTGTGAACTTTGCTATCTAAATCTGAGTTAGAAATGGTTATTCATGCTTTTATTTCACCTCGCTTAGATTATTGTAACGGTGTTTTTCTTTGTTTGAGCAAAAGGAATCTTGACCGTCTCCAGTTAGTCCAGAATGCTGCTGCAGGGCTCTTAACTAAGACACGAAAAAGAGAGCACATTACACCAGTGTTACGTTCATTACACTGGCTTCCAGTACATTTCAGAATTCATTTTAAAATCTTGGTACTGACTTTAAAAACTTTGAATTGTGATGCCCCTGCCTACATTTCTGATCTTTTAGAACCCCACGCTCCCTCTCGCAGCCTGAGATCATCTAATCAAAGGCTGTTGGTAGTCCCACGAACTCGTTTTAAGACCAGAGGAGATAGATCTTTTAGAGCGGTGGCCCCCAGGTTGTGGAATGCTCTCCCTCCATCATTATGTTGCCTTGATTGTATTTATTCTTTTAAAAGCAGCTTAACAGTCATTTATTTAGATTGGCTTTTATTTAGATTTTTTTGTTAAATTTGCTGTATGTTTGATTATTAATGTATTTTATGTATTTCTGTTTTTATATTACTGTGAAACACTTTATGGTTTTTATCCTGTGAAAAGTGCTATATAAATAAATTGATTTGATTTGATTTAAAATTGTTGCACAGCTACAGCTGTTCCAGCTACTAGTTTTATCGTCATCATACTTACATGGTATAGATATTCCAGACCTGCAGGATGAACCATAAGCACTTTTGTGGTCCCCGACTTTCTAATTAGAAACTGGATCAAGAATTACAGAAACAAGTGCTTATATTCCGAGCCAAATTAGGTTTATATAGCAAATCAAAAGCAAGACTGTGTAGGTGAGCGTGTCACAAGGTTTACAGCCTGTGACAATTCAGCAGTTAATGTTGGCTTACATGGTAGAAACAGGATGCCTCTGTCTGGCAGAACTTCAATGACTCCAGCATACATAGTCTCAGTAGTGTACAGAAAAGTTTATTGTCAAGCCAAACAGACTTTGAAACTGGGTGAGCGCTAAAAGCTAGAATACGCAGGGAATATTTTGATGTTGTTGCTCTTCTAGTGATGGCAATTTTTTGAAAAAGAGATTTGATTTAGGTCTGTCTTTTGGAGCAACTCTCAGACCAAACATTTTGGGAAGCAGTCTGGAAATATCCTTAAGCTCAAAGGAAGAGGGTAAAAGACTAAAAACCGAAAAATCGTACTTTAGAACATGTTTTTGGACCTCAGAGGGTTAACCCAACAAATCATGAAAAATTAGGTTAAACTTTTTGTTCATGTCATTGCAGATTTCTGACATTTTGTATAAATTAAGCATGTAACAATTTGATTTTTTTCTAACAAAAAAAGTGAAACTTAAGTTACACTTGTGTTTGTAAATGAACAGCCCCATGTTGTGTAGCTTTCTGGATTTTATTCTTATTGGGCTACATACTTATTTATTAGACAGGCTATACAGCACATAACATCAAAATTCACGTTTTATGTAACTAAAGTGTTTAATTATGTGGGCTACAGAAAATGATTAAGTTATAGACTATAGTTATATGAAAAACGTGTATACTTACTGCATTTGAATCATTTAAATTATATGTAACTGCCCGCATATGCGATAACTTTAATTCAAATTCTTTAACTCTCACTCTCTTTTGCAACTTTGTACTTTTGTGTTACTCGCGGCAACAACTCCACTTCATTGTTAGTCCATTTAAAAAACTTGGTGCTTTTCCTCGACATTTTGCCACAACGTCTCAAAGAGCTGGAAAGTAAATAAACGACAGACAGAAATGACACAGGTCGAATCGTCTTGTGTTTCACGCTTGCGCAGTACTGGAACGTAAGCGTTTTCAGCTGTTTCAATGTGGATGCACAACTCTGTGAAAGCGACTGAAAACGCTAGTGTGGACGCAGAGTGTTTTCAGACGCATACGCTGTTTTCAAATCTATCAGGGCTAGTGTGGACGTAGCCTGACACTGAAGAAGCCACTTGGATGATGATGAAACGTTGCTCCCGCTGAAAACGCTACGTCCAGATGAACAGAATCAACTTTTTGGTTTCTAAAACTATGATTGGTTTAGGATGTGGTGAAAATGCAACCTTTGTTAACTCTATGCCTCAGTGGTTAACCTGGTTGATGTCAAGAGGTTCATGCAATTCTTCCTGCACTTCAGAATAAGTCATGTAAGACAAAGTCATTTGGAAAACAGAGAAAGCTTTGCACAAAGATTTTTAGTTGCACTTTTCCCCTAAATATTCTTCTTCAGCACAGGTATTGTGATAGATGTCTCCTATATTTGGCTTAAAGAGAAAGAGCAAGGACAGTAGATGACAAAAGCCTTTGGCAGCAGATTCACAAGGACAAGGTCAGCCAATGTGAATATGAAACTCTGCAGTTACAAATCAGGTTGTTTTTGATCCATGGGCCTGCAGAAAAACTGAATTTGTAAGGAATAAATGAAACCAGCAAATTTCAGTGGTAGAAGACTAATGGTTAGGGTATTGTTTTTTTGACAGCAATGTTACAAAAGTCTCAGAATTAATGGCTTGACAGTAAAGCACTATGCACAGCACCAAATGAATTACAACTTTTGTGGACAGCTCTATTTGTCAGTAAGAAAAAAACAGAGTGAGCAGAAGGAGTTCTCTATATTTCAAGTATAGAAGCAAAATCAATCTACTGTGTATACAGGTATAGGAGTTATGTTGTCATCATCAAACACATCCACTGGCTTGATCGTACCTTTTAGCTTTTAGAGAAGCATCTAGGCTCACACAACTTGTGCTTTCTTTTAAAATGAGAAGCGTCCATCAGGTTTCCATGTGGGTTAGGGTTTAGGTTAGTAAGTTAAACTGGAAAGGCTTTTAACAAGGGAAAACAAGGGGAAGAGGTTTCGGTTTAAAGAACTAAATACCATTAATATCTAAAATAAAGTGCTAACCTCAGATAGGTTAGAGGTTAAAGATAAAATATTACCTGCAAACTAACCTGAACTGTACAGTTTAAGGGGAAATAACTGGATCTTTAAAGCTGATGGAGGGTCACATAGGTTTTATTTCCATGAACTTTCAAAATACTTCTTGCCATATATACGAGGACATTATTCTATAACTTGGATTACGATTGACAGCAATACCAGGGTTGATTTGAACATGTTGTCCTGCTGTTTCATTACCAAGTTTTCTAAAAAGAACCCAAAAGGCTTTAGATGATTTTCTTTTTCCATAAAAAAATCAATTTTACCCATTTTAATCATCTGTGCTAACGTTTTGTGATTATTGGCCTACTTTCTCAGTTTTGCCTGCAGTAGTCCAGTTAAATTCCTGATGTCCTCAGTGAGTGGAAATATCCAGCATGTGGTTTGTGCAGGGCGTGTCCGCCCACAGCTGTGGCCTTTCACCACGTCAGAAATGACTGCATCAGCATACGGTTCTTTCCATTTCCCTGAGAGGGAGCAACTGCTTCATTGTTTTCACCATGACCATGGTAGTATAGTGCTGTTACTGTGAATATGTCAAGCATTTAGTCTGTCAGTTGCTGATGGAAATCCAAATATATCACTTGGTTGAGGTCTAGAGGCTAAAAAACACCAATTTCAAACTACATCTGTTATCAATTTGTGTCCAACACACGTTTTTTTTTAAAACCAGGACAGTGTGCTGTGTCATTCTCTGTTTAGAGTCAGCACAATGACTCAGAAAGAGTCTTTTGGACTCCACAGAATGTGTATTTTCCTGTAAAATAGCTTCTTTTCTGCATTGTTTCAAGCTTGTACTTAACAAAATGTCACATGCTGGGAAACCCACCCTGGACACAACTACTGTAAATGTTTTCCAGCACAGGGCAAACACATTGTAGACATGGATAGCATATTTTCCTGCATGCTTAATAATATATCACATCTTAATCAGGTGACAGTATGTAAGGGAGTTGAAGTAGGCTGGAACAATCTGGAATGGCGTTCTGACACTTTCAATTAATGAGTTATGAATTCATCAGCTCTTACAGGCAAATTTATACATAATAATAGCATGAACACACTCACTCAACAAATCAGCAAGTAAGGTCATCTGTTGGTCCCATCTGGACATTGCACACGTCACAATAAAGTTGCAGTTGCAGGATTTTTAGCTTTAAGCTATATTGCTATTTTAAAAATTTCACAATGCAGTGCTTCAAACACATAACATGTGCCTGTCACACAATCTTTCTTTGCTACCACAGTTACATTACAACAATACCCAAATTAATTAATTGGTGAATCTAAACAAATCTGTTGTTTGCTCTGCTCACAAAAACATTTTAGTTCTATTAATGATAATCAAAATTCTCAAAAGACTTAAAGGCTCAAGTCTGATAAATTATCATCACGTATGAACAGGATTTTAATTGTATTTGCATTGTTACTAGGCTACGTTTGTATTTGCTAAGAAACACAAACACATACAGTATAACTGAACAGTGTAGGGCTAATTTTAAGGTGAACAGCCATCATACACACAATACTGATAAAAGCAATGTAAAGTAAAAAAATTAAAAAATAAATAAAAAGGAGAAGGATGAAAATATTTTTGTCTTTGGTTGCTTAAAGGAGGACTGTGTGTGACACTTCTCCCAACTTTGTTGTAGAAATGTTAATGATGATTTACCATTAGGTCTTGACCAATCTTGTTTCGTGTTGCAAATACACGATAGTTATGAATAATTAATGCCATCTGTTATCTGGCAGCATGAAACGATTAATCACGCATTTGTCACAAGCAAGAAACATGATAGTTGGTAACCTCGAGGGGAAGAGAGACTCAAATCCTTTGCAGTAAAACTGGAAACGATGAACATTTGCCTTCAAAGTAAAAGTTGGGCCTTACCACAACTTGAGCATTACTTGTAGCTTTTACTTTGTGAACAGACTCTCTTTCTGGTTTATGTTGCACTATTCAAAGTTCCACTAATGCTTGGTCAGTAGTTTGCTAGCAGACAAATCAGCATCATTTTTGCTGCGCTATGAATTCTGGGGTTTGGTGGGTCACGAAGGACACACCCGACCCATCCTTAAAATCTGGGGAATCGGAGGACACATTTGTCAGCTGCATTTGAAGGAGTCTATGAATTAGGACAGCCTTTGTCGCGTTGCTATGACATAATCGGCCTACAAATGCAGCCTATGAATTTGGACACGCCCTCTGACTAGCATCAACAATTGCCAGTAACCAGTCGCAGAACAACTTTTTCCTAGCAACTGGAGGTTACTAGGGAATAGGGATGGGTACCGATAATGGCACCGGTTCTGACATAAACGGTAGTAACCAGACCGAAAAGCAGCGCACATTTCGGTGCTTTGTTTTGTTCCTGAGATGTCATACACTTTGAATTCTAGCCAATCATTTTACCTTTCCAAGGATAGTAGGCGGGCCAGGTACGTACGTTCTTTTAGAGCAGAGCTACAGATTAAAAATGCCCAAGGCAAAGCGGTCAAAAGTCTGGCTTTACTTCACAGCAAAAGATGCAAACTCAGCAGCCTGCAACAAGTGCTTTAACCCTCTGGGGTCCAGGGTATAATTGGCCGTTTTTGACTACTTTGATTTTACCTCTATATTTCACCTTTAAAAACTGTTTATCTTGCCTTGTTTGGTATCATTATTTTCAGCACAACCTCAAATATCTGAAATTTGGCATACTATATTAGCACAAGTGATCAAAATCCAGACAAAAAATTCAAAATCCCAGTAGAAAAAATTTATATTTTTTACTATAAAACCCACAAACATATTTAACGAAGCATTTTCTTAATTTGAAATGCAAGTAGAAATTTTACATTTCTACAAAAGTTATGTGGTACTATTTACCTAAAAATGAAGCCAAGGCCTCAGGCGTTTTTTATATAGTAATTTAAATCTATTTACAGAACAATCAAGTGTGCTGCATCAAATAAGAAGGCACACAAATTATATTTTATCATAACTCTGGTTTTACATGGCCCATCGACACAATTCAAAAACTCCGCACTTTCGACCCAAGTTGAAATGGAGACTCTGAATCGCTGCATCTTGTAGCTGTGTTATCTTAAATTGGTCATATGATTTTGATGCGCCGGCGCGTCCATCAACCCCAGAGGGTTAAGGTGATACTGTGCAAAGGAGGTAACACCTCGAATCTAATGAAACACCTGGCGACGCATAGCCTTGTTTTTAAAAACCGAGAAATGCACCGTATTTGATAGCTTGCTGCAAGACCTCACACCGAGCACATCTATTGCGGGTGTGGTAAATCTCCATTAGCGAGTTAGCGCGGATCGCCCCGTGCGTGGGGCTGGACGGTGCTTATCATTTTGCAGGAAAAAAAGAGACTGCTAAAAAGCACCGTTTAAGCACCGGCACTGTTTCAAGAGTACCGATTTGGCACTGGTATCGGATAAAACCTAAACGATACCCATCCCTACTAGGGAACCACTTGGTGTCTAGGGAGCTTTAGGAACCAATTTCAGTCGATTAACATTTAATGCTAACTTTAGATTGCAAACACGTTCACAATGACTAGATTTACTTATTTATCTTTAATGGGTACTTCCGCTAGTTCTTAGCACCAAAGTATTTTACTTTATCCTTTTGATTTTGACTGTTCCACATCTCATAGCAGTCCATCCAGCTAGTCCATCCTAGTGTGGCTAAACTAATTTTCAGACAAGCAAACTTTGCGTCCCATGAGGAGCAGGCATGTCTTTTTACATCTTTTTTGTTCTTACTGATAGTCATGCCGACCTGTGTATTTATGGTATCGCAACCAAATTTGCTGTTAAAAATCTTCACTGAAATCATGATGTTTAAGAGTTATATCAGTGATACTGCTGCAAAGAACAGACATGTTAAATTTTGTGAAATTTTTCCTCATGTTTAGGACTCTACATGTACAGACAGAAGATTACTTTTGGAAAGTTGGAGCACACGAGGACCGTTTGGCGTTAGACTTGCCAGAAAGCTGCTTAAGACAGCCACAGGCTCCTGGAAATAGAGTGGAAAAAGTGACTAAGGTGGTGTGTATCTCTATGTGCGTGTGTTCTTGCCCAAAAGAACCACAGATCTCAATCCCATTTTTGGATCAGCCACAAAAGGATTATATCCTCATGAACATCAGTGTCTGGTCTGATCACTGATAGATGGCTTCACTGAAAGATCTTGCCTTCAAGTCTTTTCATAATTTGTTTGTCATTCGTCTTTCAGAGACTGTTTTTTAACCAAATGGCTTAGTGTTGTGGGTCCACATGCTTAGGAGGAGCAGAGGTACGATACTGTGCTGGGTAATTCAACACATGTTTTGCTTCTTCACAAGGGCATCTGAACACAAGTTCCACGTCAAATAGGCCACCTTTTCTTTGTGGCGTGCACATGAAAACATGTCCTTGTGTCGGTGTTTCCTCTGTATCAGCAATGAAAACAGCTTGTGGTAATGTTGCGTGTTACCAGTAATGTCTGGAGAAACGAGTTCACGGAGCACCATCTGCCAAATACATTTACATATCAGGGACAACAAAATATAAGCTCATTAAATTCAACGCTTTTAGGACAGGCTTGCAAAATTTGCCCCTTGACTGACCTGCCATCCATATTTAAAGAGATGTTTTAGGTATTTTGAAATAAAATTGAATTAAAAAGTTACTAACGTGTTGTGTTAGAACCCCAATTGTCAACCAAAATGTGTGCATATTTGAAACACTCGTAAGATTAGAGCATGTGTTAGGTGTATCAAGCGGAAACAAAGACCAAATTGAGCTTTAAGATAAGATAAGATAAGATAAGATAACCTTTATTAGTCCCACACGTGGGAAATTTGTTTTGTCACAAAGCTACACATGTTAATATTTTATAGCAACAATGGACAGGATGGCTGCGTGCGATTTGGAAGTTGACATCCACAGTGACATATCACAAATTTAACATCTGACTGAACATTTTGAGCTCATTTAGGACAGGGCGCTTCTCTTTTTTTTGCAACAATTTCTGCTTTTGCCAGGCTCATTTACAGCTGTACCAACCTGACCAAAGAGCAGAACGATAAAGTTCACAGGTACCAAGAGTGGACCATTTGACAGTTACTAAAGAAAGAAAGCAACACAATTTTAAGTTAAATGGATATTGTTTGCTTTCAAATGTCCTCTGAATGTTTGGACTAGGTCAGAAATTATCATTTCAGCTGCTAAAAGATTAACAGCTCTGCCATTTAAAGACTGTACACAGCAGTGTGAACCACAAAGCATTAAAATAATTACCAGGGTTTTAATAGTTTTGCAATTTTCATTAGTTTTTATTTTTATTTAGTTTTGACTTCAGATTTTCAATTTTATATCAGTTTTAATTAGTTTTTACCAATTGTTTGCTAGTTTAGTTTAGTTTTTATTTTTTTGAAAATCCTTAGTTTCAGTTTAGTTTTGATTAGTTTCAGTTATAGTTTTAGTTGTGTTTGCAATAATTAAGTGTAACAAAATCCCAGTTTCATCATATCAGTCATGCTCTTCTGCTTATCCTTGGGTATGTTGCTATTCCAGCTACCATACTCTGCACCCTGGACAGGTCGCCTGTCTGTCGCAGTGCTAACACGCAGAGACAGACAACTCACATTCCCACCTATGGGTTCTTTAAATAAATAAATAAATAAATAAATAAATAAATAAATAAAGGCAGATGAACAACCATTGATACCAGGCAACTATAAAATGTATATCTTGGCCCCAATGAGACTATTAACTCTTGCAGCACCGGGTGTTCGTAATTTTGGTTCAAGTGAATTGATAAACTTTTTGAAGGCAATTGACTCACACAGTTATGTAGATATCCCCGTCCTGTTGGCATCACGCTGCCTTGCCTGGGGTTAGCTTCTGTTTTCTAGGGATGAGGGTTGAGTGTGCTCCCTTACCTTCTCAAGGTAAGCTAGGTTAGCCTTCTTGTGTGAGCTTTTCAAGTGCACTTTAAGGTTGTTGGGATTTTTTTCCCTTTAGAAATGTCCCTCATAATTTGTCTCTTTCCACTACAAGACACTTGCTTTATCCAAAACACAGTCATATTCAAAGTAATCCCAAATTGGAAGAAAATGAAGAATAACCAAAGAATAATTCAAAGCGATACAGAATCATTAACAACTTCACCACATTTTTCTAGTATGTGTTTACTTTTTACTTGTTTTCACATTGAAATACTCGCCAGCTTCATCAAAAGGAATACACACCCACACACACATATGTGTGCATGTAGAGGACACATTACTTACATATTATTGTGTGTGTTATATGGTATTGAGAGGAATTTAGTTTTTCTTTCTCTCTGCTCTTACTATAGATTTCCTCCCTGGCTGCAATCCTCAACCACGCTTTATGAAGATGTTGGAGGGAGATAAATCAAAAGGGGAAAAATATGGAAAAAAATCAACTTGATGAATCCACAACATCCCTCATTTGTAAGTTATAATGTTTAAAACCATATGAAGCCACAGAGTAATGCTGTGATCAAACCGACATATAAACTGACTGCGTTAAAAAAAAGTAATAACGGTAATCATTTTGATTGAGACCAGTGTGTCAGCTTCACGGGCTGGGGTTCTGAAAAACTACAAAGTGGAATCTGGCTGAAGTTTTTCCACCAAGCAACATAATGTCCTCAAGCAGAACTTGAAGAAAATTATTAAATAAGCAAATTAAGTAATATGATTTATGCATCACTGGAAGGAGTCAGGCTAGCATTTTGTGATTACAGTAAGAGTCATGTTTCCCAAAGTGTCACTGACGACATCCTAAAGCCTTCAACCTGCAGCAGATACAGGACGTGCTAATGTCCCTGTGCAGGAAGATGACCTTACTGTTGCTTTACTTGAACAAAATAGATTCAGATGGAGGACTTTCTAGTGTCAGACCTTTTTTTTTGTTGGACATGTGTAAACTTTCCTAAAAACCAGACAAACAGATGGATCAGTGATCATGATGGCAAACAGAAGGTGAAGCAGTTTGTTTGCATCAAACAAAGTTCTCAATGTTTCCCACAGATTTGGATTCTTTTTGTGAGGTGGGTGGGATGATTATCAATGTTCTTATATAACCAACAGACAGTTGATAGGATAGGTTCTAAAGAGTCGATCCAAGTGCAGGGTAAAATAGTCTCTTTGAAGATGAGCCTGGTACGTGAACGGATCCAAAAGGGATCCAGACCGGATGAACTGGGAAGTAACCAGATGTGAATTGTATCTGGTCCTGATGCGTTCCAGATCCATTCCACCATGCAAGTGCATGCTAATCTGAACCTGGTAAATGGATCTGTTGCGGAGCCTCTGGTAGATTTGGGATGGGTCCTGTCTGGAGTCACTTTTCTATCTCGGGGAACTGTGTTGGTATGTGGAATTGTAGCCCAGGGTTTATATTGTTAACAAATATTTATGTGATGATGTGTTTCAGATCATTTTGTGGAGTAACAAATGCAATGTAATGTGGAGTGTAATGAATTACTTTCCTTGAAAAGTAACTAAGTAATGTAATTTATTACTTAAAAAAAAAAGAACAAGTATTGTGTAATACAATGGTTTTTTGAGAACTGATGCCAACACTGCTAGTTATACACCAATTAGATGAAATACTGTATATGAAGGGACTGACCTGTTTTTTTTTAAAAGAAAAAAAATTATTTGATGTTTTGTTGATACTGTGAAGATGACTTCCCAGTTCATCCGCCCTGGATCCGTTCATGTACCAGGCTCATCTTGTCTTCCAAGAGACGAAGGTTTAGAAGTGTGAAATCCAGAACATCTAGACTCAACAACTCCTTCTTCCCCACTGCTATCAGACTCCTGAACAGCTGACCTACCTCAACTGCAATTTGCACATCAGGACAATCTGCACACTAAGTTCATTTTGCACATTAAGCTCCTTTGAACATCCTTTTACATTGACAACACTATACTTCACTTGTCTTCATTTACTTATTTTGTACTATCCTTATTTTTATCCTTATTTATCTTGTTCCTTCAACCCTACCTAACTTGGCATTTGTGTATGGACAGCAAAGGAAGAATATCATTGCACAGAGAAATGCAATTTTTTTGTACACATGACAATAAACACTTTGAATCCTTGAATGACTCGGTATGTTAGAGTGAGGTGAACAGTCAAAACAGGCAGTTCCGCTTCTTCTTCTTGGAGTTCTTCTCAAACATGACTTAGCTTGGGTACTGAGTTTATCCAGCTTGTATGTAAAGATGTCTTCTTTCTCTTAGATTTCTTGTAGAAACTCCTTGAGAGCCATCAAAATTTCCAGCTCTAAATCCTATTTGTCTTGCTTGACTTCCTTGATGTCTTGCTTTCCTTGCAGAGACTCCTGCAAAGACCCCACAGTTCCTCTGTTTTGTAGTAGATTTACAATGGTGGTACTTTATTCGCTCTGCTCCTGCATGACTTTAAGGTACAAAGCTTTAGCTATTTTCCCCTCTGGATCCAGTTCCTCTACCTTGAAATCATGACGGACCTTGTTGGAGCAGAACTGGGCTATAAACTCATTGATTTCAGAGTAGACTTTCTGTGTTTTGCTGCAGTTGTGACTGAGCTTCAAGGAGCTTCTGCTGGAGCTGCTCGATCTGCTCTTGTTGTTTACTGCATTGGACCTCAAAGTTAGCCTCTTTGTCAGACTTCAGGTCTGTATGAAGCTTCTGTGGCTTGGGTAGAAGACTCCACATGTTGCTCTGAAGTAGGGTGGCTGCTTTGTTCCTGGAGGGTCTTGATCACAACATCCCGTGTGGCAGTTGTTTGATCTTTGTCTGTAACAGTCAACACAGTAAAGTTTTTCTCTGTTTCAGATGTGGGCTTTTTCCACAAGCCTCTTCCATCTTTTTAATTTTGGTTGGTTTCTTGGAACAGACCAATTTACCTAATTTAAATGAAGTCTACCATTTATGTCAAAAAGAGAGGTCAAATATCTAGCCAGAAGCTTGCTGATATTGCTGCAATAGATAGCTGCTACTTGATAAGGTGCATTTAACCACATATACATATGGGGTGTATGTATACTTTTGTCCGCTTAGCACTCTGAAATGTCCTTCTAATGTTGGAGTGCTGGGCAGGAGTTAGGGTAAAGGTACAAACAATCTCGTCTAGCTTTCGCCCACTTTGTCTGTAATATATAATGTGTAATGATATCACAGTGAAATGCTTCTACTTGTGCAGGTTTTACACATTCGTTCAGTCCTCGATATACTTTAAGAAGTGGTTTTAAAAGGAAAAAAAAAGGTGTTTCTCCAGTGCAACAATGTGACAGAGCGCACTACATATTATCATTTATTTACAAAAGCATGCACATTTAGTGGTTTCACGCTCTCAGTGACAAAAACACAACCAAGCTTCTTTCATTCAGCTATTGCTTGTGTTGACACTTCTGGGTTCGGCCCTGTTGACTGTCTCGCAGTTCTCACCTGGTGGGAAAACAAGTCAAACAAACTATAAACAGCAAAGTGCTGTATACCCACTGAGCGAAACCTTTAAGATTGTTCGGTGTTTGAGCTGCTCTCCAAATGAAAAGAAAAAAAAGGAAAGGTTTGAAAAGTCTTTAAGATTTCATGTGGCTTTTGAAAGCTTTTCATTCCCTTTCAATGCCTGATTTTTTTCCGATTCATCTGACATACCTTAATGCTTTCTAAGAGCCAGAGGCTGCATTGTTCAGAGGGCGTTTTTGGCAAAAGTAGAAATATAGACTTCTACATATGTAGAAATACAGTACGAGAATCAGAGAACATGAAATATATATAAAGAGAAGTGAGGACTGTGGTTTTGCCTTATTTGAAAAGCTCTCAACATGATCGCATTTGGGAATTTAGAAGCAGATGGTGAATCAAAAAATAGAAATGCTATTTCATTTTATCAGAGAACACAACACCTTTATGGATCTTGGATAGAGGAACAAGGGATCGGCTGTTTAGTGCAGCTCACAAAGCAAAGGAGCTGTTATTTGATATGTCATATTGAAAAGATTTTCTGTTGCTAAAAGGGAGCAGACGGAATAAAAATAACATAAATATTCTGCTTTTTAAAGAAAACGTCAAGAAATTTTAAAAAAGGAACTGAAAAGAAAAAAAGTCAGTGTACATGAGTAACCTCCCCATGTTGCGCTACAACATAACATGTGTGCTGTACGTTAAAATCAAGTAATGAGATTTGTAATTGAGGACACTCAAGACAAACGGAAAACAGATGTCGGTATACTGAGAGGTTTGGAGACCAATGATCCTCTCAACATGTTCCATGGGAAGTCATAAAGCAGAAAAAGCAGGGGGATAGTAAAGAAAAAAACTAGGACCAAACACAAATGAAACACAATTTACATGAACTACCGCCCACACAAACATATGAAAACATCAGTGATATTCTCTTCGCATTTGACCTTAAAACCTTTTCTCTTTGCTGCTGTGGGGAACGTCCTCCAGACACTGACCTTCACACGTTGGCTGCATGACCAGTGTATCCTTGAGCCGCGGATGGACGGTATGTGTGTGGGTGGAGACCTTTAGTTAAATTATGCTGCATAAATGAGCAGCCCAGATTTTTATTAACCCTTGTGGATTTATAAGATTTATCTGACTGTCTAAGGATTTTGATTAGAACTGCAGATTTCCAAGGAAATGTGCATGGATATATAGGATGTACATTTGAGACCTTGAGCTAAACAATTGTCTTTTATTCAACATAAATGGGAAATAATTAAACTACCATAGACTTGTGATGCATAAAGATTAACCTAGTAGCCCAGTTAAGGTTTTACAATTTCTGTCTGGCACTTACTGACTAAAGATGTGCAGTTGCCTTCTTTTTTCAAGTTCTTAAGACAACCTTGACCTGAATGACTGAGAATCCTACACAAATACTTACTGACCCTTCCAATAGCAAGGGCTATCCTAGAGTCTGTTAGTGGTCCTAGGCAAAAATTCATAGGAGGGCCACTCTAAACAGCATTGTTCTTCATTATTGGTTACAAACTGACACCAAAATCAATAGCCTTATAAAGGATTACCCCAGAAATGGCAAAGACCATGTTTAATAATGCAAAAGACAAAGTTATGACTGTTAATACTGTTAAAGCTAGCTTTTACATTTTTTAGCTTGATAGCAAATGAGTACTACATTTAAGCACTAGATTTGCAGTCTTCTCCAGTGGATGTGATGTCACTTTTATCATTCAGTGCCATTCGTAAGGATGAGAATGGTGAGCTTAACAGGTCCTTTCAAGTCTGACTCCCAGCCACTGATTTTCAGTCATGGTCGGTCAAATCATGGCTAGCAAAGCTCAACACACCAGGCTACTCTTCTTACTAAGTTAGCAAATAGAAAATGTCAAGCAAACAAACAAAAAAGTAAGAAGAAATTACATCATTCAAGTGTTTCTGTCACGATCCTGGGTCTTAGGACCCAGTGTTTTGAGTTTTAGTTCATCTTGATGTTTGTAGTATGTTAAGCTCATTAGGCGTCCTATGTTCATTTGCTTATTAGTTTCCCCTTGTGTTTCCAACCCATGTTAAGTCTCCCCTGCTCTTCATGCGTTTCATGTCTGTGTCTTACGTTGTCAAGTTCGGGTTGTCATGTCTGTCTCATTATGTTTCCTGTTTTATTGTGAAGAGGTCTGGTGTTCTGTGTTCATCATGTTCAGTTTTAGAAGAAGAAGAAAGTGTGTACATTATTGTACTTTATTGAGCCCCGTGGGGAAATTGCTCTCTGCATTTAACCCATTCACTCAGTGAAGCAGTGGGCAGCCATTGGGCGCCCGGGGAGCAGTGTGTAGGGACGGTACCTTGCTCAGGGGTACCTCAGGGTAGCTGTTAAGGGGAATCGAACCCCCGACCTTCCGATCATGGGGCAACCACTCTACCTACTGAGCTATCCCTGCCCTATTTTACCCTCCCACTGTGACGTCATTATGTTCATGTGTGCCAGCTGTTTCCCCATGTGTTCCCACTTCCCTCATCATCCTGTGTGTATTTAGTCCGTGTGCTTTCAGTCATTTGTTGTCAGGTCGTCTGCTCATCCATGTCTCATCTCCAGGTACCCATGTCAGTTCACTATGGTTAAGGTTTTTCATGTTTTGTTATTAGTTCACCCAGTTTAGGTTATTGTTTAGTTTTCACCGATGCCCGATTATTTTTACCCTCGTTGCTAGCCTCAATAAACGGCTTGTTTTGTTTATCCACACTATGTTTTGGTCTGCGTTTGAGTCCTCCTCTGCAACACATACGGTCTGCCCCAGCCAGATCGTGACAGTTTCTCCCCACAGTTAAGTCTAGACTAGCAGCATTTAGTTATTCATCTTTATATTATGTTGCTTCCCCCCCCCCCCCCCCCCCTTTTCTTTAAGCTAGTCATTAAGCTAGCATATGTATGTTATTAGCCAACCTGAATTTGAGTTAAATAATGTTTAAATATGAAAACAATGAACCATAAAAATGTTATGAATGAACATCTTTTTCATCACGCTTAATTTGATCCACATGTGATCTTAATGACAAGAGGATTAGATTCCCTGCTCTCCCATATGGAAAAGAAATAGTAAAAACTCGCATAAGATGTGGCCTACTTCATATAGTGAATCATATAAGGCTTATATGATTTACTCATGAAAGTGGCCACTTTCTCATTACTCTCATATATTGTTTTAGTAAGTATCCAAAACATACAAGTTTAATTTATATAATTTTTCAAGGGATCTTATATCTGTTTTCACTCTTGTATGCTTTTCATACAAGTTTCACACAAGACAGATACAAACGTTATAAGATTTATATATATATTTTCCATATGGGCTATCTCCTTGCAAATCTGCATCTAAGGTATTTGCTCCAACTTTGTCACACAGTTGGCAGTTTTGGTGGTAGACAGTGATAATACCCCCCAGGCCTGCTGGATTTAATAACTTGTCTGTTGGAAACCAAGCAACAGACTATTCATTTTCATGGCTAAATATTTGTGTGTATGTGTGTGGTTTTTGGTATTTTGTTTTTTCAAATTGTATAATTGGCTTGCTTCCCTTGCATTTTGAATAGATACAAGTTTTATATGAGGTTTTCTTTATGGTACAACTAAAAAGACACCTCACAAAAATATAAATTCCCTTCAGTAGTGTGTATCCCCCAAGAGGTATTGGCGATGGCCTTGAAATGTCCTTTCTTTTCAAGCCTGTACTTGGAACAGATTGATAAAAGTATACTGTCTGACTTATGGAGTTCTTTGTCTAAAGTCTCCAATTAAAAGGTTCTAAATTACCCACCATTGTTATAATATACATTATAAAAATTTTTCTTTAGTCTAGGTCATGATTCCTGCTAATTAACCTCGTTACACTTTGAACTGTCCTATGGGACCCCGGAGCCATCTTACAAGCCACAGCCAGCCTGCTAATAACCCTCAGCTTTAGAGAGAAATCCCAAAGAGGAGCCAACGTTTTGGAAGCGGCATCATCGGTTAAATGCTGACATTTGGAAAGAATAAGTAGACTCCCAATGACACACGAACAAAAAAAAAAGCCCAAATAACATTGTGATCACAGTGTAGCACGGCGTGCTTTTGCGTGAAAGAGCACCTAGAAATGATTTCTCCTTGTCCGTGAAGCTCCATTATTTTTCTTCTCATGTTAAGACTCTTATGTGGCTTTCACTTATACAAACTTCTGAAAGAGAAGTTTTCTCAGAACTCTG
Source organism: Mchenga conophoros (assembly GCF_057382185.1). Lineage (NCBI taxonomy): Eukaryota > Metazoa > Chordata > Actinopteri > Cichliformes > Cichlidae > Mchenga > Mchenga conophoros. The sequence goes on along the minus strand of NC_140547.1, from coordinate 38,051,243 downwards.
CTCGCTGAGCTCTTTGTGTGCTATTTACCGTGTACCTAAAGTTTATGAATAATTACAGGAGAAAAGCCAGATTTGACTTTTATAAATGCAAATCAAGTTGGGGGGCTGCGAGGGGATTGTGCTGAGCCACTCAAATGAGGCGAGGGGAACAAAGAGCAACAAAGAGCAGAGGAGTCACCCATTTTATTAATTGTGTTGGTTTTAGCAGTTGCCCTTTAGAAAAGTCAGTTGGCTTAATTAAATTACTACGCACGCTTGGAGGAGGAAGCCATAGGAAATAGCCCCTTGTAAAATGGAGTGTTGCAAGCATTCAGTCCCTTATCTAATGAGAATGAGAGCCAAGAGGATGCTCAAAGGTCTTTATGTGTCCTCTGAGTCCTTCACTTACTGCTGTAATATCAGGATTTAGTTGAGAAAAGCAAAGTCTTTGGCGAAACCGCAGCACAGCTCCAATTTTCATGTGAAAGCAAGCGTCTAAGACATGCACACGAGTTTCAAAACAGCAGCTCATGGCAAACAAACACAGCAAGGGCTGATGGGAGCGACATTGCCAATGCTTTCAGCTCTGCCCGGCGCGCTCTCCTATATAGTGGCCTTTAAACCCTCCGGGCCCGTAAGTGTAAAGGCATGCTTTTTCCAGGTCAGCATGCTTGTTTGCTTCTCACAGCTGAGTCTCGTGGCCTGCTGTTAGCACAGCATGTATAGGATAATTAAAGGCGAGCCAAGGGGTCGAGGGAGTCAGCAAGAAGAAGCTGGCATGGAAGATGTTTCGACGAAGACATGCTCACCCCTTCCCCCCGACTGCACATGTTCTAATGCCCCCAGGCATTGCCAGAGGTCATGACGGCTTAGGGAAGCGGCATGTGCATATCCAGTAATATGGCCAGTAGAAAAAGCCACAGAAGACTGGGCACGCAGAGGCAGAATGGAAATGCCAGCTTCTGTTGTGGAGTTGCATTACATTGGTGGGAAGGAAAAATGAGGAGAGAGAGGAGCGATGCCAAAAACAGACAGGACATGGAGAGGTCGGGACACAATATAACCCCTGTTTCCATGCAGCCGAGGATTCCCTCAATCATATCTAGTCCATCTGCTTGGCGTAATTGGCAACAGTCAGTGCAAACTCACACAGTCATGAATCCTGTGAATGACATGGCCAACACATATCGACCAAAGTTAGTTCACAGATTTGGGAAAATACCATGACCACAACACAACCAAGCCAAAGGGTTAGCTTGATTATTTTAGCCAGTTATTTAGGGATTTGGTGCCCATTGTAAACTGGGATAAGTTCCAGTCTTTCATAACCTGAGAAGAGAAAGCGGATGAAAATAAACAGCCTATTGAATGACTCTGTACTTCACCATTTCAATCCACTGAAAGTAGAAGTACACAGCTAATTCTATTTTTAAAGCTTCACCTTCTGCATGTTGGCCATGACCTTAATGTGTTTTTTTAATGTGTTTTTTTATGTGGAAGTGATCAAATTTAGATAGAAGTGTGGAGTGCAAAGTTAGCAGCTAATGCTAGCAAGTGTGTTTAACAAAAGCATTTATTAAATTCTATTATTTCCTTTATATCAGTAGGAGACCATAGTATTAACTTACCCTTGAGCAATGTATTCCAAACAATGCCTACTATATGCGGCAATTAATTTATTGGCATTTTTAAGAAAATTCTATTGTTGTTGTTTTTACTTTTGGAACCTAACACCATTTTACTGGTAAACTAGCGTCACCACTCTTATTTTAAAAGTTTGTTTACTGCTAACTAACATGGGCTACCTTTGACAGCTGCCAAGATTTCAGAGGGTGTTATTTCCCCCAGTACTGAATGGTAAACAGTTGGAAGTAGAAAAGTGCTTCTTACTACTAATAAGTCTCATTCATTTGATCGCACACACAATCATACAAGTGCAGTTTTCTATATACAAGTGGCTTGTCTAACAGACTGAAGAAGCCATAATGACAGAATGAAACCTGTGACTCCAGCTCTTACTGCGGTTTAATTTTTTTCTGCAGTTCATTTTAGACACATCACTACATAACTAGTTATTGCCATGAACATGTCAATAATTCTAAAAGATATAAAAATGTAATATACAGCAGTGTGCAAAAGTTTCAAATCCCGAATGCCTGGAAAGTGTCTGATTGGGAATTTCTTCATTTTTCAGCATGACAATGATCCCAAAACCACTGCTTGGATATAGAAACACACAATGTAACACCAGCAGCCCTGGCTTGGCAGTTGTAGAAGCCCTGTTTTTACCTTATATGCTATATTTACATCTATGTTTGTACATGTTTCAATAAATTGCTGCTTATATTGCCCATTTTTCTAACAAAATATACAGAAATAATGGGTGGCTCTAGCCTTTTGCACAGTACTGTGATACAAATATTTTTTAATGTTAAGATTTTATGTAATGCAGTGAGTACTTATACACTAAAGTTACCAAAAATATTCAATTGATTCTGCTTAGAAAAGCCTCCAAATTGTGATATCATAAAAAAGGAAATAAAGCTTTCAGCATGGAAAAAAAAAAGAAAGCGTAGCCAGATTGTACTTTTACACGCAAATAGGTCATGAATGTTTTGTACATGGGCTAGAAGCAACCCAGTCTCTTAAATATCATCAAATTTGACTCATTTGTCCTTTAATATGATAATATGCTTACAGTGATTCCTCCCTCCAGACATTGCACTGTCTGCACTTTCTATCTTCCCTCAGCTATCATACCCTTTGACTCCTCTGATTCCTCTGCGTTATATAAGGAAAGTTCTCGTGGGACTGAGCGAGGAAGTGGGTAGTTGTTGTTGATTATGGACCCATCTGCCTGGTAGAGCATATTATGTAAAACATCCCTGTCTTTGTTCTGACAATTCTACAGGAAAAATGTGTTAACAAATATTTAATTTCCACTTAGACTTCCCTTTGTTGAAACGAGCAACCCCCCTCCTGAGTACGATGCTCTGATGGCTCTCCAGTCAGCCATGCTCTCAATCCCCAAATAGGAAAACAAACCTTGTTGTCACTGTTTCAGTCAAGACATTATGTGGAATATTTATGAAATGACTCAGAGAGTACAGTATGGCTTAGAACCCTGCATCTATGTATGCAGCAACAGTAAATAATTGGTATAATTTCATCATGCCCTGAAGGGAAAAAGAGGAATGTATGTCCTGTTTATTTGACTTTGTTATGCTGACAGAATTGTTTGCTTTTGCTGTAAGGAATTATAGAATTGTAGAAAATAAAATCTATTCACATTTTTTGATGCTGTAAGTTTACACTTAATCATCCACAGGTCCAAATAACTGGCAAATTACTCCAAGATTAAGCAGATGAAAAAACAGAAGGTTTTTCCTGGTAAAAGGGAGTTTTTCCTTCCCGCTGTTGCCAAGTGCATGCTCAAAAGGGGTCCTTTGATTGATTGTTTGGGTGTTCTCTCTATTGTTGCCGGGTCTTCATCTTACAATATAAAGAAAAACTGAGTTGAATTGAATCCCAAAACCAGTTTAAAAACAGAACAAACAGGAAATAAAACATCTCAGTGCATGGTGGCCAGCTTGATTCCCCCCCCCCCCCCCCCCCCCCGTAAATGTGAGCAACTTTTTGATGACACCACAAAAGGCTGTCTCACTTCTGAGATAAAGATGGAGCAGTGACCTGTTACCAACACTGTCGCTTTCTAATGCCAGCAATGTACCTTTGTGTGTGTGTGTGCCATTTCTGCTGTACAGATGGGCTAAGTGGGTCAACAGATGGTGCACGTGTGTTAGTGACTCCCTTCTGGTATTGAACTGACCTCCTGGCTGCATAGACTGAGCGGAAGGAAAGCTCCTCACGCCAATTTATAAGCAGCCCTGACCTGTTTGTTTCACATCCAGCCCATATACGGCACACATCTGGATGTACATGTGTCACTGAAACTGAAGTAAATTCCTCACATCAGCTCACTTTGGAACATATTGATCCAATTAATTATCCTCTTTGATGTGCTGTGGAGGTTATAAGCCAAGCTACAGCTGGATGAAGGTGGGCTATTAACTTTAGGCAGCCGAGGACTGAGCTGTAAAACTTGAGTAACTTGAAATTAGCACCTAACACATTATAATTAAACTTCAGTTACATTGCAGGGTCCTTTCAAGCTTCCCCTCACCTCGTAGCTGGCGGCACCCAGTGTGATGATGCTTCTGTTCCAACTGTTTTTATAACTCATTTCCACACTAGGTCAACTAAATCTGGCAACACATATTTTTTCTTCTTCCAGGTGCATATAAAACATTGGGCACAGTTTCTGGCTCATGTGTCCTAATAGGATGCACATAAAGCAGCATTGCAGAACAATATAAAAATAGTTTTATATTGCATAAACATTTTGGAAGGACCAGTGCCACCCGGTGCCCCCCTCCGGACACACCCCTGTATGCTTCCAGCAATGCAATACAGTGAATGCCATTTTGGTACTTTCGTATTTTTCTGGTGTGTGTGTGTGTGTGTGTGTGTGTGTGTGGGGGGGGGGGGGGGGGGGGTTGTATCATACTGTATCATACTGGTATCAGCAAAGGGAATTATATATCATGTTCTTTCTGTTTCAGCACTAATACTAGCTCACATACATTTATTTGATCAGTACTTTTCACACTGTATGTGTAGGCTCTTTAAGCAGCTCCTCACTAATCTGGTCTCCATTCAGGTTTTTGGTAGGCGCTGCATCCCAGAAACTCCTTTTCTGCTTTTTTTTTATTTCATTAATTTTTTAGAGAGATTTAGCCCTGCAACAGACTGACAACTGGTCCAAGGAGAGGCTCCAACCCTCCCATGACCCTGATTTTGAGCAACGGAAGAAAATAGATCCATGGAGATCGATGGCAAAGATCAAGATGCGATTTAGTGATTGCTGGCATCTTTTGGCTCTAACAGTATTGAATTAAGCTAAACGTGATGCTTGAAGATCCTGAGCTGGTGATATATTATCTATTAAATGGCTTTTTAGAGCCAAATCTATGTTTCTACTTTACGGAATTATTCCAGCTTAATGCATTTCATTTTAATGAGGTGTGTTTAAGTTGTATTTCATCACTTTCACTGAATGCAGAGAGAAGCCTTTGGGGCAGCAGGCTGACCAAATAGAGTGTCTCAGGAGTGAGGGTTAAAACCTTGGAAATGAAGTAACATTTCTGCATTTGCCCCCATCTCAAAATCAAAATTTATTTTATATTAAAATGTTTTTTGGTTAAATCAGTGAAAAAAGTCAAGCTTTGGGTATTTTTGTAACATAAAACAGGCGACTAAAAATCCCCTATTATTTAATCATCAACAATTTTGGTGTTAAGAAGCTGTAAGCCACTTGTATGAGTTTTGAAACTTAAATGCCAGAACTATGGCGCTATTATTAGACTGTAAAAAAATAAATACTACATCATAGTTACAAGATGTTAATAATATTAAACCGTTAGGCTTCCGTGTTCACCATGAAGACATTGAATGCCCGATTTGTCTACTATAGCTAACCTGGTTAAGCAGGCGGTCCATGTACTGAAGATCAGTTTCTTTGTGTTTTTCCCACATTAATGTCTGCTCTTTGCACTGTCTTATAAAATACAGGCTGCATGTATTTCCCCCCTACTACTTCTAACCTTATCTAACTAACAGAGGCTTTAAAGTAGAACTGGGTGGGTCAATCCAAATATTGACAGTATGGATACCATCATTGGTATTGTTATTGGGATGATACTAGCTTGATAGGATCGATATTTTGTTTTAAGTTAGGTTTATAGGCCACTTTGAATTATATATTTTTAGAAAATGTAAAGCTATACCTCAAGCATGTGCTATGAAAAATAACTGAACCTTTTTGTGTTGACTGTCACATTTCTTTTATTTATTTAGAAGTTGACCCAAAGTGCTTTAGAGACAGACACATTTACATTCCAGGTCAGTTTTGTTGTTATTAACTAATTATTATGGCAATTAAAAATCAGTGACTTAGTGGGCATTAAAATGTGTTCAGAATGTGCAAATTGATGATGATTCATCACACAGTGATCTCCCCAACATAAGCTGCCTTTATAGACTGAAAATATCAGAATCAGCATCGACAATACTGGCCCTGTATTTACCTGATATAGGATTGATACCAGAATTTGCAGTATCACACAGCACTACTAAAAAGTACAACATCTGGCTGTTGAATGGTCGGCTAACATTTTTGTTGAAGTGATGAAAAGTAAGACAAAACAGTTCTTTCATAATTTGTTCCACTGCAGAAAAGAAAGGATGAAAGCACTAAAAAAAGTGCCAGAGTGTGGAACATATTATCAATGAACTTTAAGCTCAGGGGAAACATTAATACAGCTGCACCACATCCAAACACAACAGCTAAACAGCTTTGAAATGTATTTGAATCTCACGGGAGCCCTACAGTGTCTATTATTCCCTCAATGATCGGTACTGTAACGTTGTTTAAAGTGCACCAAAATAGCTTTGCAAAGAAATGTGCAGCAAGAGAGTTGTTCTATTAAGATACACACACACACACACACACACACACACACACACACACACACACACACACACACACACACACACACACACACACACACACAACAAAACACTGCTGCTCGTATTATGAGTAAGGTAATACACATAAAAATGAAAGAACATCTCTTGGGTGGAAGATTATCCTTCCACTTGCCTCGCAAGATAGAGCATCGCAAAATTATCTCCCTACGTGTCCATGAGACATAAGAGAGAGAAGATACAGACATAAAAATCTGCTTCACGTCCTCTGTAATCTTTATGGAGCATGAAATAGTCACTCAAAAGCATATTATTAATGTTCATGTTAATCTGTTGTTGTTGTTTTTTCATAATACTGAAACAGACGATGATTAGGCAAGTCTGTCATCATCTGCAGGACTTACACTCCCTTGTGGAGCTTGACTTAGCTGCTGATCATGTTATTAAGGGCCACTGGAAGAGCTTAGGTCATTTAAATCCTACCCACTGTCAGATGGGAGAGTTCAAATGACTGTCTTTACTCAATGCATGGGTAAAATTAATCTCTATAATTTCGCCATATGCCATTCCAGAGACATTTTTTTTCTGAGTGTATAATGACTGTAAGAAACTGTGTTTTCTTTCATAATACTGCCCCGGTGTACACCCATACTGAGCCTTCAGCTCGATGTTTAAACCTTACATTTCTTGTCATCACAAACATGTTATTGAGTGTGTGCCAGAAAAGCCAAAGAGTGGAGTGTTTTGAAGTTTTGACAGTTTTTAGCTTCAGATGTGTTGGGGTTTGGATTTGGGTTCATCTGTTGTCACTGCCTTTGCTGTGGCTACCAAAATAATCCAGACACTAAGTGAAGCTGAGGTGGTATAAACAACACAGCTGAGTGTGATAGCCTCAGACACCTGTCAGTCATGCAAACATGGCCAGAAACCCTTTCAGAACAACTGCTATTTTATAATCCGACTCAGGAAACCCCCCCAAAAACAAACATTAAATTTCATTCATTTTCAAAGATGCTTCAAATATTATGGCTTCATTTATTTTGTCGTCTTACTTTGGATAAAGCCTTGGACAAAAACCTACAAAATTACATACAACAAATTGCTGCAAAATGCATGAAATGTTGCACGTGGTATATCGTTCTTTTGAATCCTGTAAATGTTGATGTTGATATGAATGTTAACTAGAAAGATACTGTATTATTTTTCTAGCCAATATTAAGTATTAGCTTAATATTACCTAGATATTACACCCTTTTACTTGTTTCTTTTTTGCCTATTTGTCACACTTGTTTCAGATCATCAAACAAATGTAAATATTTGACAAAGTTAATATAAGGAAATAAAAAATACAGTTTTAAAATGATGATTTAATTTCTTAATGTAAAAAGTTATCCAAACCTAACTCGCCCTGTGTGCCTGCTACATCTAATTGGTTTTGACACATTTGGCCACAAAAACTGTAATCAAGCATTTGACTATTAATAAGTAGCAAAGAGTCTTTCACACTGCAGTGGAGGAAATTTGGGCCACTCTTCTTTGCAGAATTGTTTTGATTCATCCACGTTGGAGGCTTTTCGCGTTTGAACAGCCTGTTTAAGGTAATGCATCTTATTTAGATTTAAGTCCAGACTTTAATTTGGCCACTACAAATCCTTCATTTTCTTTGTTTTTTGAGCTGTTTAGAGGTGGTGTGTTTCAGATCATTGTCCTGCTGCATAACCTAAATGTGCTTGAGCTTCAGGAAATGGGTCAATTAATCATGACAAGTTGTCTAGGTCTTGAAGCAGCAAAGCAGTCCCAGAACATAACACTACCACCACCGTGTTTGACTGTTGGTATATATTTTTTAAATGAAATGCTGTGTTAGTTTGACTCAAACCATCCAAAAAGTTTTTTGTCTTTTCAGTCCACAATATTTTCCCAATAGTGTTGTGTAGCAAGATGTTTTTGTCAAATTTAAGATAAGTATTTGTGTTTATTTTGCTTTGTTCCTCGTCAGTTTACATCTCTTTAGTGATTTAGGCAATTTCTTGATTCAGCAGGCTGGGGTGTAGCTAGTAAAATCAAACTTTCTAAAAGTGGGGCTAATCAGGGTGGGCAGTTACCTGTTCAAATAGACCAAAGTAGTTTTAGAAAGGCTTCTCTTAAAAAATTTAATCATAATTTAAAAATGAGATTTTGTATTTACTCAGGTTATCTTTGTCTAATATATAAATTTGATGATCTGAAACATTTAACTGTGAAAATTATACATAAAAAAACCCAAACAAACTAAGAAATCATGATGAAGTAAAGCTATACTTTACAGCTTATAATCTATACTAAACAGTACTGTAATATTTTTACAGTTCTCTGTAGGAATTCAATTCAATTCAATTCAATTTTATTTATATAGCGCCAAATCACAACATAAGTCGCCTCAAGGCGCTTCATAGATACAGAGAAAAAAACCCAACAATCATATGACCCCCTATGAGCAAGCACTTTGGAAACAGTGGGAAGGAAAAACTCCCTTTTAACAGGAAGAAACCTCCGGCAGAACCAGGCTCAGGGAGGGGCGGCCATCTGCTGCGACCGGTTGGGGTGAGAGAAGGAAGACAGGATAAAAGACATGCTGTGGAAGAGAGACTGAGGTTAATAACAGATATGATTCAATGCAGAGAGGTCTATTAATACATAGTGAGTGAGAAAGGTGACTGGAAAGGAAAAACTCAATGCATCATGGGAATCCCCCGGCAGCCTATGTCTATTGCAGCATAACTAAGGGAGGATTCAGGGCCACCTGGTCCAGCCCTAACTATATGTTTTAGCAAAAAGGAAAGTTTTAAGCCTAATCTTAAAAGTAGAGATAGTGTCTGTCTCCCGAATCCAAACTGGAAGCTGGTTCCACAGAAGAGGGGCCTGAAAACTGAAGGCTCTCCCTCCCATTCTACTTTTAAATACTCTAGGAACAACAAGCAGGCCTGCAGAGCGAGAGCGAAGTGCTCTAATAGGGTGATATGGTACTACAAGGTCATTAAGATAAGATGGGGCCTGATTATTTAAGACCTTGTATGTGAGGAGCAGGATTTTGAATTCAATTCTGGATTTAACAGGAAGCCAATGAAGGGAAGCCAAAACAGGAGAAATATGCTCTCTCTTTCTAGTCCCTGTCAGTACTCTTGCTGCAGCATTTTGGATTAGCTGAAGGCTTTTCAGTGAGTTTTTTGGACATCCTGATAATAATGAATTACAGTAGTCCAGCCTGCAAGTAATAAATGCATGAACTAGTTTTTCAGCGTCACTCTGAGACAGGATATTTCTAATTTTAGAGATGTTGCGCAAATGGAAGAACGCAGTCTTACATATTTGTTTAATATGTGCATTGAAGGACATGTCCTGGTCAAAAATGACTCCAAGGTTCCTCACTGGAGACCAAGGTAATGCCATCCAGAGTAAGAATCTGGTTAGATACCATATTTCTAGGCTTTTCAGGGTCGAGTACATTAACCTCAGTTTTATCTGAATTAAGAAGCAGAAAGTTAGCGGCCATCCAGGTCTTTATGTCTTTAAGACATTCCTGCAGTTTAACTAATTGGTGTGTGTTATCTGGCTTCATGGACAGATGGGTGGGTGTCATCTGCATAGCAGTGAAAATGTATGCTATGTCTTCTAATGATACTGCCTAAGGGAAGCATGTATAATGTAAACAGAATTGGTCCTAGCACTGAACCCTGTGGAACTCCATAATTAACCTCAGTGTGTGAAGAGGACTCTCCATTTACATGCACAAACTGGAGTCTATTAGATAGATATGATACAAACCACTGCAGTGCAGTACCTGTAATACCTACAGCATGTTCTAATCGCTCTAATAGGAGATTATGGTCGACAGTATCGAATGCTGCACTAAGGTCTAGCAGGACAAGCACAGAGATGAGTCCACTATCAGAGGCCATAAGAAGATCATTTGTAACCTTCACTAAAGCTGTTTTTGTGCTGTGATGAGCTCTGAAACCTGACTGAAACTCTTCAAATAAACCATTCCTCTGCAGATGATCTGTTAGCTGTTTGACAACTACTCTTTCAAGGATTTTTGATATGAAAGGAAGGTTGGAGATTGGCCTATAATTAGCTAAGACTGCTGGGTCTAGGAACACTGTAAAATAACAGCTTTCTGTTGTTAGATGTCATGGCCACCTTGTTCACCTGATCTGAACCCCATTGAGAACCTGTGGTCCATCGTCAAATGTGAGATTTACAAGGAGGGAAAACAGTACACCTCTCTGAACAGTGTCTGGGAGGCTGTGGTTGCTGCTGCACGCAATGTTGATGGTGAACAGATCAAAACACTGACAGAATTCATGGATGGCAGGCTTTTGAGTGTCCTTGCATAGAAAGGTGGCTATATTGGTCACTGATTTGTTTTTGTTTTGTTTTTGAATGTCAGAAATGTATATTTGTGAATGTGGAGATGTTATATTGGTTTCACGGGTAAAAATAAATAATTGAAATGGGTATATATTTGTTTTTTGTTAAGTTGCCTAATAAATATGCACAGTAATAGTCACCTGCACACACAGATATCCCCCTAAAATAGCTAAAACTAAAAACAAACTAAAAACTACTTCCAAAAACATTCAGCTTTGATATTAATGAGTTTTTTGGGTTCATTGAGAACATGGTTGGTGTTCAATAATAAAATTATTCCTGAAAAATACAACTTGCCTAATAATTCTGCACTCCCTGTAGTGACATGCAAAGCTAAAAACAAACAAATATGGATAACTTTGTTTGCTAATCTTAACAAAAGTATTACTAACAAAGGTCATTACTATAACATACATACAAGGTACAAACTCCTTGGCTACAAAATGAAGCCAAAGTTGTACACAGGGTTAATTTTAGTTGGGTTTTTTTGGCTACTCATCATTGTAAGTGATTTGATATTACCAGACCTCAACTCAGCCAACAGGACTCCACCCTGAGATTGTTCTCTCCATGGTGTTTGTGACTTTTGGATTCACCTGATAAATATCATGCTTCGTACTTCCACTTTAAGTTAAACTCTTGAATGTTGTCATGGGTCACCTAGCATGAATAACTACATGTGTGCTGCACCCACTGTTAATTCACCTTGCTAACCAAGCTTACTGGCATTAGCTGATAGCTTAGCACTTGCTCATTAAAGTAGGGTCACTTCTGGCATAATGCAAATAGCCAAAATAACAATGTTGAGTTTAAAAAAATGCAAAGTTCAAAATCTGTTAATGAGTTTATGGAGGCTACGCCCTTCCATTATTCAGTCTGTGACAGATTCCAAGACCCAGCGCATTTTTTACTATTTATTTCAACCGTCTTATTTTTTAGTGTATACATGATAATATAATGAAAAATGGCTTACTTTGCATCCAAAATTCCATACTATGCATTATATACTCAATATCCATATACAATTTAACACAGCTTTGACTGAAGATCTGCAGTTAAAAAATGACATGTTACAATCAATGATACAGAGAGTTGTGCTGCCAGTAAGAGGTGTGTTTCCATGGTAACCCAACTTCATTTGAAATGAGCCGAGTGCTGATAAACAAAGTAGAATAAAAGTAGAATATGCCTGCAAATGTAAGTGGAAGCCATTTATTTGAAGGCAATTAGAATGAAACTACTGAAGCTGGATTTAAAAACATATTAATGGATTAGAACAATACCACACCTGGATCCTGTTGTCATGATCCTGTCCTTCCTATTAAAGTTAAATTCATCAAAGACTTTTTTCTCTGACAGGGGTACACATCAAATTTTAAAACTAGCAATCAACCAACTGTTGATATTACTTTTAAAGACTCCAGTGCTCATAGTTTATCTGTATTTGCTGATCCTGCTGGGCTCTGCTGTCGTTCCCCCGGGTGGAAACTGTTAAAAGTTAAAAGCAACTCAAAGCTGTAGAAAACTGCAGACAGTTCTAAAAATTGAAGCAGTTTGCATCATCTCTTTAAAGAGGATGAAAAAAAAAGTGCAGTATGATCAGAAACAGAGTTGTAGGGGAAACTGGACACATGCCACTGAAAGAGATTTATCTGCATTTTCCAGAGGACATGCAGGTTTTAAAAAATAAATAAATAAAATCTTATGTTTAGGGCAAGCTTCCAGGAAAGGTGTGATAGAAGGGCCAAGATGCTGGATATCATCTCCTGCCTCTCCATCCATCTGCTGCGGATCAGACCCACAGAAGGCAGCCAGAAAGCTCAATGTTCCACGTAATGGAAGCATGAGTTTCCCAACCGCTGGACAAAGCACTTGCAGCGCTGATTTCCTCAGCTCGCTTCACGCTTGCCTGAGCCTGAACACATGTGGAACCCGAAGGCACGGGTTGGTGGTGGGGGTGGGGGGGCAAAACTGAATGGGAGGAGGAGAGGAGGGGAGATGCAAGAAAAGATCCAAAGTGTTTTGATTTGCGTCTATGCCGCGGTGTGTGGACGCATCAATCTGTCTCCTCTCTTTCTCACATTTCTTTCCCATCTCTCTAACTCACTGTCTCTCCTCCCCCCCACCACCACCAACACCACCCTCACTTTCTCTCCATCTCTCTCTCTTCAAGGTTACTCACTATTGTTGTCTCAGGCTGGAATCACTGCCCGCTTCTCTTCTTTACTGTCGGACGACCATGTGAGGCTCTTGAACGTAAGTGCCTCTTTTGTTGCTTAATTCACTTTCTCCAGGACCAATCCTTTAGAGGCAATAGGTTTAGGGTCTTTTTCTTTCTTTCTTTCTTTTTATTTTTTCTTTTTCTTTTTTTACCTCATAGCACATTCACAATAGGATGTCATACATCAGAGGGGTGGAGTGGGTCAAAATGGGGTGGGGGGCGGAGGTGGGGTGGTGGTGTTGGGGGCTTGATTCCTCCATGTGGTCTAAGCGTGGCAGTTGAATGCACGTGCATGCTGATGTTATTGTTTTAAAGTGGCATTTTTGATTTTTTTGGTTCCACTTTGGTTTGTGCCTGTTTGAGTAGCTTTGTATTGCCTGTGAACTTGACATGCTTTAGTGTAGCACTGATTTACTGCGAGTATTGCACTTATTTAGACAAGAATAAAAGGCAAGTATGAGAACACAAAAAAACCAAACTTAATAAAAATGTACCTGTTACAGAATTATTTGAATAAAAGATAACTGCTAATTAGGGATTTAAGTGGATTATTAACTTGTGTAATCCTATACAACAAAAAAATTTGATGAAAGTTGATAAAGACCATATTTTATTATTAGCTTATTAGCTGTACCCTGCATTTACCCAAAGAGGCCTTTGTTTATGTCATAATATCAGCCAATTTAGTCCCTTTTCTCCATGTATAAGAGCCAGTGGACAAATTGCTTGTTTGGACTCAATTATAATGGAAAACAATGTTCCACATTTGAACTGGATACCCTGTATGTATTATAATGCTAAATCTCCTGCTAGTCATTGTAATAGGCTTAGTTTGTAGGCTTCGTTAGTCTCTCTTGGACTCTGGGTATTACAAGTTAAAATGTAGCTTCTGCTTTTGTTAAAAAAAAAAAAGCCCATCAGAGTACATATAGCACCGAATGAATGAAAGTCTTTGCTTTTCAAGTAATTATTTAGATAGACAAGTCAAGCCAATGGGTCTTCTAGGCGCTAAATGTTGCTAATGCTAAATAATGTAAGCCATGATTGCAATGCAAAAGCAGTTATGTGTTCTATTGTGCTTGAACAGTTAGTTCCTTGGAATGCGAACCTTTCTTCAAGCAGATTCTTCTGTAATGCGTTCTCCCACCCCGATGTGCATCACACGTAGTCACCCTTCTGCAAAGATTAAAAAGTACAGTTCAACTTGAAACTGATAAGTAGTTCAGCTTCCCTCAGGTCTACATAAATTTGTGTAGACTTCAGCATTAAACAGCCTCTGATGTGTCACCGCAATGCAATGTGTCTGTAGGAAGGTGCAACAGAAAATTGATAATGAATAATACAAACAGTGCCCATACACAGCTATGAATTATAGACAGCTTTGCTAAGCTGAATGCTAAACACAGAAAACTGTAGTGAATGTGTGTTTACCTATGCTAATCTTTTGGTTGTATTTGTTATTGCCTGGTTTAGGCATTGGGGCTGAGTTGTTGGCACTGGGGTTAGGGTTAGGGTTTGAGGGTATGACTGCCTTTTTTTAAAGACCGGCATACAAACACACAGAGATGTTAACATTAAATAATGATGTAAAATGTATTCAGTTAGTAGGATTTCTCTGTGGGCGATTGAGCAAAGTGTATCTACAGTTTACTATATTGCGAGATAAATGGAATCTGTTTTAACTGTGGTCCAAAAACGACATTAGCAATTCAGTTATATTCTCAAGAATTATGTCTTTTGGGTGTTTTACATAATCTAAACATCTTCTGAGCTATAGTAGTAAACTGAAAGGCTGAAACCTTTCTTATAGACATTCTTTGACAATCGCAAACATTAGAATTGCTGAGATGATTCCCCACAAGAGCAGCTATACTCTCTGTTCTTGAAGAATTGCATATTTTATTCAGTCAGAAGGCTCCAATGCTGCTCATCTTCTGTAGATGAGATTTTTGTGAGTTCTGCTAGTGTATTGACCTTTTACTTCAAGAAGGATGAAATGTGTCATTGTTCATTTCTAACTGAGCCAACAGCGTTCTGTGGCTATTACTGATTTGGTTGTGGAAGTAGTTGTATTTCATAACATTCCTACTATCTCCCTCCCCCATTATAGATGCCATGCACTCAATTCCCTTATCAGTGCTGAAATGGGGAGAGGGAGGTGCTGGTGAATGCAGCAGGATGTGACAGTTGCATACCTGGAGCTAGTAGCGCTGAAGTAAAATGAGGTGAAACCGTATGAGTTAAGTTTGGATACGTGACACAAACCTGGAGCAAACGTGTGACTTTCCTGGCTTGTCACAGTGAAGTGTACAAGTATTGGGAGAAAACCCAAGATGGCAAGTGAGTGAATTAAAAAGTAGAGGCATTTGCGTTTTTGCCATAGGTAAAATGAAACCAAAGATGAAAAAGTGCAGTTCTTCATTTGGACACTTCTGGGTAATTCTGAAAGTGTAAGAGGTCTCTCCATATTGCTAATTTCCACCTTCATGACAACTGGACTAGTAGTGAAATTTTTTTATTAGTCACCCATTTCGATTAAGGCTGAAAGTTTAAATTAGTATTGATTGGTGTCTTTGTGTTTCGACTGACAAGTAAATGCCAAAGCTTGTGAATTTAGCTAGTAGCTAATGTTGCACCTCCCCTAATTTGAATCACTGAACTAAACCATGCTTTTGGTATCAATGCCTTTTAGAACATTGTTTATGAAATTATGCAGTAAGGGATATGACTTTCTGTAAAACACAGCTGTGAGTGGTGAGTGGTGAATGAACCCCTAGAATTCTGTTTCTCTAAGACTTTAGTCACACAGACTTAGAGGCCAGCTAGCGAGCATCTAGCAAGAACCAGTGAGAGAATAATGAGAGAATAAAGTGTATTCTTTGACTGGTTGCGAGTGGTTACTACAGATTCTGGCAGCTGCTGTGAAACTGAGCGCTAAAGGCCTGTTCAAACAGTGCTTATAATAATAATAATAATAAATTTTATTTATGAGCGCCTTTCAAGTCACCCAAGGACGCTTTACAATAGGATAAAACACTTAGTAAAACAATAGCAGAATAAGAACAATAAAATAAAAGCACAAGATAAAATTAACAAACAGTGGATTCACAGTGAATATGCAGATTTGAACAGATGAGTTTTGAGTTGGGATTTAAACTGGGGGAGAGAACCAATATTTCTTATTTCGGGGGGCAGAGAGTTCCACAGCCTGGGAGCAGAGCAGCTGAAAGCTCTGCTTCCCATGGTGGTGAGGTGGAAGGAAGGTACAGTAAGCTGGATAGAAGAAGAAGAGGCCTATCAGATACCCATTGGTAAATGCTGGGTAATAGGGAAGAATGTGTTCTGTAGTTGGTTTCTAGAGATTGCTGGCAGTCGCTAGCATGGAATTGATGTCAAAGAGTTATGCAATGCTACACCAAAAGCCTCCATGCAATTGCACTGGTTAAAAATATTGAAATAATTTGGCTGTAGTTTATGTTGCACTCTTTCAAGTTTTGCAAGTGCTTGGAGTGTAAAGCTTGTATTTGCAGATATACAAACTGTGGGCAAGAACAGTAAACTGCTAGCAGCCAATCTCTCTTTGCAACGAATTTCAGTCAGCATCAGCCAGCAACCACTCACAGCCTGTCAGGGAATATACATTTGTGTCCCATGATTTGTCCAGTGCTTGCAATCAAAACCTTATAGCGTTACCTGATAACTTTCCTGGTTGCTAACCTTTCTACACGTTTCATTTTGGGCTGCAAAACACACACACAAAAAATCAATGCAAAAGAACACAAAACAATATGAGACCAGTCATAATGCTAAAGTTGAGGTTTAGAAGCTTGACTCTATGAACCAATGGGTGATATTTAGCTCTTGTATATATGTTTTCTGGAGGTTGTAACAGTCTGTTAATGCTAGCTATTCATTATTGCTATATTCCGCTACAGTTTCTGGTTTTTCTGTCAGAAACAGATTTTTTTTTACTATGAAAATATAAAATAAACAATTGAATATTACTTTAATGTGGCATGAAACTCTCTAAAATATTTCTCCTTTTGAAGTTTAATTTTGACACACTCTTTGCCATATTTGGAACCCAGCAGGGTCTCATGCTAGAAGGCCTTGGCATCAGCGACTGCCAGTGTGTCCAATCTTTTCATGCCCAGCCAAACCCCCCACATTCCAGCTATAAAATCCCATCCATCTTGGCATTCATGTTTCAGCTCCCCAACAGCAGAATACTGGCTCATAGCCACCTCCTTGTCTTACACTAAAGCTCAAGAAGATCAGTTTGAATAAAGAGAGAAGACAGAGGCTTGAGTTTGAGGAGAATTAGGAGGGAGGTTAAATGCAAGTAGAAGCTTTTTATTTGTAGTGGCCCCCTTTATTCACCCTGAGGATACGGGACAGGATGAAAGGATTGGTTTGTTCTACGGGTGACCAAACATGACACTTGAATGTTTATCTGCATAACGACAAAGCTAAGACGAGCCAAAGACACTTAGTAATGAGATGGACTGCGAATTACAGTCAAGTGTCCTGTTCTGTTCCGTCACTGTTTAACAGCTTTTGCTTGCCTGCAGCTTTGGCTGTGTTTGCTATTCTCATGTAATGGCTGGCTCAAATACAAGATGTATTGAGAGAGGATGAATCATAAAGTTTTACTATTGTTAAATAAGCTAGGAACCTTCTATAGATAGCATTATCTCTTTGAGAACATCCACAGAAAGCGACTTTAAACAATTGTTAACCTGGAAACCAGGGTTCGTATCCTGTTTGGGAACTTTATGTTTCACACTGTAATTTGCATTGATTTTTATGTACCATTTAGTTTCAGTTTAACTTGTTGTTTGGTTGGGTTTAGATTTACTGCTTGGTTACATTTACTGAAAAAAGTTGAAAAAAGAGATCTTCACAAAGCATTTGTTGGATCCATCTGCAAAACAGGTAATGCTTAAAAACTGGGGTACTAGCTGTAGTCAACCACTGTCTTCTCTGTTTCACTTCATCCCATTCATGTCACTATACCAGACCTGACCACTGTGGTTCTGCTGTTGTTGTCGCTGTTGTATTTTTAATGTAATTATCAAAAAATACGGCTTGCTGTGAGATCATTTGCAGGCTTGTCTGTATGTTGCACCAGTACAGTTTATGGATGCAACAGGGTGGAAAACATGGCATCAAGTTCACAGTGAGCATATTCGTTCTAATCAGCCAGTCACACGGCAGAAACCCAGTCCATTTAAGAATGTGGACATGGTCAAGCCAACCTGCTGAAGTTCATTCCGAGTACCAGAATCGGTAAAAAGGGCGATCTGAATGACTTTGAACTTTTGGTTCATGCTGCCAAACACACTGGTCGGAGTATTTCTAAAACTACTGGGATTTTCCAGCACAGCTACATCTAGGGTTTACAGATAACAGACCAAAAAAGACAGACACATTCAGTAAAAATGACTTGTTCATGGCAGAGTTCAGAGGAGAATGGTCAGACTACTTTGAGCTAATGCATGGAAGGTAACAGTAACTCAAATAACTATTTTGTGCAACCAAGGTATGCAGAAGAGCATCTCAGGTGCTACAGTAGCAGAAGACCACACCAGGAGCCACTCCTAGCTAAGAAAATGAATTTTTAATCATGTATTTGTATATTTACTTGTGTTCTTGGCCAGTCTCTCAGGCGTAAGCTTTATTGCATAGTTCTGTGCATCACTTTGTGCTTTTTCTGCTAATAAAAACATAACAAACAGGCACCAGGTGAGAATTCAACACATGTACTGCAATATATTGCAGTCAGGCTCTCAGGTATTCTGTATTGCTTTCACATAATTACAATAGTCTTAGCTTTCCTCAAGTAACACTGTCCCTGCACCCATTCTGATATGATTTCTTGTCCATTTTGTTTGTAGTACTTGCCTGCGTCCAGACAAGACAGTCACAGTGGACAGCCTGACAAACAAAAACTCTTTCTAGAAGCAATTCTGGCTTCTTGTCAGTGATTCTGAAACATCACTGCGCATTCCACAACTCCAGTTTTCAGTTCTCCTCAGGTTAAGAGCCTTGGTGTCATCCTAGACAGTTCACTTTCCTATAAATCTCACGTCAATAATCTCACCCGTTCTGCCTACTTCCATCTACGTAACATTAACAGATTGCTTCCTTCTCTTTCCACCCAGTCTACGTCCATTCTTGTACATAGTCTTGTTACCTCCCGTATTGACTACTGCAATTCTCTTCTGCATGGTCTCCCCCAAAAATCCCTCCATAAGCTTCAACTGGTTCAGAACTCTGCTGCTCGCATTATCACCAGAACCCCCTCCTACCAGCACATCACCCCTGTTCTTCAGGAACTTCACTGGCTCCCTGTGAAATTCCAGATAATTTTCAAACTTCTTCTGCTCACCTTCAAGGCCATTCATAACCTCGCTCCTTCTTACCTTTCTGACCTGTTAACCACCACTTGTTCTGCCCGTTCACTTCGTTCTTCTTCTTCTATCCAGCTTACTGTACCTTCCTTCCGCCTCACCACCATGGGAAGCAGAGCTTTCAGCTGCTCTGCTCCCAGGCTGTGGAACTCTCTGCCCCCTGAAATAAGAAATATTGGTTCTCTCCCCCAGTTTAAATCCCAACTCAAAACTCATCTGTTCAAATCTGCATATCCACTGTGAATCCACTGTTTGTTCATTTTATCTTGTGCTTTTATTTTATTGTTCTTATTCTGCCATTGTTTTACTAGGTGTTTTATCCTATTGTAAAGTGTCCTTGGGTGACTTGAAAGGCGCTCATAAATAAAATTTATTATTATTATTATTATTATTATTATTCATCTCGCAATTATGCTGAAGTATTATCAAAATAAACTATAATTTCAATGTTCACCAGGACATGAAAAGTGCATGTATGGAACCAGCAGTCCAAAAACCTCTGTGGTAGCCTTTTCCCCCTTCATTTTAAATAAAATGAGAATAAAATAAAATAAAAGAGACCATGTAAATACCAACAGAAGGTAATTCGGAGTGACTCCAGCAGTACCTGACACTGTTTGTCTTGTCTAGTTTACCAAGTCTTTGTGCCTGTGCAGTTTAGTATGCCATTGATTAGCACTGCAACACTGTGCGCATACTGCTGCCAGCATTAATTGGCTCTTTGATCAGCTGAAGCTCGGAGTCGGTGTCTGGACTACAAGTAGAAGGGGGTCGATGTGTCCTCATGGAGAATTCATAAACTTGCAGAGGGGTGCAGAAGTAGCCATTCTCCGAGCCTAAAAAGAGCAGCTGAACATTAAAGAAAAATATGGTCAGAAACAGGCAGTATTATCACTGTATCCTGATATCACATTGTGGATTTTGGTTAAAAGGTCCCCCAACTTTTAGGAGAGCCAGTATTCAACTGTAGAGTTCTGATTTGTAAGTAAAATAGTGAGAGAGCCAGTGTATATATTTCTCAGTGAAAACAAATATTTAAATATATTTAAATATTTATTTAAATTATTCATTACTCATTACTATAAATTCATTACTATGAATGAAGAATAACCCGTGGGTGGATGGAGATTACTGTCACAGTGCAATCTGAACATTGTGGTGTACCCGCCAATTCATTGTCAATACGACAACCAATAATGTAAGAATAACAAAGGATTACACTGTCCAAACACAAAACCCATTCCAGAGACTTGCGACTCAGATTTCATTTTGTTTGGTCTGCATTAGGGGAAAACCAGAATAGGAATGTGACTAGTCAACAGTATCACAGTCATGTAGGAGCCAAGCTATGTTGGAAAAATGCAGCAGAACGAAAGAAAAAGTTTGCTCTAGTTCAACATCCCTTCCCTGCACTGGAAAGGTCTCTCAAATTGTATTGTATTGGCTAATACACTGTAATGCATTTGTGCATCTTTACACCCTTGAAAACAAACACATTTTAACACTGTTTAAACTACCAATGCCCGCAAATTATCAGGATGGTCTTTTTTTTATGTGGGGGTGTCTTTCTCTGCTGGATGCTGATGTGGGACCAGTTTGTGACACCAGTGTTCTTTGCTCCAAAAAGGAGCTGTGTCAAGTAGTACTCCCTATGCAGCCTAATTTCGTCTTTACAGGTTCATCCATGTCACACAGTGCTGAGAATTTCTTGGATATTAATTCACCTTATTATGATTTGCATTCATTAGCATGGCATACATGAATGCAAAAAGAATTATGGTGCATGTTTTCCTGAAATAAATTCAGTGAGGTTTATAAGTAATATTTAGAACTGTATTTTAGTGGGTCCTATCGATATGTAGGGTCTTCACCTTACAATATAAAGCATCTTGAGGGTACCGTTGTTGTGATTTGGTGCCTTGCAAGTGATTAAAAAGATGCCTAGATATCAGCGTAATATTGGTATCTGCTGATATCGACCCTTTTAACTGATATTGTGATTTTGACCTGTTAGTAGGGATGGGTACCGGTGTCCGGTGCCATGATGGCACCGGTTCTGACATAAACGGTAGTAACCAGACCGAAAAGCAGCGCACATTTCGGTGCTTTATTTCCGTGCTTTTTTTTCCTGAGCTGTGATACCTGAGGTGGATCGTCTGGCTGAGTGGTGCGACAGAAACAACCTGCTGCTTAACACCGAGAAGACCAAGGAGCTCATCGTGGAGTACAGGAGGAATGCTGACCCACATCCACCCATCCACATTAAGGGGACGGCTGTGGAGCGTGTGAGCAGCTTCAAGTTCCTGGGAGTCCACATCTCCGAGGATCTCACCTGGACGACCAACTGCTCCAAGCTGGTCAAGAAGGCTCACCAGCGCCTTCTCTTCTTGAGGACTCTGAGGAAGAACCACCTGTCCTCAGACATCCTGGTGAACTTCTATCGCTGCACCATCGAGAGCATCCTGACCAACTGTATAACAGTCTGGTACGGGAACTGCTCTGCCTCGGACCGGAAGGCGTTGCAGAGGGTCGTGAAAACTGCCCAGCGCATTGCCGGAGCACCACTTCCTGCCATAAAAGACATCTACAGGAAGCGGTGTCTGAAAAGGGCTGGGAAAATCATCAGAGACCCCAGTCACCCATCACATGGACTCTTCACCCTCCTGCCCTCTGGGAGGCGCCACAGGAGCCTCCGGACTAAGACCACCAGGTACCGGAACAGCTTCTTCCCCACAGCTGTCAGACTCCTGAACTCTGCCTCCTGACATCTGACCCACGTTAAACTCATGGACTGAACATACACACACCCACAATGGACAACTGTACCCTCAAACACAATAATAACATGGACTGAACCACCACTCACAACCACTAGCACTTTATATAGCCTCTGTAGAAACTATCTACACCCTCACTTATCTTAACTGCACTACTGTATAGCTCTGTGTAAATAATCATTCTGTACATTCGATAATTTTTAATCCTACAACTGTTTACAACTTGCATAGTTCCCATTTCTGTATAGCTGTATATCCCAGATTCTGTAAAGTTATTTATTTCATATTCTGTATAGTTTTTCATATTTATATTCATATCCTGTACATAGCTTGTACTCACTACAGCCTGTACATACTTATAGTTATAGAATATTCACAACATACTTCATACCGTGTACATTATAACATACCATAATAGACCCATTTCTGTAATATACTCACATATCTATATTATTGCTAATATATATTGTAATATATCTATATCACTAAAGCACTTCTGGATGGATGCAAACTGCATTTCGTTGCCCTGTACCTGTGCATGTGCAATGACAATAAAGTTGAATTCTATTCTATTCTATTCTATACACTTCTAGCCAATCATTTTACGTTTCCGAGGATAGTAGGCGGGTCCAGGTACGTACGTTCTTTTAGAGCAGAGCTACAGATTAAAATGCCCAAGGCAAAGCGGTCAAAAGTCTGGCTGTACTTCACAGCAAAATATGCAAACTCAGCAGCCTTCAACAAGTGCTTTAAGCTGATACTGTGATACTGTCAAAGGAGGTAACACCTCAAATCCGATGAAACACCTGGCGACGCATAGCATTTTTTTAAAAAGCCGAGAAATGCGCCGTATTTGATAGCTTGCTGCGAGACCTCACACCGAGCACATCTACTGCGGGTGGGTTGCCTGTTATCGGACCCGGAGTTAGCAACATCCCCCAAAAACCCGAAGAGGAGAGTCCTGGCCCCTAGCCCTGCCAGTGTAGTGATGTAGTGATGACGGATGATGATGGCAGCAGCAGCCGTTCTTCTCTGCGTGAGTAGCTTAATGTTGTTCGGGTGCAATTTACGTTGAGTAGGCTAACCACGTTATTACATTAATGCATGTAAGGTGAACTAGCAAAAATCATCATAGCTACATGCGGCTGTCTTCTTGTTTGATGGCAGATACTCCCTTCACCCTGGCCAAAAAGGCTAAAATGACCAAAGAAAAAGAGGGAAACAGCTAAACATGAGAGGTTTTTGGACAAAGTTTGTGTTTTTTCCATTGTTTAAGCACTGCTTCCAGCCAAGAGTGATACCATATATGCCCCACAGCTGAAGAAAAGGCTAACATTGTTATCTTTTTACAAAAAACCAGCTGAACATGAGAGGTTTTTGGACCAATTTTGTGTTCTCCATTCTTTAAGCACCGGTTTGAGCACCGTTTAAGCACCGGCACCGTTTCAAAAGTACCGATTTGGCACCGGTATCGGATAAAACCTAAACGATACCCATCCCTACCTGTTAGCATATAATGTTAAAATAAAGAAAATACTTTTTTTTGTTTTTTTAAGAAAATGACCTCCCTGATTCAAATATTCAAAAAAAAAAAAAAGACAAGACAATAAACAGAACAAAATAACACTTTTTATATCCCCAGAAATTGCCACTGATCTTGTGGAAATACTAGCCCGTATTTAAGCTCGTAATAGACCTTTGAGTGTTGCCTGACAGTAAGAAGGTCTTGGCTGCAACCTTTTCTCTGGGTCCTCCACCTTCCTTCCACAGTCCAGAGACATGCAGTTAGTGATTAATCGAAATTGCCCAAAGGTGTGATTTTGAATGTGAAGGCTTGTTCTGTGTGTTAGCCTCGTGACTGCTTATCCAATATACCTGTCCAAGGTGTAATTGAATATTTTTTTATGGTTTCCTTTTTCCTGTCCAAAGTGTACCCAGCTCTTCACATAATCTCAGCTGGGATAAGCTACAGACCCCAAACCTAGTTGGACAACAATTAAAGAAAGCAGATTGATATGTAAAGTTCTCACTTTTAAAAAAATCTGTGTGACAATTAGGTGTTTTCTACCAACAATCAAGAGCCACAAACAAAAAAGTTGGCACCACCATGGGATGAAAAATTTGATGGGCCCACTTACATCAGTGGCTACTGGGAGGGGCTACCAGTGATCGCAAGACACAAACCACAACTTTTGTCAACAATCCTACATAATGATCTCCAACCAATAATGGAAACATGTCCTGGTTCTCAGGAACAAGACAATAAACAGGGATGAACAAATTCAGCTTTGAATGACTCCATTCCCCTCACCACCCAACCAATCACAACAGATGGAGCCCCTCCCCGACCCTTGTTCTGAAAGAGGTTTCTTCCTGTTAAAAGTTTTTTTTCTTGCCCCTGTCACCAAGTGCTTGCTCACGGGGATCGTCTGACCGTCGTAGTTTTCTGTATTATTGTCCTTACTTTGCAATATGAACCACCTTGAGATGACTTTTGTTGTGATTTGGTGCTACAAAACTGAATTTAATTTTTGTGAGGTACTCAATCTATAAGTCGATTTGTATTAATGGGAGGTGATGCTTCTTCCAAGCAAGAGTCAAACACTTGAAAAAAACACTTTCTTTTAGCGTCACAGCTGAGAATGGATTTCTTTTGTGCAAACAGATAACATGAACTGAGATATACAAAACTGTGCATTCCAAGGGATGCAGTGCTGCTATTGGCTTATAGATTGGCATGTTTGGGTGAGTTTTTTGGATAGTGGCAACAAAACACACACACACACATAAGTAGTCCCACAGTGTCTCTCTGTAAGCTTTGGAAAAGTGCTGCGGGTGGTTTATTGATTAAACCTCTGAGGTCAGTGTGTATGTGCTGGTGTGAGTTCGTGAGATTGGCCCTGCGTGTCTGTGGCTGGCACTATTTATCTCTGCTGATGTTAGAAGAATAGAGACAAGGTGTTGGCCCAGCCTGAGGGGACAGCTCCAGCACGATAGAGAAACAAGACACGTAGAGAGGGCAGGCAACCATGTTGGAAGCAAATGTCATTCGCTTTAAGAAGCATCGTCCCCTGGGATGCACCTGCATGCGCAAACAAAAACCTCCCGTTTATCTCCCTGTCTGAATAATGCATTCGAAGTGACTTAAATAGGTGGGTCTGTCTCTGTCCAGCTTCCCCATAAACAGCTGAAAAGCAAAGGGACCAAAGTCACGTTCCTATTTTATGTGGACAGGTTTTTGGTTCATTGATTTACTTTTACAATCTAAAAAAATCGAAATATTCCTTATGTGTCTAAGCGAATCCCTCAAACACAGAACTGGAATAGGCTATAGTCTCTGATAATTCTGCAATTCCTTATCCATTAGGCAGATGATCAACTGTGATTCCCCCTTAAAGCAGCAGTAGAAGATTATATATTACTCATTTGCAAGAAAATATGTTTGGTTACTTTCCTTTTGGCAGTAGAAGGTGGGGCATAATGTGCACATATGTGTCTGAATTTCCACGAGTAATAGAGTAAATAAGTACCTGCAGCAGTTTACAATGCCTTGCTATTGCACCAATCATCATTCATCAAAAGACCGAGAGATGAAATGGCAACACAAATAAAGTAAAATCCATCTCTCTTTATTGGAACTCCATATTGTTATTGTTGCACTCTGCTGGAGCAACTTTGGAGAATTAACTGTTCAAAATCTCTCTTATTTATCTTATTCTGGCCCTCGCTGTCAACCATTGGACATCTGAAACAAGCAAACATTAGCTCCTCTCGCTTTAGGGTAACTTTCTGATTGGTTGAGCCTCAAAAAGAAGGTTTGGGGAGCAAGTGGTGTCTTTGCACCAGACAGGGAGTATTTAGAGCAGCCTGAAGGCTGAACTTTAAGCTTTAGGCTCACGAGCATCACCTCATTATTTGAACCCCCCACCATCATGTCAGTTCCACTTTAATACCAATTCAAAATTTATTCACAAGCAAACATGATTAACAAATGTTGTATACTTCTCTTTAAATTTTAAAAGGCAGAACAAACTTGTGTGTTTACATTTTGATCACATACCGTGCCTTGAAGCTGTAAACATTGTCAAAAATATATTTAGGATTTATTAAAGCCCAGACGACTTAATTAATAATTCAGCCCATTAATGATCCAACTGAGAGCATCATTTATTCCATTCATAATTAATCACTGTCTCATACTGCCATGCTGCCATCACATTGTTTAAGGCCCCCCCACCTTCCTTCATACAAAATGCATGCTCTTTGATTAATGTTCCAGCTTTCGATTCCTCTCACTGACTCTATTTCATAGTCATCTGCATCCCCAGCTAGCATCTTGGATTCTTTTTATTGCCATAGAAGATGTGTACTTTTTTATGCGGTATGAGCAAAGCGAGTTGTTTCCGATGTGTGCGCGCGCGCAAATGTGTGCTCTTCCTGTCACAGGCGATGGCAGTCCCATAAATCAGAGTATTTTCTCACTGTTGGGTGGACTATAGTACATTAACTATTGCATTACATTAACTACCACACACACATGAACACACACACACATGTAATCACAGAGCAGCATTGCACTGCAGGGTACAAGAGCAAAGGGAGGTTGGAGAGCCTGACTTTCACTTATAACTTATTCATGCTTCACGCAGTCATTCGGCACACCTGTGAAAAAGTCCATTTTTTTCACAGTGGGAATGCTCAGCTAAAGAAGCCTTTGACTTTAAAATGACAACTTGCTCCTCAATCATCTCCACATAGAATTTCCTATGACCTCTGTTAGGTCTTCAAATGATGGGAGCTGCAATTTTTTATTTCTTTATTTTTAACCCAAAGTAAGGTGTGCACTTCTGTTCTCACAGTCGGTATCAGTGCTCCAGCTGGTGTGATGTCATAGTTGGCTGATTGAATCATTGGCCAGTCTGGAGAGAGTCATCTTACATGATATGCAGTTACACTTTCAATCTGTCCATCATGTTTTTATTATTTTTTTTGCAGTTTTCTTTAACTTTACTCCAAGTAGTTTTTATTCCAGTTGAGGTTTCCTAATTAATGCATCTATGAACTTTGTCTGGGTAGTTTCTGTAAAGTTACAAATGTTTTTATAAAACTTAACAGATGCAGTTTGCAGCATTTAATAACCCTTTACAGCATACTTCATAATTTCCATCCAAGTAATACAATACTTGTTTTAAAGAATTTATAAGTAGACAATAATATACACAGTGGTTCCATCTGAAATCACCAGTCAGTCACATGATCACATCTCATGGAAGTAGTAACCAATCAAAACCATCTGTTAGATTGATAATGTCAAACTCATTTTACATCAGGGGCCACATGCAACCCATCGTAAGTGGGCCAAACCACTGAAACCACCCTTTCTGTCACTGTGAAGATATTTAACTACACTTTTAAATTCCTGAGATATCTTAATATAAGAAAAAAGAAGTGCAGCTTTAACAGCATTTCTGAGTTTTTCCACATATCCAAGAAATGCTGCTGTGGAAAATGAAATAAATCTGTTAGCATGAATAAATAAATGTGTAAAATTACAGAAAAAAAGTTCTGGTAGCGCCCCGGTAATTACTAAACTGAACATTTTTGTTAATTGTTTTTTTATTTATTTATTTTTTTTACTGTGGACCCAGTGGGAAAATTCACAATGCAGGAACACCAGCAACACTTAAGGGAAGATGAACAACTTTAATAATTGACCAACGCGTTTCGGCTTCTTTCTTTGACAGATTTCTGTGAAAAGTAGAGCTCCATAATCTTGTGATGGATATTCCTTTTGCAAGATGGAAAAAGGCTATCCTAATAGTTCACAGGTTGTATAATCCAATATATTTAATATTTAGTAAATGTACCTAAAGTAAATATACTCATGAAATGACTCTTTTTCGAATCATATGCATGTTATTCCTGCAGCTGTTGATAGTTTTATTTAATTACATTGCTCAGTGCTTGATCTACAGGGTGGGCCATTTATATGGATACACCGTAATAAAATGGGAGTGGTTGGTGATATTAGAGCCCTGTTTGTGGCACATTAGTATATGTGAGGGTGCAAACTCCTCAAGATAGGTGGTGACCATGGTGGCCATTTAGAAGTCGGCCATCTTGGATACAACTTTTGTTTTTTCAATAGGAAGAGGGCCATGTGACACATCAAACTTATTGGTAATGTCACAAGAAAAACAATGGTGTGCTTGGTTTCAACGTAACTTTATTCTTTCATGAGTTATTTACAAGTTTCTGACCACTTATAAAATGTGTTCGGTGTGCTGCCCATTGTGTTGGATTGTCAATGCAACCCTCTTCTCCCACTCTTCACACACTGATAGCAACACTACAGGAGAAATGTCAGCACAGGCATCCAGTATCCGTAGTTTCAGGTGCTGCACATCTTCTAGACGGCAATGGTGGTAAAGCTTAGCCTTGGTTTATTATTTACTTCTTAGTACTACCTCCAGATGTGGTAATTTCTGGCCCCATCTGGATGCCACTGAGATAAATGTGGAGTCCAAAACCGGTAGGTGGTCTGTCTATCTTTTATATACAGTCTATGCTTAAAAGGCAATTAGGGCTGTTTCATCAGTTATGTTGGACCCTGAGTGTTGATCTGAATTGCCAGGGGCTTTTATTGAACAACAGTATTTGACTGTTGAAATCTTTTTCATAAATATCACATTTGATAATCACCAACAAATACAAAATATAGCATATATTAAAATGTACCAGGGTTATAAACATGTAATTGCTACTGTCTCATGTCATCTATGGTAGCATAAAAAATGTATAAAATGTTATCAACACTAGCAATTTACCAGCTGTACTCTCAGTGCTTATGAGGCACTGACATTTGCTGTACTTTATCATCCAAGTTTGTAAAGACCGTCATTTACTGTAGAATGTGCGGTTCATGAGTTATACAATGAGGCAAGGACGAATGGTGAGCTGAATGGGTGCGACATGCAAGTAGAGCATTATCGACGGATGTGTTAATGTACTAATTAGAGGGTTACACGGGGGCATAATTAGGATTTTAGTTTGAAAAGCTCCGTGGTATTCAGCTGTGCTTGACAGGACAATAAAGGGAAAACACGCCGACCTTCCTCTCGGCCACAAACGGCAAATATCTTAAACTGGATTTCGTTTGTAGCCTGGGCTGAAAGGAAGGAGGAGTGAAGAGAATTTTTATGCCTCATCACACCCTCATCACACCCTCATTCAAGATGGCAGACACACTCTGCGGTACTCTTGCCCCCGTGTGAGAATTTTAATAGATAATGCAGCGATGCCTGAACAGAGAAACAAACTTGGTTGTGCGTGACAGCGACCGCCCGAGAGCCGGCTAATGCTCACCAAGTGGTGCAGAATATCCAGTGACCTATTATGTGCAGCTGATGCTTTTTCCTCTTTAAACCTTCCCAAGTTGCATCTTGATCTAATAAAACTGGATTGGTATTAGTAATAGGAATATAAAAAAGAAAGGCAGAATGATCTGATCTTTTTTGCTCTTTGCTACTTAAAAAAAGAGCAGGATGTTACTGACCCTTAAGCTGATTCATGAATCAATAACAAATGGCTTAAAGATAGCCCCGTTTTATGGAGGTCTTCCACACAGTTTTCAGTGTCTCGGTTTATGAGAGCCTGGTCAAAAAACTGTCCAACTTTATTACGTTTGACAGAGTATTAATGCTGGATTGAGCCTTTAGGCAGGTCAGAGAAATACGCCTTAGCATCAGTGGTGCTGGGTATCATTTAAAATTTACTGATGTGAAAATGATGCTTATATTATGAAGCTCCCTGACTTCTTTTTTTTTTATACAGGCCTTTATTCTGTGACTAGCATTATAAATTGAAATGACTTCCATTTGCTGATGATACGAGGTGCAGGCGAAAGCTCCGGTAAAGCCGAAGCTTTTTGACTTTGAGCTAAAATGATTTTGTCTTATATGCCAAGACAGATTTTCTTTTTTTGCCCAGGTACAATGCATGCAGCACAGCCAGCTGTAACAAATAATGAAGTTGTGGTAGCCTGCTGGTAATAAGCAGCTCTTATTTATTCAAACTGTTGAACTGAAATGCTGAACAAAGACAAGACCGTTGGAGGCTATGAACCAAACCAGTGGTTTCGTTTTTTAGTTTTGTGGCTAAACTCCTAAAACGCTGTCAATCTTTTGTTCAAAATAAAATTTTTTGACCTTTATTATTGTTATTATTATTGTTTTAAAGATACAGACATTTCTTGTCTTAGTCTTTTTTTGGTGAAATTATGTGATGTCATAGCGTGCCAGCTGGTACTGCAATGGGTTGAAGGCAAGCATCGGGGACGGGAGTCCTTCAGTGACAGTTTGAGGCCACACTGGGTCCGCTGACAGCTAATGATGATGCTGCCTGACACCCATATGTATGCATGTGTGCGAGTACACTTATGTGCACATGTCTATGTTTATCCCCGTTTGCCCGTGTGCAATACGGGTGCACATTCGTGTGCAGGCTTTTGGGGCATTTATGCTTGCACGCTTCTCTGTGCATAGGGGCATGTTTGCATTAGCCCAGATGATGTTCCAGTGGTGACAGAATGACCTTGAGCTCTAGCTGTTGGGTAATGTGCCAGATTTAGACAATGGATCTAGAAGAGAGGATGTTTAGTACCCCACATGAATAATGTGGAAAAGAACTGCTCTGAGTCTAATTTAACTGTAACCCTGTTTTTAATCACATCCAATGCCATGTCACGCGTGAAAGGAGATGTTCACAACTGCTCATGGTTCAGAGTTTGTTACTCAGCCTGACCTCGGTTGTCTCATTCTTTTTTTGTTCAGAACACACAAACAGCGGGGAATCAAAATATTGTTGTATGTCAGGCTTGAGTTCATCCAGTTCACGTACACAAATAGACGTGAGTGCAGACTCACCTCTGATTCTGTGCTATCTGCTGATTCATGTTGTAAATGTGCAACATTCAGTATTCTTCTTGTTTCTCAAATCGCATATGTCCATATGTACTCTTGCTATTTTGAGTGAATGGGTACATTCATGTACATGCAGTGACATATGGGTATGTAAGTATAGTATGTAGACTGAGCACACATTTTTAGGAAGACCTGTTCAACTGCTCGTCAGCACCAATGTTTAATCAGCAACTGTTTAAGTTCAAACTGACCATCAGAAAGGGAAAGAAAAGCTGGTTTAAGGGACTTTGAAAGTGGAAGGATTTTTGGGCCTAGTTGGGCTGGTCTGAGTACAGGGTGGGCCATTTATATGGATACACCGTAATAACAATGGTTGGTGGGAGTGGTTGCTGATATTAAAGCCCTGTTTGTGGCACGTTAGTATATGTGAGGGGGCAAACTCCTCAAGATGGGTGGTGACCATGGTGGCCATTTAGAAGTCGGCTATCTTGGATACAACTTTTGTTTTTTCAATAGGAAGAGGGCCATGTGACACATCAAACTTATTGGTAATGGCACAAGAAAAACAATGGTGTGCTTGGTTTCAACATAACTTTATTCTTTCACGAGTTATTTACAAGTTTCTCTTTGTTCACAGCCATTGACATGTTGAAGAGGTTAACACGTGAGGAGCGGATCGAAATTGTGTTGATATCTGGCGGTAACCGGGTCATTGCAGCAGATTTCAATGCAAGACACCCTACGAGACCACCCATCTCCCATGCTACAGTTAGCAAACTGCTTGCTAAGTTTCGTGAAACTGGTTCAGTGTTGGATTTGCCAAAATGTGGACGCAAGAAAAATGTCACTAATGAAGAAACATCAGTGGCTGTCCTAGCTTCATTCAGCAAGCGCCCAAAGCGTAGCACTCGCCACATGTCACTGGAGAGTGGCATTAGTCGAACATCCCTTCTGCGGATATTAGCTACTCACAAATGGCACCCTTACAAAGTGCAGCTACTGCCGCATCTCAACGAGGATGACCCAGATCGGCGCACGGAATTTGCAGAATGGGCAAAACAAAAATTTGAACAGGACCCTCAGTTCACGCAGAAGATTTTGTTCAGTGATGAAGCAAACTTTTATGTGAATGGTGAAGTTAACAAACAAAACCACCGCTATTGGTCTGACACTAATCCACATTGGATGGATCCCTCCAAGACTGTTGGAACAACAAAAGTCATGGTTTGGTGTAGAGATGGACCGATCCGATATTACGTATTGGTATTGGTCCGATACTGACCTAAACTACTGGAGAGAAATAAACAATGTAATCCGATCCGTTAAATATCAAAAAAGCACCTCACAAAACTTGCGACACGCTGTAACTCGCCTTATAACTTTAGCACGTCGGAACAGTATGCGTCACGTGATAGAGCGGCTGTGGCGTGCGAGACCTGTCAGTGGTCTGGTTAAGCATTTGGAGCTTCGCTACCAACCCGGAATTTCATCTCCGACAAAGATATCCCCGAGAAAAATAAAGCAAGTGTGTAAGTCCATCTCTGAATGTTTGTAAAGCATTCCCGCATTAAGCTTAACAACCGATATATGGAGCAACTGCCTCTTCTCTCTCCCTGCCTCTCCTGCTGCTACTTCAATCATGAAACTGATCAATGATCAGCTGATCGGCTTTTCTGTCGTGACTCCCGTCTCTCTTCTTTGTTTTTGGCCCACTTCGCACCAGAAAGAGGAAACCAGCGGCTGAACAACAGCAGCACGTTTAAGCTTGATAAGCTGTTGTTAGAATTTATTTAATATTACTTTTTACACCAGGATCTTAACTGTGCAGGGGCGGATCTAGCAAAGTTTAGCCAGGGGGGCCGATAGGGCATTAACAGGGAAAAGGGGGCACAAAGACATACTTTTCTTTCTTATTCTCATTTAAATTGTGTAGCTTTTAATAAATAATTATCCGCATCTTACACCCAAAGTTTTAATCTGATAAAAAATGTATAGAAGTCCATTACTGTATATAGTAACTATTAAGTCTAATATACCCTAGGTAAGCTATTGTACTTTTTCCATCTGTGCAGTCTGCAATTCTGTTGAAGAAAGATGCTGAATCTATTTAATTATTCTTGAAAAATAATTGAATTCTGTGCATTTTTTTCCCCACACTGCATCAAATTAAAGTTGATTACGTCGATTAAGCATCATGAGGTGGAGGGTGGGGGGTTCCCTATTTTTAAATTTTTTTTGCTGGGAGTTTTAGAACACTATTAGTTAGGTTGCTTACTCTTTAAAATACCAGAATAGGGAGGATGGTGTAGGTTTAAGTTTATTAGATTGATCAGTATTGCTGAACTATGAAATATTTTTACATACAGGTATAACAGAATAGCTTTAGTGTTTGTTTTTTTGTAACTTGAGTATGAACTTATACAAAAAGCAGCAAGATATTAAAAAAAACATTTTTATTGATTAAAAAACACACTATATCGGATTCACATCAGTATCGGCAGATATCCAAATTTATGATATCGGTATCGGACATAAAAAAGTGGTATCGTGCCATCTCTAGTTTGGTGTGGTATATGGGGTACAACGATAGTGGGTCCATTCTTCATCAATGGAAACCTCAAGGCCACTGGATATTTGAAATTGCTACATGATGATGTGTTTCCCTCTTTATGCACTGAAGCTGGCACGTTCCCTGAGTTTTTCCAGCAAGATGGTGCACCACCACATTATGGGTGCCAGGTCCGAGCATTCTTAAATGAACAGTTTCCTGGAAAGTGGATTGGTCATCGTGGGCCAGTAGAATGCCCCCCAAGGTCTCCCAATCTGACCCCCTTAGACTTTTATCTTTGGGGTCATCTGAAGACAATTGTCTATGGTGTGAAGATACGAGATGTGCAGCACCTGAAACTACACAGCAAAATCTCCAGTGTTAAATTAACACTAGAGAGTGTCTATATGGGTCCACACCTCTGAGTGTTAAATACAACACTGTTGAGTGTTAAATTAACACTTTTGACAGTGTTATATGTTTAAAAGTAACCTAGTCAGTTTTGAAGATTAACAATGGCTGAACAGAGAAACAAACTTGGTTGTGCGTGACAGCGACCGCCCAAGAGCCGGCTAATGCTCACGTTCCCAGTGCTGATTTTCTAACACTGGAAAATAACTCAAAATGTTAGGAATATTCCAGTGTTAGAAAATCAGCACTGCTCAGTGTTAGCCATTGTTAATCTTCAAAACTGACTAGGTTACTTTTAAACATATAACACTGTCAAAAGTGTTAATTTAACACTCAACAGTGTTGTATTTAACACTCAGAAGTGTGGACCCATATAGACACTCTCTACTGTTAATGTAACACTGGAGATTTTGCTGTGTACGGATACTGGATGCCTGTGCTGGCATTTCTCCTGCGGTGCTGCTATCAGTGTGTGAAGAATGGGAGAAGAGGGTTGCATTGACAATCCAACACAATGGGCTGCACATTGAACACATTTTATAAGTGTATTTCAGAAAATGTTGATCTTCTGGACTTTTTCCACACAACCAAAATCTCTAGGGTTTACAGAGAATGGTCTGAAAAAGAGACACTATCCAATGAGCAGCACTTCTCTGGGGAAAATGCCGTCTTGATGCCAAAGGTCAGGGGAGAATGGCCAGACTGCATTGAGGTGATAAGAAGGCAACAGTAACTTGTTACAACCCAGGTATGCAGAAGAGCATCTGTAAATGGTTCACAAGATATCATACCTTTAAGCAGAAGAGCACACCAGGAGCCACATGTCAGTGAAGAACAGAAAAAAGAGGCTACAAGTCACACTGTCTCACTAAATTTGGAATATAGATGGTTAGAACCCTGGTCTGATGACTCTCAGATGGTATGGTCAGAGTCTGGCATGCATAACATGAAAGTGTGGAGCCACCTTATGTCAGTGGTTCAGGCTGGTGGTGGTGATGTCATGGCGTGGAGGATATTTTCTTGGAATAAAACCTTCACCATCTGAACATCCTCTAACACATAGGTGTCAAACTCTGGCCCGTGGGCCAAATTTGGCCCGCAGCCTAATTACATTTGGCCCGTGAAGCCATACCAAATTACTATTAGAGCTGGCCTACTGGTATTATACAGCTAATATATATATTGTTTAGTATTAAGCTTTGCTTGTTCGATATTTTTACAGTTTTTCATACAGTTTTTCAGCAAAACGTGTTTGAGTCCATAAGAAAAGATTCATTCTTATATCTGGAGGAATAAATATATTTCAATAAATATTAACGTTAGCCCGCGACTTTGTTCCAGTTTTGAATTTTTGCCCACTGTGTATTTGAGTTTGACACCCCTGCTCTAACAGGTTACCTGAATAACATTGCTGTTCCAGTAGAAGAGCATAGGATAACAGCAGTTTTAGCTAGCCATTGCATAGCAACCTATCACTGAGTTTGGTCACTAGCTAGCAGCAGCGTTTCATTGAAATACCAGGTGTAGGGTCAAATTAGTTAAAACTAAGACAACTCACTGTCTTCGATTAGAGACAAACTCACATAATATGCAATATAATTTATTTTAAAATAGTGTGCACTACATGGAGTGTACTAACAGAGCAAATTGAGGCCCCACATCTGATTTGTTTGTTATTGGAACTACTCTTTGCTGACACAGAAAGGTTACTCTTGATCTATAGTCATTTTCTGAGAAAAGAGAGACTTTGCACTTAGTGTTTATCATGTTGATTTCTTTATCTCCTGCACTACCCCCCCCCCCCCCTCTTCTTTATCTCTTAATCTGTCTGTCTTGCCTCTTGTCCCTTCCTAATGTCTGTTTTTCGAGGCTTTTCTGTGTATTAGTTTTTCGCAGATTAGATCACTTTATTTACTGAGGTCACTTGACAGAGACAGATAGCTTCCAGGCTCCACAAGAGTATCTCCCAAAACACACAAAGGAGCACAACCAAAATGCAACTTCATTCCTACTTTACACCCTCTTAAATCCCAAACTGCACTTCAAAGCAGACAATGTCTCAGCTGGTACCAGCTGTATGTCTTCGACTTCCTGATTAAAACCAGTCCTCTGCTGACCGCATGTGAACTTGCTCTTAAAAAACAGGGCCAAAGGTCAGCTTGAGGGGAAATCTGTTTGGCATTTTCCAAAAGGGCTTTTACTGCAACTACAAAGATGGCCCCGTGTTTTCTTTTGGTCTTATACAAGAAGGTCTGCAATTGAGAGCAAACATAAGAAGGCCTATACAGAATATCTCCCAAGCTTCACATGAGTCATACAGTAAATACTGTTAAAGATAACAATCAGTGAAGAGGGGAGGTTTTAAGATGCTCTCCATCCAAGTCGTAAAAGTGCCTCTGGAAGATAATATGCAGATGGATCTGATGTTTTTTTTAGCACGGATTGGTGGGTTTGAAAGGATTTGCATTGTTGGATACTCTACAGAATTTGTCTTTTTGCATATCGTTCACCCAGGATGTTGACCAGGGTCTATTTAAATACCTTGAAGTGCACACGTGAGGTAAATCCTACAAATCCCAGGCTACCCATGGCGTTGCTGCCCTCTGCAAAGGTCTTGGTCATAACCCTGTCGTCTTTTATCCCTGTAATGGTCCGAGAGAGGAGACAGACCCCTCTGCATTCCGCTCATTCCTGGTAGTTAAAAGTAAAGCCTCTTTAAATTCTGAGCGGAGGCCAACCTTTCCCAAATTGAGAGTCGTCATGGGACACTTGAAAATGAAAAGGCAATATTACAGACCCTATATTTTACCAAAAGATGGAGCAGCCTTCATAAAGCAGACGATAAAAATCAAGCTTGGAAATATTGCTTTGGGTTTCCATAGAAAAGCTTTTACCGTCACTAACTTTATTATCTGTCTCATGTTTTCTTACAGCTGATGATAAAAAAAAAAAAAAGCTCTCTGGGTACAAACAAAACCGCAGCCTTGAATACAAACAGAGTCAAACTTTCTCGGTCTCTCTGGTTTGTGAATACATCTGTGTTTCTATGTGTGTGTCAAAACATCTCCACGGAAATGACATTTCTGAACAGAATGGAAAATTTTGTGTTTTTACTAAAAAAAAAAAAAGAAGAAAAAAATATTTTTCTTTTATTTCTTGCTTTAAAAGTTATAAAATGAAGCCATTATTATTCTAATACTCAGCACCCTTTTGTCTTTTTCCACAATGACATTTGAAGCACAATCACAATACCACCAGGGGCATCACAGGGATATATAGTTCAAAGTGAAAAACAGTCACGCTGCTTTACAGCACACACACAAAGCTTTAGCTACTGTGTGTGTGCTGAGAGACTTGAATGAAGAGTCCTCGTGTTCATGTTTTAATTCCAAAGAGTGCTGTTGGATAACTTCCAAGGGGGGAAAAAAAGTAACAGACGACCTGTCAATGCAACACAATACAGTATCCATGTCTACAGTGTTGCATCAGTGGAATAAAACATTTTGAGTCTGTGTATGCTCAAAGACAAAACTTTGTTTCAAAGGAAAGCAAACTCTCACTTTAGTGGTACAGAAAACTGAATAAATGGTAAGTTCAAAAGTAGGCAGCAATTTTTAAAGAAATAGGTAAAAGCTGTTCACGCAAAACAATAGAACAAAATATAGTCAGATGGCAAAATAGACTGGTGATTAACATCAATCAAATGAATAATGGCAATTTGAATAGTAGGGATGGTGTTACGGGCTCTGCTGAGACAGCGTCTGTGTGGGATATCCTGGATGGATGGAAGAGAAGTCCCACTGATCTTTTCAGCAATTCTCACCACTCTCTGTAGCGACTTCTTCTCTGGGACCCTGGAGCTGCCAAACCAGATGGAGGTACAGCTGGTCAGCACGATCTCGACAGTGACACGGTAGAAAGTGGAGAGGATGGGAGGGCAAAGGTATGCTCTCCTCATCCAGGAGCAGGAAGTACAGACACTGCTGAGTCCATTTAACTACTGATCCTGTATAAAATGATCAGTCCAGGCTGTCAGTTATCTCTACCCCCAAAAGCTTGATGCTTTTGACTACCTCCACAGCACTTGTTCTCAAGTACAAGTGTGGAATGACTGGGCTGTTTTTTCCTGAAGTCGATGATAATCTCCTTGCTCCTCTTAATGTTCAGTGTTCAGGAACAGACTATTAACACTGCACCATTCCACCAATCGCTTCACCTCCTCTCTATAGGACAGGTCATTGCTGTTCCTAATGAGACCTACCACTGTTGTTTCATCTGCATACTTGATGATGTGATTAGAAGCAGATGCGGCACTGCAGTCATATGTCAGCAGCGTGAACAGCAGTGGGCTCGGAACAGAGCCCTGAGGCGAGCTGATGGAGCTGGAGATGCTGTTTCCCACTCTTACTGACTGAGGTCTGTTGGTGAGGAAGTCCAGCAGCCAGTTACACATGGGGGTCCAGATACCCTTGGGTGTTGGTTTGTTGACCATCTGCTGACCGTATTGAATGCTGAGCTGAAGTCAACAAGAAGCATTCATACATGACTTCTCCTCCACAAGTGCCAAGCTCCGGTGGAAAGCAGAGGAAATGGCATCCCCTGTAGACAGTTGAGCTTGGTTCATTCTGTACTTTTAGTTTTTCATGTACTTCCTGTATCATCCATAGTTTCTCACTGGCCTTAGTGGGGATGTTCTTTATGACACAGAGGTCCTCTGTGCATTTATGGATGTAGGCAGATACAGATGTAGCATACTCCTGCACATTAGTGTGCTGATTATCAGTGGCAGCAGCTCAGAACATGTCTGCGTGGATTCAAAGCAGTTCTGTTAGACTTCCATTAATCCCTCAGACCAAACTTACCTTCCTCACAAAGAGTTTTTCTCTGATCAGTAGGGACCTATATGCAGGTATTAGCATCACAAAGATATGGTCTGATGAATTTACTGCTTGAGAACTGGTCGATGTTCGTAATTCCAACAGGAACTGGCGATCGTACACAAGTTTACTGACGTTATGCTGATTGTGAAAAACTGCAGTTCCTTAAATGACCAATGGGGTCTGACTCTGAAAATATGTCAATCCTCAAATGTTAAAAGGCCCAACTTTAGAGCAGAAACAGAGTTTTGTGTTATTTATGCTTCAGCAGGAAATCTACATTGCAACGTCCATCAGGAGCGGAAACTCCTTTTAACCCTACACCGTAACCTTATATGTAACCTGACGTGCACCTCCTGAGAAATGTAACTACACGCTGGGTCGATGCAGCCGGCAGTGACTTGAGTGGCGTGGAAGGTTATGGTGTAGGACTAAAAGGAGTTTCAGGTTACGACGTAAGTTAGGACCCAGATTTTCCATAGAAGTCCCAATCAAGCTTAAACGTCTACTTAAGAATACAGCTTTGGTATGTGTATAGCTAGTTTCCTCAGTGGTACCAGCAGGATACTTTTGTAACTAGCTATCTTAAAATGTATAAGTTCTTATAGTTTTCATTATTAGGTGGGCTTTTTAAGAATTTTGCTACAATTACATCACACTGTAATTGTATCACACTCTATCACACTAACCAGCACTAACCAGCAGAAAGAAATTCGATTAATGTGTTTGTATGTTACTTAGCATAGCTGACTATGCTTGCCATCTCTGTGAAGCTAATATCTGAGACTTAAAAAAGGCACTCCTGAAAGTCCAACCTTTAGCGAGACATATTTTCCAATTTCACCAGTCAACTCATGTTTATTCTTAGTTCTTAGATCGTAGGGTCATATTTTTCCTTTGACATTTCTTTTTCTTTTACTAACTGCATGTGCTTTTACTTTTCCTTCTTCACATAGCGAGGGAACACTTCACGTCTTGCCGGCCTGGTAAAGAGTGTTCAGAAAGTGAGTGGTCTTGCTCTCTTGCCGGCAACTGACCCGAGATGGAAACTCTTTCCTTGTCCTTTTCCAAAAGAGCATTCTTTAGCAGCAGCCTCACCTCGACTGATCCCACTCCAACCGCCAGAAATACACACCAGAATCCTGCAACTGCAACACACACACACACACACACACACACACACACACTGAGCATACACATACACTTTAGTCAACTTAGTCTAGGGTTTGGAATATGAAAATGTTCCCTGATGTTTAAAAAATTCACTAAGCATGCCATACTTTCCCACTTTAAGTGTATTTTACCACTTTGGCTCTAAATGACCTTATAAGAACTCCAAAAACACATTATCTAATAGGAATCTGTTAAACGCGCCAGTGAAACGAAATGCCAAGCATTGACAGTTTTAGGCATGCTGTTTGGGACTTAGCAGACCCAAACAAACAGGTTTATCTGGCATATTCAACATATTTTCACGCCAAACCATACAAGCATGCAAGATAGAGTTAAACCGACAATCCACTGCAAGAGCAGGAACCATGTTCTACACTCAAAAACTAGAGGAGTCACTTC
Source organism: Mchenga conophoros (assembly GCF_057382185.1). Lineage (NCBI taxonomy): Eukaryota > Metazoa > Chordata > Actinopteri > Cichliformes > Cichlidae > Mchenga > Mchenga conophoros. The sequence goes on along the minus strand of NC_140547.1, from coordinate 38,010,568 downwards.
TCTAGGGCAAAAATGTTAGGGATTATTTCAGATAAGCTAGCAATGAGCTGCTTGCTATCAAGTTTTTTTTTAAACATAAACTGTAGACTTCTCAAAAATGGTTTTGATTCAGACTTTCTGCCATTTCTCACACATAATCGCTTTCTCAAAATGAACTGTCCACTGCGTTTCAGACAGGTAGGCTTTCCAAGCAGCTGAAGATTCTGGATCAAAGATTGCAGTAATGACAGGCCAGCGTGGGCTGCGTGTGGGACTGACTTGCATCTTGGAGATTAATTTAAGCTGCTTTCCTTGTGGGCTGTGTTAAAAAAAAAAAGGGAAAAAAAAAGGAGGAGATTGTTTTTATGGGGAGCAGCCAAAACAGCTGAGGTTTCAAGGTGGAGGGAGAGAGGGAGTGACATCGGGACATTGGGGAGGCATTTAAATAAATTACAGAGGGTGAATTTGTGCTGAGGACGTGTCAGGGGTGGACAGATGGAAGGTAATACACAGGTGTCTCATGTGTAGTGGATTTTACTCATCTCCAATACAAAGAGAACTTCATTTGACAAATATTTAACATATTTGTTGAAGTGTTCTTACTTTGAACTGCTGTTGATGGCATTCGCCTTTAGTACAGCTTCCACTATGCTTGTTGTTCTCCTAGTAAATAACAAATCATGGTCACGGCATTTATACTAATCTGTGGTTTTAAGCTCCCTAGCATAAACAATGTTCTTCCTCACTAACTGCTATTAACTGTAGCACAGCTGGTATAAATTAAAGTTAAATGTCAAATTCAACTGGTGTCTTTACCACAACGATGATAAACATAGTGTCAGTATGTAATATGTAATAAGAGATTTCCTCATCTTCTTGCTGCACTTGTATTTCAAGCAATTCAGTTTTATGTAACTTTTATTCAACAAAAGTCAGACACATATATTATTATTTTGAAGTGAATAATGTAAAACTTGTAGGCCCATACGTCAACACAAATCCCTATCCTGATGAGGACACACATCAGGTCTTTCTTTCAGTACTGGCACCAGCGTAACCGATCAATACAGTGATTCGTCTTTAGAAACATGCACAGTTAGAAAATGGAGCCTTAAATCCTGACAGCTCAACACGTGATTTGTGGAACAGTTTAAGTTCGGGCTCTGGATTCTTGGCTTCCTTCGTGTTAGCATGCTACCTGTGCAGATGCATTTGAAGAACTGACTTTGCATTGCAAATCTCCAAACAAATTAGCTATAATCAGAAATGTAATCTTAGCAATGTTTTTACAACAGTTTTTATGTCCTCCATTATGCTTAACTACCAAACTATACCTGAAACTATGAAAGGGTTGTGATGCCTTTAAAGCAAAAGTTAATGTTGCAACAGTAAAAAGTGCTATGCAAACTGAAAACTACTTTACTACCACTTTACTAGCAGTTGGCAAGTGTTTGCAGACAAGTAGGCATCTTCAGACAAACTATGGACAACTGTGGCAATCTGAAGTTTGGTTCACCAGGCACTGTAAACAAACAAGCTTAGCAAACAATTTCACCTACCAACCTCCAGCAACCATTTGCCAACTACTTGCGAAATATAGATTTTCTCCAGTGACAAGAGGCTATTGGGCGGTCACTGATGGACTCTAAACCTGGATGACTCAGACTTCAGGGTTCCAGCTGCCTACAGCAAACACTCAGGAAGTTTTTTTTTCTATACCAAATGGTGGTTGGCAGCCGGTTGCCAACTGGGGCGACAATCTCGGCCTGAGTGACTGGGGTGTAAATATAAGCTAGCTCAATTAACAAGCTGCATAATCTGTATGTGCTGGAAGCACTAACTGGTGCAAAGCTATGGGCTAATATGGTGCTGCACTTTAATATACCAAGAATAGACCTGAAAGTTCTTGGACAATCTGTGCCACATAAGCAAGCCATATCTGTCATGATTAAAAGTATTATAGTTATCATCTATGCCAATCAAAACAGCCCTACCTCTAACTTTTAGCCTTAAAAATATCCAACAGGAGAAGTTATGAAAAAAATGTGTCTACTATAAGGCTGTTACGAAAGGGGAAAGTATCCATAAACACCCCAAATGCTTCATGTATCTGTAAGCGTGTATTTTAATGCTATGAAATTGGGCATTTTAACATGAGAGCCTGTGGGGACTTTGTCTTTTCTAGCATTTCAGGCTCAAGTAACCACTCTTGGAGCTGCTGTTACTGGCTTCATTTTTCACTCCCGGAGGTTTGGCCATTTAGAGGGCACTTGAAGTGACTGAGAGATGCAGTAAATATTTGCAAGACGAAAACATAAACCCAGCAAAATAATCTGGAGTCTGGCTTTTTATTTGTTCAATTATTGCATCTGAGACTAAGCAATTATTTCAAAATCCACTCTTGAGAACTACCGGATGTTTTTTTTTGTGCTCATCACACTTGGAATATGAATTTGCATGCAAAACATATTACTGCAAGGATAAGTAGACATGCACACCCAATGTCTGTTTGTATGACTGCAAGGACACTTGCACACACAGCGGGCCCTGACTCCACCCCCCAGCAGTTCAGTGATTGGCCTACTTTGAGACAGAGCAGCTCGCTGGCAGATTTGAATACAGGGAAACAGAAAGGGAGGAATGGACAGAGGAGGAGGGGCTAAAGAGAGGGGGCGGTACACTACTTTGTCCCGTCTCTCTCTCTCTCTCTCTCTCTTTCTCTGTGCCGGGTCAGGATGGAAAGGCTTACACAGGCAGGGGAGGAAACATGTCATGAGAGGTGATGACACAGCCACGGAGACACAGCTACATCCTCTCTGAGTCCCAAGTTTGCTGCTTGCTGTTGCTTTTGCCACTGCCGCCGCTGCTGCTGTTTCTGCATCCCACAGAGGAGAGAGAGAGCCAAAGATAGCTGACATTCCCTCCCCCCCCACTCCCACTTCTCTCTCTCTTCCTCTCTTTTTCACTTTTGTTTGTGGATGATGGGATTTTAATCATGTGGAAGGTAAGGAACAGGAAGAAGAGAGGGGAGTTTGATTTGTATTTTATTTTTTTTTGTATGTGTGTGTGCTTACTGTAAGGAGGTGTGGGAGGTGTGGGCTGTCTCAGAGGGAGTTCTTCTTAGAGTAGTTTACTTAAGTCTCCCAGTCCCTGGGGGATTCCCGCATGCTTTCACCCTCCATCTCAGATCAGACTGTATTCTCAGTGGAAATAAGGAGTGGAAGCATTCAGTGCCAGCATTGCTGGAATGATAATGACAGAGCGGTGGCTTCAGGACTGAGCCAGCGAGTAGTGTGGAGCCAGCGAGTAGTGTGGAGCCAGTCTGTATGGTGGTTGAAAAGAAACTTGTGAAGAAACAGTTGCTAGACAGACATTTATAGCGAGGAGTTCTGAAGAACTTCAGCTTTTAATTTGGGCTCGTGGTCCTCCCTGAAGTGTGGCAGCTTCCACAGACACGAGCAAATCAGCTGATCCCACTTTAAGAGGTCGACAGGTATTAGCTGTAAAACTTTGGCAGCTTACCAAAAAAGTCTGTGTGTGGGCATTGTTACGTAGCATGTGAGTCTGGCTTTTTGTGACCCAAATTCAAAGAGCCACTGGATATTTTGGTGGTTGCTTGAAGCGTCGGCACACATAAAGGAGACAGGAGACAGTGCCTTGAAGGATGGTTAAAAGTGCACTCGTACTTGAGTACTTGAGTGTGTAAGAGCAGCTTCAGAGGTCCCAAATGTTTTGTCTGCTTTCCACTAAAGTGTGCAGGGAGTTTGAGAGCATTAATTTGAAAGTGGAGATGTTTATCTGTACTGTCCTCCCCAATTCCTTCCTCCTCTATTGAAAGCCCTGTATGTGCAGATAGGATAAAACACCTTCGTATACAGGTTAGCTGCACTACATGCTCTACACGTTGTTCACATCCGCACAAGTCGCTCATTCTGTGTTTTTAAGCCTCCCAGAGGTCAAGTTATTGAATTTCTCTGTGCTGAGCCGTGTTAAGTACACATCAGTGCATGTGTGTGAGAGCGTGCATGCATCTTGTGCGTGCTGAATCATGTGGGTGACAGCTGGATAACACGGGCTCAGGTCTGCGAGTGCTTTTTCTCACCTGCGGTGGCTCAGCGAGATCAAGGAAATCCAGGTTTCTATGTTTGATCTGCGAGACAGTGGAGAACTTGAGGAAGGGGAGGTCACTGTAGCCTAACTTGAGGCCTTAAGTAAGCAATCAAATGCATTAAATAGAACTAGGTGCTGCTCACTTTTAGTGATAGTTTATGTTGAAGTTGGAAATGGCTTTAACCTCATGAGGTCTGATGTAAAGTAACCCTAACCCCTAACCATATATTCTTCATAAAATAGAACTTTTTGGTGGGGAAAAAAGTAAATAGTTTATGATTGCTATGATTTATAAACCCACGTATTTTGATACGTACAGGTCAAAGTTTGGTCACCAGCAGATTACCACAGTTGTCCATAGTTTGTTTGGAAGATGCCAACTTGTCTGAAAACACTTGTAAAATAGTTTTCGGCTTGTGTAGCACTTTTCACAGAGACTGTTCACCATTGTCTATGGAAGTCATATGGAAGTGAAATTATCCAATCCATCCAAATATAGCAGTACTTATGTGCTCACCATAAGTTGCCATATACAAAGTCTGCATTGACATGAATAGACTAGGCAAAACAAAAAGACCCTCTCTGTACTTGGTCCTTAGCTGTCACTTTGCCGACCAATATAGCAACAATAGCATTGTTACGGTTTCTTTTCCTGTTTCCCCCCGACATGTTTCATTGAGACATTGTCAGCCTGGACAGGCTTGACTGAAGCATCTTAGGTTTCAAACCCCCCTTTCTCTCCCGTGAATGAAGACTGAGCGTGGGAACTATGTAGACAAATATAGCAAATGCTGGTTTTTTTTTTTCATTTGTTTTCCTTCTTGGAGCACATCTGTCAGTTTATGTAAACTTGACTCAGGGATAAGGTGCACTCTTAAACTTTGAGCGTTGCTGATGTAAAACGGATGGTTTGGTTTCTTTGAAGAAGAGTTGTGTGAGGTATTTATAGACAGTGTAGCCTCTAGTTTTGAGAAGCAGGAAGCATTAATGGACTGCAAGCTAAGCAACGTGCTGCTATTGACAGGGTTGGAAGCCAAATATATTGTAATCCGAGACCCACAGATGAAGAAAATGTAGGGTAAGTTGTGTCACTGTTTTACCTCGCTGTATGGCAGTCCTTTCTGATGAGGTACTGAGGCCAACCTCTTCAGAAACACCCTTGACAAAAAATAACTTACTTTTTCTTCCAGAACACTGGTTGCTGATCAACTACAGCTTTGACTTTAGTATTCTCACAACATACTCTCACTTCCAGCTCAACAGTCATTTTTAATCACAAACCCCATCTCCTCTTAAAATTTTATTGTTGTCTTCTCCTGAGGTAGTTAGGGCCTCAAGTTAGGAAACATGTTTGGTTTTTTTTAAACTATTTTACTTTTGTTTTAGACTTTACCTTTTCTGAAGCTGTTTGGTTACATAATTTTTCCACTCGTAGCCTAACCACTCTGGAGCCCAAAGTCAGTGTTTGACATCAGAGTTCGTCAAAGTTCCTCAAATTTAACATTTTTGGCTGTTTTCATGTTGTTTTCTTTTACTTAGCCTGAAGTTAGCATATTTGGACAAGAGAGTAATGTGCTCAATTATCAACTAATGTTTGCAAGCGTGGTTAGCCAGCTGTATCCATAAACTGTTGAGTGCAATGCACAGACAGATACTGTATCTGCTAATTACTGCAAGTGTCAGACTAATCAATATCACCAAAACTCAAGACCGCTGTACTTTGCATGTGTCTTCACTAGGAGTCGTAACACTAAGTCCATTTGAATCTGTTAAAAAGTCTAACCAATCATGGCACCAGTTGATGAGGATCTCTAAAATCCTTGAATGATCGGAGTCTAAGGTAAAGCACTACAAAAGTACAATTAGGATATTGATTTTGGTGGTTAGGTTGCTGTTATTTTGTTAGTGCTAAAATAGGCTTTGCTAGCAACAGTGTATAAAGCAGCACACTACTTAGTTTCTCCAAAGTGGGGGCATGCTGCAGGTACAGGTACCGATTATGGAAAAGCACTTCATATGACCTAGCTTCAAAGAAAGTACAATAACGCTTTGATCAGAAGAAAAAATAGTATTCCAGAAAAACTTTGGTGGCTAATGCCGTGACAAGCAGACAGTAGTGCTACTCCCTAAATATTCTGTTATCTCACAAGCATGTAGTATCCATGATAAAACGGGGAGGTAGAACTCCTGAGAGTCTTATCTGCCCGTAATTGGTTAATTTGATCTTCAAAGCGTCAGCAGTTGCCTACTTCAGACGCTCGAGGGGTGAACTGCTAATTGCTATCTAAACACGCTTCAAAAGGGACAAGACATACTGGATTCCTTTCTCTCTCTCTCTCATTCTCGCTCTATTTCCACTCCAGATCAGTTCATTTTATCCACCCCAGTGCGTTCTTTAATCACCCACTGGATAAGATGAGAGTGCAATGTTGCTATGGAAACATCAGAAACGGTGACAATGAGCACAATCGGTTCAGTGAGAGTTGGCAGCTTGTGCAGTCCTGTGGAGAGGATAAGTGGTTCCTCAAACTTTTTATTTTAAAGTTGTCAGGAGCCTCAACAGTGTGCTGCAGTGTGGTATTAGACAAGTTTCAAAATTTTAACTATATAAATATGAAATTGACAATGCTTGTACGACTATCAGGCTATTACACAGTTTGTTCTACTTAATGGAGGCTGAAGTGTAGCCTTTTTGTCTGATCTGCAGTCGAAATAATTCATGTTTATACTAAAAGGTTGAGTGGAGGATTATACCACGGTGCAGTGACCCAGCACTGCAAATAACTTTCCACTAATGTGGCAATATGGTCAGTAAAACCTGTGATACTGAATCTTTCTGAACAGAAACACAGAGAAATGGAAGAAGAAAAATGAAAATAAATAAATAAATAATTGAAGTCGAACTCTTCTTCAACATCTAAATCCTTGTCTCGTTCGCTAAATGTAAATGACAGTTTTGCTTCTCTGACTAAATTAATGAGTGGCCACACATTCTGCATGATGCTTCCCCGCTGAACAAGTAGTTGTTGTATTGCCTGGTGAATTTGGAAATCATAACTAAAAAATATACTGATAAGAGTCTGTAGTATGGAGCAGAGTGATGTTAGTGTGGTCAAATTTATGATAAAAACAGCCTGAAATTTTACGGATAAAATCTAAAGATTTAATCTAGCATCCTTAAACAAATCAGTTCAATTTCTGTAAGTCTCTTTGCACATTGTTAATGGCATTTTTTTTGCTTTTTGGGTCATTTGATTCCACATATTATCAGCTAAGAACCTTTGACTATTTCACCATGAAATAATAAAAACACAAAACCTAAACTAAATCCATAGACTGTAAAAGATGGACATAGCCTGAGAAACATTTTGTCATGTTTCTCAGGTCTTTGTCTGAATTTCTACGAACATTATTGCTAAGGATTGTCTTATTGCATTGGAGTCACACTGGGTTAAATATGTACACTTGGGTTTTAAGGGGTATTTATTATTTTCTTCTTTTTTTTGGGTTGTATGGAAGCCCCAAACGCAATTTCATTGTTCTTGACAATGACAATAAATAAATAAATACTAAATACTAAATAGCCATGTGACTACACTCACTGATATTGTCACCTATGGATTTCTAATTATTCCAGCATCATAGTTGTTGCCATCTTGGCTTTCTGGAACCAGAAGTTATCACATTAATAGCGAATGCTAAGCAGTTTGATTAGCAAGCTTTAAAGATAACTACTAATCAGTGCTAAGTAACATATTGAATATGCTACACCAAAATTCAAGCAGACTTTCTGGTTTAGCAACATAGAAAACAATGTAGTTTGTCACATCATTGTATTCAAAATGCTAAGTGTGTTCAGAAGTCCAGTTCAGCGACTTAGGTTAGCAGGAGGTAAAGCTAGCAGGCAGCAATCAGGTACAGTTGCCTTTGTTGGCACACAATGATTTCTGCCATGCATTAAAAATCTGAATGCCCTGAGTTAACCTCTCCCAAGTTCTAAATGCTGCTTTCAGTCTTTGTAAACTTTGTAAACATTTTCTGTTTAAAATTTTTTTCTTAAAATGTCTTTATAATTTTGTCACTTCAACTGGCATCCATCAACTCACTCTTAGGTATGCATTAGAGTCTTGGTAGGTTGGAGTCTTTGTCTTATGTGGGCAGCATGAATTAACTTTTGGAGCCATCCTCAAGTAGGTCATACTTTCTCAGAGTATTAAAAAGAAACAAAAATGAAGATCCCAAAGATCAGCACTGCTTTTAAATTGTTTATGTAACATGACGTTTCAGTTTTACTAATGGAAGGCAAAATCAGTGATCCTCTCAGCATGCTGCCTGAAAAAACACCCCTTCACAGGTGTCAGGTTGGGGTGTTCGGTTCTGAAAAAACATTGCGGACATTTGATACGCATCAAGGGACTTACTCAATCAGCTGCGGCTCGGCAGATGTGTTTGGAATATCCATCATTCTTGAGGTCTTGGATAGGTTGAATACCATCATGCTTTTTGACATTCCTAACCTTCTAGTTCAACATAAACACAGATGACTTGAAGCCTTGTATTAAAAATCTAGTATAATTGTTAGCATATTCCACATCTCTGGTGTCATGACACAAGGTGCCCTGTGGAACAGGGTCATTTAGGCATTTCAGGCAGGTTAAACTGAATTTATATAGAAGTAATCAGCTTTTTCTTGAAGAAGCAGACGTCCAAGGTGACTGCTTGACAACAACTTAACAAATTCTCAACAAGATGAAATCCTAATTTCCAACAAGTTAAAAATCTTCAAACACAAAAGAAAATCTGAGTTTTTCCACAGAGAGATCTGTGCACAACTATAAGATATTCATTGTTTTATGTAGGAAAGCCTTAATAACATGTAAATATAACTCGATAAGAAGGATATTTTGCATCTGTAATCTTAATTGCCCTGAATAGTTCCCGAAAACAAGATCTTTTTGCATGCTACACTGCATGAGTCATGCAAATGCTGCATGAGTGGTGTTTATCCCACTAGTGCTCTGTTCATGCATGCAAACACTCGCTTACCTAATCTTTACCAGCTCTCTGGGGCCATTTTCACATCGAAAACATTTCATTATCCAATCAAAGTTGCTATGATAATTTAGCACTTCAGGGCATAACCACAGTTTAATCACTTTCATCTCCACTAGGGGATCCGAAGCACACATTTTGAGGCAGCATTAAGGCATTATAGAATAATTGTGCTCATGGAAGAAGACATTAACTAAACCTGTAGTGTCTGGAAATGCAGCATATGAGGGTTCAGTGAGTGCTCTCTTTTCTGCAGTCAGTCTTATGTCAAATAGCCAACTGAGGATCTTACTGTACAGTTTGAAAAGTGAACCAGAAGTAACGTTGAAGTGCATCAGCTTTTAAGGATGGGACAGTAAATGGCACTTAACTGAACTGTTGCTGCGGTGAATTCTATTACAGTGTGAATTCAAGCTAGTGTGATGTGTGATTATCAAAAGGTGTCAGAAAAGTGTGACATTTTGTTTCCAGCTAAGTGTAGGGTGTTTTTTTCTACCCCAATTCAAAAAGATGACTATTACACTCTCAGCTCTGTATTTTTGCTCTTGGACTCTACTAAAGTCACATTCCGTGATTCAAAGTTCAAAATGACGCTTGTTCATGTATGATGAGCCTTGGCGCAGTCATCCACTTCATCTCTGAGTGTTTTAGCTGCCTTTCCCTTTCCTTTAAGCCAACTTTCTTCTAATTGGCAGACCACATTAGCGATAACCCCTGTGACATCATTTAGAGTTGAGAGTAGAAAAAATCAAAAACAAAGTGGTTAGAGCTGCTGATTACACATGCTTATTATTGAACCTTTGGCCACAGAGCCTAAAACAGCGCTAACTGTTTAGGCACACAGTGAGGATTTTGCGATTAATTTTCCATAAAATGTTTTACATTTGTTTATTGCATGAATTTATGGGCAATATGTTGAGATCACCAGGTTTTAAAAGTTATATAGGATATAGAAATCCTTTACTAATAGATGATAAAGGCACCTTTGCATGTTTGCATGCGGTGGGAGAGTACAGATCATTCACCCTGACAAAAACTGTCCTTGACAACAGCAGCTTTTGAGTTGTTAACATAATCTCCGCCCCCCTACCGCCCTCCATTTTCACATGCGCCACTGTACCCAATCTGGGTCACACAAGTGAGATCCCAGACAGACCCTGCCACACACGCACCGGCTCACACACGCACCCACACCACATTCACAAATGTCACCCTTTATTATAATCACTAATAGCCTCTGCATCCCAGACTATCACCAGCCAATCCTGTTAGGTGTGACTGACCGCTTCGAAACATGAAAGGCCGGGATTGGTCACAGCCAGTATTGTAGGAAGCTGGTTAGGGATCAGCATGGCAGGGTATCTGGAATCAGACAAAAGCTTTGAGTATGTGCGTGCGTGTGGCAACTGCTACTGTTGGTAACTTGTTAAATATCCAGTCTCATACTGTAGTGAACATGAAGGAGAAGTTAGGGAGGTAGAAGGAAGGAAGGAAAGGAAATGGGAAAAAGATTTTGAGTTCTAATCCTCCCTTGAACACTCAAAAAGCTTTTTTTACATTTAGCGAACTGATTTGTTTGGACTTCGTTAGCTTCAACTCTGGGCATGTTCCTCACCCAACTTTTTTGTCCTCTGTCCTATTTGGACTCATGACAACTACACCTGTGAGCAAGGCTGTTGAATATATAAAATTAATTTCCTTGGACTTCAAGATTTATTACATACAAGACGAGCCAGAAGGCTAATAGTGCAGGAAAACATTGTAGAAAAATGCTGGATGCAGGAAGATACTATGTAACATGATGATGTATCAGCTCAACAATTCTCAGTTAACAGAATTTACATTTTAATTTGTAAGTTTATTATAAAATGCTACTTTTTACAGTTTTGTCATGGTGAAAGTCACGGACACTGCAACATACTTTAGTAACTGAGCACAGTATTGAGGCATGTATTCTGATATAAAGTATGAACATAATGCAACACTTGTAGCACAACTAAATATTTTAGCTAATGTAATAATTTGGACCTGGAATTCCAGAGCTTCCCGGATGTGACCGTTAATTATTGATGGCCAAGTACAATGAAATTGTATATTAAGTAGAACGTTTAAACAAAAAGAGGAAGTTCAAAACATTTACTTAGATTTTACATTTAATAAAAAATCTGTGTAATTTAAAACATTTGGTTGTGCACAGTTAATATTAATCTCCTCTGACCTTAGCAAGGAGAGAAAGCCCCCGAAAAGGCTCCTTGTTCTCAACAACCGCACGAGGTTGAGGGTTAATCTCTCTAGCTCTCCAGCCCTCCTATGAAACCAGATTATAGGATTTGCAATTCAGGGAAAAACATAAACATTTGAGGGATCATTAAAATTCTTTGACATATTGGTGTATGTGAGGTGTCAAATGGTTTAGATGTTGGCAAAAAAGCGAAGCCAAGTAGAGGTTGCACTGAAGAGCTCACAAAAATGTAAATAATTTATTCAGCTTTTTTATAAAAATGTGAATAATTGAGAGCTGCTTCTTTTTCTCTCTCTGTCCCAGTTGCTAAAGTAGGCGATGTTTGTGGGCAGTTTAGGCAAAATGGTACCTGACAATCCAACGCGGACAGGTTCTGGTCACCTTTACCCTGAGCGCATTTTGAATCTATTACAGATTCAATTTCCATTTTGAAGTTTGAGCAGGAAAAGACTTTGCGGCGTGTAAAATGTAACATTAAAAAGGCTGACAGCCAGATATCGTCATGTTTTGGCTCGGCTTCTGATGCTTTGCCCTCTTTCGCTCGGTTCTAACATTTCGCTGTGTGTTTGCTATTTTCTGCCTCTCTGAGTTAAGAGCAAATTGGAACAGCGAGATCATAAAGTGACACACACATGCAGTGTGTATGCTTATTATGTGAGCCAGGTCAATGGGGATGACCTACTTCTCAGTTCTGCTCCATGCGCTGCCACAGTCGCACACGTCAAATCACCAAATGGACCCTGCACCCAAATGTGAGGTTTTTTTCATAGCTTTTTTGGGTGCTTATTGCCGAGTAATTTCTTTTATGCAATTTACTCAAAGCTATCTGGTAATGGAATCTCTCTACACTTCCACGTGGAAGTGTCGCTCATTTCAGTTGAGTTTTTCGGGTTTTTGTGCAGTTGAAGAATTCATTGTGCTGAAAAAAAATCTGAAAAAGCAATGCAATCAAATTTCCCTGAAGCAACATTTTAAGAGAACAAATGATCACGAATTAAGTTTTATTACAAAAACATATAAAACATATCAGTGTTTAGACCTGCAGTTAGCAACAATTATCATCTTCATTATGAGTGTCTCAGTACATTATGTAAAAGTGCAGCGCTCAGTCTTTCCCTTTAAATCGAACACAGAATCTCTCTCTCACTCATCTGGGGATTTTTTTTGTCTGCATCATTCTCTTGTTGAATCAGTTTTTAGAAAATGGAGAGAAAAGAAAGAGGTCCTATGAAAATTTTAACAGTTCAAACTACAAGGGGAAAGGAAAGCGGCAACCTTCGTGGACCTGACGTTAATGAAAGATTTAGAAGTCGAATGCAGACTAATGGGGGGAGCCGGGCCCAAATATAAACAGGAAGGGAGATCAAAAGTTGACAGAGGCTTAATTTCCAAATGAATTTATTAGTTATTTTCAGATACATTTGTATGTGGCGTGAGTGAGCATTTGTCTAAATATGAACTCATTTCTAAAAAGTACTTTAACCTCTAACCCAACCCTGTCTGTCTCAACAAACACTCGTTGCTACACACACCAAATCTTTGGTAGTCTCTTTAAATACTTAGGGTTTGGTTTAGGATGAGGGTTAAAGTAGATTAGCTAGAGTACTTAGAAATCACAGGGATAAAAGTTGGGTTTGATTTAACCCTCACTGAATAAGTGAACGCTGAAATAACGGCCAGTTGCAAAAGGTTATGTGTTGGCATTCATGGATCAGAGACCATATGAAAGTTACTTTTCTTTTTCAAAATAAAACAGCAGGCATTTCAGCGAGGCATCGGGGCAATGACATTTGTGCCTGCTCAAAATAGAAATGCAGCATTTTGGGCTTGTGTCATGATGTAACATGAGATGAGTAGAGACAGAAACAGAAACGGAGGAAGACTGAGATAAACAAATGTCAATCTGATCCTTCTGAGCCTATCATATCTATTGAATATTATATTGCCATTTCTGAGGAAAAGGTCACTGAGAGAGTTTCACTGAATGTTATTACAGTTTGTGCTTTCTGACTGAATTTTTCGTGGTTAAAGCAATGAAATTAAACTGCCTCCTTATTTGCCTTGAGATTTGTACACTCTCAAAATCCTCTTCGTGGGAACATTCGTTGATTTTACATGACGAGCCTTTTCACGATGCAGTAAAATTGGTATCATTACATTAGCAATGTATCTGAAAGAGCAGGATCTATTGTTGAAATGCTTCCTTGTTAATGAGTTAAAAAAATCATTTTGCAGGCTCCCCTACATGTAACAGTCAGCAGCTTCAATAACCGCATCCTCTTTGAGGAATGGTTGAAAATACAAAAATGTAAGACAGTAGCTATTTTACAGACAGAAGCAGGGATGCACTGATTGCAAGCACCAACAAACAGCCAGTAAACAGTCAGTAAACAATAGATCTTAATCAATGTTATAACTGCTTAAATAGCAGTTTAAAAAGGTCTTTTAGCTTTTCAGGGTACTAAACATTTGAGCTGAGCTAACACCACGTACAGTACATAGTGTTCACTGGCAGTAGTAATTATTAATTAGTAAGTATTAGTAAGTAGTAGTAAGTAAGTATTGCATAATGGCTGGTTGAGACTACACCTAAACTAGCAAAGTTTCATGACATAATGATGATTATTGCTAGCAATTTTGTTTGCACTAATGCTAAACCTATAATAGCTGTATAGTTTGGTTGAAAACAGTTTCCTGTTGAAATATGACTCACCTGTAAACAGGCACCTTTAAAAAGTGAAAACATCATTCAAGCTTATTAAAGACTATATAGTATCATGCTAATAGCTAACACTGTATGACCAAGGCAAACGATTAAAGTATCGTGTAACGTGTACAATGGCATTATTACTCATTACACAGCAGGATAGAGCTGCTAACATAAGCTAAAATTCAAAACATCATGAATCTGGTTTTTTTGCACAACCTTAAATAGTTAAATAATGAATAACAATTGCAGATTGTTCCAAGCAGATAGATGAATATAGACAGAGAAAAACTGATTATTTTAATGAAACGCGACATTTAGAACTTCTTTGAAAGCAGCTGTTACAGAACATTTCGATAAACTAGATAAATATGTTGTGAACATTTTTAGTCTACACACAAAATTGTTAAGCATTTTAATGAAAGATGAAGAACAAAAATATAATGACCCTTCTCCTTTTTTTATACATAGACTTCTATAAATTAGATAGATGTCATTTTGGATGAGGCACTATCCAGCATCCCATAAAAATATAGCTGCAAGTAATGTTAGGGACAACAGTTCCTGTTCAGAATGAAACATTTTCTTCACATGCTGAAGCTGCAGAGAAACAGAGGAGAAATGACTGCGGAGGAGTCTTCCACCGCTCATTCAGCTTTGTATTGCCCCCCACTGAACGCTATTGGTACTGACATTTCAGTGGTTCCAGCACAGCAGACGAGTCTTTCACACATAGTGGCAGCTCTGACAGTCATGGGGCACAAAGTGATGGTGGGAAAAATAAACAACTCTGATTCCATCAAGTTTTTCCTCCACTCTCAATGGCCTTTCTCCCCCCTCTCTCTCTTGCTTTCTCTTCTTTGCCTCCAGTTTTTTGAAAGTACTTCTTTACATCCCCTTTCCACTCGTTCTTCTTCTGTTTTGTGCTCTGTCACCTCAAAACATGGTTCAACAGTGTCACCTATGGTGTGTTGAGAGGCATTTCATCTTGTCTCACCTGCCAATTTGGATTTGTGTAACTATGCATGTCTATATGTAAGCGCAGATTTAGATTTGTGTGTGTTCTTTTGTCAGACTGAGGGTTTTTTTTCTCTTCATCCTTTCGTGCCTCCAGGTTTCCTCCCTCCCCTTTCAAACCTGTCAGAGCTTCGTCAATGTCTAACTTTTTTTTGGCTTTGTCAGGAAGTTATTTTTTCCTGCATCTACCTTCTCTACTTTGTTTGTTAGTTGGCTGACAGCTGTGTGCTGGAATGGAGTGCATAAAAAATAGTCCTTAGACTGGTCCAATTGATATTTAGTTCATTTATGCACTTTTATTACCTTCAAACAGACAACACTCATGCATTAGATTTCTTTTGTTTTAATGGTTATGCTTTGTATTAACCTCATTGTGATAAGTCTAGAGAGTCTGATTAACAAAAGGAAGCATGCTCCAGAAGGAGTGGAACTGTTTTACACTTCAAGAATACCTGAGAATTAAATAGAACTTTTTTTAATGTAATATTGGATGATTGTGGTCTTTTTCAGTGAGCTATTTAATCTAGTTCATCTTTTAATTAACAACAGTCAATCAATAGTCCTCTGCTATCAGTGTGGAACAAGTGGAACATAATGAACCAGTTAGAGGACATCCGATTGGCCGAGCTCACACATTTTTTAATATTAACTTCATCAACGTGGTTGGATTGTCACATTTTTTGACATCTTTTAAAAACAAATGCAAGCCTCAAACTAATTTAAAGGATAAATGTTTGCAAGTTTGCCAGCTAATCGTAGCCAGTTTGTGCCGGCCCTTTTTTCTGTCAGCTTGAGTCACGTTGAGATGTTTGTTACTGATAGAAAAAGGGGAAATTATTAAACATGTGCAGAAAGATTGTACAAACACATTAGCTTTAAATGCCCAGTCGCTTATTATTGAAAACTCATTACAGATATTAATAAATAGGGCAAATATAATTTGCTGCCCTATAGGAATACTTTAAAAAAATCACCTGATACACAATGCTATATGGTTTTATATTTTAGTATCTTATAAACTGATGATTACTAGATTGCATAAAAGTGCACTGAACAGTAAAAAAGCTGATGTTTCAGTAAATAGTTATCATTCACTTTAGCTAATGAGGCTCTACTAGAACCACTTGCATCATTCATTCCCCTCACAACTGCCATGGTTGGTCATTTTGACCCTGTCCTGCAACAATAGCAGAAATCCAAAGAAATCACCTTGAAGGAGGGAAGATGTGTCATCTAATTTTTCTAATTATAAGTAGGATTTAACAAAATATGTTTTTAGGATTAAGTTTTAAGGGTTTCATTAGTTTTATTGAAATAACATATGTAACATATTAGATATTAGAATCCATAGATAAACAAATAAACAAAGGGTATTATAAACATATCTAAATTATTTTATTATTATAGTAGAACATTATAAAAAAAGTTAAAAAAAAGATGTTTGGCTAATGCATCATATCTAATTAAGCTAAAATAAAGAGGATACCAGATTTAACAGGTTACAATGACCTCTTTTCAGTCTTACCAGCAAGTTAAGTTAGCCTAACTTAGCTTAGTCTTCCAACTGTTAGGCTAATGGTGTACAGCTATTCAAGGGCTTGTTTTTTTGGCTTTAAATGACAACATATGCATTTAGTTCAAGTTCTAGAGTTTGTCTAGAAAATTACTTATCAAGCTTTTCGGCATCTTTAGCCACAAGCTAGTTGCTAACTTAGTATGGCTACTATTGGTTGCATGCCAGGTAAAAGTAGGATTTAAGAAGATTTTTTGTTGTCACAAAAAACTTTACACACCTGACAGGAGTTAAAATACAGAGATTGATGATAACTCTTCCCTACACAAGTCGTAGCCTCTTGTTGTAAAAAATCATAAAAAAAGTTGAAAGATTTGGGTTTGTCCCAATCTTACATTGCTTGCATTTAGGTAGGAGTAAATTTGGAGCTCTTCTGCCATGATCTTACATTTGGAGAAGTCTGTGTGTTAAGTTTGTGTTTACATACATGACCGCAGATGCATACTGTCAAATACTTGGGCTAAATAAGATTACATCTCACCCTACTACATAAACTTTGCTCCCTCATGTTGAAACTGCTCATTTAGTGATTATTTAGCTTCAGAGCTGCTGTAAGCTAACATCCAACGATGCTGTTATGAAAAGGCAATTCGACCAAAAGAATAACAGTATACGCTAACCCTTTCAACCCTCCAAGTTTTATTTGACAGTCGGAAAGCTCGGGTCTCACTGACAGATTAGTTGCCATTATAAGCACCTCAGAGAGGCTCTTAGATGTTTCAGAGTAGGTGTTTTGTGCTAATGAGTATGTATCACTGTGTGTGCACATGCTGCGATGCCAGTGTAGATGAGTGTGTCTCTCTGAGTGTTTGTTTTTAACAGTCCAAGCAAACACATACCCATTCCGTTTCATTTAAAGCATGCGATTGCCAAATCACTCCCATCTCCCACATTCAATTACTTGCATTTTCCTCTGTATATCCTTCCATATTTGCTTGATTCCAGCATTTGGCGTTTCCCTTCTGATATAAATGTAAGAGATCAAGGGCTTGCTTGGTAATACGTCTATGTACACAGTTCCCCCCATCCCATCTCTTTCACCAGCTCATCAGGTCTCACAGTAAATATCTGATCTCAAATATCACAGGTACTAAAAGTGGTGGTTGGACTGTGCTGAGCTCATATGAGGACAGTTTATCTGCAGCACTTGTTTTTTTGTTTTTTTCCCCAGAGGATGAGAGGAAGCCATGCATAAAGATAGATTAGAGAATGAAGAGGAGATATTCAGAGTGCAGCAGTCCACTCACACGAGTTTTAATCTCAGTAAACAGTGACATCTGCTGAAAGGGCCGCACCATGGAGATAAGAGCGGATTTCTTTCCTGCATTTCATTTCATTCCTTGCATTTTTCTTTTGTGTGTGTGTGTGTGTGTCACTGTCGTTATTATGCTTAAAGTGTGTAGAAATTGGAGCATGGTTTATAACATCAATTTACGTACTCATTATAATCAAATGCATTCATACTCAAAATCATTTATTTTTCAAATCTCATTGTTTTCAGAATTATCTGTGTGCTAATCTGACATTTTCTTTCTTTCTTTTTTCTTTTTTTGTGCTGTGACACATTTCCTGAAACTGGCAAAGATCCTTTTAGCCCTAAGGGTTGGTTTCACTTTTATTTCACTTCTAAAATAGGGATTTTTTTTCATTGACATTTTCAGCTACAGTAAAATCCAATTTATCTTCTTAAAATTAACCAAAAGTGTATTAAAAGGCCTAGGGCTATGAGTTCAGAAATGAAGAAAGCATGCACTGTTGAATTTTTAACTTGGAGGCAAAGTCTCAGAGGTAACTTGTCTTTATTAGAACTGACTGGAAACAGAGCCACACTTATTTATTAGCTTACTTGAGCACTTTTAGTTATATTAATTAGCAGGCAGCTCCCCTTTAATGCTTTCCAACATAATCAGGAATTTATAAAACAGTAAATCTTGCTACATTTTGTTGTTTTGTGTTTCTAAATTTGAGTTGAGTTTGAGCCTCTTCTACATTTTCTTCCTGAGTCTCTTGGAGACATGTTGACAGCACGGAGGTTCACGTGGAAATCCAGAGTCAGCGGCTCTGCAGGAGAAATGAATTGGCATGTGTTCTAATTAGCAACTGACTCCAGATGTGGCAGATGGAGCCACAGCTGTAGTCAATGTTAAAACAAGACTCCCATTTCAACTCGAGTGGTAAAGGTGCATCAAAGTTGAATTTATATGATTTGAGCAAAAGTAAGCTTGAAATAGCTTGAAATGAATGTACGGACGCCTCAAAAGACATAAAAACCCATTAAAAATATCATCAAGCTTCATCAAATTTCATTTCATTTCTTTCCTTTCTTTAATGTAAACCAGGTGAGAAGAACAATCTATAGTCATTTCTTTGAAGCATTATTACTTCCGCCAAAGAGGTTATGTCGAGTTTGTGTGCGAGCCTCATTCAGTCTGTGAACACAGTAGTTTCGGATGAGTTCTGAAACTTTCAGTGTAGCTAGTTAAAACATTTGTCGGCTACCCTTATCTGATCTTGCAGTGCTTCTTGCTAGAACATGATGTTCTAGATGACTTGGAACACTAATTATTTTGTCTCACTCAGAGCATGCTGGGAAAATTATACCCCTTCTAGTGCATAGCTAAAAGAAAGATAGTAATGTTACAGAAGGTGCTAGCACAAAATGTACTCTGTGTGTTTATCATGCATCAGGCAATTAAATATTATTTGAGAAAACATGAGTGGGATCAGCCTTCTGTAGCCAAAATGAGTAGAGCACAAACATATATCCCATAATCCCACCCATTTAAGAGCAAGTTGGAAAAAAAAGACGTCTTCAACCTGCTCTTAGACTTTTGTTAAGGCCTTTTCTGTCACTTGTCTTTTCGGGGCTTCCATGCTGTACTATCTGTACAGTGACTTAATGGTAAAGAACGAGGGATAAAGCGAACCTCACTGCCACTATTGCACACTAGTTACATAAAGTATCTGATTAGTGAGAAGTTGCATTACTGGCTTGTGGCTCAGTAGTTTTAAGTCCAGCCTGACAGATGCTTCTTGACGGCAGCAGCTGCTGCTGATGGTGTGTAATCTTGTTAATCCAAGCATAGGGAAACCTATAGCGTACTGCGGTCAACAACAATGAGAATCACAAAAGGGCACAAAGTGGGTCAACAGCACATCTGCAATGTGGCTGCTATAAAGACCATGAGATATTTGTTAGAGCAACTATATGTTTGACTTTCAGCCTACAGAATGGTCTTTACGTTTTCTGTTAGTACAATTGAAATGTATATATAAAGCACCAAATCAGTAATACACAACAGAAAACCCCAACAATCAGGCCATATAAATATGGCCTCATATAAATAAGCACTTGGTGTCAGTGGGAAGGAAAAATCCCATTTTAACAGGAAGAAACCTCCAAACTGACTAGCAACATTCTCCTCAGCTTGTTTTTTGATACTAATGCACCTTTTTCTAACTTAGACTGTCTTGAATCTTGCTAATAGGCTCCCAGCTATTTTCACTTTCAAGATTAAGCTTGAGATTTTTTTTTATTTTTGATAAAGGATATCATTAGGGCTGGGTCAGATGACCCAGAACCATGATGAGGAACCTCCCATCAAGCACTGAGCATCTCTCCTGTAGTTTTGCCTTGTCTTTTATTTGTCGCCTTGCTGTGTTCTTCTTTTCGGTCTTCTTTTTAACCTCATTGCTCCGTAGATGGCTGTCTGTTCCTCATCAAAGTGAGTTCTTCCTTCCCACCATCACCACATTTTTGCTCATAGAGAACTGTCTAATAAATGAGGTTTTCTCTCTAATGTTGAAGGGTATGTAGCTTACAAAATAAAGATCCTTGAGGCCACTGTCGCAGGCAGTATATAAACAATTTGGAATTTATAGACCCCTGTGCCTCCTTTCTACTTAATACTGTGGACAAAAGTAGAAGCTCCACAGCCAAATTATCGTCAGGTGTTGATTTTAAACTTCTAAATGCTTATTGGTGGAACATGCTGAACCATGCTAATTAATCTGTTTGCTTAATCTTATTTTCAGTCTTCAGTCAGACGTAGAAAACCCGGTACTTTAAGTCAACTCAGTGGTCTGCTCCATTGAGATATAAGCCCTCCAAAGAAAGCGCAGAGAAGTAAGCTGTTTCACACCATTTAATCACAAATCCCCCTGCTTTCTTTTCCTTTCTCCCTCTCTCTGCTCGCCTCCATCTATTTCTCTGGCCTCCAGACAGCTGAGTGGCTCTTCTGGATTTCGCTGACACTGCGCCTGGTCCCGCCTGGCCTTTTTTAATCAGGATGGACACTCTGGAGTCAGAGCTAACTTGTCCAATCTGCCTGGAGCTCTTTGAAGACCCACTGCTGCTCCCCTGTGCCCATAGCCTGTGCTTCGGCTGCGCCCACCGCATCCTCGTCTCCCACTGCACCACCAACGAATCAGTTCAGAGTATCGGCGCCTTCCAGTGCCCCACCTGTAGATATGTCATTTCCCTGAGTCCAGAGCGTGGACTAGAAGGACTTAAGAGAAACGTGACCTTGCAGAATATTATTGATAGAGTTCAACGGGCCTCATCTTCAGCCGGGCTCCCCCTGCCGCTGTCGTTGTCTGCCCCTCACAGTAGGCCCAACTCTCCCGGCGAGGAAGGTAGCAACCGGTTGGCCCTGGTCCCCCTCAGCGCTGCCATGTCCAGCCCGAGCACACCTCCGGAGCCGGTCCAGTGCCAGTTCTGCGAGCAGGACCCGCCACAGGACGCTGTTAAGACATGCGTAACGTGTGAGGTGTCGTACTGCGACGAATGCCTCAGAGCGACGCACCCCAACAAGAAGCCGTTCACCGGCCACCGGCTCATCGAGCCTATGCCGGACTGCCACCTCAGAGGGCTCCAGTGCCTGGAGCACGAGGAGGAAAAGGTGAACATGTACTGTGTCACTGACGACCAGCTCATCTGCTCACTCTGCAAGTTAGTTGGACGTCACAGGGACCACCAGGTGGCAGCACTGAGCGACCGCTATGAAAAACTCAAGGTAAGCACAGAAATGGATTTTTTTCTCACCCTTCTTATGTTTGCTTAATTGATTTTAATGAAGTTATTTCACATTTGAAATCTTCTAAAAATCCCCATTTTCTAATTAAAACCTGCAAGATCCGTCACATTCTAATGACAGATAAGCTTATACTTTCTTTGTTCTTTATCTTATACCCATATAATGAATATTAAACTTTAATTTTACTCTGCTCAAAAGTGTGAAATTTTCTATTATCCTTATCCAGGTATCTCACTCGATTATCATGTGAGATTATCATGTGCTGACTTATTATCTCTGCTGAATAATTAAGCAATTAGCATAATCACTGCGCCATGCCACTGTGCCAGGAGGGCGTTCAGAAGCAAGCACACAGAGCGAATATGGGGAGTGTCATTAGTGACGAGGCATGGTGTCTTTAATGAGGTTGCAGGTTAACGAGCACCAATTGCCTGCTGGGTGTAGGTGTGCTTAATTGAGCATGGCTATTACAATGTGCTGGTAATGGAGATGGAGGCAGTGTGTGTCTGTGCGTGTGTGTGTCTTACAGCAAAGATCATGCAGAAGTAAATGTTACCTTGGATGTCCACCAGATGGTTTCTTCTATTAATCTGCCTTTGACTAATATAAGCACTTTGCTGGAGAGTGTCTCCAGTGACTTAGGATTACATTTGCATAATGTTGGAGTATTTTAATGGCTTCTATAAAAGGGAAGGGAGACAAAAAAGGGAAAAAATAGGTCAAAGTAGAAATGGCCAAGGTATAGCGACTTCAGTCCAAAGCCAAGCTTTCATAGTACAAAGCAAAATCCAGAAACTAGGAGTATGCAGTTACCTCCATTTACAAAGCTGAATTAATGAATGCAAGACGCATCACTAGTCTCCACATCACACCCCTGATGATGTAAGTTCACTTTTACCTCACGTTTGTGGTCCTACTAGGCTGCTAGTAATCTGATTTTAGATCAGCACAGAGAAAGTTTTCTCTGGCAAACGGCCTTCTATGTCACACAATGAACACATCACTTCTTCTGTTCAGTTAGAGTAAGCAGGTCAACAGGTCAACAGTTTGCAACAACACTTTCTGTTTTCGAATGCGTCTTTGTCTTCAGTTAAAGTTGAAAATTAGACATTATTTAAGTTATGTAAAACAGTATATAGGCACATACAGATACACTATCACTATTTCAGCTTAGCTTTGTTGAATCATAACCAGTGTTGGAGTCTTTACTCAAAACAAGTAACAGATTACACATTACTCAGTACTTTTCATCTAAGTAAAATGAATGGAAATAAATTGTCTCATACTTACAAGTTAGGAATATCAACCATAGGCTACAGTTCTGCACACAACTCAAATGACTGTCTGAATGAGACACATATACAATCTTTCCTTTAGCATGTACGTATGTAATGTGCCAAGAACACAAAGCAAAGTTGAAAACAAACTCAAAGAGACTTTAAAGGGATCGCCATGGTAATTCTACTTTACAAATAGGGAATGGAGGCTACAACGTCACTGCCTCTGTTACCTGTTGAACTTCAGACTCTGGCTGTTGGGCTGGGGCCAGCATGCGATTAACTTTGTCTTCATTCTGTGCTCTTGACTAGCTTTGTGTTAACATGTTTTTGTGTAGAGGGTTGCAAAAGAACTGAGATTGTGTTAGCGGTGCTTGTTTCTGTCCTGGACTAATCATGAGCTTGTCCCTTTGTGCTATCAAAGAAAAAAACTGTTTCTATCACCACATTTTCCTCCTCCTGCACATGAACTGAAATTAGCTGATTATAGCACAAATGGGTCTGTGAGATATCCCATTAATAATGTTTTTCCATGATCAACATTGACCAGTCACATTTTTGTGATGTCATAGCTTTGAAATATGGAGGAAAGTGTCTTAGGTTGTATAAAACTCTCTTCCAGAAAAAATTAGTCATGTTAAAAGAAAACAAAAACACTGCTGTATAGTTGTTTAGAAGTGGGAATTAGCTATAGAGCACAGGGCTGTAAACATGTTTTTCTGCTTTAAAGTTGGGCATTTTAAGATGCTAATCTACTGGGACTGACTCGCTTTTGGAGGCAGCCTCAAGCAGCAGCTGGAGGAACTGACTTTTTTGTGCTATTTCTGTGTTCCTCTTGGTATCGACCCCAATCATCATGATCCCTACTGGTGCATCCTAAGTATACCCATTTATGCATCTACTGTAGGTTGCAGCTGTGTCACCTCTAATGTCCAGCACAAGCGCATTCACTTAGGTCAAGCCTGATGATTTGAATAAAGACAACGTTTGAGCTTTTACGCTGATAAGTCCACACAAGCATACGTGCAACAGGGAGAATAGAGATTCCCCACCACCGCACCAAAGCAGCAGGCAGGGAAATACATGTAACTTTTCCAAAGTGTCATTTAACCAGGGGACATTTTTTGGCCACGTACCACACACACACACACACACACACACACACACACACACACACACACACACACACACATAGTGTTTATTCAGCCTTGCTAAGCACCCCTAAATATAATGTCAAGAGTGAGCGTGGTTCTCCTTTTACAAGGGCTTTGAAATATGTGTTGGTAGTTGGTAATATGTCCTTGGAGAAAGGGCATGCAGTGATATAATCAGAGAAATTGAACCTAACTAAAATCAGTGATTATGATTACATATGTGTGCACCCAATAAAAATGCCTGCAAACATTCCCTCCTGCCTTTCTGTTTATCATTGTTTTGTTTTAGAACCAGCTTTGCCTCCAGTGATGGGCTTGATGTTCTTTGTCATTAGATTTAATGTGGGTGCCTCTACCGCCTCATGTTGCCTGTTTCAGCAAATTTAGGCAGAGAAGAAAAATTAGCAGGAAGGCTACAGGTTAGTGCATCATCTAATTATCATGATTTTCTTTCTCCCCGCTCTCCCGCCATTCAACCAGAGAGAAATAGCACAGGTCAGCACACCCTGCAGTTATTATACAAACTAATTATCGCCTATACCACAAAACAAAAACACAACCCCCCCCCAAAACAAAACAACTGGATGGCACTCGTGTCTCCTACTTGCGCAGAGGTTTTTAAATACTGCCTGTGTAAGCCAAGAAAGTGTGCAAGACAAATTGTTTAGACCAAGCAAACCATGTCATACTTTGAATCCGCGTGAGCAATACTACTGCAGCTCATGTGCATTCCCAAGTTTCAAGCGTTTCTTAACAGTTATGTGAGAGGATACACGTCTAAAACCAAATGAGGGATTTCTGTCACATGTTCCAACTTTGTTATTCAGTCATTTCCCCCCCAAACGTCTTGACATTTACTTCTGACAGGGCTCGTTGGTTAAATGAAGTTCTTGTTGAAATATATAGTCCTCCTGCTGTTTGACATCACTCAGAGTACCTTGTGAGGACACTGACAACAGATGGGAAAACAAAGCATATGTGACTGCTTCATTAACTTGTGAGCGCGCTCGCTCGATTTTTCTCGCACACTTACACAAAAGGAAACATACACACGAAGGCACTAACGTCTACACACACACGGACACACACAGTTTATACACACAGGCATTTCAACGGGCTCTCCATAATCTACTGAAATATTTAAAAGAAAGGAAAACTTCATAAGAATATTAAAATGCAAATTTAAAACAGAACACTTTAAAAGCCAAAGACGGGGAAAAAAGTAAAAGACAAAGAAAATAACATAATAAAATATGAACCAGTTGAATGAATGAGCAGGTAAGATTAAATCTGAATTTATTAAATAAGTACAAGGTCCATATTAAGTAAAAGCAGTAGAAAAAAGTCATTAGCTTGGCTTTAAACATAGCTCGAGTTGGGGCAGCTCTAGGCCCCAAATGCAGCTGAATCACAACTGTGCACTGGTTTAAAGTCAGTTTGTTGGATTTGGTTTGAACCAGTCCTTGCAGGTCTGAGAGATGTGTCTGCTTTTTGTTTTTTTATTCTGCAATCCAGGTCCTGAAGTTCAGTGCTGTATTACACAAGAAGCCAGAACAAATTGGTTTAATGTGTTCTCTCTTCTTGGTGTGTAGGCAGTATTCTAGTGGCAGCTTTTTAAATGAATTGGGAGGCCAGTAGGAAGGACATTTCTATCCAAGCAAAAACAAAACAAAACATTTTTGCTATCTATAAGTCATAATTTCAGGTAATTTGGTGGTATCTTACATTTTCAACATTGTAAATCACATTTCAGAGAAGATGACATGAAATTTTGAGTTACATATTGTATTTCAAGTTAACCATGTGCTTTGCAACATAACTTTGAAAGTTTATTTTAAAAATCACCAAAGTGCTTGCTCATAGGGGGTCATATGACTGTTGGGCTTTTCTCTGTATGTATTATTGTAGGGTCTGCCTTACAATATAAAGCGCCTTGAGGTGACTGTTTTTATGATTTGGAGCTGTAGAAATAAAATTGATTTGAATTGATTATTTTACCATGTTTTGTGTTAGCTGTCATATAGCTAACATTTGCTCTGTGTTAGCAAGCTACTATTATTAGCTAAACATAATGTTATAAGCCACCACTGAGCTGATGCCATGTACTTTTGGCTACATCTACTCACTCTTTTATATTTAATGGGGTGTGCCAGTATAATGCAGCTTCATGATATTAGCTTTTTTGTGTTTTGTTTTGTTTTGGTAGCAAGTTGAAATGAACTGTCTTTGCACTTTGTCTCAATGAAATGGTGAAGGGTATGCAATTAAAAAAATGAAAGAACTAATTTCAGTCATCTCTTTTGAGCTGTTGTGAAGAAATTGCATTTTTGCGTGCCTAGATGGTGAGAACATCAAATTTGCAATCACTTTACAAACTGATAAATTGACTGTTTGTTACTGAGGTGAAAATTCCAGGGTTTTTTCTTCAAAAAAGTAGAAAAGAACATTAACACAACAGCATTTCTGATCATTCATAAACACGACTTTAAGTCCAGGATAAAAAAAAAAAGCCCATTGAGCTGAATATTATACATTATCCTTCAAGTTAAAGACGGATTATTGCTAATCACATTAAAAGCCACACTTTATTTTTCAGACCACTGGCTTGTTTTGCTGTCTTCAGTAAGAGTGAGGCTTAAAATATATCTCTGCCTCAGGATAAGTTCTGATTCAAGGCACCACACATGTCACGTCACTTAACTTTAATTCATTTCTGTAAGCTATTACTTTTTCTCTAATCTGTGCATGGCAGCATTTTGTGAAACAATGCATTAAAACCAGACAGCATATAGTCATAAATAAATAAAAGCAATGCTGAGCTATGATTATGCAACACAAGTACATTTAGACACAGACTGTCCTCAGATTTTATGAGCATTGTACAGTATACAGTGAATGTGTTGTGCTTTAAAAAGGCAGGTTGCGTGGTAAACAGAAACAGGGTAGGAAGTAAATTGAGGTCTAACAGAATTACCAAGTAAAGTGCAATGCAATATTAATGGTGAAAAACGCATTAGATATTTAATTTATAAAGACAGAAAACTTTGGGGAGACTTCTTAGACGAGGAGGTCCAGCACGTAGCCTCACTTTGTCAGGTAGTTCCAATAGCTTAAAGCCAAAATGCTCAATCTGTTACAGGTCACCCAATTTTCTTTAGATATGATTTTTCACTTTTTTTTCTTTCATTATAAAGTCTGACAACTTGGAACTGTTTTGGTCATATTTTCTGGAACATTTCATTCATATCACTTTTTGCCCTGATCTGCTGGAGTTTGAGATATCCCCACTCCACAGGGGGTGCGGGGGAGAATATCAGATGATTGGAATAGTTTCCTTTTTTTCCAGTGGCAGTGGTGGTGCTGTGTGTCTGATAAGAGCCATGGAGGTTATTGTGGGAACACCCATCCTTTTTCGGAGATAAAATTACCCCCGTCACAGAGGAGGCAGCTGGGAATAGCTTTTAAAGTCCTTGGCTCTGGGTCTGAGGAGAAAGAACCTTGAGGATAAAAGATGGCAGCTGCTCTTTGTGTGTGTAATTTCAAATCACAGGTTGGTTCTGTTTTGTTGTAATCCACTTTGGTTAATCAGCTGCCCTTTAGTGTTAAAAAATACGTGGGGCTGTCAAGTACAAACACATT
Source organism: Mchenga conophoros (assembly GCF_057382185.1). NCBI lineage: Eukaryota > Metazoa > Chordata > Actinopteri > Cichliformes > Cichlidae > Mchenga > Mchenga conophoros. Next base: position 37,982,782 of record NC_140547.1, on the reverse strand, counting down.
AAAACATGAGCAGACACAAAAGCTTCTGAACCATAACCTTGGTGATAAGCATGACATTTAGCTCCATGTCTTCCAGCCACCTCATTCATCTTTTATATCATTAAAAAAATACTTATTCCCTTACATGCTTTGACAGTCCATCCTATCGTCCTGACCTTTTTTCTTCCTTTTTTTAAATGCAACCTTGACTTTGGCAAACAATCTTTAAAGTGGATCATAAAACAGCAATAAAAAGCTAAATTAAAAATACATATGCTGACAGCCAAAAGCATACAGTGTGTCAGTACAATTTGACATCACACCCTCCACTGGTGCTGCCGCTGGGTGTGATCAAAAGCTCAACAAGCTTGAAACTTTCAAACAGAGAGAGTGAACACTGCTTCTTCCCTCTGACCACACAGCAGTGATGCCAGAGTGTAGAGGACACTCTGCATCACTTTACTGATGCAGCAAGATGAAAAGTAAACCCATTGGCAATGTTTTTTAGGGGGCAACTGGCTATTCTTTAATATGCCAGTCATATTTATCACCTACAATATTATGGTATAGAGTCACTTAAATCTTCAACAGCTGATCTTCTTGGACTTCTTGAGGAAGGATCATGTTTGCAAGTAAGCAAGAGTCAGTTAGTTGGTAAATCATCTTTCTCAGCTACACCCCCCCCCCCCCCCAAACCCCCCCCCCCCCCAAAAAAACACAAAAAAAACACAAAAAAACATCAACAACATCCTGACAAAAAGTGTAAGGAGCATTACCAAAAAAGAATTTCAACAATGTCCTACTTTCTAAACATTCATTCAGTCACATACACACAGCACAGTCACAACATAGTTTGACAAACATAAAATAGTGTTTCTGTCCTAACAAGGTGATTCTGAAAAAACTATTACCTGCAAACATGGCATATCTGTGTGCAGTGTGTCCTTAAAAAAACAAGGACATTGAACATGTAGAGGGTAAAGAAAGAATCTGTTCCAGATGAACAGTATTTTAATGTCATGTTCTTAAGAAATCAACTAAAAATCCAACAAAGACCTGACTTGGGACCTGAGAGATGCATCTGGCCCTTCAGTTTATGTTCTATTGTTCGTCAAAAATTGTCTAGGTGGAAAAGTGTCTACGAAGAAGGGAAACAAAGAGAAAAGGCTGTAGATATACCAAATTTTGTAAGGAAGTAGACTAAAAATGAAGTGATTAATCCAAATTTGTTTCTTGACTCAAGTCAGGTCAGGTACGACAGTGTCTACAGCCATCTGTAAAGCATGGTTGAGGCTCTGTCATGGTTTGGGGATACATTTCAGCCAGTGATGTTGCGGACTATGTGGATCCAAATTCATGGAAATATGAAACAGAAACGTACCATCAGATTTTGATCCATCATCCAGTACCATCTGGAAGAATCTGATTGGCAACGGCTTCATTTTCCAGCATGACAATGATCCCAAACACTCCACCAATGCAGTAAAAGTGTACCTGGATAGAAAAGCCACTCTTTCAGTCTTGATCTCCCCAGAGCCTGGACCTCGACATTTTGGATATTTGCTGCTCTGGTTCTGGTCATATCAAAGTCTGGTATGTTTGAGGTGAAAGCACGATGTTAGCATTTGTATTGTTGCCCTTGTAAAGTTGAAATAGTGACATTATTATTATACTTTGCTTATTTGTGGTTAGCATAAATAGACTGCTGTGTTTGTGCATTGGGCTCTTTGTCTTCGGAACTGGTTACTAGCATTTCCTGTTGTTTAGTGCTTTTGAGTCATTTTGCCCTCGAAAGATCTGCCTGCTGCTGTTAGATGGAGTATTGATGTAGCTACTTAGAAGATAAAAAGATCCTAAACTAGAGTCTGCATTTCAAACCAAGGATGTTATAAGATGCTTGGTATCCCATGCGCTCATATACAGATATGAGATTCTCTCTTTAACTGTAATAAATAAAAGCCACTCTGTGAAAATTTACAGTGCATTGTGTAGCACTCGCAGACAACTTTTACTTCCTGTACTCAATGTTCTCCTCGCTCTGGGCTTTTTTGTTTCTCTCTCTCTCTCTCTCTCTCACACACACTTTTTCAATTTCTTCTACAACAATGCTCCTTTCATGCTGTGTTTTCTTTTTGCTCTGCTGTGCTTTGCTTCATAATCAGTGCCCTTTTCCTGTAGCAGTCATCTGTGCTTCTCTCAGATTGATAAAAAAAGACAAACAATTTGTTCCCAATTTATAACTTAGCTCACTAGTGGAAACCAACCAATACACAACGCCTACTTCATTGATGATATGAGATAAATACATTATAGATGTGTGTAGGGACAGGTAGACAGACTATAAAGCAGAGCAGTAAACAAGCATGGGCTCTTTTAAAGTTCCCGTTTCCTCTTCCTGCTTCCTCTTTAATGTCTGTCTTGCTGTTTAACTGTCTGCCTTTGTTCTTCCTCATCTTTTCCTCACAGTCTCTCTCCTCATCTGCATGACTGAGGTTTCTCTGATCTCTCTAACTCATGAACCAGGAAGAGAATGGAGATGAATCCTCAGAGCACAATCCTGCTCAATGTCACAGTAAATCTTAGAAAAGACGTAGGTCCTCTGAAGTTTTGACTTCATTTGCTTACCATTTCCTATCTGTGAGTGAGCGAGCATGTGTGATCCGCTCGCATACATTCTTAGCTTATCAGCACTGCTCCAGGTTGATTTGTTTCATTCACAGCATGCATCTACAGCCATTTTTGAACACATGAACAGTGCATACACTGATAACAAGTGTGATGCTTGTTATATAGAGACATGTAACCTTTTTTGAAGCCATCACAAAGATGTTAGGTGATGAAAGAGATGAAAAATTTGCTTCGGTTTCAAAGAGTGGATTCTTTTAGGGCGATTTAAGAAGAACCTAAGAGAAGTTCTGAGCATGCTGCAGCAGAACACCTTCTTACTAATTAAAAACAGATGCCATTGAGTGAATAAGCTTTTCTTTGAAATATAAAAACCTCACAAAAACTGTTTTGAACTCTCATGGCTGTTAGGCTGAAGCACTTGAAACTTCTTGGCTACATTTAGGCACTAAAAGTTTTTTCGTTACTCTTAGGTACTGAAAAGTACTTAGTTCAGTTTATCCATTTAAAACTACTTGGTTAGATTTGGGCATAAGAAAGTTACAGTTAGGTTTAGATACTGAAAACGCCTTGATAGGTTTAGGTACTGAATGTTTCTTGGTTGGGTTTGGGTACTGAAATTTACTTAGTTGGGTTTAGGGACTGACAACTACTTGGTTAGATTCAGGTACTGAAAAGTACTTGTTTAGTTTTAGGCACTGGAAATTTCTTGCTTAGGTGTGGGTACTAAAGAAAAGACCATAGTTTGGCAAAAAAAAAAATTCTTTTTCACAACATTTGAAAAATAATGACTTAAACCCAGCTTACTAACACCGTGAGCCTGTGCATCCGGGCACAGGGGCCAAATATACCTTCATTCCAAAAGCCCCAATCCGGTGATTTTGCCAAAACAGCTTTAATTGAGGCCCTGGGAATGAGAACAGGCTTGAATTATGCGTCTTCTGATGGAACTGCTCTTCATTCACTTCGCCTACTTACTCAGTTTGAGCCAAGTCTCAAGTCTCTACACAAAAGCCTGAATCAAACCGCCTCTACAGAACAGGTTAAGACTGCTCCTCTATCGCTGACCTCTGGATGTTTACATAAATCCTAGGTGGGTTGTGGGAGTAAACTAACAAGCTTTCTGAAAGTGTGGAAACCAAGTGGACTGAGAAGTCCATACCTTGATATTTTTAGGCTGCATGGTGATGCACAATCCATTTCTTGATATTTTCTATGAAAGAAACATGGGAGATGTCACAAAGTACTGGAAATCAACTACACTTTTACTGGGTAATCTGTTTTCACTCTGTTGGGCATGGCTCATTGGTGTTGCAGTGGAGTAGTATCAGTGTCTGATCCACAGTCAGTGTGTTCTCTGCAGCAGATGGCAATGAACAACCAGCTAAAAGAAATCATTATTGGTGTACAACAAGTATTTGTAGCATTTTGTAGCATTTTTACAATTTTACCTCCCATTAAACAGCCATATCAAACAAGGAAGTGAGAAAAAACACTTTGACATGACATTTTTTATATGCAACACATTTTTTGGTACTGCCTCACTCGGTTAGCTCAGTTTTTACCGGCAACTTGTGTTTCAGTGGGACGAAAAACAAAAATTACTCTTTTGTCTGATGGCTTTGAAAAGAACTGTATCTTTCTTAGTGCGTCCTTTCTGCAAATAAATTAACCCGGTCAGCTGTTTCAAATATTCAGTTTTTTTTTTGGTTTTTTTTGCCTGTCCCATTTGGTTCTTTAGCCATCAGAATTGTTGTCTGAAGACCAACAAGGATACCCAATGGATTTATTTTGCCAAATGGATCATCGTGGCATTGCCGTATTGGTCCATTTGATCGACCTTTGTTTTTATTATTTATTATATTTTATTTTCAGATGTTACAGATGGGACAGACATGAGTGAGGGATAGGAAAGGGAGAGAGAAAGAGGAAGGAAAAGAAAAACGGAAGGGGAGAGGGACAGTGAGAAAGGGGGGGAGAAAAAAAAATCTCCTGGATCACCTGTTGAGAGAGAAAGAAGAGAAAACAAGCAAAAAAAAAACAAAGCAACATACTAAACACAACACCATCGCATTAATCTAGCTAAGTGTAAACAGCAGTAAATACTAAATATTCAATGTTGTTGTGCAGCACGCAGGACAGACAGCGCACAATGTGCTTTGAAGTACAGTGGGGCAAAAAAGTATTTAGTCAGCCACCGATTGTGCAAGTTCCCCCACCTAAAATGATGACAGAGGTCAGTAATTTGCACCAGAGGTACACTTCAACTGTGAGAGACAGAATGTGAAAAAAAAAATCCATGAATCCACATGGTAGGATTTGTAAAGAATTTATTCGTAAATCAGGGTGGAAAATAAGTATTTGGTCAATAACAAAAATACAACTCAATACTTTGTAACATAACCTTTGTTGGCAATAACAGAGGTCAAACGTTTACTATAGGTCTTTACCAGGTTTGCACACACAGTAGCTGGTATTTTGGCCCATTCCTCCATGCAGATCTTCTCGAGAGCAGTGATGTTTTGGGGCTGTCGCCGAGCAACACGGACTTTCAACTCCCGCCACAGATTTTCTATGGGGTTGAGGTCTGGAGACTGGCTAGGCCACTCCAGGACTTTCAAATGCTTCTTACGGAGCCACTCCTTTGTTGCCCGGGCGGTGTGTTTTGGATCATTGTCATGTTGGAAGACCCAGCCTCGTTTCATCTTCAAAGTTCTCACTGATGGAAGGAGGTTTTGGCTCAAAATCTCACGATACATGGCCCCATTCATTCTGTCCTTAACACGGATCAGTCGTCCTGTCCCCTTGGCAGAAAAACAGCCCCATAGCATGATGTTTCCACCCCCATGCTTCACAGTAGGTATGGTGTTCTTGGGATGCAACTCAGTATCCTTCTTCCTCCAAACACGACGAGTTGAGTTTATACCAAAAAGTTCTACTTTGGTTTCATCTGACCACATGACATTCTCCCAATCCTCTGCTGTATCATCCATGTGCTCTCTGGCAAACTTCAGACAGGCCTGGACATGCACTGGCTTCAGCAGCGGAACACGTCTGGCACTGCGGGATTTGATTCCCTGCCGTTGTAGTGTGTTACTGATGGTGACCTTTGTTACTTTGGTCCCAGCTCTCTGCAGGTCATTCACCAGGTCCCCCCGTGTGGTTCTGGGATCTTTGCTCACCGTTCTCATGATCATTTTGACCCCACGGGATGAGATCTTGCGTGGAGCCCCAGATCGAGGGAGATTATCAGTGGTCTTGTATGTCTTCCATTTTCTGATGATCGCTCCCACAGTTGATTTTTTCACACCAAGCTGCTTGCCTATTGTAGATTCACTCTTCCCAGTCTGGTGCAGGTCTACAATACTTTTCCTGGTGTCCTTCGAAAGCTCTTTGGTCTTGGCCATGGCGGAGTTTGGAGTCTGACTGTTTGAGGCTGTGGACAGGTGTCTTTTATACAGATGATGAGTTCAAACAGGTGCCATTCATACAGGTAACGAGTGAGGGACAGAAAAGCTTCTTACAGAAGACGTTACAGGTCTGTGAGAGCCAGAGATTTTCCTTGTTTGAGGTGACCAAATACTTATTTTCCACCCTAATTTACGAATAAATTCTTTACAAATCCTACCATGTGAATTCATGGATTTTTTTTTTCACATTCTGTCTCTCACAGTTGAAGTGTACCTCTGGTGCAAATTACTGACCTCTGTCATCATTTTAAGTGGGGGAACTTACACAATCGGTGGCTGACTAAATACTTTTTTGCCCTACTGTAGCAGCCAAGAAAGGTGTAATTTAATTCTACGAGCAGTGAACACGCATGTGCATACCTGTGTGGATCAGCGCGCTTGTTTTCAAATGGTTTCCACATGTAATGGTCTGCAAGAGGATGTAGCGAGCCATAGCCCCGTCCCCCAGGGCATGAAGCAGGCATGGAGGAGATCCAGGCCCCAGACATCCAGAGGCCTCAGAGTGCGAGAGCCCAAGGAGGACCACCGGAGGGGCATCCGTGCCACCCTCATGGGAAGGGCTGAGGATCCCCAGACGAGACGTCACCCAGTAGCCACTGAGTAGAAGCTAGAGGGGGCTGCACCGGCGTGCCCACCGGCTCTGCCAGCAGCCAGCTGTGCCAGAGTGAACCGAGCCGCAGGCCCAGAGGCCGGAGACCCGAGGGCCCCCCGCACCCCGGAGGAGGCCTGACCGAGCAACAGGCGCCAAGCCCCGCCAAGTAGCCACCGGGAGTGAGCTGGTACATACCTGAGCGCCCAGCCCCGGACACCAAGAACCACCAATGCGCCGACCCCTGAGGGCATCAGTCACCGGCAGGGAGTGTGGTGAGGGGAGATAGGCCTTGGAGGGCCTGGGAGTTCCCAGAGAGGTGGAGTCTAAGACCCGACCTGACATATAGACACAGACAAACAGGCACATGACACAAACATGCATTCCCACCCTCATGCAAACATATACAAACACTCAGCACTCACCCAACGTAAGGACAAATATTCAGTTTTACTATTAAGTTTTACCTCCAAACTTCAAAATACTGGCACATTTTTAAATAAAGAAATGCTATAATGCAACATAAATCTGTGATAAAATAAAAACAAGTAAAATATCATGATAATAATAAAACTATAGTCACACACTCTGAATTAATAACTAAGTTTTAAATTTTTGTGTCAGTCTTTGTCTTTGTGTCAGGACAAAAACCACTTAGTAAAGGAGGACGGAGAAGGAAAAAGGTAGTCTAAGATCACTGTAGCATTCAAGCAATAAAATTTTTTTAGTACATGTAAGTGTTCCACATTTTTATAAACTGTATATTTCACATCTGCAGTGTCAAATGTGAAAGTATCCATCATTTTTTATTTAATCATTTTGCATCCATGTTAAGATAATCTAAATCCTGCGGCTCGCTATGTATATTAAAACTCAACAAATCAAAAAGGCTTAGCCAAGGTGATTCAGAGCAGATTAATTTCACACAGAGACTTTTCTGTTTTTTTGGAGGGATGCAGGGTAAAAATCTTGCTTGGACCGGCAGCAGAAAAAGAGGACAGGCAGACAAAGAGAAAGAGAGATGGTAGGATAAACCGGCAGGATGACTGACAGGTGACCTGACAGGGCTAGCAATCCCCAGAGATAAACGCCACTTGGCAAAATGGATGCTGTCGATGTGGAGTCCAAATAAAACAGCAAACAAACACTCAAAGGTTATGTTAACATGAACAGGAACGTAGCCATAAACAGAGGCACGGAAAACTTAACATAATTTTCGTTGCTCCTTTTCCCTTTTGTGCGTGTTTGTGTACTTCATGAACTTTACCTTTCCTACATTACACTGGGGTGTGGAAACACATTTCAACTGCATCTGAGGGAGCTGCTGACTTATTGTTGTTTCTCTTGTCCTCATCTCCATCCTTTCAGAGCTCATTTTTTTAGAGGGATAATGATGACAGCGCCATATTTTTGTTCAAAGAGTCCTTTATGCCTTGTTTGGTTTTTGTGTGTCATCGCCGTATTAAGGCCATCCATTTAAGCCGAGTACAGTAGTGTACACATGCTTGCACACGCAAATCTCTATCACTATTTACCGTGGTTGTTTATACAATATTCCCTCTTGGTAGTGCCTTTTTAATCCTTATTGTAGCATCAGAACTGCCTTTGTTTACACTGCAGCTATAAAAAAAATGGGGGGGGGGTTAAAGGTCGAGCAAATACAAATGTTGTTTCACAGCAGCTTCACTTGTGAAGGCGAGTAAGTAGCAGCTGTAAAGAAAGCAAAAGATTCACTTCTTGTGCGTTAGGACAAGTGTGCTGCCTGTCACGGCCTTGCTGCTCCAGCGAACTTGCACACCTTTTTTGTTTTTGGAGACATGGAAATCTCAGAGTTCACCAAGGGGTGAAATTCATCTGGAAAACAGTTTTGAATGGGCAAGAGGAGATGTGGCATCAGAGCAGCTTAAGCACGCTTGGTTTGGCAATAATATGACGGTCTTAGAAGTAGAGACAGCTTGTGCCCAGGCAGATGAAAAGCAACAGAGAGAGGAGGAAAAAAAGGGGGGGAAGGGGAATGGATGGGGGGGGGAGCAGGGAGGAGCATTAAGGGACAGCACTGACGTGCTGTCACCTGTTTGCCGGTTCGTTAGCCGGGAGCGCTGCTGCATGCTCTCATAGGGAAAGCTTTTGATGCCTAATTTGCCGCTTGGCCGGGTTTGCGCATGGCTCGGTGCTCAGTGGAGTGGCTGTCCCGGTCACATCCTCTCGTAGAGTAGGCTTCTCTGTCAGAGGCTCGGACTCGGACGGGGCAGTATGAGGAGGCAGTACAGAGACGAGGGGTATCACCCGCGCTCAGAGGTACATGGTCACCAAACGCACCTGTTTAAAAAGACAGTTGATAACGCCGGAGCTCCTGGGGACGCTTGCGCAGAAGGAGAGATGATAGAAAATCGTTGCTTCTCTTTGCTGTTATTTTGTGGACTTGAACTGAGGAATCAAACTGTTTTTTTTTTTTAAATTTCTTGTGTTTTCCAGACGCAGCTCTTTTCCACTTGCTTTAGAACTTTTTCTGTTGTTGCCGTTGTTCTGATATTCTTACATCCCCTCTGGCTTCCATGAGAAAACTAAAAGGGAAAGCGGTTCTTTTTGCATTTTTATCTTCCTTGTATTGACAGCTCTTTCTCCACTTTGATTTCTTTACATTCACGTCAGAGACTGTTTTTTTTTTTTTTTTTACTTGTCTCTCAGTTTCTCCGTTGTCTCTTTTGTGTTATTGTTTTCTGCAGCAAGCTCTGGATTCCAACCTGAGTAATCTGATCAAGAGGAACAACGAGCTGGAGTCTCTTATGGGAAAACTGATTCAAACTTGTCAGCATGTAGAGGTGAGTCCCACGTTGCCCTTTATGGTTAGCTGTATGTTGGAATTTATTAAATGAATGGATAATATAATATTTTACTACTTAAGACTTAACTGTAGCATCTCCTGTGTAACCTGTACAGTATAGTTACTCAACATTGTTTATTAACCCTTAGCTTAGCATGTAGCAAGAGTTGACAACAAAACATACAGTAAATGACTGAATATGACTATCATGTTGTAAACCTAATATAATATTTATTTTTTTGTTTTAGTTTTTTTATATTTGTCATTTTTCCTTGATTACTCACTCAAACTGTTGTGCTGTTTTATTTGTGTTTTGTATTTTGTAATGCCACTGCAAAAACCTTTTTTTCTTTATGTATTCATGAGACTGTTAATGGATATCATTTTAAAAAGTGAAGATGTAAACATAGCAGACTTTGGCAAAAAAAATTTATTTACATTGATTTGTTTTTTAAACCTGCTTTTATTCATTCACATTTACTGGTCTAATATATGTTTTTATCTGCCCAGAAACAAGGGAAAAACATGACAAGTGACAGTGTAGATTTATTTACATTAAAAACAAATACGAGTAAAGCAAAGTTTACTCAAGAAAATCAGATTTTTCATTATTCGTCAGGTTATTTTGGAGGCGTCATCGTAGACTCAGGGAGTGTGGCCAGCATATTAGTTTTTTTTTTTTTTTACAACATTCAAAGTTTCAGTGATTAATACATTATGAATATTACGCTCCTAAAGTATATATTTTTAATGAAACTGCTTCTAAAATGTATCTAGCATCTACATTAACTGCAGAGCTCTGTTTAATTTCACATAAATATTCTTAATAATAACAGAGAACTTTCGAAAATCTGATCTTACATAGGATGCAGACAAAAATAAACGTACACAAACAAACATAGCGTCTTTAGCATCTTTTAAGGGTTACATATAAATATATAAAAATACAAATATATGTAACATCTGCAACATCTTTCAGCCTCCATGCACTAAAAAAACTGTTTTCGAAATTGAAATGTTGAAATTTCCCAAAAGCTTTGAGTGCAGAAACAGGCAAGTGCAAATCATCAGGTTTCAGTCTAACACGTTTATTTTTGGGATAACAACCAATTGTGCGAATGTCTGCATGCATTTAACTCGAGTGAAGGCAATTCTATGCTAAGCCTGCCTGTTCATGTTCCACTAGCCCACTAAGAGGCTTTAAATAAAGTGATGCCACAGGCAGTGGTTGAAAGGCAGTGACATCTTAGTTTAGAAATAACGGAGAACAGCCTGCATGCGTGGCAAGGTCTTTGCATGCTGCAAGGAAAGAGGATTATGATTTATTAACATTTAAGCGCTGTATACATTTTTTTTTCGAGCATGTTTTCATGTTTCCCATCACACAGATATGCTTCCTCTGAGCTTTAAGCTCAGGGGGAAACTGTGACGAGGCAAGAATTTCAAACAGGAGAAAGAAAAACTTTGATCCTTTTCTGATGAATAAATGATGAACATGAAAAGGGCAAACAAACCCACTTGACCTATTTCTCCCCAGTGAATTATGACACATGCAGTGGAGTTTCGCAACATAATCTATATAACCTCTGAGGTGTACACTGAGAGCACGTCAGGTCAAGCTGCACAGGGTCGAACTGGACTAGAAAAAGTTCCACGCAAAAAACCAATAACGATCATGGGCTAAAAAGTACATCAAATACAAATACAACTTACGTGAACTCAGGAAACTGAGCTGTCTGATATGCTTGGCATGAATATGTCAGGGCTTAAAAATAAATAAATAAATAGATAAAAAAAGAGATGGTTACTCAGCTTTGGTTGGCGTGCTGTTGATGGAGCTTTCTGAATTTTTCACATCACATTAAGCCTCTCCCAAAGCCTCACTAAAGATGGCTGCTGAGAATCTCTCAGACACTTAATGTTGGCGAAAGATCAAGCAAATGGCAACCTTCCTTAACGAGTCATGTTTGAAAAAATAAAATAAAAAAATAAAAACAAAGAAGAAAAAATGACTGCACACCCGGTTCCTCTGAGTCACCATCTGCTGTGGTTCAGCTGTGGCCACAGTTTCATTTAACGCTCCCACACCAAATTACGCACGCATTCTTTTTCGGCTGGCATCGTGACACATTTTTTTCTTTTTCAAAGAATCTAGTGCCAAACAACATTTGGACCCTTCTATGCTGGTTTTTTTTCTTTTGCAAAAATGGGGCCCAGTTATAATTTCGTGAAGGTACAATGAGTTTCAATGCAATAAATACTCAAAGAGGGATCGTTTTAGGCAGTTAATTGGTTTGTTTATTTAAATGAAAGGAAGGAAATTATCCCATTAAAAAAAGAAAAAGAACACAAGAAAATGAAAAAAGGATTAGCGCTTTTGCAGTTTTGTTTTAAAGCCAGAGAGAGAAGGAAAGCGTTACCTCTGATGCGTGTCAGGGAATATAGGCCCTTCAAGACCAACTTCACCCCCCCCCCCAGAAAGTTTGTTTGATGCACATTTTACAAAGTTTGGATATCCTCCAGGCTTGAATCATTTGTGTGCATGCATGTGTGTTTCTGTGGTTAAATGAATCACTTAATGTCCCTCTCAGGCTATAATCTGTCATACTGATCATATGCTCCAGAGGGTTCTGCCCACAGTCATTAGATGCTTCACATCTTTACACAGCACATCATGTACTTTGGTCACAAATTGTGTGTGGGTGTCTGTGTGGCTGTGTACATGACAGTGTGTCTGCGCCACTCCCTTGTTACTGCTGTTTATATTATGACATCCATTTACTAACAGGTTAACTATGTTCAAGGGTACAGAAAGTATTCTTTTCCTTACTTGAAAATAAGCTTTCTTTGTCGAACTATGAAAGTGGATTTGAAGCAGGAAACTAGCTGATAAGATATTGTAATTATGCACTGCTTCCTGAGGGATTGGTAACCACTGCTAGAAATGCACTAGAATTGGTAGAGTTGGTTATGGTGCCAGACACCACAGGAAGTCATTAACAGTCGATGTTAAAAAGTAAGACAGTCGACAGCTGTGTTAACCAGTGTGGTTGTGTGGTACACCAACACAGGCCACATACAATCAATCGTTTTTTTAAGATGAGAGCAATCCCTTAAGCTTGCAACGTAAAAGCTAAAAGGTAAAAGCATCAAGTGCTGATGCAAGCACTGCTAACGTTAGCTTACACATAACTCAATAACTAATTTATTGTAAGAAAGTGACACAAAAACAAAGTGGTAGTTGAAGAATGTGAGGAACAATTGACAATACAGATGCTGTGAAACCTCGTCCTTTAGACCATGCTCAACTTTGATTATTTTTTGATGTGGGATTTATGGTTACACGTTGGTGGCTATCTTGGGTAGTGCAGATAGAGCGATTGTGAGTAATCATCTTATACACTAAGGCCAAAAGTCCATGTGGACTACCAGTGCAGAACCATGCTTGTCAGTTATGGGTTACCTTACCTTTAGACTAGCCTTTCAGTCTGATTATTCTGAATGAGCCATAGATAGTTCATAAATACATGTATTTGCACTTATAGAAGTGTAATTACTGGTTTAGTCAATGGTACTGTCTACATAGTGCAGGGGTGGGGGAACTCCAGGCTTCAAGGGCCGGTGTCCTGCAGGTTTTAGATCTCACCCTGGGTCAACACACCTCAATCAAACGATTAGTTCATTACCAGGCCTCTGGAGAGTTCAAGACATGTTGAGGAGGTAATTTAGCAATTTAACTCAGCTGTGTTGGATCAAGGACACATCTAAAACCTGCAGGACACCGGCCCTTGAGGCCTGGATTTCCCCCACCCCTGACATAGAGCATATAGGTGACAGCAAAGGTGACACCCACCTGCTATTGGTTAATACATTGGAACATTAGATGTGCTATCCTCACATGGGCATGTTCAGACAGCACATAGACTAAGTTGAACAGAGAGGGCACAGAGGGCATACTGGCTAGCATCCAGGATGTGTCAGACCTTTGCATTCTCAAATGTCTGTTGTGTAAATCCCGAAAAAGTTCAGGGCTAAAGTGCATCTGTGAAAAGAGCTTAAGATTACTTTTGTGTCTGTGCCATCTTATTGAGAGAAAAGCATAGAGGGGTATATCACCTTAAATCCACAGTGACACCTTCAGATGTCACCTTCTACAGTCACGTAATGTCCGAGAAAGCAAGTTAGAGCTTTCTGGTAAACTAAAGAGACAAAGTAATGCCAGAAAATTCTGAGGCTTTTGTTCCAACTTCATTTTAGGCTGTTTCAATCAGTTTTTGGAAGCCATTCCTAAAACATCAAAACATTAATCAGTGCCAGAAGTTAAATAAATGCGGCTAGAGATGAAAAGAGCTGCCTTCTAAGGAACAGATTAGCCTCAGCATGTGCTCTTTTGGTTTATATTAAGAAAGGCTTCAACCCAAAATACCTTATATCTGCATAAGTATACTAAGTGGTGTACAAAATGCCACTCAGAGATAACATATACAGTAAACTGTTAAAAATGTCAGGCTTCACCAGAGCTGTCACAGTGATGTTGATGAAACCAATTAACAGTGTTGAAAAGACAGTTGCAGAGGCATTGCTATAGAGCAGAGCTTAGGCATTCAGCTCGGCATGTCTAACATAAGCACTGAGATGTAATCCAGGTGGAAAATTGTTTCTGTTGGCAAAATGATCCCAGAAAATCACATAAATGCTGTTTAGGAAGGGACGCTGAGGATATTGTGGAAGTCTACTCCAACCTCGTTTGGCTCTGTGGAGGAAAAGCAAATGAGCCCCTATGATGTCATTATTAAAACACCTGTCAGCATTGATGTGTGCTTGTAAGAGTGTATGTTTGCATGAATAACTGTGCAGTCTTTCTTCAGCTCAGTAACGCTCACAGCAGACTTCCCTTTCATTGCTCCCAGTGCTATTGCTCTGCTGCAGCAAGAAAACACTTTACAAGGTGCTGAAAGGGCCGCTAGGAAATGACCACAATGAGAAATTACACATTATGTTTGGACCTGCACTCTCATAATTGGACTTGAACAACTTTTATAGCCTGCTCAGACTATACAGGTTCCAACTGCAAAGTGAATCAATTGCCTCACAGAATGGACCCTCATGGCAGAACCACCTTGAAAGCGGTCAGCTGCACTTTTTCAGACACCTTCCAGCTAGACTAAATCATTTTTATTAAAGTTAACTGCCATCAGTGGGATTTGAGGCACACAGATGTTTCAGTCCATAGACTGAAATTAGGCTGATTATGCTCCTTTTATAATACTGCTGCTCACTTAGGATATTACTAGGCTCTACACTGGAATTCAATATTGTGAATTCCATAATATATACCTACAATGATTGTAGGTATATATGTCTGTAAAAGAATAATTTGACTGTTTAGATGTAATCACCTTTATATTCCATTCCCCTTAAATGCTACACGACAGCATCTGTAAAAATAAAGTTACTGCATATTTTTGTTTGTCATGAATAATAAGTATTCTTGACTAGTTAGCTTCTTTAGCAAGCTAACTAACCTAGGTTAGCTACAATAGATAGAACGCCTGTTTAGTAAAATTAGTGGAAGAGCATGGCATATTATTTGTCAGATAATTGCATTAAAAATGATTCAAAAGGCACCAACATCTCAAACACAGTTTGAAGATTTAGATCTTTGATTTGAATTAGCTGAACCGATGATTAGCAAAGAGTTAGCCATCCAGTTTGTAGCTAGCCAACCTGCCTCTAAAAGCTGCCTCACTTCTAATAATGGATAACTAGTTATGAGTTAGGAAGTAAAGTTTTTATGAAGGGGAAAATAAGACCAAAAATACTTTAGTTTATCAGCCTGTGAACATGTTTATCTCTGCTGTGAATTGGGCATTTTGCTATAGATATCTACATGTCCGTGACAGTTCACAAATGCCCTTTGTTGAATTTGAAAAGCAACTTCTGTTATTGAAGTTGCTCAGTGAGTCAGATTTTCCACAAGATCTATTTGTACATCGCTTCACCTTTTTATGTACTTGTTTAATATATAAAACAGCAAAAACATAAACCTACTGTACATTTCTTTCACATTCAGAATTCTCACACTCATATAAAAAGGCAAATATATATACACTGTACCGTGTATAAGAGCTCATTTCATTACCCTTGCACAGCATATTGCTGAGAGTCATGTGTGCTTTCTAACAGACATAGTGCTTCCCGCTTACTTTCCTTATCACTCAGCCCTCTAGCCAGCAGGAGGCAAAATAGCTGAATATCTTCGTCAAGTGTTTGCTTCCAGACAGGAGGGCTGGCTGATGGATGAAAATAACACCCTGTCCCTCAGTGGACATGATGTGGAATCACTAAACATACATCCCTCTATATACCCCATCCACACCTTTCATCAGTCGCTTTGTTTGTCTAATACTCGCCATGAATTGGTTTCTCAGGTGAACGCGTCCCGCCAGGAGGGCAAGCTCTTGGAGGAGTGTGACGTCCTGATTGACATTATTCAGCAGAGGAGGCAGATCATCGGGAACAAGATCAAAGAGGGGAAGGTGAGGTGAACGCTATGGGCCGAAATCTGTGCCATCAGAAACTGAATTTGAATAAGTTAAATCTGAATTTGAATTGCTCGGATTGAATCTGAATTGTAACTTGAATAAATGCTTTTAAAAACTGAATATGAATTAGCCTAATTTGAAATTCAATTTATTGGTTTGAAAATGATCATCACTAAACTGAAATTGAATTTTATAGTTTGAAAATGAATTCATTTGCTTTGAAACAGTATTTTATCCATTAAAAATTTAGCTCTCGAATAATTTCGGATTCACTTCTCAACATTCAGTTTCAGTTCTACAATTCAATTTCAGTTCCAAAATTCTGTTTTTTGGGACTTACATCCGGTTCCGGTTCAAGAGTAATCAAGCGCAGATTAAATAGAACTACGTTTTACTAGTGGACCGAAAGTGTTACTGATGGGAATCTACAGCGTCTTGAGCTGAATTAAGACTTCAGAAGTCATTCGTCATGTCGAATGACCAGCGGATAAACTCTCAGGTTGGTAATAAATGTATTACATGTATAAGAACAAGCGTCATGTTAACAAATGATAGCCGTACAGTAACTTTTATGCTTATCGTAGCTGTTAGCTAAAAACACTAATTTAGCGTAGTTTCCCCTGAATTCAGCTTTGACAAACAAATATGATCGACTGTTTCTAGTAGAATTCCAAAGTTGTCATCTTGTACCCTCTCAGAGCTCTGTATGCTTGCAGAGACTCCTACAGTAGGGAAACATGCAAAACGGTGTCCAAACCTTTGTATTTTAGCTTTATTTATGTCTCACACAGCATCCCAACTCTGAATAGTTAGTCTAATTCATTAGTGCAGCATTGCTGGATCACATCTGTTTGAAGTGATATAATATGATATACAACTATCACTGAAACAGCAAACTTTGTAAATAAACAAACAACACTTCTCAGTTTCTAAACATTTGGCCAGAGCTGTAGATTACACTATCAGTGCTTGTTCACTCTTGACAAGAATTACATTTCTAAATTTACTTTGTGCATTTACAGGTAAACAATATCTAATATTTTATCTAAATGACTGCTTTGTCTTTGAAAAGGTGAAGAGCCTGAGGCCGGTGACAGTCCAGTTCTACTCCAAGTACACCCTTAAGGTGGCTCACAGGACAAGGCCACATTCCTGTCCTGCCAGAAGAGAAGAGACACTTCAGAGTCTTCATGCAGTTCAACCACACCTGTCATATTTCGTATGACAGGGGTCTCAAACTCCAGTCCTCGAGAGCTGGTGTCATGCAACTTATCCATGTGTCCCTGGTGCAACACACCTGAATACAATTAGTAGGTCATTAGCAAGAGTATAGAACTTGACTGCATGCTGAGGTGGCAACCCCTAACCCTACTCAAGTAAATTTAAGTAAATGTATGTATTTGGAAACATATACTTCTAAAAATACTTTTATTGCACCATGTTCATTCACTCATGAGCTGCTGTAACATGAATCAAATGGCTGAATTGCCAACTCAGCATGCAGTCAAGTTCTATAGTCTTCCTAATGACCTACTAGGTGTGTTGCAACAGGGACACATGGAAAAGTTGCAGGACAGCGTTTGAGACCCCTGCCGTATGGTGTTCATGCAGTTTTCTACCCCACAGTTAAAGCATGTCTGACTGTCTGTTCAGCATATGCAAAAATATATGATGAGTTTAAGCATGTGATGACAAAGGTCTTCCATTATGGTGTTTGTCATCACATGTCCTCAGATGAGCCTAGCTACGACTGTCAGGGAAGGTGATGTAGGTACAGAGCATGTGAGAGTGGTTAAGTTAATGTCTCTTGTCTAGATGAAGGCACAAGAGGGATCAATGGCAAGGCGTAGAAATTCAGTATCTTCAGTCTTCAGTGGACACTCCATTTCTGGCACAAAACACCTGTACAAGATGGTTGATTTAGGAGGTGATCCGACGACTTCAGCCTGTCAAACATAGCAATGGAGCAGTATGTTTAAAAAAAAAAAAAAAAACTAATTAAGCATGCACTCAGTACCCTAAGAATTATTATGGTAGTTAAACACAGTGATAGTCACATACAGTGGGGCAAAAAAGTATTTAGTCAGCCACCGATTGTGCAAGTTCCCCCACTTAAAATGATGACAGAGGTCAGTAATTTGCACCAGAGGTACACTTCAACTGTGAGAGACAGAATGTGAAAAAAAAAAATCCATGAATTCACATGGTAGGATTTGTAAAGAATTTATTCGTAAATTAGGGTGGAAAATAAGTATTTGGTCACCTCAAACAAGGAAAATCTCTGGCTCTCACAGACCTGTAACGTCTTCTGTAAGAAGCTTTTCTGTCCCCCACTCGTTACCTGTATGAATGGCACCTGTTTGAACTCATCATCTGTATAAAAGACACCTGTCCACAGCCTCAAACAGTCAGACTCCAAACTCCGCCATGGCCAAGACCAAAGAGCTTTCGAAGGACACCAGGAAAAGTATTGTAGACCTGCACCAGACTGGGAAGAGTGAATCTACAATAGGCAAGCAGCTTGGTGTGAAAAAATCAACTGTGGGAGCGATCATCAGAAAATGGAAGACATACAAGACCACTGATAATCTCCCTCGATCTGGGGCTCCACGCAAGATCTCATCCCGTGGGTTCAAAATGATCATGAGAACGGTGAGCAAAGATCCCAGAACCACACGGGGGGACCTGGTGAATGACCTGCAGAGAGCTGGGACCAAAGTAACAAAGGTCACCATCAGTAACACACTACAACGGCAGGGAATCAAATCCCGCAGTGCCAGACGTGTTCCGCTGCTGAAGTCAGTGCATGTCCAGGCCTGTCTGAAGTTTGCCAGAGAGCACATGGATGATACAGCAGAGGATTGGGAGAATGTCATGTGGTCAGATGAAACCAAAGTAGAACTTTTTGGTATAAACTCAACTCGTCGTGTTTGGAGGAAGAAGGATACTGAGTTGCATCCCAAGAACACCATACCTACTGTGAAGCATGGGGGTGGAAACATCATGCTATGGGGCTGTTTTTCTGCCAAGGGGACAGGACGACTGATCCGTGTTAAGGACAGAATGAATGGGGCCATGTATCGTGAGATTTTGAGCCAAAACCTCCTTCCATCAGTGAGAACTTTGAAGATGAAACGAGGCTGGGTCTTCCAACATGACAATGATCCAAAACACACCGCCCGGGCAACAAAGGAGTGGCTCCGTAAGAAGCATTTGAAAGTCCTGGAGTGGCCTAGCCAGTCTCCAGACCTCAACCCCATAGAAAATCTGTGGCGGGAGTTGAAAGTCCGTGTTGCTCGGCGACAGCCCCAAAACATCACTGCTCTCGAGACGATCTGCATGGAGGAATGGGCCAAAATACCAGCTACTGTGTGTGCAAACTTGGTAAAGACCTATAGTAAACGTTTGACCTCTGTTATTGCCAACAAAGGTTATGTTACAAAGTATTGAGTTGTATTTTTGTTATTGACCAAATACTTATTTTCCACCCTGATTTACGAATAAATTCTTTACAAATCCTACCATGTGGATTCATGGATTTTTTTTTTCACATTCTGTCTCTCACAGTTGAAGTGTACCTCTGGTGCAAATTACTGACCTCTGTCATCATTTTAGGTGGGGGAACTTGCACAATCAGTGGCTGACTAAATACTTTTTTGCCCCACTGTATCATATCACTTCAAACAGAGGTGATCCAGTAATGCTGCACTAATGAATTAGACTAACTATTCACTTTAGCGTTTTTAGCTAACAGCTACAATAAGCATAAAAGTTACTGTACGGCTATCATTTGTTAACATGACGCTTGTTCTTATACATGTAATACATTTATTACCAACCTGAGAGTTTATCCGCTGGTCATTCGACATGACGAATGACTTCTGAAGTCTTAATTCAGCTCAAGATGCTGTAGATTCCCATCAGTAACACTTTCGGTCCGCTAGTAAAACGTAGTTCTATTTAATCTGCGCTTGATTACTCTTGAACTGGAACCGGATGTAAGTCCCAAAAAACAGAATTTTGGAACTGAAATTGAATTGTAGAACTGAAACTGAATGGTGATAAGTGAATCCAAAATTATTCGAGAGCTAAATTTTTAAAGGATTAAATACTGTTTCAAAGCAAATGAATTCATTTTCAAACTATAAAATTCAATTTCAGTTTAGTGATGATCATTTTCAAACCAATAAATTGAATTTCAAATTAGGCTAATTCATATTCAGTTTTTAAAAGCATTTATTCAAGTTACAATTCAGATTCAATCCGAGCAATTCAAATTCAGATTTAACTTATTCAAATTCAGTTTCTGATGGCACAGATTTTGGCCCATAGAACGCTCAGAGGGGCGAGGACTGTGACACCATTTGTTTGCTATAAATGCTGTATTTATAACAAGCTTTGCCTACATATTCTCTCAATCTTTCTTACAACTTTCATTTAATATTAAAATGCTGCTTCAGTCCATCTATCAACTGCTCAAGCACACATAATAATCCTCCGAGAGTGAACATTGTCTGCAGCTGTAATAACCTGTGAAACAAATGGATTCCCTCATTCATGCTGTGTGTTTAATATCTACATGACACCTAACTACAATTTAGAGCTTGTGTTTTGCTAGAGTTGATTGACTTATAAGGCCAAGCTTTTATTAATCCCAATTTAAACTCTCTGATATCAATTTAAGATATCATCAGACCTCATTTTCTAATCAACACAATGCGTCATCACAGTTGCTTGACCTGATCCTTACTCTTCCAACAGACGGCAAACCCTTCAACACATATTCAACAGAAGGGAAAAACAGACAGACTGCCCAAAAGCAGATCCCAGAGCATATGGGACGGCACTCTTTCTCGTACTCTAAACACAGATGATTTCTTTAAGCTCCGTCTAATGAGACTTGGAATGCACTAGGGATGTTTTTTTTTTTTTTTTACCATGTAATCTAGGCTTTCAGCTGTTAGGATTGTGCAGCAAATAGAGAAATGCATACAGATGGATGGATCATTGTTTATAGACCAACAGAATTCTTACAAATTGATTTTGGGTGTTTGTGTTAGCTCATACTCAAAAACAACTCAACACTGTCTTTTCTGAGACAAAGTTTCTGTAGTAATAATGACTAGCAATTGATTGAAATTTTCAGTGCCCTTAAATCAGGATTACAGTATCTTGGGTTCTTTGCAAGCCAAGCTGCTGATGAAATGTCCTTTGACCTCAATGTAACCACTGACCTAAATCTGTCTCCTGAAATCTTTGCTGACAGGGAAAGAAAATGAAACCGAGGAGCAAACGAGGCCATCTAAAATCCCAGATTTCCATTTAGCAGAATCACTGACAGCTCTGAAAAAGTTAAGATTAGCTGGGGCATGAGAAGATTAGCTGATACTGAAAGAAAACATTTTGCCAAGCACCCTGTGTGCTCTTTATTTACTCTTCTCTTGTTAAGATGGAGCTTCTGAGGACTTCATCTTAACAAGAGAAAATGTTTTGTTTTGTTTTTTTTATATGCAACAATTTATTTTTGATGGTAGCTCTAGTGCGGCAATAAGACCTATACACCCATATCTCCAACCACAGAAAACAAGAGGCATGTTGTTACATTAGTTTGGTGGGTTGCAAAGCATCTTGCAGATGAGCAACAAGGTAGGTAGGGTAAAGTGACTCAAATAATGAACACGATTTCAGATTTCCCTACCAGAATGAATGCCCTTAAAATGATTCATATGAATAATTGAATTCATACATTTTTATTGGCATACACAAGATAAACCATGGACGTAGCTTCCAAGCTGGAAAAATAAAGTCAGTGCAGAAGTGTCTTAAACCAGCGGTCCCCAATCCCCCAGACGGGTACCAGTCCATGAGTCGTTTGGTACCGGGCCGTGAGAGTTGAGGCTTGGGTGTGAAATTCATGGTTCTCAGTAATTTTAGCATTATTTTTTTTTATTGTTTTTATCGCTAACTCAGTTTCCCTGGGTCGTTTCCCGTGTGTTATGAATAAATCTTCTTTTTTTTTGGTACCGGTACTGGTTTTATTTTGTTGTATTTATCCGCAACACCTTAAAGGCTGGTCCGTGAAAATATTGTAGGACATAAACCCGTCCGTGGTACAAAAAAGGTTGGGGACTGCTGTCTTAAACCACCATTCTATTCGAAGGCCACCAGATAGCCAGTATCTGCTTGCAAAAAGCCTTTCTATAGTCTTTCTATAGAAGTCTATGGGAAAGCAAATGAGCCCCTATGACACCTATAAACGCTATCCTGCTAAGTTGATGGGTCAGTCACTAATTTTATGTCATACTGAATAAAATAAAAAGTCTATTTCAAACGTCTTGTTTTCCTTTTTTCAAAATAGCGGATAAATGTGCTCAATGCCTAATGACTTTTCAATCTCGTTGTCAAGTCTGTTTCGTCAAGGCTTCAAAACAGAATTTAAGAAACCAACCAATCATGGGTAGCTATGTCCAAAACATTACCTTGAAGTGTCAGGTGCAAAAAGAATGTGGAAAAAGAGACAAGTAAAGTGAAAGTTAAACTAAATGTCCTGTGATTTTATTTATGGATGATGGGTATGTTCATGCCCTTTGTTAACCTTCTGTGATGTTAATACCAGTAGAAGAAAACGTGCAGAATTTGATGACTACCTACATTAGTCAACCGTGGATTTGACCTTTTCATGTATGAGTGACTTCAAAATGTTAACATCCATCTTCTTGCGCCCATAAAAGCCCATATTTCTGGGACGTTTTGTGCCATCAGCTCTGATTATGTTATCAGCCAAAATGATTCACAACACCTTAACTTGCATAAGCACTATTTCATCCATTCCGATTCATCCTGATAGTCTTTTCGGTGACTTTCTCTTTCACACTTTCTAGGCACAGAGGCTTCGGAAGCTCGCCCAACAGATCTCCAACTGCAAGCAATGCATAGAGAGGTCCACAGCCCTCATAACACAGGCCGATCAAACGCTGAAAGAAACCGATCATGCTCGCTTTCTGCAGACAGCAAAGAGCATCAATGAGAGGTCAGACCGCATGCCTTAATTATTCAGCTCAGCATGTTAAAATCTAGCTTAAGGGAGAGGTTAAAGACTGCAACCACACAAATGGTGAGAAACAGTTTGAAAACTTTGTGTACATAACTTCGCCAACAGCCAAAACAAGTAGAGTGGGATTTCATCTTCTATTTAGCATAATCTTATTCCATTCCCTGCTTAAGCTCTCTGACTAATTGATTTGGCAATTGAGAACAAAACCTGCTCTCCAATATGTGCATCCTCAGGAGAAACAAAAGGGGTGATATAAAAAAGAAATCATTATCCTTTAGTCCTTCATACAAAAGCAGTGTTTCAATCAGAATCTAATCTGCACAGCTTCACTAATTAGGAAGATGATTTTCTTTAGATTGGGAGTTTGTGTTTTTATTTAGCAACTGTTGAGGTGTTAATTCTGTATATGGATGTTATGTACAATGCTTTGCAAAATGCTAAAAATGCTTGTCACTGTATTGCTAACACTTGTGATGTTGACATGACATTTTTTTTCAAGTCCAGTTAAAATCTATTTTGGGGTGGTCTACCTTTCAAAAACACCCCTAACACATACATATACAATTACAAAATAGCTTAAACTGACTAGTTCATATGTAAAGTGTATTACAAGTATCTGGCAGGGATAGCTCAGTAGGTAAAGTGGTCGCCCCATGATCGGAAGGTCGGCGGTTCGAATCCACTTAACGGCTACCCTGAGGTACCCCTGAGCAAGGTACCGTCCCTACACACTGCTCCCCGGGCACCTGCTTAGTGGGCTGCCCACTGCTTCACTGAGTGAATGGGTCAAATGCAGAGAAAAACAAGTAATTTCCCCATGGGGATCAATAAAGTATCCATTATTATTATTATTATTATTATTATTACTGGTCCTGATATAGGGTTTCCATGGCTACTGCATCAACCCAAGTGCTGATCCCTGAGATACACCTGACTGACACCTTCGACACATTTGCCCTGGACTTTACTAGAGAGAAGAAGCTGTTGGAGAATCTGGATTACCTCACTGGTAAAAATCATAGCCTGACTGTGTTTGGGTGATGTGCTATGTTACCAACTAATGCTAACAAGCTTGGCAGGCATTCAATGTACTATACCAGGGGTGCCCAATCCCAGTCCTCGAGAGCTACCGTCCTGCAGCTTTTAGATGCATCCTTGTTCCCACACACCCGAATCAAATGAATGGCTTGTTATCTGGCCTTTGCCAAACACGATGGCATGCTGAAGAGGTAATCAAACCATTTGATTCAGCTGTGTTGGAGTAGGGATGCATCTAAAAGCTGCAGGATAGTAGCTCTCGAGGACTGGGATTGGGCAGCCCTGTACTATACAGATCACTGCTAATTAGTGCCAAGTAGCATTCAAATAAAATGCTAGAACACTGGTTAGTAGACTATGGGCCAGCTTTACTAATGTGTTTCGTTAGTGCAGAGTGGGTATTGGAGGAAGAAAAATATACTGTTGGTAAGTAAGTAAGTAAAATTTGTTTCTATAGCGCTTTTTGCTGATGACCTTAGAGCTCGGGAAGAGGAATGCGGTTTCAGCAGGTCAGAAATGTACTGGGGAGCTTGACCATGTAGGGCCCTAAAGGTTAAATTAAAATTTTAAGTATTTACAAAGAGAGGACAGTGACAGGGTGGCATGTATAAAGTGGGAATATCTGCAACTAACTGTGTTGGATATATATTTCTCAAAACACAAAATATAGTGAGAAGCGTAAAAAGCATTTGTTAATGTTCGTGACACAAAATTTACATTTAGGGATATGTTTCCAAGGAGTTTAGAGATTGTGCTATTTTGCCTATTCAACTAAATCTGACCCCATAAGCCTAGATACAATTCAGGTGGGTGACTCCAAAAGGGAGTAATTTGGCATTAAGACGCAAAGTGTCTTTTGTATCAGGCTGTAAAGATGATTATTCTGCTGTAAAGTTCAGCCTTTTGGAAGTTTTTGCATTTGAAGATAGCCTCAAGTGGCCATTCAAGGAACTGCAGGCTTTATTTTTACCCAGAAACCCAGAACTTTCTGCTTGGGAAACCTTTATGTTTAACCTCCATTTTTCATCAAATGGACGTCTGCTGATTATAATTCAATTCAGTTCAATTCAGTTTTATTTATACCGTGCTAAATCACAACAACAGAGGTGGAAGACAGGACAGATTATACTGATTAACCAGAAACTAATTTTCAAAATGCGTAGTGACAATCACTGAGAACTGCTGTTCATGTTCATCCTCATTATCATCATCTTTTGATGGCTTCTTTCTTTGAATCCATGACCTAATGTATAGTCTTAATCTATAGTGTAGCCCTTTGATTACACGATTCAGTTTCTCATGGACTGTGAAACTCAAATATTGTCTCCAATTAAGATTATATTCATGCTTTAATTTAGGATTTAAAAAAAATCTTTTGATGTCTCGGTTTTCTTCAAGCATTGCATTTGAACAGACCCCAGCCTATTAACTCTAAAATTAATTTTCAACATTAATTTCCGATGTCCTATTTGCAAGGCCCCATCAAAATGTCACTGCATGAATTATGGAGCTTGGTGGGGACAAAAACGAGGTAGTGTAGTGGGTTTTGAAGGTCTGTGAAAGTGGCTGGCACGTATTTATTCTCTGTGATGCATGAGGGCTTCGCTGGAGGGCCTTTTCACTAAGTGAATCAGTCTGAATCACTCCACTATGTGCAGCCACTCATGACAGAAGGCTCGGGAGAGGGAGCGAGTGACAGACAGAGAAAGAGATAGGAAGTGGCTTTACAATCAATTTAAGCTGTGCCTTTATATCTTTATTTCTTTACCTCGGTCCATTCTGTTTCTATCTCTTTCTACCGAGAGGCTTCATGCACTGAATACAAGAGTGATTCATTGTATTTATTTCTCTGTGGAACAAAAACAGTTATAACATAATGAAGTTTTCCAATGAATCAATGCATGAGTGGAAGAGAGCCAATCTAACATCTCTGGTTATGTAACGACTCGCATTTGTTACTCCTAAAAAGGGCTGTTACATTTACTGTTCCCGCTGTTAATGCGATCTGCTTTTTATCTGAATTGTTTATTATTTTGCTGCTGCCTTCCTTTTAATGCTCAGCGTACCACTCTATTAGAAAGAGCATCCTCAGTCCTATGTGTAATGAAGCTTGTAGACTCATAAATCGAAGCAAATGAACACGTACAAGGTTAATCAAGGCTACCGTTGTAACAGCTGACAACCTTTGAGTGTGTCATCACTTTGGAATATCGCTAATGTAATTTGCAATTTTATCCAAACACAATCTAAAATTAGAGCCTGAGACGATGATTTTTTTTTCTTCAATCATTGCAGCTCCAAGTGCTCCGTGCATAAGGGAAGAACTGTGCACGGCGTCCTATGACACAATCACTGCCCACTGGACGTCAGATGATGAATTCACTGTGACGTCCTATGAGCTCCAGTATGCTATTTTCACCGGACAGTCCAACATTGCCAGTAAGTATGAAATGAATGCTGGAATCAGATAAGAACTAAATGGTTTTTCAAATCTTGAAAGCACAAGAATGAATAAATACATGAAGATATAACCCAACTCAGATAACCAATCTACAAAGTTTATTTTAGTAGTTATTTTTAAGGTCCCAGCTACAATAAAGAAAATAAGAGGTTATGGGGGTGAATTCATTAGCATTAGCAAAATAAAAAAGAAAGTTGAAAGATGGTGAGTCGTTTGTAGGGAAGAGCTTTTTGAACTGCATAACAAAAAACTTCCCAGGGGGAAGGAGAGAGGTTGAAACGGCCCATTGAGCACCACATTCAGGGTCTTAAAGCACCTTAATGGCTTCCATTAAGTAATTAAGGTACAACTCCACTTCCCAAGTATCCAATTAATGTAATTTGTGGGAAAAAAAGCAATCCTTTTAGCAGTACTAACTTGGTAAATGTGAATGCAAACAGATTGATGTAATTTCCATCTGTCACGCTGAATTGTGAATAAACATTCACATATCCTTTAAGAAGATCAAAACTTGTCTAAGAATCATGTTATGTTTGAATGCTGACTCTTTTATTGTAGTTTAATTTTACTCATCATCAGAGTAATCCAGTGACAGCTGTCTATATGCACGGGTGCACTACAGACATCAGGGATGACTGTAATGAGGGCCACGAGCTTTAGTTCTTGACCAAGCCATTAAAGTTATTATAACAGTGTTGATAGACTTGTAACTTCTTTAGATTTTCTTCTCCTCTCCATGCACCTTGAAAGTAGACAAAGTAATGCCAGAAAGCCCTATTCTGCCCCATACCAATGTCAATTGGGCCTTCTAAATGCATCCACCTTGAAACATCCAAAACCAAGCCCTAACCCTAATTCTAGACAAGTCATCTCACCTCATCCGAGGGCACATCGAGTCATTCCCAAACCAGCTGAAAGATATATCCTCTCCAGTGAGTTCTGGGTCTGCCCCAGGACCTCTTCCTGGCAGGACATACCTGAAACACCTCACCTAAGAGGCATCCAGGAGGCATCCTCGTCAGACCTAAGATCAACTCTGTACATTTATGCTGCCCTACTACTGGCCACTAGCTCCCCTTAGGCAGATGGGAGTTGAAGTGCTTTTCTAAGATAGCGTTGGAGTGGAAGTGGAAGTTCCTGAAGTGAAGCCTCTGGCCTTTATGCTACTATCACCCTGATGTTGTCACACATCAAATGACTGTAGCTTGTGAAGGATGAAAGAGGGATAAGATTTGACAATAGCAAATCCAGAATGCATGAAGAGCACTCAGTAAAAGATTAGACTTCACTGGAAACGCAGAGTTCTTACACTGAAACATGTGAAACATTTAGGTTTAAGTGGCATCGAAGGAGTGAGATGTGTCAGGAGGGATGACAGCTGGGAAACGAATCAGCATCCTTGACATACGCTAAGTGACACAATGTCTCGTAGAGCAACAACAGACAGGCAGTATATGCCGACATACTCACTCTTGCTCAAATACACACAAGCCCTAGACAATCATGAGCACACTCAAGTGAGCAACAACTACAAGGAAGAAAATGGGGTCAGGGCATCTGAAGGCGAGATCCCCTGCTCCCTTTCAATCAAACCGCCTTTTCTCTGTCTTTCATCTGTTCTTTTTGAAATCCTTTCTAACATTCAAACAGAATTACATAACAGTAAAAGTACCTTTTTCCATTTCTTTTCTTGGTTCCCATGCTTTGTTTCCCTCCTTTTCACTCAGCTCCTGATACTTTTGGGTTACACCCTTCCTTTATTTTTTTCCTTCCCATCTATGTAAGGTTACACCTTTGCCATTGCCTTGTCATTACTTCACAGATTAAAGAGTATTTAAAAATGACAGCCATTAAACTGATTTGACACTTCATTTCTTCTCTTGCTTTCACATTTCTGTCTCTTTCCATTCAAGAAGACAGCATGATTTTTCTCACCTCTTGTTATCAGGTCAGGTAAAGTCAGAGGTGTTGCTTTTGGCATTCAAGTCATGTGCAAGAAGTTTCCCCCCTGTGGAAATTGAGTTGTATCACTATGCAGGAAGTAGAAGTATTGTAATTTTATGGAATGGAACAGTGAAAACATTATCCTTCTAATTGTTCTGTACAGCCTTCTGAATCTAATTTCCAGTGGGAAATACATGACAAGATCATGCACAAACTGCTTTTTAGTCTTAGAGGTCTTTTAGCCTGTTGTAGTGTCAGTAGCTTCCTCAGTAGTTAAATAATAACTGCATGGTGGCATACACTAATATTGCCTTTAGTCTTTAGCATCATGGATTTAATAATTTTCAGGATTCAGGATTTTCAGTTAACTACATTTCATTGTTTCTTTTTCCTCCAAAGGAATTTAAATTGCATTCAAAAACAAAGTACACACAAATACATGTATAACGTATTAGCCTAAACTGATAACTAATGAATTTAGGTGCCTGTCTACTTTCATTATGATTATTCATTTACTAAGCACATTATTGTCAATATAAATAATTCAGAATATTGAAAGTAGCTTTACTAGACCATATTATATTATTAACAGATCATACTTTTATGCTAAGCTAGCTTTGTTAGCCTGACTTTAGATGCTTTTTCTTCCATAATCAATGAATTATATGTTACATAACAAACTATCATCTATAATCACCTTGACAAGATATGTTTTTGTGTTAGCTAAAGTTAGTCATCAGGGCTATCTCACTGTCTACCTATCATTTCTGAAAGAATTAAGCTAGCATATGTGAGTTTACAATATACTGCGGAGCCCCACAAGGGACATTAGAGAAAAAAAAATGAAAATGAACTTTTGCGAGATCTCAAGTTACTTTTTACCGCAAACCTTTAGTGAGATCTTCCAAAATAGGTTGCATCCCTTCGGAGGCCGCCAGCTTGAAGCTGACCGGGAGGTCCAGGCACAGTGTACTGGGAGTGGGTGTTCTCGTCAGCTCTAGTGGGCCTCGACCTCCTGGTCAGGTTTGAGATGGTGGGTAACAGACATTTCCGAAAACCTCGGAGCACTTTTGCAAGTGTTAAATGTCTTGATAAACCGAGCAGATATTTGAAGTTTACACAGCTACATTCTCGCCTGAAAATATCTTGAAAGCGTATTTTGTGACCCAGATAGAGTAATAGCTGCCACCATTGTTGGAAACTGGAATTGGCTGGGCCACATTATGAATTCTGGGATAGATTGGGCCACGAAGGATACACCCGACCCATCCATCAAATTCGGGGAAATGAAGGATGCATTTGGAGCAGCCTTCGAATTGGGACAGCCGTCAAATGCGGCCTCTGAAGGATGCGGCCTATTTTGCGTGATCTTGCAAAAGTTTTGTGAGATCTCACAAAAGTTCATCTTCATTTTTTTTTTTCCAATGTCCCTTGTAGGGCTCCATAATATACAGGTTAGTTTTAGGCCTGTGCTGCAAATTATCTTTACAAAACTGCAGAAATGCTTCCATTTCATTTCGTAAATGAATATGACTCTTCATTTCCTCTCTTGCTTTAACATTTTAAAAGGTAAAACAAATATTTAAACGACTTTGTGTTCAGTGTCAGTGCCGATGATATTTTTGTCTGTTTAGAGGTCTTTGTTAGAATGTGGCATAACAGTTTATGTGACAGTGACATTAAAATTGTGGGTGCTCATTATTTAAAAAAAAAAAAACATACACACACCCAAAACACTAGTTTCCATCTATGGATGGATAACAACGAGCAGTGGCAACTTCCTGATCAGCAGGCAAACAAAGACATGAAATGGAGGGAAAATGTACACCCACATATACACACATATGCCTTAGGAGGTTGTGCAGCAGCTCTAAAGTGCCATTAAATAAAAAGCACATACCAAAGACACACAAACACACATAGCAGAGGGAGCACAGTGCAGCTATGAAGTCAACGAGGTGTGAATAGTTTCCTCATGTGCCTTTTCACACCCTCTCACCTGTTTCCACTGGCATGGGGTTGCACACAACCAGTTATTTTGTTCACCGTCCTTTCACACAGCGATGCATTATTCTTCCAGGGAACTCTTAAGTAAATAGTTTTTCTGTTATTTGTGAGTTATTTTAAGGAGAAATGCCTGCAGTTATATGAATTCTTCAGCACTTCAGTTTCATTTTCATTCTAGACTTTGTCCTATAGAGTCGCATAATGCAAAAAATAAATACAATGAATTATAATTTAAGTGAATTAACTGTCTATTTACTAAATCTGACATGACTTTTTTGTTTTTTTTCCTCCATTCTCAGGTCTCTGTAACTCCTTGGAAAGCTGGATGATTGTTCCCAACATCAAGCAGAACCACTACACAGTGCACGGTCTGCAGAGTGGCACCAAGTATATCTTTGTTGTGAAGGCTATTAACCAAGCGGGGAGCAGGAGCAGTGAACCAGGGACTTTAAAGACAAACAGTAAGATAATAAAGACTGAAATAGTCCTGAGTCTTTTTTTTCCTGTCTGTAAACACACAGCCCCTAATTACTATTTATTTGGTGGACTGCTAAATATTTGCCATAGGTGGTAAGTAGGTCAAGGAGAGAAATTACATATGCTAGAAAAGTCTTCACTATAATCTCTTACTGGTAACTACATGGTCCTTATGGTCAAGTTGGTAAGAACTCAGGTATACTCTGTCTTTTCCTAGCAAATTATGGGAACCATTTGTAACTCAACTCTTCTATTTATCTCGTTTACTACGAACAGGCCAGCCGTTCAAGCTTGATCCTAAATCTGCTCACAAGAAGCTGAAAGTGTCTCACGACAACCTGACAGTGGAGCGAGATGAAACCACATCCAAGAAAGGCCACAGCCAAGAGCGGTTCGCCAGCCAGAGCAGCTACGGTGTTGTGGGAAATGTCTATATTGACAGTGGGCGTCACTACTGGGAAGCTCTCATTGGAGGAAGCACATGGTGAGAGCTACACATTTTAAGTAATAATTTATGGATTCTGTTTGAGGATAACATCTATCCATCTATGCATTTCTGTCCACTTATTCAAAGTTAGGTTGTGGGGCTAAGCAGACTTTTCCCCACCAACCTTCCTTCTTTCTCCTGAGGTATCCTCCTATGTCAGATGACAAATGTAATCCCTCTATTGTATTCTGGATCAGCCTTTGGGGTTCCTCCCAACCGAGCATGACCAGAGAACCTCTAAAAGGAAAGCTCCATCCTATTTAGATGCTTGGACCACCTCAGTTTGTTGCTTTCTGCATAAAGGAGGAGCAGGTCCTTAGAGATGTCTGAGATCCTCAGCCTGTTGCTAAAGATGCGTGTAGACACACTACGCAGGTAGCTGTATCCGCAATCCCAACTTTTCAGTCATGGAAACAAATGAAGGATGGAACCTAGATTGATGTTGAAATTGAAAGCGTTGCCTCATTTCACAATTACTTCTGACAGTTCACCACTTCATCTGCTTATACCACCAAATTCACTTATGAACAGAATACTGAGATACTCAACTAAGCAAATACTGATGGTCTTTGGTTTCCAAATAATGATAACAGAAATTTTATCTCCTTCCAAGGTATGCTGTAGGCATAGCCTATAAGTCAGCCCCCAAGCACGAATGGATCGGCAAGAACTCAGCGTCTTGGGTGCTCTGCCGCTGCAACAACTCCTGGGTGGTTCGTCACAACAGCAAGGAGCTAGCGATCGAGCCGTCACCCCACCTGCGACGCGTTGGGGTCCTGCTGGATTACGATTCCGGATACCTGAGCTTCTATGATGCTGTAGGCTCCCAGCACCTACACACATTTCATGTCTCTTTCATCCAACCCGTGTGTCCTGTGTTCAACGTGTGGAACAAGTGTCTAACCATTCTTACTGGTCTACCGATCCCTGACCATCTAGAGGGACTGGAACCAAACAACTGAAGGCTACACAGAGACAAAAATAAATCAACCCAAATTTAGTATCTTAAAGCTGCACTGGGCAAGAGATGTGAAAGTACTCATCTTTGGATAGAGAACAGAAGAGGGATCTATCCTCTTTAATTCAATCAGCTCTGCTCTATTTACCCAACATAAATTCTCCTCATATGCACTTTTGTACCCAGAGGCAATGCCATCTCTATCAGAAGCTAGCAAGCACACTGTCCTAATAAAAAGCCAGACTTGCAAATGTCAGATTTATTCCTCCTTTACAAGCTGGCTTCCTTTGATACATGCCATAACACCCTGTTTGTCTTGGGCTAAATGTCTATGTGAGTATCACGGCAACTTCACTTTCTCAGACAGCAACAGAACTTGCTAGCATTTCTGCAAAGTTAGCTAGCGCAGCTTTACTGTGCAAAAAAGACGTATTGCATGACGTGTTGCTTTGTCAAAGCTTCTCAAAAAGATTTTCTGTCTATTATTAAAATTTGCTCAATCAAATCTGACTCTGGTTAGAAAAGTCTACTCTAAGGCACTTTGGGCTATGGTGAGCATATTTGTACCATGGTAACTAGGATACAAGCCACAATCAATTATTATTTTCCTCTCTACCTGCCTTTTTTAGATTATTTTCTTAGATATTGCATTTTGAAATTCCCTCAAACTGCACACATAAACACAAAAAGTATACTTTCATCCGTCAGGGTTGTTGGAAAGAGCAGAATTACAGATGTATATTTTGTAAAGTAATTTCACCCCTCTTATCTTTTCCTTGCTCATTAAAAAGGAACCAAAGTAGCCATTGCTGTTCATATAAATTTTACGCTACGAGAATAAATGGAGACTTATTTTTAAAATGTGACAGAGAAGAAAATAGCATTATGGTCAATATTAAATGCAGCGTTCCCTTAAATATAGACTTTGTCTTTGCACATTGTTCATACTTTATTCATGCTTTTTGTAGCTTAACATTCAAATGGATTCTGGTGCAATTAACATGTATTCATATTGGGAAAGTGTTGTGTTGGACTTATTGTGTTCAGTTTGTTTTTGGCAGTCATACAAGTCCTGTCATTATTATTTTATGTGGTACATAATATGTGAATTGTGTTACAGTTGTAGACACAGGTTATTATTGGAGATTATGTGTGAAATGGACATTTGGGTGTACTTTTTTTCTTTTCTTTTCTTCTTTTTTTAAACGTTCTGCTAATTGAGCATATGGATATTTAGTGGGACACATCTGTGCCACAATACCGTTACACCAAAACCAGGGTGTTCTCATCTCTACATACTGCTTTACATGTTCTTTTTACACTTCAGGTCATCAAACCTATATTCAGACTGTCTATAAAAAGATACTTTATTAAGTCAACCACCCACGCACAGGGGGGCTGTCCCCAGACGTGTTGCACAATGACGAAGTCAGTAGGGTAAACTCACCTCACTCAGTCACCGGGTCCTATTTGTTTTTTTGTTTTTTTCCTTAATTTCTCCAATTTAAATGGATAAAATTAGCCAACGTGAGTTTTAGCTGTTGATACATAAATAGTCCAAATCTGTATAAGAAAACCTCCCAGAAGAAACACAATCGAGTACAGTATGTGCTCTGTAATTTAGGTTAGAGTCCACTGAATAATTGTTAAGCATTACAAAATTGTAAATGTAAAGATTTGGTTGTATATCTTGACGGACGTTGGTTCAAAACACAATACATAGGACAAATGAGCTTCAATTCTGTGTTTATTGGCGATAGATTGAACTCTGTGTTTCATTGTAAATGATGCAAATATTGTGTTTAATTTAATGTTTCCATTTGAACTTTGTATGAGGCTATGATGTTATCTGTTCAGTCTCTGTGGATATTTTTACGGGAAAATAATACAGTACGAGAGCTTGCGTCACTACTGTCTGAGCTAAGTCTGTACGAGAGTGAAAAATAAACATTGTTCCTTTTCACATTAAAGTGTGCTCTTTTGTTTTTCTCCAGTTAAGTAATATGGCGCTGGTGTGAGAATGTCAAGAGTCGATCTCATAAAATATCCAGGAGAAATGCCAGGAGCCATTTCTGGTGAAAAATAAAGATCGCATATTGAGAAAATTCAGGCGGTCCCAAATTCAATAAGTTTAGACTGTGACATTTTGGTTTTGAATAAAGTTACTGGTGCCCTTCGGGCAGGTGTTGCACTCGGTGCTGTAAGCAAGAATCAGTCATTTAAAGCTGCTGTAATCAATATTCTTACATCAGCATTGTACTTCACTGCTATTTCACTCTATAGGAACAGATGCTGCACAGGGACTTGACAGCGTGGACTTTTTCTGTCACGCCATGAATCATTCAAAAAATGTTCTAACGTCAAGCACTTCAGAAGGTTCAGACTTCAGCCTGCTGAGTTCACTCTAGTTTACACATTTCCCGTAGAAGAGGAAGCTGTCAAGTTTATCACGTGAACTTCCCGCGGACATCGGGGGCTCTTCCTGATTTTTCCAGGAGCAATTGTTCTAAGACGCCAGGGGTTCAGTGGGGCTTCACTGCTAGACTGTTATAGTGTAGCATTAGTTGAAGCTCTGTGTGTCGTTCACACGGTTAAGTGGCATGAGCTCGCCAAATTAATTTACCCAGCGCTCCACTGAGCAAACAACAAAAGGGACACAAAGACAATTTTTCAGGTCACCAAATGGCAGAGTCACGCATGTGCGTGTGAGTGTATGTTTGTAATTCACAGCTAGGATGGCTCTTTGCCTGTTTTCATAAAATTCACCATGACTAAAAAACAAGCTGGAAATATGGGTTGTGGTATTGTAACTATGTATCTTAAGCCTTATTTTTGAGATTTAATAATGTGTCACTACAGGCAGCTCTGAGTTTTTTTGTTTACCAACAGTTCTTAATTTTTTATTACATTTTATTTGTCTTTTTTTTTTTTTTAGGAAAAATTGTATTGCAGGGTCTTTACTTTACTACATAAAGCACCTTGAGGTGACTGTTGTTGTGGTTTGTTGCTATATAAATAAAACTGAATTGAACTGAAATGTTACTCTCACCTGTGGAGGCACACAGCAGGTAGGTAAGATAATTGAATTTTATTCCAAGCTTACATGGATCATGAAAAGCACTCCAGGTAAGCTGAATGTCCAAAAACAATTTGAAAGAAACCAAACTCTGAACGCCAGCAGGGAGAATGTAACAACAGTGAGAATACTCAACAGGAAGCCAAATGTACCCAAGCAAAAAGGATAGTATACCACAGGGTGGGGAAGAAACAAAGCACAACGCCATGAGCCATATAAGGAACTAGCTTCTAAATTTCAAAATAAAAGAGGAAACAATCTGAAGGAGGGACAACAAACCAGCTGGCTGTGGCAGATGGCTGCTTCTCATTGCGCCTGGTTCTACTGGAGGTTTCTTCCTGTTAAAAGGGAGTTTTTCCTTTCCACTTTTTGCCAAGTGCTTGCTCATGGTAATTCCATCTATTTCTATTGATAAATAGCTCTAGTCAATATCGATTAATAATTTTATGCAAAGGGGTGCAAAATTAGTAAGAAGATATTTTCTTGATATTCTATGTGGAGGTCTATTCTAAATGTTTCTGCCAACATAGGCTAACTGATTCATTATTTCTGTATTAATAAAACTACTTTTTATTTTCAGCAAAATCAAAATTTTTAAATTCTGACCCCAGCTTTTAATTTTATACAATCTGAGCAAAGTCCAAAAGCGCTTACCCATCCTCTGGCGTTGCCATACAAGAGTTTGTGTGACATTTTAAACAATCAATGCGGCAACTTAATGTGTCTTGGGATTTTCCTGCTTGCCTCAAATGTACCTCAAAAGGTTGAGTCCCAATTTTATTAACCTTTGTCAAGGGAAGGTTTTGCCGAGCTCGTGTTGTTTTTCTCCACAGCCTCGGTTCGTGATGTCGCACTGTATTAACACATGACAACTAGTGTGAACTAGTGTACTTAAACAGCTCAGGCCTTTTCTTTGCTGCCTGTTGGGGACCTTGATGATACTTTAGCAAGACAAGGAAACTGTTGCTCATTCATTCCCTCCCCCCCTGTGGGAAGTTGAACCACTGACCTTCCTTCACAAGACCACTTCACTGTCCTTTAGGCAAACACTGTCCCATTTTTGCACATGCCATCAGGCCAGAGTCGGTTCAGTGGGTTGCTTTTTGTGCACTGCAGCTGTACTTGTCTGGTGAGTCCAGAGGCCTTGCAGTCCCATGAGGATCTTTTTTCTCATGGCTACACCACAACACAGAGACAAAAAGACACAGCCTATGTCTTCCCTGGGGAGCTGTACATGTACTCTATGGGCTTTTGCCATCCTAATATACAAGGAGGTGTGTGTGTGTGTGTGTGTGTGTGTGTGTGTGTGTGTGTGTGTGTGTGTGTGTGTGTGTGTAGTGGGCATGCAGTGGTGGCTGCTTGCTGCTGATAATCTGGCATTTTAAGCAAATAGGCAACTGCAGAATTCCAAGATGAGCAATACCAGCAACTCCCTCAGGAGTGGGTGTACAAAATGAGAGAGCATTTCTTACAGAGGCACAGCAGCAACAAAGACAAAACAAACCCAAGTCTAACAACAGCATTAGTGACTTCACATCATTCTGATTTGTAACATGTTAAAATGGCTTTTAATACACCAGCTCTGTGCAGAAGAAATTCTAATACACTTCACACTTAAATTTAAAAAAAGAAAGGTACAATAGCTTTCCTTTTTTCTTAATGTCTAACTGCTAATGTAGGTCTTTGGCTTGGCTGTACAGAAGCTTTGTTCTCTGTGCAGTCTTGCAAACAGGGCTCTTACTTGTAATGACCAGCAGATGTCACTGCTAGGATTGAAGAAAATAAACACACAAGTACCTCCACAGAAATGGCACTTCATTATTGACAGTAATGGCAACCATGCAGATGAATTCCTGTGTACTTAGACCTGGTGTATATGTGTTTTGTGTGCGTGTGTCAGACACAAGGACATAAAGATGTTTACTCACACAGCTTCCCTTTTTGGGGATTTAGTTTATGGGTAAAGACTTAGTTTCCAGGTGAGTTTTCAGGAAATGAATATATGAGTGCAGTGTAGTAAAGTCTTGCAAACATGAGTGTGTGTGAGTCATTACTGGCATTAAAGAAAAAGGTATTCTCGATCAGGGCGATTGATTGATTGGCATTTATAATAATGTATAAGGAATTCATGCGTATGAAGTTGAGGTATTTCATATACAGTGAGACCTCTGGTCCAGCTGTGGAAAACAAACCAAAAAAATAATACATCTTCTCACTGATTTAGACTTCATTAAACATAAATGAGGAAATCAAAAAATGAAATGAAGTTCCTGTATGCATGAGCAAGTAACTTGTGTGGCTCTCCACCAGGTCACTCTGTGACTCCAAACCACTGTTTAATCCTCACAAGTCATAGTATCACCATTAGAAGCTGTAGGTGTCTATGTTTGCGTATGGACAGACAAACTGCGTCATGAGGCTTGACTGCAGGCATAATGTCGTAGCAGCGGTCTGACTGTGCAATCGATATGCAATCACCAGCCTATCGGTCATTTTCTTATTCCCAAAAATGGATTCATTTGGGAGGCTTAATGTGTTTGTGTTAACATTTTCCACTCCAGCCCTAGCTTAGCAAAACCGTTCCCAAATACCTGCCGCTGACCACAGAGACAAAGTGTTGATCTTCAGGTCTTGTGGAACTCTTGACTAATCTTTGACTCATCTCTGAATAAACTGCCTTTCTACACTTCAAAATACCAAATAGCCCTTTTCCACTCTGTTCAGTTGGACTCAACTATGTTTTTAGAGTTTTCTGTTAGGAGTTAGTACCTCGTACCAGACACTTTTTAGTAACTGCTTGAAAATATTTTAAAACAGACTGCATGCCACCGATTGGCTAGTCAATGATGTCACTCAACGAGTCATTTGAAACGTGTTTTTGAAAACCAGCAATGAGGGAAATGGATACACAAAAACCAACACTGTGGTCCAGAGTAGAGTCAAGTTAACTCGAGCTCAGTAGGGCTAGTGGAAAAAAGGCTAGTGCCCTTGAAATACAATTTAAAAAAAAGTTTACCTCCCTCAAATCAGAAGACGTTCAAAATGTGATAATACAGGTAGAGATCCATCCATTCGCTTCCTCTTATCCTTTTCTGGGTCGCGGGGGGCGCTGGAGCCTATCCCAGCTGTCATAGGGCGAGAGGCAGGGTACACCCTGGACAGGTAGCCAGTCTGTCGCAGGGCCAACACACAGGGACAGACAACCATTCGCACTCACATTCATTCGAACATTCACACCTAGTGACAATTTGGATTATCCAATTAACCTATCCCCACAAGCTGCATGTCTTTGGACGGTGGGAGGAAGCCGGAGTACCCGGAGGGAACCCACGCAAACACGGGGAGAACATGCAAACTCCATACAGAAAGACCCCGGCCTGGTGTTGGAATTGAAGGACCTTCTTGCTGTGCGGCAACAGTGCTAACCACCGTGCAACCGTGCTGCCCCAGGTAGAGATCCAATACACATATAGATGCAAAACAGGTGCCCGGATTCATTTTTCACCAACTGGAGACCTTTGTTTTTAAAAAACGTAGCTCAACCTGCACTCACTTCCTTTTTTTAAATTAACGCACCTTAGATTTTTACATCTGGGTGGTCCTAACTTCATTCAGGAATAAACACTAGCATGCAGCTATGGTCATTCTTCGACGAAAAGACAAACGAGGACTGATGCAATAGTCTGGCATAGAGTCCTAAGATGAATGTCATTCAGGTCAGTCAGTGGCAGCACTTTCTGAGACTTGAGATCTCTAAATGACTAGAGACCATAAAAGTGAACAAAATCATGTGTCTGTCAGTGAGATACCCCATCCCTGCCAAATCTAGAGATGCCACAGTGTGATTTGATTTGCTTTTTATTCTAAAGTGATCATTCCACTGGTAATGTGTTATTATACATTACCTGCTAAATAAACACTATTTGTGAGAAATAACACGCACTCTGACAAAATAATTGCTAGTTTTGATGTTAAAATTATAATTATTGTGGACAACTTATTAGCTTCTGTGGCTAACAGGTTCCAGGTCAATCATTAGCAGAGAGGTGAAGAGAGATGTGGGCAGCTGCAAACCCTGCTGGCTCTGATTGTTTCTCACAGCAAATGGAAGGCCCACTCTTTTTTTTTTCTTTACAGCAGAGATTTGCAACAAAAGGCAGTCAACCATATCTTTTGATGTGCTGCTGCCTATGTTTTCCACCTACCGGTTGAGCTTCTTAATGACCACCAAAGCTGGAGACTCTGAGAATCCAGGAATTGGCCGACATCCCGAAGACCAGACTGTTGGCAATGGAGACTGTGCTTCCGGGCTTGGTTTACGCCTAGAATGAGGCTCTGCACTTGGCTTAAGTACATCTGGGAGGGTGCTGCAAGGCTTTTGGCTGCTAGTTGGGTCTCACCTGTAAGGAGGTAGGGTAGCTACAAGGAGCCAAAGGCTGTCCAGCTAAGCATGTCTACTGATGGCCTCAAAAAAATCCTCTAAAAGCACAGAACTCATTGCCTGGCTTTATTAAAAGCTGGTGTTAGAAAACCCCTAAAAAGCAGGCTACTCCATTTCCTAAGCCTGCAATTAGCCCTTCTACTCTCATTACTAATTGCAGGCTAGCAGTTGTGGAATTTGGAGGTAGCAGGCTTTTCATCTTGTCAGCATTGCTAAACCTTGTTGCAGATCAATGCAATTACTCTAAGAACAAATTTCTCTTTCCCTTTTCCACAAAGTTCATGACTTAATAGCAACTCTATCTTCTTTAAAAAAAAAAACCCAAAACATCTCTGTGGCTTACTCATTATTCTCACAAGCTTTGGTCTCATTCCTAAGCCTCCTGAAGGGACAGCAGACAGGAGGGTCATTAATGAGAATCAAATCCAGCTCAGCATCTTATTAGGGCTCCTATTACCAGCCGCCACCTGACGAACAATATTCAAATGTACCCTCGCTTGCCAAAACCCGCTTTTTAAATCTTTTTGGAACAGAAACCCTAATTTCTATTTCAATGCATTTGGTTTTAATCTGAGACCTGTTATGTATGCCCTAGCTTAGCATTCTAATCTTACTGCGTTGGAAAAGGGTGGGTTTTTTTTAAAAATTATTATTATTTTGTGATGAACAATCTAATCTATTGATCAGGCAGGGCCATTGGCAACAGAAAAGAGTGACTGGTTTAAAAAATAATAGGGTTTTGGAAAGTTTTAGCAAGGAAGCTGAACACAGTCATCAAGCCCCAAATATTAAGATTTAAAAAAAAAGAGAATTAGTAGTGTGATCTTTATGACTGTAATTTTGACTACAAGAAATCACACTCTCTCATGGTTGATCATAATGCCTCTTTATCACGGTTTCTAAATAAACATGTCTTTACCCTGGGTTTTTCTTGCCTCTCATTTCCCTTCATCCTCTGAACTCTCCTTTCTCTTGGTACTGACAATCTGTCTTTCTCAGCGCTTCTTCTTTTCCTGGGATTCTTTCCTTTAAAACTTCTCTCTCCCACCTTCACTCACTCAGTCTCTCTTCAATAGTCTTGCAATTTCATCCAGACAGCCAGTCAAGAATCCAATTAGTTTGCACCTCTCAATCATAAAATCTTCAGTTGGGTTGAAACAAACTTGGACAGACATGCTTTTACCGCCTCGCTGCCTAATTAAGAGACGATAATTTATTGCACTCCAAATGGGGAAGGGCTTTTGTGCTCTCAAGTAATTGGCAGAAAAAAATAAGACAAGAGAGGGAAGCAACCAAGCAACAAGAAATGATAAAGGCATGAATTAAAAAGGTAGCAGACACTGGCCGCGTGTTAGTTTCAGCCATTTCTGTTCATTTCTCTTTCGAATAAGGCCAAATTAAGTGGCAGGCATTTGCAAAAGAAGTCCCAGCGGGGCGATGTGCAACAGAAGTTGGCTCAGAGCTAGAATGTGTCTCATCTGGTTTTAAAATGCCGGAGAGCAACACATCAACTTTTATTTTTATCGGAAAAGTACTAGAGGAAGTACCGGACCCGGGAAAGTAGAAGAATAAACAAGGCTGCACTTCCTTGTGTGTACTGTATGTGCTTGAGTGACAGCATTTCTCATATGTGAGTAGACTTTGGTGTTACTAAATGTAGTAGTAAAAGTTCAGATAGCATTAACCCTCGGTTCCTCATAACGGCCACTGCTCGGTTGGCATGTTTGTACTACTATATGTGTATAAATGCAGTTTTATTGCTCATTATACACTCAACAAACATATAAACGCAACACCTTTGTTACTGCTCCCATTCCCCATGGGATGGACGTAGAGACCTAAAATTCATTCCAGATACACAATATAACCATCCCTCCCAAACAGTGGTCACAAATCAGTCCAAATGTGTGGTAGTGGGCACATCTGCTATATTGAGATAATCCATCCCACCTCACAGGTGTGCCACATCAGGATGCTGATCTGACATCATGAGTAGTGCACAGGTGTACCTCAGACTGCCCACAACAAAAGGCCACCCTGGAATGTGCAGTTTTGTCTCACAGCAAAATGCCACAGATGCCACAAGCAATGAGGGAGCGTGCAATTGGCATGCTGACAGCAGGAATGTCAACCAGATCTGTCGCCCGTGCATTGAATGTTCATTTCTCAACCATAAGCCGTCTCCACAGGCGTTTCAGAGAATATGGCAGCACATCCAACCGGCCTCACAACCGCAGACCTCGTGTAACCACACCAGCCCAGGACCTCCACATCCAGCAGGTTCACCTCCAAGATCGTCTGAGACCAGCCACCCAGACAGCTGCTGGAACAATTGGTTTGCACAACCAAACAATTTCTGCACAAACTGTCAGAAACCGTCTCAGGGACGCTCAACTGCATGCCCGTCGTCCTCATCGGGGTCTTGACCTGACTCCAGCTCGTCGCCGTAACAGACTTGTGTGGGCAAATGCTCACATTCGATGGCGTCTGGCACGTTGGAGAGGTGTGCGCTTCACGGATGAATCATGGTTCACATTGTTCAGGGCAGATGGCAGCTGAGAATGTCCCAGTTCTTGCATGGCCAGCATACTCACCGGACATGTCACCCATTGAGCATGTTCGGGATGTGCTTGACCGGCGTATACGACAGCGTGTACCAGTTCCCACGAATATCCAACAACCTCGCACAGCCATTGAAGTGGAGTGGACCAACATTCCACAGGCCACAATTGACAATCTGATAGACTCCATGCGACGATGTGTTGCACTGCATGAGGCAAATGGTGGTCACACCAGATACTGACCGGTTCTGGGTCCCCAGACCCCCAATAGCGCAAAAAACTGCACATTCCAGGGTGGCCTTTTGTTGTGGGCAGTCTGAGGTACACCTGTGCACTACTCATGATGTCAGATCAGCATCCTGATGTGGCACAGCTGTGAGGTGGGATGGATTATCTCAATATAGCAGATGTGCCCACTACCACACATTTGGACTGATTTGTGACCACTGTTTGGGAGGGATGGTTATATTGTGTATCTGGAATGAATTTTAGGTCTCTACGTCCATCCCATGGGGAATGGGAGCAGTAACAAAGGTGTTGCGTTTATATTTTTGTTGAGTGTATTTTAACAGATTTAACATATTAAATAAAAAGAACACTTGACAATAAATCAGGAGTAGAGAAAATGTATAAAAACGTATATTTTATGTTTTTACCCCAAGCCACCTTTAAAAGCTCTGTCTGCCATTACTGCCATCACTGTTTAGCTCATAATGGTGGCTGTTTAACTTTGGAGGAGGCTGTAAAAATATAAATAATAATAAAAATAAATATCCGTACTATGTTGTTTGTCATTTGAAATTAGCAGGAATTTGTCTTAAGGAATTTGTAACTATTAACTTGGTGATGACTTTTGACCTCTGTATGACGACTTCAGGCACTGATTTGTCTGACTTGTACTGTGAGTGACTTACAGTCAAGGGTAAATTCAGTACCACTGCAGATAAAAAAAGTCTTGAGAAGTTGTCGTTTCCCCCAAAACGCAACTTCTGACAATCCCCAGTACCCTTAACGACGAGTTTTGACACCTCAGTATGTATCAGTAAACACATGGTTTTGACGACCATTAAAACAGATTTGGGGTCTTTCCAAGGGTAAATGCATGGGTAGAGACTACCCTCACTAACTTCTGAAGCAAACCCAGTCAAGCAGGCTTGAAGTATAACAGAAACTGCTCAGTTCAGTAAGAGTTTCAAGGTTTACTCCTGCTCAGGCTTTCAGGGGCTGAGGTACAATAGCTGAGGTACAATAGCGATGGCACTCTAAGGTTAGGCTGAAAACGTGTGCAGGTCAATCATTTTGTTGGAGAATAGACAATTAAAAGTTTCCAGAAATCACAGAGAATGAATGAAGAGTCAAAACATTAAACAATCAGACAGATGAATTTGAATAGGTCAAATGATAATACTCAACGTGTGTGCCGTGGCATGTGTTGTGTGTACCCAAAGGAATCTCTGTAAAAGTCCTAACAACAATATGAAGGCAAAGACCTGGTGTGTGTGTCAGTTAGAAAGTTTCCCCCTCATTTCAAAGACTTGGAAGAATACTTTTTAAGGTGAAAAATCACATTCTGATAGCATACTCTTAGACTTAGGGTTACAGTGTCATTGCTGATGACTGACCACAGGGTTAAAGCTCTTGTGGTCAACCAAGAAAAAGATTTTCTAGTCCATAAAGCAGAATGGCCTGCCCTGACCTGGGAAGTGCAACGTTTTTTTGATAAATCTACCTATTATAATTTGTGTGAGGGATATTTTGAAGTTGATCACATTTATTGAGGTAGGAAGTCTGAAAGAGTCATAAGCACAATGACCTGAGTTTTGCCTCTACAAACTACATCAAGGACAGGTTGTCTGATTGGTGATAGTGGAGAGATTCACCTTATCTGGTAGCAGCTAAACAGAGAAGTCTGGAGAATGATGAATTTCAGAATTGAGTGACCATACCTGCTGTAATGTGTACACATTTCTCTTTTCTCTTTGATATTGAGAAATGTAATAAATGTGTTTGTGTTATACATCTTTTTGTCTTCAGAAAGATGACATTTCTTCATAAGGGTAAACCTTTCCTCCTCTTTATTTCCAAAACATTTTGCACACGCACATCCGATCACAAAGTTCAGATTCTCATAATCAGATGTAATTATCACAGTACATTATTACAAGTTCTAAAATGGGACCATTAGGTCATAAAAGGATCATATTATACTGTAATTTGACTATGTTAAAGCTTGAGGGTTTTGAACAATATTAGTTGTTGATTAGTACCCTCTTTCAGTCCTTTCAGGTCCACCATATGCAATTAAAATATTTAAATTTGATCTTTTAAAAAAATGCTCTCCGAATTCTTTGCAATTGGGGAACAAACTGATAGACATGAAAAACTACTGACATTATTTTCTAAATAAACACTTTTTGC
This sequence comes from Mchenga conophoros, assembly GCF_057382185.1. NCBI lineage: Eukaryota > Metazoa > Chordata > Actinopteri > Cichliformes > Cichlidae > Mchenga > Mchenga conophoros. The sequence continues at coordinate 37,937,828 of NC_140547.1, read as the reverse complement.
TTGTCTCAAATTCTAATACTGGTTAAGTGTTTGATGCTAGTGTTTGGTTCATCAAAGATGATGACTCCGACCTCACACGTTTAATAGGAAAATTGTGCAAATGTGGGCATAGATATATCCAAAAGGTATCATGCTTTAAAAGCACCAAATCTTCCATTTCACATTCAGTTCAACCCACTTCATTTTTATTTATATAGCACCAAATCACAGTCTCCTCAAGGCCCTTTACATTGAAAGGTAAAGACATTACAATAATAGAGACAAAACCTCAAAAATCACTCTTCTATGAAGAAGAGCCAGAGATGAATAATGAGTAATGACTAAATGTAGAGTGGTTCATAAACACATACACTGAAAATAGATGGGTGAAGATAAAGGAAGATAAGGCAAGTCATTAACCGCAGTTCCAAGTCAAGGTTAGTTTAAGCTGTGTCAGAATTGATCGAAAACCTGTTAAACTTATGTACCAACCTATGAGGAAGAGCCTAAAGTTCCTGTTCCTGATGGCGGCTCTAATAATTACTCAACCTCCATAAACTCCTGTGTTAAAATAGCTAACTTTATAGCAGGAATATTTAGAGCCTGGGGCAAAAACTAGGTTGGATTCTGTAGGTAATTGACCTTTTCTGTCTGCTAGGTGTCACTTCTTGGTTTGATCTGTAGTGCTGAAGTTCTTTGGCTGCTAACTGCATTAAATTTGGCCATGTCAGTACAGCATGCTGTGAAGTTAATTATGCTAGCTGGCTGTTCAAGAAGCCTATACTCCAGTTTTGGTGAGATAAATTTTAGTAGTTCATTATGATGTTGCTTAGCACTAATTAGCTGGTATCTATACCTGTGAAGACCATCTAACTATCAATCTATCAATGCTAGAAACCGGGTGTGCTAGCATCGATGACTAATGACTTAGCACTCCACCTCTTCTGTCTCTTCTGTCCAAACATTGGAAACTTCTGGCTCCAAAAAGAAAACTTTTGAATGTTGAGGCTTCACAGCCAAATGGATCAAATCACAGTACTACAATTTATGGTTCGACTTACTCTGAGGATAAAAAAGGCCACAAGATGACAACATTGAGGCTGCTGCTGTTGTTGCAGACCCAGTTCTTCTCTACACACTGCAGATTTAAAGCCACTTTGAATGTGCACATCACCAATAAATAAAATTAAATCAGTAACATCTGTATTATAGATAATCTGAAACAAGCCCCATCTTTCTTTCAGAGATGCTAAAAACATTATACAGCGGTTGTTCAGGTTGAGTACTACTTCTTGTGACGGGTAATATGAACCTTGCACGTACAATCATTGACGGGGAATGAATAAGAGCATTGAAAAGACCTCATTAGGTCTGAAATGTAACTGCTATGTGAGAGTGCATGAAGGAGAGAAAAGTGAGGATGAGAAGCAGGGAAAATATGATAACAGAAAAAATAAAAAGGTGAATTTGATGAATTTGTGCAGGAAACGCAAAAAAAGGAGCATCGCGTATGCGTGAGATTAGGTGTATTTGTGTGTGAAGGTGAGAGGAAGATGCACGTTTGTATATGGATGCGTGTGTACGTGCGTGGGTGTGTTTGTGCGCTGGCTCGTGGCACCGTTTGTTCTTGCCTGAGTGCATTTGCCAAGAGAAGAGAACGGATATGACAGGCCTGTCTGTTGTCTCCGCAGAATAATTGCTTATGGATTACCTGAGGCGAGTCCCACTGGAGATACTTAGAAATGACACTCCCAGGTGACTCGGTGAATCATGTTCATATCCGGTCTGAGCGAGGGTTTGATTTTTGCTCTGCCTCCTGTGTGCACATCCTTGTGTGCCATCCTTTGTATCTGTATATGTTGTCCGTAATCATTTACAGATCCAAGGGGGATACATTGTCTCTTTCATCTAACTGACTCACAAAGAAATAATCTTGTGACGTCAGGGATGTTCATTGCACACACATACAAACTTAGCCTGAACACAGATACACCGAGACCCTGAAGTCTATCATCCATGATTCAGCTCAATTCCGTGCGGTCGCAGATGACAAACTAAAACCAGGAACATTTTTGTGCAACTTGACATCCTATCCAGATGGATTGTGTGCTGCAAACAATTTAATATAGCTGGCTTTTCCACAAAGTGTGTAGCATCAGTGATTTGAGAGGCCGAAATTTGCACAGAGGCCTCAGAGGATGGCTGCAATTACATATATTTCAGGTGTAATAACTGCTGTGTTGTTCTCAAGGGGCCCTGAATTTCTAGCTCAAACCATGTGAATGTGAGGGTGTAAGTGTTTACTGGGCAATTAGAATAAATCTTTTCATGTCTGCCTATTCAAAGCACGTGGTTGTGCTTGCTTGACAAATATACCCGACAGAGCTATAATGTGCACCAATAAAATTCATAACACCAAACACTAGCTATTGTTTGTGTTAGGAATACTTATCAAATACACAGCAATGAACACAAAATTAACAATGCTTACTGACTCAAGAATGCAGACATAAAAGCCCTAGTACCTGACCGGTAATATTTTTTTGCTTGTCAGGTGGTTTAACAAAACACATTTCATGTGTGTCAAACAGTGTTATTTTTGCATTTTCCTCATAAATTCAACTGTAGAGGGAAACAAATTGTGTTTTCGCAGCAGGCTCCTAGCAGCAAAATGCCTAAAGATGCAATTTTAAATTGGTGCTCTTCTAAGTTACCTGGTATGTGTAGACAACGCTGCTTCATCCCTTGAGGTAGGTGCTTTTTTATAAAATAATGCTTGAATGATTCAAAGGTTGGTGTTCAGTGGCTTAAAACATAAAAAAGAAAAAAAACCCAGCCAATGTCCAAAGAAACACTTGGAAACACTTGAGTATAGCATTAAATCAGTTAAACTTCTCAGATATTGGTCTGGTTACTTAAATAGCAGAGGAGGTTGTTAATCAGTTTCAGCTGCTTTGGTGTTAATATAATTAACAAGTTCACTGAAGGGTCAACAATGAGAGAACTACTAAAAAAGAAATGGTTCTACAGCTGGAGGCCACTGACATTCTTCCCTCCTCATCTTTTCTGACTGTTTTTTCACTAGTTTTGCATTTGGCTAGAGTCAGTGTCACTACTAGTAGCATGATGCGATACCTGGACCCTACAGAGGTTGCACAGGTAGTCCACTTCCTCCAGAATGGCACATCTATATGTGTTCTTACCACAAGTTTCCTGTGTCTGCCAGCACAGTTTCAAGAGCGTGTAGGATATTTCAAGGGACAGGCAGTAACTGTAGAGAGCTGGACAGGGCTTTGTTTCTGATCAGACAATGAGAAATGGACTTTATGACTGTGGCCTACGGGCAGGGCATCCTCTGGTGGGCCCTGTGCTCACTGCATGAGCGCAGCTTACCCTGTGCACATGTGACAGATGTACACGGGTCTAAAAAACATGGAGGATGTTATATTGCCTGTGTACATCATTCAGCATGACCGGTTTGGTGATGGGAGGGTGATGGTCTGAGGAAGCTTATCCATGGAGGGACGCGAAGACCTTTACAGGCTATGCAATGGCACAGCCTGTTAGGTATCAGGACAAAATAAAAACTAAATAAAAAATAAGGTCTTGCTCTAAAATAAACAAGAAAAAGAAAGAAAAAGGACAGGTGCCTCAAGACTTTTGCACATTACTGCACATGTACAAGCTAAACAGGGAGATTGTTCTACTGAAGGTATGGATATTGTGGTGAAGCTTTGTTACTTGTCTCTGCTGCGACAGACTGTCATTTATGTCATTTACGTTAAACAGAAGGGAATAGTGTGAAAATATAGGTAGCAATTTTCTCAGTTGACAAGCTTGCTTTCTGTCTTACAGCAAATTAGGATTTCAAAGAGTGACAGTTACCTCCATCAACAATTGCTCCCCAGGAGGGTTTTCAATATCCCCATGTGCAGAGTACAGAGAAGTCTTTGCGCTGATTCAAATAAAACATTTTTGCAGTAATGACTAAAAAAAAAGTTATTCCACTTGCTATGAAAGTAGAGAATGGAGTTCTCTTTTTGCTGGAACATTTATTGATTTGATAGTGAAATATGTCCTTTTGCAAATGCCTTCCTCATAATTGACTGGATTTATATAACCTCAGCTGCAAGGTGAGATAGGAAAGTGAATGACAATGTGTAATTCTCAGTGAGGTTGTCCCAGAATTGTATTAAACACCATCCCTCATTTATTTGAAGGTACTTTGAAGAAAAATCCAGGACTTTCTTGGCACGTACGACTGTTTTAAAAAACTGAAAGAGCTGAACCTGGGCAACAAATGAGAGGTGATAAATGTTAGGCAACAAATGTTTTTATTGTCAAATAAAAAGCCAAGGCGCTTTGGCAGAAATCCCTGTTTCAGGACAGAAAGTGGTTCCAAAATACCAGCGAACACTTACAAAAATAGATAAATAAATAAAAACTAATCAAAAAGGTACTGTACAGGTCTTAAAGTGGACCTATTATGCTTTTACTGTCACACTTTGAGGTAATAATTAAGTGTAGACCCAGCTGTCAACGGTGTAGGAGGAGGAACAGCAGTTGCAAAAATGGCATTTCCAAAGAGTCAGTCCACACACACACACACACACACACACACACACACACACACACACACACACACACACACACCTGGGAGAGGGATGACAAGGCACAAGGGGACTCAATCGAGACAATAAAGAGGGTAGGGAAAGGAACAAAGGAGGGGAGTGAAAATAAGAGTAATGTGAGAAACTAACCTTCAAAATGAAATATAAATTCACAGAACACAGTAAGGTGAACATATGCAAGCAAAGCAAGGACAGTGGACATACTTGGACAAGGATTGCAATAGTACATTCATACATTGTATTTAAACTATTTTGGATGATTAATTAAATGCGGCCAAAGTTTCTAACAGTCAGGTCAACATATCTGATATAAATCCATGTGAGTCAACAGCTCAGAGTGCTCTAAACACGTTGTGTTTTATGGTTTTTTTATGCTCTTGGCTCTGTATGATGTCACTGATAGTCGACATTCCTAATATGATCACCATAAGTATAGAGTCTGGATTTAGCTTCCATGTCAGAAAAAGGAAGCCAGTCCAAAGTTGCCTTAACCTGCATTTTATCAGAAGACCACCAGATGGCCACAGTTATGGTAAAAAAAAAGGCTTCCGACCCCATCAGAGTCTACAGAAAAATGACTTTCTGTTTTGACACTCACTTTGATTCATATTGAGCCCTGCAAGGGACATTGGAGAAAAAAAAAAAAAAAGGAAGATTCTGAAAACGTTTTTCGAGATGTCGAGTTGCTTTTGCGACTCGACATAGCAATGGAAAACACTCACCCATGGGAAAGATTCATAGGTTTTTATTTTGACAGTGTAAAGGAAGTGTAAGGGGACAGAGTCATAGCAAGATGTGCCTGGCAGTCTTGGTTGAATTCATTGACAACAAGCTGCAGTACAGCTTCACAAGTACGGATGGAAATATGATAAATGCAGGAAGAAAAAACAGTCTTCCTCACGATCTCGCAACCCTTTTGCAGGATCTTGCAAAAGTACATGTAATTTTTTCTCCAATGTCCCTTGTGAGGCTCTGTAATTTTTTTGGTCTTGGTCATGTTTTAAATTTGAGGATTATCTACAGTCAGCCAGACCTGCCCCTTTTCTGCAACCAAGATGCTGACAGTAAAAATGCGCATTTTGAGGTTTCAGAAACCATTGAGTGATGTCATGATAGCTAGTCCCATCTTTTATGAACTATGGTCCTCTCAGGCAAGTTCAAACCTTCTGTTTGAGAGAGGTAGCCAGTTAGAAGACAGAGGGGTTAAAGTGAAGGGGTAAGGAAGCTACAAGTACTTGTTTCAGGCTGTGAATGAACTCATGGGTGGCACTGATGTGAAGTATGAAATTCGTAAAGATTATTTTGAACTGTAATCATGCAAAAGAGCCTCGGTAGAGTCTAATAGATATAATGTCAACTTTAAAATTAGCATAAACATCTCCTTTAAATTCATCAGTTACCTACAAATGATCTTTGTCGCTGAAATTAAGGCCACATGATTCACTTACGTTTCCACAGAATCACCACAGATAAAACCAGAAAGTTGCTGCTGCAGTGTTCACTTCATACCGATGGGTGCCTTTACACCGGAGGGGGCTTGTTTTTGAGAAGGGTATTTGATAGAGTTTCAGTTTCACTGAGAACCTGTGAGCAGTGAAAGGTATAGGTAACATTCAATTACATACCTCTATACACACAGCATGTATTGAACCGTGGTGGGCCTGAAGTAGATGAGGGGTGACAGGGATAAGCTGAAAATTCAGTGGTCCTTGTATTTTCACTGTGGCACTGAATCACACTGTGGCTCATGCAGTGGTCTGTGCCAACTGGGTAAAACAGATATATAAATGAGGCCTAAAACTTCTGAGGCTGACTTGAAGTTTGAAAATACTATCAATATTTAATTAAGGTTTAAAAAGGCTTTTAAACTTTTTTTTCAGTGAATACCGGAAAAAAAACACAAAGGTATATTTTCTCTTTTTTTTTTTTTTTTACCAAGGCTCCCCAAAGCACTCGACTGACCTATAAAGAATCAATATTTTGAAAGTACAGCAGTAGAGCTAATCCAGGATTAAAGCAATGCAAAGATACCTGTTCTGAATAGCTGATTTAGAAGAAATACTCATATTTTGATAGTCTGCAGGAACCAAAATATCATTCTTTTCTCAAAATACAGGAAATATCCAAAGTATATATTTTAATTTTACTTATTTCATTTGTTTTATTCTCTTTTGGTTTATACATACTTAGTTGGTGGTATTTCATTAAATGCTGTTGTCTAAAAACGAGTTTTTCCTCTTTATTCTTGCGAAATCTCCACATACACTCAGAAATCTCAGAATGTCATATATCTCTACTTCAGAAGAACTTGCATACATCAGATTTTCCAGTTTTATTCTTGTCTTGCCTTCTGAAGATTTCTATGGAGGGTTTTGTTCATATATCATTCAGAAAAAAAGTCCTTTTTCCTGACTGTTGATAGCATTTTCTGATTTTTGAACTCAGTCAAAATGTTTGTTTGTTGACTTGCCAGAGTCAAGTGTTCTTACATGTCTTTCCCCCCCCTATTGTTATGATTTTTTGCTCTGCAAGAGCCATGGTAATACCACTTTTTACCTGCATTTCTTTACCTAAAATGTTTGAGAAGTGTCGGGTAAAGTTTTGAGTGAAACTGTTTTATAATGTTACCCTATAGTCATATATTGTGTAAAATTGTGGAACAGTTTAAGTGTGAAATGTCAGCCATGTCCAAACAGAACTCAGTTAAAATATATATAAAGGTTATTTTCCCAATGTACTGGAATTTAGATGGCTCTTAATCACGGGGTGTATGTAAAAATGGAGATTGTTGTTTTGGTTTGTGAAGTTTATATTGTTTTATGTGCAGACTGTGTGTGTGTCCTCACACTCAAGCAGTCATGGCAGATGGCTGCCCCTCCCTGAGTCTGGCTCTGCTGGAGGTTTCTTCCTGCTAAAATGGAGTGTTTCCTTCCCACTGTTGTCAAATACTTGCTAATAGGGGATCGTCTGATTGTTGGGGTTTTCTCTATATTATTGTAGTCTTTACCATATAAAATCTCCTTGAGGCAAGTTTTGTATTGAATTGCAATATATGCCATATAAATAAAATTGAACTGAGTTAGTATGGAGTTCTATGCAGTTATAAATTCTTAAATACTTTTTAGGGGGGGAAATTAAGTAAGCGTATACTTCATCCTACTCCTTGTTGAGCATGTAAATTGTGCGGTAGAGTTATTCATGGAAAATAAATGCTTTTAGAATATTTTTTAATATATATTTTTACATGTTACAAAACAAAACAATCAATCAAACTCTCAAAGTAACCATTATGTTGTACTGAGACATAAAACTATACATTTATATCTTAAATATCTATATGTGTAAGTGTTGCAAACATAAAACATCACTATCTGCAGTGTGACTATAATTTGCCTTTAAACTAGCATTTACTGAGGTACAGCTTTTGCCAAAGTACTTGGCATGTACTTCCCAAGCATCTCGGTGAATTTGCCACAGTACTTTGCTTTTCTCTTCCTTCTGTCCCTCCATGTAATCCCGTACTCCAAGATGTCAAGATCATGCCTCTCTGAAGGCCACACCATCTGTAGCTGGAGTCCTTGCTCTTGTAGTTTTTTTTTTTTTTTTTTTAGTCCTGTTGTCATGGTACAGAATGTATTTGGGACTCATCAGAAGCCCAGATGGTATTTGATGTTGGATAAGATTCTAAACCTTGAGTGCCTAAAACCTTTGGCTAATACTGCTGGTAAAAGGGTATGCTGCTAAAGCAGGCAATGCTTGTCGAGATGTGTCACCGCCTCTATAATTAACACACACAAAGCTGACAAAATTCAGCGCGTGGTTCTCCATAAAGCAGCATTTTCTTTGACAGTTGAACATTCAATCACCCATCCATTAAGGATTAATGACTAAAAAACAGACTGAGAAACACGAATAGAGGGAAAAACAGTAAGCAAATTTAAGAGTAGAAAGTCTGGGTCAGCTAATGGAACTGAGTGCAGTTCATGTGGTTGAACAGAAGAGGGCGATACACACACTGTAATGGAGCTTTTTCAGACTGCGGCTTTGGGGAAAAATCTACTGTCCTACCCTCTGCAACACTGAAACTGTGTATGTGTGTGTATGTGTGTGTCTGCACATATCCGTACATGTGTGTATGTGTCATAGTACTAAGCTTCAACCCTCTCCATCACGCTGAGAGCTGGAAGCTGCTGCGTGACATTCACAAACAATGGCCACGCAAGACAATGCAAACAAGATGCCTGGGATCATTTCCCTGTCCCCGTGTGCAACAGCTTGCAAAGCTTATGCTTCCTCCACCCTCACTCCTTCCAGCTCCAGCATAAGACATCGCCCAAGGTGTGGATTTATGTAACCACACAGATCCCTTTCCAACCATCTTTTACCCAAATCATCCCACATTCAAAGCACCTTTATATCTCAGCCCCCAATCAGATGTGTTAACGCTACAGCTTGGAAGAGCAATCACGGGCTTTTGGAAAGCCCTGCAATTACTTCAGGGCGATTTGAAGCCGACTGCGCTTCGCAGTGCTGCATAAACATCCTACGGGTGATGTTTTGAGTCAAACATCCATTTGGCTTAGTAATTTTATGGGTCAAACGCACACCAGGGGAAGGACATAAATACCGAGGCAACACCTTGAATTGTAAGGTTCCCTGGGCATCCTCTAAACATTTCATGCATGTATGCATGTGGGTGCTTGTGTGTGCTGATGTGTTAACGTATTTGTATCAACAAGCAATCTGCCCAGCAAACTTCTGAAATATTGCCAGAAAGGATTATTCTGGGAAAAAAGGTGAGTTGCAGTTTCACTCAGGTGACTCACAGTGTATTTGGAGGTAAAAGAACATATGGGAGGGTTATCTGTAGTGATAGTATAATTCTGAGGAGGAACTGCAGCTGAGAGTGAGATGGACAGTGTTGTAGTGGAGGTCTTCTGGTTCATTTCCACAGAGCTGTGAGGAAATCTGTGCTGACAGTACAACAGCTAACTGGCGGGTTTGAATAATCGCCCCTAACTATAATTAGATTTGCTCTGTCACTGATCATGACAGCAGAATTCTGGGCCTTTATTTACATGTACACTTTAAGCAACTCGATCACAAATGGTAATCAGACTGTCTAGCTTTAATCGCACTGCTGCTGCCCAACACACCCACAATAAGTGAATGTGAATATGAACCTCCCACTGTTAAAGAATGATAAAAATGCTCTTTCAACAAAAACCTCCTACACCACACTTACACGTCTTTAAATAGCTGCAGCTAACACAGAATCCCTGCTACAATGGTCCTTTTAGCATTGCTCACACACTGCCATGTTTACATCGGCGCTTTCTGAACTTTTTATGTTGTTTTATGGGTGAAAAATAAAAAATTCCCCCCTTTCATCTTCAAAGTTTTTATTTGTGCCTAATTGTTATTCTACCCTCAGGTAGAATAACAATTAATTAAAATTAACCCCAATGTGAAATTTCTAGAAATGGTAATTTTCTGAATGGCCACTAGAGGTTGCCTCCTTTTGCAAGTCAATCCCGATAGACCCTGATGGGAAAAAGTAAAACAAAGCAATTTACTTTTTATTTATATATCAACAAATTAAAAGAGCAGTCAGCTCAAGGGGCTTTATATTTTAAGTTAAAGACCCTACAATTATAGAGAGAATAGCCCAACAATCAGATGTTCCCTTATGAACAAACACATAGCAACAGTGGGAGGGAAAAACTCCCTTTTAACAGGAAGAAACCTGTTAACGGGGAGAGGCTGCCATCTGCTGTGACCGGTTGGGTCTAAAGATACAGCTGTCAATTTGCATTGTGGAATTGGATTTCTCCACACTGTCTATGGTGTTAATGTCTTTTGGAGCAATTATCTGACATATAATATGGTTGGGTGTTCAGTTACCAGTAGTCCATCAAGAAAGTCTAAATGCTACTTGAAATTCACTCGCCAAAACTGAAGCATAAAGGTGTCTATATAATAATGTTGGTCCAGGATCAACACTGTGAGGAAAAAATTGTTATATTATGTTATATTGTGATACAATATTACAAATATATTATCAAGTTAGGTTGCTGTTATCTAAATTAAGGTTACTCCCCTAATGCTATTAAAAACTTTCTCTAGCAAAACAAGATAGCTTCTTGGCTAATGCTAAATGAATGTTAAGCTAATGTCATTGGTCAGTCTTGACGTTGATGCTGAACATTATTAAGGTGATGAAGAAATGACATCAACACGGGGATATCGAATGGTGTGTAATTGTTCATATGTTAGTTAGCACTAGATTTGTTTATCTGTGTGTTCCATCCATTCAGTCTATCAAGCCACCTTGCTAATCAAGCTTGCTAGCATTAGCACGTCTATATTTGGTAACTTCGGGTCACTTTCCAAGAGTCTCCATGGCAACACCCACAATAGTATTGTTAATAGTTTACACATGGGATCCTTAAACTAGTGGATGCCATCATAGTTGTGCTTGTCTTATACAATCAATAATTCATTGTGTTTTGATTAAGCTAAGCACTTTCACTAATTTTTGTGGGTCCCCTGCTTTTGAATGCTGTTAATGTTGTAGATTTAAGAGACTAAAAAACAAAAAAACCTCAAGAACTTAAGGTCGAGGTGGCTTTTTACCAGTTTGTGTTTATTGTTTCATTTTTATTCATGGGTGTGTCAGATCTCTGAGAGGTTAAACATGAATTATTAACTGAAATGTAACTACCTCTAAAAATACTGCTGACAAAACAATGGCTGTTGACAGAACTGAAGAGCGCAATTAACACTAGGTTATCCCATCTTCGAAAATTTAACAGCAACAGCATATGCCTGCCTCCATTTGTTGGGTCTTGACCATTAAAATGTTTAAACAAACACCAAAGTGTAGGGGAAAATCCATCTAACATGGATATGATGCTAAAAGTCCCATTCTAAAGATAAACTATAAAAGATAAAAATAAAGTTTTAAATCCTAAACTGAGAAAGCAGCAGCTGCTCTTGCTCTGTACTTGTATGTTGTACCTCAGACTGTGTATGTCTGCTCAGCCTTTGAGATGTTACTATGGGGATGAATGCCGAGGAAGTCAAGCAGACTGAGGGCACATTTCAGTCTGGTAAGTCAGTGTGTTTTTGAGGTAGATGCGATGCCCTTATATGCTAAGCTCTATATAGTAATGGAATTATTGCCCAGATGGATTGTAGCTTGGGGCGTATTGCTCGTAGCACTGTGGAAGTGCATTTCAAGGTAGAGATTTGGGGATTTTCAGAGCATTTAAGGCTAAGAAGTGGAGGGAGTAGTCATCTGTGTAACGATGGTAATATTATTACTAGGGGGAAACGAAGCTCATTTGCAATGAGGCCGACTGGAAGTGAAATTCAAGCCAGAGAATCAGTGTATATTTTCAAGGGCGCCAACATATTGGGAGTCAATTAAAAGTCATTTCAGGCAATTCGGGAACTTTAAAATGCCCAAAATTGGCAAGCAGTTTTCTCATTTGCAGCTCTTTCCAGAGTTTAAGTAAATTCAAATAAAATATGCAACACTGATTATGGTCGTGATTATTATCCCAATGAACTGTGGGTTTAATATGCATTAACGGTTAAATTTTGGTTGTTTAGCAAAGGCGCTTATTTAAGCAGCTAAGTGCAAATACTTGCAAGTAAAAATGTCCAGAAGAGTATACTTTCATATAAAAAGGCAAGGTGGGGTATTTTTCTATGTCCACACATCCTACAGCTGTGAGTGTGAGCGCGTGCCGAACATGTGCCTCTGTTCTTCAGCCCCCCACCCCTCTTTCACCATGTCTGAGATCAGTCTCCTGCAGACTGCCAGAGCTCTGGGTGAGGCACTTCAAAGTGCTATGAGAACTAGTTAGGCTGAGAGTGAAACAGAGGGAATCAGCTTCTCTATTCCAATCAGCCCAGTGGATGGAAAGGCACAGCTCGTGAGCCCTGTTATATTCCACTCTAAAGAGCCAAAGAAAATACAGGGATTTCAACCCCTCATGGATACCTCGCAGCTTGTAAAACTTGCTGGAGTTAACCACCTTTGGAATACCGATCAAGCATGATAAGCAGATAGTGACAGTTAAGTTAAATAAACGAAAGGGGTTAATAGTAAATAAAGCTTTTATGTCTCCCCCCCCCCCCCCTCCCATGTCCACGTCCCCCCCTTTAAAAAAAACAAAAAAAAATAACCCCTAGCGTAACTTTGTTTATCTACCATCCACCCTCCTGCTTCGATGTCTTTGAAGCTAGCAGCTAGCTGCTGGTCTTGGTTATTCTCCAAACACACACTGCTGTGAGCCAAGTTCAGGAATCTACTTCTTGTTGGGATAGATCATTTATCCTGCTTTCTGTTTCTCCCCTGACATTTTTTTTAACTTAGAAAACTTAACTTAGAAAATTTTCAAACAGGTTTTTTTGGGTTTTTTTTTTACCTCTAATATTTTTTCAAGCCATAATTTCTTTTGCCTTTTACCTCATTGATCCAAAGACCCATTATTCTAACGCTCTGTCTTAATGCAGTTCATCTGATGCAAAAAGGATAGTGCATTTGAAAACCTATGTTTGTACAAATTGCTCATCAGCCACCATCATCATGCATTGTGTCATAGGAGTAGTTGTATGATTGGCTTTCTTGTGTCTCATCACAGGAGAACAAGCACCACTCCACACCCTTTGATGCCACCGTGGACCTTTAAATGAGTACAAGCCATGGAAATTGGAGGTTCAATTTTTCTTCAGCTCCAAATGGAGCAGGTGGATAATCACCAGCGCCCTACAAAAGCAAGCTTTCATTCTCTGTAATGAGCAAATCTATGTGGAAGCCATTAGCCTGCTATTCTACTGAAACTCCATCAAAAATCCTGTCAGAGGCAACCGAATATTATGATTTCAATTACTGTGGTTAGATGTGTCGAACACTGTAATAACACTGAATCTGTATGTGTGTGGGGGTGGATGATGGGTGGGATGCACGTTCAACTGTCTTATGATCACAAAATGTAACTAGCGGACACACCGATGGTGATGAGATGCATGGAGGTTCAACTTAGATCCAATTCAAGATGCTCACAGTAATAGTTCCTTTAGACACTTGCGGGACAATTTAGCATCTAAATATTAAAGTGAGAACATAAGCGTCTTATGGATGAAGGGAAGCACTTGGCACTGTTCATGGTAATTGGTAAACAGTCTGTATTTGTATAGCGCTTTACTTGGTCCTAAGGACCCCAAAACGCTTTGCACTATACACAATCATCCACCCATACATTCACACACTGGTGATAGCAAGCTACAGTGTAGCCACAGCTACCCTGGGGCGTACTGACAGAGGCGAGGCTGCCGGACACTGGCACCACCGGGCCCTCTGACCACCACCAGTAGGCAACGGGTGAAGTGTCTTGCCCAAGGACACAACGAACGAGACTGTTGGAGCCGGGGCTCGAACCGGCAACTTTCCGATTACAAGACGAACGCCCAACTCTTGAGCCACGATTGCCCCATGTGTATATGTTAGACACAAAAATGTGCAAGTGTTCAAACCTCATGCTTATTTTCCCCTAAATCCTTTTATACATATATATGATGTCGATGCACATCCTTATGGAGGGTATTAACAAAAAATATTTCTTTGAATCCCTGAAAACAACCTTTTTGCTGTATGAGTTTATATGAATATAGCCCTAGTGGCTCTAAGGCTTTACACATTCCAAAAAAACTCACCAAATATGTGAAGATACTTGAAGTAAAACTCAGGTTATTAAAGTTGGTTTATCCTTGTTGAAACTTTATAAAATTTCCATATAAATCAATCCAACAGTTGTACTATGCACTAAAGTGTTGACCTTACCAAATAAGACCTCAGGCACGCAGGCCTAGAGACCTGTTAGTGAACTGCTGGCAACCAATTGTCACAGGGCAAAAAATATGTATACCATGACCAGTTGATATCTGATTGCTAGAGCTGGCTGGCAGTTGCTAGCGTGACATGTGTTGCAAAGAGGTATGCAGTGCAGCACTGAAGCCCCCTTATAATTGCCTTGATCACCATTACTGTGCATGAAAGCCTCTGGCTTGTCTACGAATGGTTTCCATGCTTTCCATTTACTCTCCAAACTGTAGAGAAACTTAAAAAAAAAAAGCACGATGCAAGCTAGAAACAGAGAGGTAAAAGTGACAACTTTTGAAATGTGTCTGTTACAGTGGTACAACTTTACTCTGAAAGCAAAAAATCTTGTTGTTTGCAGACAAATCAGTATCTTCTATGCAAACTATGGGCAACTGCTAGTGGCCAAAGCAATAATGCATATACAACCTTTATAATGCATATACAACCTCTTGGTGACCAGTTTCAGTTGACAACAGCATGCAACTTCCAGTAACAGCTTGCCAACATGTTGGGAAATACATTTTTGCCAGAGAGTCCCCTACCAGTCTCCAGGGCTATGTGACTGAGGCCTAACCGACTAACCCAAACTGCAATGATTACCCATTAGCATTGCTAAATATGTTTTTGCTGCCATTACTGTGTGCTCTACCTTGAATTTAATATCTTATTACATTTAATTACAACACTGTGCAGGACACAGCTGGTCATGCTGCACACTTGCACATGAAGATTCAAGGTGACAAGACCCTATGATGGACTGGCGACTTGCCCAGGTTGCATCCCACCTCTAGCCTAATGCCAGTTGGGACAGACTCCAGGCCCCTATGACTTTATAAACAGATAAGCAGGTAGAGCAAATCGAGGGATAGGTGGATGACATCAAATCTTAATCTGTAGGACTTGTGCATGTATGCTGTCAGTGTCTTAGACCTTGGAGCTTTGCACAGGTAGTTTAGCAAATTCACCAATCTTACTGCTACAGCCTAGGGATCACATGTTTTGCTTGTCAGTGAGGAGCAGACAGACATGCACTTTGTTCGTTAAACCACAGAAGCACAATTGAGTAGGAGTATAAAACAATATCAGATTAACACAAATAGCAAATTTGCATATTTGAAAAGATTTAAAGGCAAACTTTATTATCCGGTTTTGCTGATTAAACGCTGGATTGTCTTCAGTCATTATGTGTATCACCTCTGAAGGAACAAGAAGAGTGGATACAAAAGAGTGGCAACTGTATTGTTCTAGTGCCTCACTTTGCCAACTTCAGTGTTGGGAAATAGGTAAGAGAGAGTAAATTTGAACAGGATCTGTTCCAACTGAGACTTTGCTGTGTTGTTTTCAATCAGTCCCCTCTGATGCAGTTGCCAGCCCTTCACATTAGCCCTCCCTCCCTGTTCTCCTGACCCTTCCATACCTCCCGTCTCCACCCCTTCACCCCCCACAACCAACTCTCAACCCTAGCTTGCCTCCAAGGGATCAATTGTACAACAAATTCAATGAATTCTTTGGCAGGGCCCTGTATTTCCTCCGAGAGCAACGGTTGCTCTTGAGCTTTGAGTGAAAAGACGATGGGAAAGGAGAGA
Organism: Mchenga conophoros; assembly: GCF_057382185.1. Classification (NCBI taxonomy): domain Eukaryota; kingdom Metazoa; phylum Chordata; class Actinopteri; order Cichliformes; family Cichlidae; genus Mchenga; species Mchenga conophoros. The sequence goes on along the minus strand of NC_140547.1, from coordinate 37,921,740 downwards.
TAGGGAGAAACAAGTGAGCGAGAACGAGTGAAGGCAGTGAAGGAGAGATGAGCAGAAAGGGAAATAGCACCTTTGAGACAGCTGAATATTTAGCAATGGGCTTTGACGAGGCTTGGCAAAGATAGGTGCTGCATCACGGAGTCTAAATGAAAAGGCACTAGACGGAAATGAAAGGGGGCAAAGGATAAGATCAGGAAATACAATAAGGAGCTGTCTTGTAAACACGCCTTGATGCCAAAAACAGATAATGAAAAGAACAGGCTGATGAAGCAGTGCTTTTATTTTGCTTGACAGAGGGGTGTGTCCAGGTCATTATCTTTTGGGATGGGGGTTGAGGAAGCGTTTCTGGCATTACGCTGACACCAACATTATTTGTTTGAGCAGCTAAATAGTTCTTTGTAGTTTTGTTACATTTCCTCCCTTCCTCTCCCTCAAACTCCCGCCTCCCCTCGTCTCCTTTCACAATCTTTTAAGGTAAAAGTGAAGAGGAAAGACCTTACAATACAATCATAGACAGAGCCAGAGTACTTGCTATTCGGTGCCATGCTGTGAATTAAAACATCCCTCTGAGACACACACACACACACACACACACACACACACACACACACACACACACACACATACAAATGCCAGCTAATAAGATTCATAATGCATATGAGTGGAATATGTAAGTAAAGATTTGGCATTGTTATTGATTTTATTCATGCAGTCTATAAAAGGGCCATCATTACAGCTAATTAGCTGTAGCTGGCCTTATACATTATGTATCGTTTCCAATATAGAACAAAAGAATAGCTGGCGTTACTAACATATGCCTCCAAATGCTCAACAGTAACGCTAATTATACACATATGTGTGTTCTTTTGAAGTCATTAAGTGTGAATTTCTTTCCCCCCAGAGGGACTTCCAAAATGACAGGGCAAAGTAAGAGGACGAAGGACACCATGTATACCAAAGGATGTTCCAGCACACTAATGAGTAGTGGGATCATTGTAACCCTTTCATGCAACGAAGAGAGTTTAGAGATCAAGTGAATGACTTCAGGAGATTGTTCTAATTGCATATAGTTAATATTTAATGTGCTTTCCAGATGTATCTCACACACACAATGTACAGATTGCACAGATTAATTTCAAGTGTGCACTGAATTTAAGAACAGTAGAATTAGCCTGCATCATTCTACCTATTATTATAACATACATGTGCAAAAAGGACCTCAATTCTTGTGAGGAGTCAGAGCCACAGCACAATCTAACACAGCCAGTTACATAAGCAAAGCAGTACACAGCGGACACAGGATTGTCTAAGTCTTACTTCTCGACAGTTTGAGCGTTGCCATGTATCTTTTTATAAGTAGAATCATTGTGTTGACATTCTTCCAGTCTTTACACCTGTCATGATCCTGGGTCCTTTTGACCCAGCGTTTTGTGTTTTCTCTTCGCGATTTTGGTTCTGTTCTTCCTCTGGTTAGTGTTTACTCTGTTCTGCCCGTGTGTTCCTGTATCTAGTCCGCGTTTCTTAGTTTGTGTCCTTTCATGTGTAAGTTCCTGTTTTATTGTGAAGGTCTGTGTCTTATGTGAGTGTTTTCAGTTTGCCTCCCTAGTCTCGTCATGTTAATTACTCCCAGCTGTGTTCCCACCTGTATGTAATCCCCCTGTGTTCTCTGAGTGTATTTAAGTTGTGTCTTCTGTCATAGTAGTTGCTGGTTCGTCTGTGTTGTTTCCCCTCGGTCTCCCTGTATGTATTTTCCCGGACCTCCCTGCACCGTCATTCCTGGTTTGTGTTGTTAGTTTACCTAGTTTAGGTTTCGGTTTCATGTTCACACCCCGTTGCTGTTTGTACCCACTGCTGTAAATAAACACTCACCTGCACCAGAGCTGCCGCCTTTTGGGTCCTTACTACAAATCCACACGGCTTGCCCCGCAAACCGTGACAACACCAGCAATTTCATTAAACAGTCTCATAGTCTGTATCTATTCTACTTACATCTTGCAATTAGCGTTATATCCGCTACTGCAGAGTTCTACAAATGCACATAATTTTATCTATCGTTGTTAGCTGTGTTAAGCTTTGCAGATACATTTCATTTTCAATCCAGAACTGTATTCTATTCTATATTATTATAATGTGTATTTTTAGATAAACTCTACTTTTTGAGATGATTATGTTGCCTTTTATTTTTTAAAAAGTCTTTAGCAATCTAAGTAATGCACGCACACAAAGAAAACAGTAGCAATGTGGCCATTCCACAAAAACAAGTCTAATGAAAGTAATAAAAAAAACCCAAAAAACGTAAAAAGCGAGTTTAAAAAAAGTGAAATCCTATGGAAAAAGACAAATAATCAATAATTAGTTATAAGATATGTTCAATACATGTGCACTCTAATGCTAATGTATGATTACACTAAATCCCATATACAGACATTTACCTTAAGATAATGTGCAGATCTATAAGATTACAATCCACATGAGCTGACGTATTTTTTTCAGACTTTTGTGAAACAGCTGGTTGAACTGATTTATAACTTTTGAAGATATCAGAGTTCCAAATTCCTGCAGAAAGCTGATCAAGAGAGAAAAAGTATTTCTGTGAATGCTGACGCTACAGCGAAGCCGCACAGCGGTGACAAATGAAGCAGCCCACGCTTAGCTGGACGGCTGGGCGTGATACATGAACCTCATTGTACACTACAGGCAACCACATTTGTTGCCAATTTAATGGTGTGTTTAATTAGCTTTTAATCATATTTCGATTCGGCCTCTTTCACTTCTGTGGAGTAAACCTGGATTTCTCCCTGAGTTCATTAGCTCAAAGACAAATGCCCCCATGGTTTCCGGTGACGTCCTTCAGACCTCAGGCAAACCCACACTTTCATTTAGATCACTTGTGCGAATAACATGTAGATTGTGACAAGGCCGATTATGAACGGCATTCATCAGGTAAGAAATCAAGTCATCCTGCAGAAAGTGCCTGAAAAATGAGAAACCAGGCTGCCTCCATTTATTGCCGACCGTCTGCTCTGTGTAGCGACGTGCTCCCGAACTCTACACAGCAGCCAAACCACCATGCATTTTTAATTTGCTTTGTCTCTGTGACTTGCAAGGTGTCTAAATGAGATAAACGTCATGCTCCAGAGGTCATTACAAATTCTTGACTGAAGTCCTGGTCATTTCTCCAAATTCTAAAAGAGGTAAATAATACTTTCCTGTAGCTTCAGCTCAGCGTGTCCTTTCAGAGAGTTGTTGTTAACTCCCAAAGTCACTTTCCCTGTCTGTCTTAAGAACGGAGTTAGTGGAATGGTTTCCGCCTCATTTCCTAGGCAACCTCTGAAACCGACTCCTGTGTCAGGCCAACCTGTGCTGACAACCCCCTGCTGGAGCGCGCGCACACACACACACACACACACACACACACACACACACACACACACACACACACACACACACACACACACACACACACACACACAGATACTTGCGCGTGCGCACAGTTAACAACGTGCCGTCTGAATTCCGGCATGATGTCTTGGATCTTCTCCCTCTCTTCTCAAATCTTGATTGACTAGCTTCTGCTCACAGGCTGCCAACCCTCCAGGGTCATTGATGCTGTGGGGAGAAGAAAGGAGATGGCGAGAAGAGACAGATCAGAAAGAAAAGCCCAATAAGGGGAATGAATAGCAGAGGTGAAAGAAAAGAGTAGGCCAGTCTCATGTCTAGCTGTCAAAAGCCCCCGCTTTGTGAAGCTGAAAACCTTGTCTCTTTTCTTCCCGCTTCCTCCCGATTTTCTTTTTATTTTAGTAAGCTCCCTCTGGGATTTTGTCATTAATTTATTTTTGTGGAGCAAAAGTTGGACTTGAGTTGGAAAAACAAGAGTTTGTCAACCTTGGAGCCAGAGCCACACAGGGAGAATGCTTCACACAGAGATCAGTGTGGGAGGTTTTAGCTACACATCAAACAAAATTACTATTTTTTTTTTTTTTATTTTGAATGTGTTGCTAGATAAAAAACAAATAGTCCATTTATCATGCAGTCTAAACTTTTGCTGGGTTTGCTACATTGTGATGCTGGAGGTAGACTTAAAGTCCAGGTTTTATCAGGTCACAAGAGCAGCCAGAGAGGAGCTGTCTAGAAGCCACTCCAGGATCTTCTTGCGGCATCCTGGGTGCCCGAGGTAATAGTCGCACTAAAGGGTGAATCTTCATCTCAGTCTTGAGCTGTGTGCAATCTAAAGCGAGTTTTCTTGAAGGACTCATGACCTCAGATTTCTGGTTTAGCTGAGAACAAAGAGAAGAAAGAAGGAAATAAGAGGACTGCCTACCCTGATTTGTAAATCCCAGTCAAATCACTGGGCAGGAAAAGTTTTGTCTGTAGGAAAGAAATTAGTTTTAGTTTGTGCATGGAGAGCAGCTGGCACTGTTCCACGAATACATAAGAACTCTAGCATCCATACCATTTTTCTTCACAGAAAGGCTTTAATGAAAACTGCAGAGAGAACAAAAGCAGAAAAAAACAGCCTCAGTTTAAATCTGCAGATGTGCACACACAGACCTCCTTGAACACCACAAATCAGCTTTTCATCTATTTTCCTTCTTATACTTTCCATTCTGATTTCATCTGTTACATGCTATGTTAAAACATCTATCAAAATCCAGCTTCTAACGTAGAAAGAAATGAATCAGGTTAATGTTTGAATATTACAACAGCGTCATTCAGGTGTAAACTGGGATTTTGCAGACACATTAGTAACCCTGCTAAATGTTCTGTTTGTTGCCCACAGCTGGCTGTGTTTCAGTTCCTTTGACTTTAATAAATGACTGCAGCATCACAGGAGCAGAAGCAGTGAGTGCTTCTTTAAATTAAGAGTGATGCACGTATTTACGCACATGGCTTAGCAGCAGTACCGTCATCAAGTCTGCGCTGGTCAAGACCTGACGAGGAATAATACACAGTTTGTGAAGCCCAATTCTGAAGCCTCACTGTTATCACTATGGCTATGTTGGTTTTCTTGGAGCCAGAAGTGGACATGCTCGGATGAGAGTGTAGCGCTACATTATCAGCTAACACTAGCAAGCATTGAGAATTCTGAAGCTTGGTAAAGGTTACCGTTGTCTCCTTTATAACCTCCTAAATCATGCTGTTTCCAGGTCTTTACCATTTGCAATGAAGCCCGGGTGTCTTCATTCTTCTCTCAGAGCAATGTCTTAACAAGATTCTCTGTTGGATGCTGGATTTGAGACAAGCCTTAAATCATGTCCAATCAACTGCACTGAACATGACTGATTCTGGACATTCTGCAGATATTTTGATGATTTAAGGAAAAAAATTAAGCATCTATAAGCTGAGCTGCAATAGTCATTTTAAAGGGCAGTATTTCTGCCAGATAGGCTAAACCATGCAGCGAGCGTATCAAGAGTGAAGCAAAATGAGCCCTTAAAGGCTTTTTATCAAACCTTCATCAAAATAGCTCAATGATTTAGGGTTCAGATACTAAAACAATTAACTTAAACATTATCACTGTAGAGTTTACCACTTTTACCACTAACATTTTTTGCAGATGAGCCCATGTTAACAACATTTTTTTTAAATTAAATTTCTACTGATCTTATTGATATATTTCTTAGTGTAGACCAATGACAGGACCCATATGATGATCTTTTCAAAGGACATGGTGTAAAATGTATTTCACTTGAATCAGTGGACAAAGACAAATGTGACATTTTTGAATATAAAACAGAAGCTCGAAGGTCATGGATGACAAAATAACAGCTGTGTTTAAATGCCTGGTTTTAATGGGGGGCAAAGAAAGTGTGTCTTGGTTGATTGAGCTTCTGGTAAAGAGTAGGCGGGATGATCCTTGTTTTTCTGATTGCCAGCCTATAATCAGACAGACTTAAAGAAGACTCGAGAGCAAAAAGCATGATTTGGTGATTTTTTTTCTAAATCGGATCCAAAGCACATTTGGAACGGGTTCAAAATGGGATTCCATGCTATCATGTTATATTCCTGTTTTCTACAGATGCACCTGAGGCTGGACACAAAACCAGATTTCAAAGTATCTTTGTATTACTCAGAACACAGCAATGACAAATCCAAACAGCTTTAACTGCTGAGCAGAATTAATGGTAGAATTCAGGCAAACCTGGAAGAACCCTACCAAATCAAAGCAGTTTATTAAGATTGTGGCATTGAAGAGTTTCTGGACACAGATTGCTTGCAAGCAATCGTTCTGTTCTAATGGCAATATGAAGTATCCATGAAAATATAGTTGACTGAGGTTTTGCAGACACGTAACAGTTAACCACATTTCATTAGCTTGTCTGCCACTTTGGACAACTGACTATCATGATGACAATGTAAGATACAGTGAATAAGGTCACACAGGCCTAGAGACTGATTCTGAGCCATGTGCTAGTTGTGCAGATAAACATAATACACAGGAGTATTCCCTGTCCAAAGACTGTCCAGATACTCTCTGAGCTACAGTGAAAACTTTGACAATGCAATGCAAAAGTAAAATATTTCAGTATGAAGAATATTTTCATGCTTCTGTACTTCTCGAACTTGTCAACCTGGGAACAAAGAAAATAAAGCTACTAACTACTCTTTCAGGTAAACAAATCAACAGATTTTGTCAATATATATTACAATCTGCCCGAGACTGTGTTGTATTAACAGTGTAGATAGTCTGTTCTAAAGAATTAAACGTTCAAGAAGGTGTTGATAAATGTAGTGGAACAACATTTATCCACCATCTTTAGTGTAACCAAATAACATCTTCTGTTATTCAAGGTAGTGTTGGTTTTCTGCAGGAATTTGATACACCTCACCACTGTCACATCCACAGCTTGAAGACTAGACTGAGACGATAAGGTGTGATGTCAGCAGTCATCCTTTTAGTGACATTACAAAGGAAGACTGTCAGTGGAGAAAAAGCAAGTCCACAATACTGTGGCAGGTAAATTAGGTGTCATTTAAGCCATCTTGCTGAGCAAATGTGCTGAAAATGTCACCTCAGTGCTAAAGAAGCATAGAAGCAAAGTATACTCCATACAGGTGCACACAGCAACGACATGCTGAGAAGAAAAGAAGAAGAAACTTTGTACACAAGAGGCAAATGTTAATGATGTAGGAAATTAAATTCCCACTACAGGTTTTCATGGAATGACGAGGAGAAAGAAGGAGTCCCGTGTTTACTTTCACATCAGCTTCCATTTCATTTCCTCTTCCTCTCTTTTATCGTGGCACACCGGTGTCCTGCTGATCGTTCATGCTTTGTTGTTGGCTTTTGGTTTTGTTTTTTTCAAAGAGAATCAAACAAACAGAGCTAGTGGAGAGCGGCACATGGTGAAGATTTGCCTCCATGTGTCCTTTGTTTTCTGAGAGGCGCTGGGCTGATACGCACCTATGTTGACACACAAACACGTATTGAGACTCTCCTCCCAGGCTTATTAACACACAGGACATCAGAGGGATTTCGTTTTCAGAGGAAACGTTTATTGTTCATCGTAACAGACACCCACACTACTCCCACATTTATATTCATATAAAGAGCCTCACTTGGATCCCTTTTGGAAAGCTGAGTGTACTTTTAAGTCGTCGTGCGAGTTGAAACTTTGCCTGTGCTTCATGCTCATTTGCCATTTCTCATTTGTAGGAACCTTGAGACCAGCCTATCTGAATAATACAGTCGCTCCATTAGACTGCAAAACTAACACAGTGCTCATATTTGCTGGATTAAGTGCATTCTCTTACTTCATAGGTCTTTTTACAATGTACTTTATTCTCACTGAAATGAATTTGAACTTGGCACCTCAGAGTCAAATAGGAATATGAGGCTGAAAGGACTGAAAAGATGATAGTGGGACTGCAGCGTCTCCTTGGCTGTTTAAAATATAACACGAATTCTCATTAGGATTGGAAGGGGCTGTTGCAGATGGAGTAATCCTTGGCAGGCGCAGAAGCAAGCGCACTAATATTTCCAAAAGCATTAATACGTCAAGCACATTTGTGTGCGTGTAAAAATGTGTGTGTGTTACTGGTTGCTTGGAAGTAGGACGGCCACAGAGGGAAGTCGGCACGCAAACAGTCCCGGCGTCAATGTGACAGAGACAGACAGACACACACACACACACGTAGCTGAATCATCTGGAAAGTGCCGGCGCCATTGAGAGACAACAGCCTGTGCGATTTGTTCATGCAAATTTAGGCCCAATCACACCCATGCTGACTTTGTTTAGGAGAGGAGCGGCGACACGGGGAGAAAGGTGAAAGGAGAAGAGCATGTTTAAAATGAGGACACGGCTGGGGGAACAAATAAAGAAATCGTATTGACAGCTTGAACACAGAGGCGTTCTTACCATGGGGATCAAAAAACTGGAAACAAGTAAAAGACTTACTCTGATGAAAAGGACTGAGGTTGTCATAAATTGTTTACATCCAAAAAAAAAAAAAGAAAAATCCTACAGGATAAGACAAAAAACAAAAAATATGCACAAGCAAAATGAGCACTTATGCTTCGAAAAGGTTTGGCGTGGAGGGTCATCTTTGAAGAATAGTCCACATCAACATTAGCATTTATCCATTGGTCAAACCCTTTGCAACACAGCTGTAGTTGATTTTAGTCAAGCTAACTTTATCCAAGTTTAACTTGGATCTGAACTGTATCATGTATTCGGGGCCTTGCTTTTATTTATTTTTTTTAATGATTTTGTCATGTTTTGCCACTTTAGTGGTCTGGCTCCTTAAAGCCTTGACAGTCACAGAAAAAAATAAAATAAAAACACTCATCTTCTCATGTCTCTTTTCCCATGTCCAGAAAATTTTATGTGCTCACAAGAAATCTGGAACTTTTTTTTAAACACTAATGACGTAGTTTTCAGCTATTGTTGCATACTGCTGGTTTTGCACACTGCACGTTGAACACTATTCATTTAGTAGCATATGTTAGCAACACATTTTCATATCAGTTGCTAAGCTTGATGCTTTTGTCAAATTGAGATTAATACCAAATATGCGATTTTATAAACTTCTTAAACTCTAAAAATGTGCATATATATTAGCACTTAAGAGATTTTGGACAGTGTCTTGTTGGATAATTTAACAATATTGCTCAACCCTTCAACCTTTGTTTATTGAAAGAACTCTCATTTCAAATAACACATAAGTCGTTTATATGCATAGTTCTTCCCTGAAAATAATGCTAGGCCTTGCGGGCCATATTATCTTTTATACATTTGCTCCATTTTGGACCAAGTACAATAACTTACACAGCAGCACCTGTGATGAAGGTTTGTTTACATTTCTTTTCCTGGTCTAGTTCTGACCTTTGAAAATACTGTACACAGCCAGCTCTTAGTATGTGCCACCAGCTTAGCAACTGAACTCTGTGGGCCTGAGGAAATGCTAATCAGCCTGTTGGGACTGGTGAAAGGCCAGCATACAGTATCTTTGCCTGAGCTACTGTAACCTCTAGGTAGCAGATAAGTCTCCCTCAGACATTTAATATGATTTGGAAAGCTGATATAGTGCTGTCAGTTCCTTGTGCTGCTGCCTGTGACTGCATCGCCAGGAAAAATCCAAAATGACACGGTCTGTAGGTGATCTAAAGGTGATCACTGCTGAGAGAAACCGATGGCCAGGAAGGAAATCCATCCAGTACACGTGTTGTAGACAAAGTCACAACATGGTTTACACGTCTAAAATATGGATTTGTAAAATATTTGTGTGCTTAAATTAGGTCAGAAAAATCCCCTTGAGCGAGTCGTTTCATGTGTCTGCTGACAGTGAATGCAGTTTGTGTTTGAAAAATCAAAACTTAAAAGCTGAATAAAGAATGAATAGAGTTTCACCACCAAAAGAAAAGAAAAATAAAGCTAAACGCAACACAGTACTGCCTGCACGCTTTGAGTGACAGGCGATCTCTGACAAGTGTGGTGGAGGGAAAAAAACAAGCGAACATCAAGGATTTAGTTTGTTTACCTCGCTAGTTCAGGCACCAAATTTGTTCACTTTTATTGTCACCTTTGATGCTGATAAAATGAGAATAAAGTTTTTTTTGATCTCACTTTCATTTCGTTAACTCATCAGTTTGAAAAAAAAGGAAAGTATATAAAGCTGCTTGATGCAGTGTTGCTCTTTTATTATTACAGAACTGTATTTTATATATATATATATATATATATATATATATATATATATATATATATATATATATATATATATATATATATGCATACATGCACCCCTGAGTCATAACTCCCTCTGCAAACCCATTTAAGACATTTAGTTTGATTTCTTTAATCAAATATTAATCACAATTTACAGTAATCCAAAACAATTTTCACAATTTTCATCTTCCCCCACAAATACTGAATATGCTATAATTTAAAACATATCCTTGCAGTAAGTATAACAAGTATAGCTGCAAGTTATGATTAAAGTTCAACTGATCTACAAAAATAAAACAATAACCCAAGAGATTCTAAAATGCTTCACAGATCTCAAGGAAACTATTAAGAACATTTTCTTTGGGTTTACCGCCACCACAAATTCCTTCTATACTGCATCTACAACAGTTATTAGTAATATCAACCACATTCTTCCAAATGGTATCTTATTGATGTGGTTGGGATTTTGACAGATCCAAAAAACAAGTCTAAAGACTATTCCATGCATGGAATCCAGGCCAATTAAAAATTAAGTATATCAATGATTCAATATCAATAGAATGCCCTTTGGCATCAGTAACCAGTGTTGGGAAGGTTACTTTTAAAATGTATTCCACTACAGATTACAGAATACATGCCCCAAAATGTGTTTTGTAATGTATTCTGTTACGTTACTCAATGAGAGTAACGTATTCTAAATACTTTGGATTACTTAATATATTATCAGACTTTTTTTTTCCATACTCACCATACCAATACCAATTTTTAAATCTTAATATAAAATGAGTAACAGTAGGGTGGACATTAGGTAAGGCTGCACTTTTTGCACCGGTGTGGAATTCCCAAAAATAGAGAGGGGACAGCCTAACATATGAAACAGGAAATGACCACTGTGTAATCCTTTTATTTCAACAAAGTAACTGTATTCTGAATACCACCTTTTTAAACGGTAACTGTAATGGAATACAGTCACTCATATTTTGTTTTTTAAATACGTAACGGTGGTACATGTATTCCGTTACTCCCCAACACTAAAGAACACTAAAGAACCTAGAACCTAGAAGAACCACTATCAATAACTTGAAGTAATTGCTATCTGTATGACTTTCTCAGTCTCTCACATCGATTTGGAGGAATTTAGGTCTACTCTTCTTTACATTGTTGCCTTAGTTCTTTAAGGTTTGCGAGCATTTGTTTATGTACAGCTCTCTTAAGGGCCTGCCACAGCATTTCAGTTGGGCTGAGGTCTGGCATTTGATTGGGCCAACGCAAAACCTTGGTTCTTTGCTCTTTTTTTCACCATTATGTTATATCTATCACACTTCTCTCTAGAATAGTTTGTGCCCACTATGTAGTCATCTGTGTACTGATGATTAAAGGGCAAGCCCAAGTCATTACCGCTCCACCACCGTGCTGACAGTTAGTGTGAGGTGTTTGGGTTGTTATGGTAGGCTTTTTCTCCAAACTTGGAGCTGTGCATTAAGGCCAAAGATCTCCACTGTCGTCTCATTTATCCAAAGGACATTGTTACAGAAGTGGCGTGGTTTTGTCAGATGCAATTAATTTAAACCGTGCTGCTATATTCTTTTTCGAAAAAAGAGGTTTTCAGGCAAACCTCTCGGCTCAAACCACACTTGTTCATTTTCTTTTTGATTATACTGTCCTGGGCTTTTACATTCAACATGCCAGCTGAGGGCTGTAGAGTCTGAGATGTAGCTCTTGGTTTTTTTGCAGTTTATCTGATCATTGCACAGTCTGACCTTGGTCAGAATTTGCTTAGACGCCCATTCCTGGGAAGATTGTGGCATTGTGTAAACACATACTTGAATGCTCCAGACCCACAAAATGCAAAAACCCCTGCTTTTGTAGAGATGCTCACACTTGGTGATGATCAAGTGCATTGGATTAGCAGCACCTGGCTGCTATGAAAGCAGTAAGAGTACTTTATTGTGTACAAAAAAGCTTGATTTGTTGTGGGTACATGTATGTTGTACACTGTTATATATCTTGGATTGTGTGTTATATATGCTGCATTTAATATGTCTGCTACCTCGGTCTTCCAAGTCTACTGCGTGACCTAGTAGATGTTGATCAGCTCAGTGTTTCATCATACTTATCTTGCTCTTGGTCTTTTATGGTCAACATTATTCACCACTTTAGAAAAAAAACATGGATCAGTGTGGGAGGCTGAGTTCAAACAGTAGAATATGGGGACTTGATTGAAATTGTATATGAATGTGTGGTCTCGCACATCTGAACCCACTGCCATACTCTTTGTCTTTCCAGACACTTTACCACCGCCACTGACATGTCTTGTTTTGAAGCTGGTTAAGATGAAAAACCCGTTCTTCACATTCACCCATGCATTCACAATGACCTCCCCGATTATTTTCTCACTCCCACAAAATCTACTATCCGCAGTAATTGCACAGGAAGATGACTCAAATATCGACATGAAAACGCAGTTTGCTTTAGAGTGTTTGACGCCAAAAAAAGGTCTACCATCTCTCTGTCTCTTTGTCTGCCCCCCTTACTGCTTGTCCCGAGTATCATGCACCATTTCTCTCTTACTCTTCTATCTGCTTTAACTATTGTTCTCCACCTCTGTATTTCTTCCTCACTGCCTCTCTCTCTCTCTCCCTGTGCCGAGTTGTGTAAAGAATGTTAAAAGCCTCTAACACTGCGATGTCCCTGCAGAGCCCCCTGTCCTGAGAGCAGAGACTGAGATGAATGCCAAATGGGCCGCAGCACAGACGCTGACGCCTGCCACCGTCGGGTCTTGTTTGACGCACAACCTGCGCCGGCGCTGGGCATGTGTGAAAGTGAAATAATGGATGTGAAAGGGGCTGCGCGTGTACAAACGAGAGAATGACAGTGACTGGATGAGGAGGACATGCGCGGGTTGGTGGGGAGCTAAAACAGGTTGTAAAGATGACGCAAAAAGAGGCGTCACCTTTAAGCCGTGCGCCGTATCTAGAAAGAACTACAAAGTGCTTTATTCTCACTTATCCTTATTGTAAAGCCTCATGTGTGGCTTAAACATTTATGAATTCAACTGCTGCTCCAAACCAGAATGACACGAGTTAAAAATAGTTATTCCACAATTACGGGAGAGAAGAGCGTTCCCTTTATGGCTGTCGATGGGTTTTGGCTGTAGCACTCACTGTGCTACGTGTCTGTGTGCAGCTCTAACTGCCACTGCGCTGATATGCTGCCACATTGCCAGCAAAGCAAAGATATTTGATATTCAAGCTCAAGTAACTGTAATGAAATTAAAATTTAATTTACAGAGCAGAGAGAGAGTTTTTTTTCTCCCCCTTTGTAATTTATTTTTCCGTGCGGGATGAAAATTAAGTAAATTTACTTTCAGCCTCAGCTTCAAATCTGATCTGCATTAAACCACAAAATTAAATAAGTCCAATGAAGAAATCTCATTCCAGGATTGGTTCCATCATCATGCATATGTGTGTTTGAGTAATGGAATATTGTCTGGATCAAGATTTAACCTCTTAGCATTCACCAGGTCAGTAGTGGGTCACTTAGAGGTAGCGGGTTAGGGTAAAGTTGGGTTTTTAAATTTGACATACCTTAACGCTAAATGTGGCTTACTGTGAAATAACTACACAATAACAATATTTCCTAGCTTCTGAGAATGGTTGTCTTTATCTGATATGTGTTGTATACAACCAAACCCTAGCCCTAACCCTAAATGGATTGCCAAAAACCAAGTAAAGGTTAACATAAATAATCAAACCTAATATCTCCTATAGTAAATAGGCTTAAAGAAAGTTTTTTTCCCACTTGTGGTGCTATGAAACAATTTTTTCACGGAGGCTCGTTCATACTTGTTGTGCCGATCGATAGTTGGTGGCTTTAACTTGTAAACAGGCATCGAGATAAAAGACCACAAGCTGGCAAACATGGAAGGAAATCAATGCATTTGTTAGTCGGGCCTCAAGGATACAAACAATGCATTCTGTAACAGTGAATGCAAGTTGAAGCTTTTGTTTGTTCATTGGATACTCCACAGGGCACCTGTAATTAAACTGAATTAGATGAGACACCTGCACAGTAAACGAGTACTCCGCAGTGTTAGAATTGCAAGTTTGGGGAATTTGGAGGTAGAGTTTTTTGTAAGCTATTTTGCATCCTGCACGGTCAATTTTATAATATATTTAAACCAAACATAGCAGCAGAATGGGTACCTGTATCTATTTCAGCAGTCTGCATTCACACTATCACGAGACTTGGTTAAAGCTGATGCAATAAATGCTGAGATGTCCTGACTTTTTAATAATCTACCTCATCTTTTCGTTTCTGATATGACTCAGTCTTTTTTTTAAAAAAAAAGTGTGCTATGGTCCTAGTATTAGATTTCATCTGACACGTCTCGGAACATACAACCTTTATGTCTTAGCGTGTAAATCAAGGACCGTGTTTCACTGCAGATATATAGGTTAATTACTTCAATATTTTACATTATGTATACTACACAGTTAAATATGTAGTGTGTGATTCAACATGTAGTGCTGGCTCAGACTGAACAAACTGGAAGTTGTGCAAGAAGCAAACGGGAATATTTGACCACCCGTAGAGCTGCTGCATTTGTGAACTTTACAAATAGATGCTGATGAGTGTAAATAAAAGTTGCTAATAACGCATGTAACATCAATACCTGACAATAACAGTAAAAACAGACCTTACAGTAAGTTGCTGCAAGTTCCCTTCCCATATCTAGGGATGCTTTGCTTTCTGGGATGCGGCAGATTCAATTCAATTCAGTTTTATTCATAGAGGGCCAAATCACAACAATTGTTGTCTCAACAATCATATGACCCCCTATGAGTAAGCACTTTGGTCGCCAAAGTGGGAAGGAAAAACTCACTTTTAACAGGAAGAAATGTTCGGCAGAACCAGGCTCAGGGAGAGGCAGGCATCTGCCGCGACTAGTTGGGAAGAGAGAAGGAAGACAGGATAAAAGGCACGCTGTGGAAAAGAGCCAGAGTATCATATATCTGATCAGAAGTATACAAACAGTCATTACAGCCTCGCAACTAGCTCTAACCCGCAAATAGAAGTGCCCCTGCTGTACCCTTACCTGAACTGCAGCTCTTTTTACTGCAGAGCTTTTTGAGATCGACTCTGGAACTGGAAAGTTTCCACACCTCATTTTTTGACAGTTATGAATTCTCATACCGACATTACTCACAGTGTGAACTAACTTTCACATGCAAAATATCAAGGGAAAGAGAAGAAATACATGATTTGAGGCACAGAAAAGGTTTGTGTTAAAACTGAGCACCCTGCAGGGATTTTCTCAGATTTCAAAATGTTCTTTCAGGATCAAAGATTTTCTTTTAAATAGGAAATGGAGTATATGTTATGACTTCTAACTGGAAATCGACTCGACATATGAAATCAGCGGAGCCCCCTTTTTAAATTAAAGCCAACAAGCAATAGTCAAAAGCAGATGAATGCTGAATGGTTATCAGGAAATAGAATCATGATTTATTGTGTGTTGGAAAATACCCAAACCTGTGATTAATAAAAACTTCTCCAAATAATAAATGAGGCACAATGGGAACATCAGTACAGTGGAAACAGCCAAGTCCACAATGTGCTTTTGAAAACAACTCTCATACTCTTTTCATCACAGGACCCACACTGTCTGTTAAAAGGCAAACAATTGGCCGAGCATCCAGCACAGCAGGCGGCAACCTTGGCCACACAGCCAACAAAGGGAGGGAAAAAAAAGGTTTTCTAAACACCTGCTTTTGTGCCCACAGAGTCAGCTGGCACATCAGGATTCTGCTAGAAATTCCAGGGCTTATATAGCTAGATGTGCAAAACCTTGAATTAGTCTAAACTTTTAAACCTAAGCAAACTTTTAAAGTACAGAGTTGCAATTCAGACGGCAGGAGGACTGTTATACAGCCTCTGAGAACATACAAAAAAGGAGCATCTGAGGAACCATCTGACAATACACTGACATGTAAATGATGGACATACAGTTCCACAAAAAAAGTATTTGAGCCTTTCCTTACTTCATAGGGTTGTTTTTTTTAAATTTTTTTTTACATTTATCACAGTTAAATATTTCAGATCAACAAACATGTTTTAATACTAGACAAAAACAACCAGAGGAATTAAAAAAAAATTGCAGTTTCTACATTATGTGAAAAACTGCCCCCTAAACCTAAACCTAGTAATTGTCAGCAGATCTTTTAGTTTCACTTTTTCAGATAGGTTCTATTTAAGCGATTTCTTGATTCAACAGGTCTGGTAGCTGTTGGTGAAGCTGAACTCAGGTTTCCACAAAAAGTAGTAATTTAATGTGATTTGGCAATCACACCTTTGTTATAGGTAAGACTTTGCCCAGAAAATGCTAGCATTCTTCTAAATCATGCTCATTGGTATCTTGAGGATTCATGACAAAACACTCTCTTGAAGGCCCGGCAGAAAGCAGCCAGCTACAGCTGCATATGTCACTTGTCAGTCAAACTGGAATCACCCCTAACACTTGCCTTTCACGGTACTCAAATGGATAAGTCATAAAAATAATTACCGTAAATAAATAGCTCACCCACCAAAAGGTTTTTTGTTGTTGTTTTTTTTCTTTTTACAGAGCCAGAAACTATCCACAGGGACCCAAGCCATTTGTTAAAAGGCTCTGAACACTGATTTCTGTTTTAGTTCTCACTTGGCTGGTTAGTTTAGTTCGACATTTTAACATGTTCAGACTCACTTTTGAAGCCAACCTAACAAACTGCAGTTTTTGCCACTTCCCCATTGACTTCATTTTTTGGATGTTCCCTATTAATGCTGAAAACGAGCACACTGCACTGTTCACACATGAACAGGCATCTATGCCTTTCATGTTCTTCATGCGGGATACAAATCATCAAATTGCGATCCAGACCTGCACAGGCCATAACATACCACTCAAACAATTGACTAAAATCTTAATTTGGCAGCTGTCTCAGATGGAGTTGAAGGGAAACACATGTTCTAAAAAGCTGACTAAATATGATTTTCCCCCCTTTTTTTGACCTGGGAACAGAAAGGGGTAGCAGAGCTTTTAAGACAAATGCACCAGCCATATATGAGCGCATACAAGAATGGGGCATTCGTGTTTTGGCGCACACGTACCTCGACTCCTGTGCACACAAGTGCACGTGTAAATGAACAGCTGCTATGTTAAGCATTATCTAAATACAATCAGGATGCACTCACCAACAGCACAATTTGCATCTCTCTCACTTCGTCTCGGCGTTTCGCCATGGCTCGTCAGCACTTTAGTAAAAGGGCTTTTCACGCACAAACACAACAAAGCCCCCAACAGGCGTCTCAGGTGGGTAGGAAAGCTGTAATCCTCTTTCCATCTAAGCACCTTTTTACTGTAGGTAGAGGGGAGTGAGAGAGCTGAGAGCCAGAATTTGTCACCCATTTCCTTCCCTCAGCTGCAGGAATATTTGCATAGGATATACACAAGGTGCGAAGATTGATTTAATTGGCTATCTCGTCTTCCTCACCGAGATATGATGTTGAGCGAGGAGTGGGGGGGAAAAGAAATGAGGTTATGCGGTGTGTTAAAGAGAGAAATAAAGATTTAAAGCCTTTTCAATAATTGCGTGTCTACCTGTTTCCCTACGTTCGTGCGGCTGTCAGAGTGCGCGAGCGAGCGCATTCAAGGGAAAATTTGTGCGTGTCTCTGACAGGAACGAAAGAGGCAGGCCGAGGCAGGAACACACACTCTTTAGCTGAGAACACAGGCCTCATTTAGGTTAGCACAGGATTAGCCATGCCGAGCCACACAAGCACAGGAATTAAAATGCAAATGAGGACAAGGATTGCACAAGAGGAGTGCAACAAGACGAGGATAAAATAGCGTGGGTAAGGATGGATGCAGTGGGTGCTGCCCTCGTATTATTTATATTGTTACTGTTTTTAATTGCTGCTGTTGTGGAAATGTCACACTAGCCGAAGCAGATCGAAACATGTATTAATAGGACTTAAGATATCAGGCATTAAAATGCATTCCTCTTAAGAGTACAATGGCATTAAAGTGTTTGTTGAGAATAAAAAGGTCCATAAGAAACAGGACATACACCATACTGGTGCTGTAACTGCTACATTTTTCTTAACTTAGTGCGAAGAGTGCCATCCCAACTCCATACACTAACATCTATGGACTTCATTTCCATTAAGGCTGTTTTCTTTGGCCCAGAAAATACTGAACCATGTGCAACAAGATAGATTTTGCACAGACAGAACTTTTTTTTTACATTTTACACATCAAGTCAGCTTAGCACTCACAGGAAGTACTACCCAGCCAGTGGAAACAGCTTTATACTGTCAACTAGTCTAAGTGTCAGAACAACAACCAATTTAGATGCTGTTGTGATGCCAGGGTTATCTCTTGGACATAAAAATACTGAATTTTTGTCCATTATTTTCAGCATCTGGTTGTATATAGATATTAGGATTTCATTTTAAAAAAAGCTTCTTTATTTATAAAATGCCACTGCACCAGTTATTTATTTGATTTGGTGGATTTTTACACCAAAAGGCACTTCATGATACCGCAAAGGGATTTTTTTCCTGCCAAGACTGAACCAGCAAGCTTCTCTTTTAGGTGAATATGTAAACCACTACACTATGAAGCAAACAAAATAGCAGTGGGACAAAGACGGATCCTTGAGGAATGCCCATTCTAATTTCCAGTATAGGTCAACCCCCACATACTGCTCTTTTACGTCATAATATGACCCAAACCAATCTA
This sequence comes from Mchenga conophoros, assembly GCF_057382185.1. NCBI lineage: Eukaryota > Metazoa > Chordata > Actinopteri > Cichliformes > Cichlidae > Mchenga > Mchenga conophoros. The sequence continues at coordinate 37,902,789 of NC_140547.1, read as the reverse complement.
GTGCTTCATTTCAATTCAATTCACTTTTATTCATATAAATCACGACAGTTTACTTCCAAAGAAAGTCAACCTCAGCTGAAAACCTAGCAGATCAGCTGAATTCATTGACAGCACACAACAGTTGATGAATCAGCTGATGACCCTTCTACACATCCAATGGGCTAATTCATATAAAGCATTCTGTTTAAGCTGCATTAGCCTGTACATAGTTACGACTCTAGTGCAAGCTGCTTTACAACCCATCCTAACCCCAGTTCTTCCTTTTAATACTGTGTCTTCTTGGTCTCCACCATGATAGGGATTCTACTGAATCTTTTTCTTCCCTATAGCTTTCCATCTACTGGAAGCACATGGAATGGCAGACTCTCACCCAGCTACCAACAATTGCTCACAGCTATGCACCAGTGTTAATATGCATAAAAGTTAATATTTGTCAGCAACCCTAGATGAAGTCTCACTGGAGACTTCATCTAATTATTTATGTTGCACTGCAGTAGCTATTATTTACTGGATATTTTTATACTATATTGTGTGACTGCACTTGCTTATGAAAGATACCAATACTACTGTTGAATACAGGCAGGCTACTTTATTACAAGATGACCATACTATTTCTGACTCAACAACAGTTAAGGAGTAACAATGGGTTCCCTCCCATTGTTACTCTTATATACCTATGGCTGCAGCATTGGTTTTCAGGGGGTGTGCTCTTGAAAACCAATGCTGACAGTCCACTGAGACTGTGGAATGTCAATAAACTGAAATGTCCAAATGTGACCAACTATTAGCTGCAAAGCAATGTGTCATCAGACAATTACATAATATATGATTGGTTCTTAAGAAACTTTTTCTTTAAAATGCCAGTTTCAGAAATTTTGTAGGAACAGGTTTATAGTTGGATAAACTACATTGTTATAGATTTATCATGGAAAATACTGTGGTTGATATCAAGAAAAAAGAAGAATTACAGTGCTAAGTTTGAAAGTTTGTTTTTCATACCTACAGCATGCTCTGCCCTCCAGATGAGGAAACAGGAGGCATTTTTTTCACTAATAACAAGGCAGTCCTTGAAGTGTCCTTTGAGGTATAACAGCTGAATATAATGCTGAAAAGAGGACGCCTGGGACATTGGTTACAAAAGGTTGCAAATTGTAGAGTGTAAGAAGATTGGGAATAAATACAGGACACATGTAACTATGTCTGTTGCTTGTATCTGTTGCCCCCAAAACCTCAGACTTCATGGCATTGCAATTTTAAATGTCCTTAAAAACTTAGAAAAAATACAAAAAAAAAAAATAAATACACCAAGCTTTGTCATTTACAAATCCAAGGAGCTGTCCCTAATACCAACAATATGACCATTTCAAATTAAAGACATACTCTTCTGGATGTTTTACAAAAGCCTTTGAATCTCTATAACTGCTGTGTGCTGGTGTGAATGCTTCAACAAACCACAACCCATGTCAGTTTGAGGAGAATAACTTGATTATAATGACCCCCATATTGTTTTTTTTTTTTCAACTGTATCAGTTTTCTGAGTAAATCCCTACTAGATTAGGCGTTATTGAATAGGGGCTCTCTATCATACGCTTGACATTGAGAAGGATATGCAGTACTGAGGCAATTATAAGTTTTCTCTGCTTGCATCTGCCCTCCAGCTAAAAACACAGCAGCAAATTAATCATCTTAAAATGGCCAAAACTAAAGGTTAGCCATAATCCTCCACATCATTGTCCATATACAAGCTCACTGATACACACACGTGCTTCCTCTACTTCTTGTCCCCTCTCGTGTCCTCTGACTAGACATAATGAAAGTTAATGAATAAATCCATAACTTAGATTTTAAAAATGGGACAGCCCTGCAAGACAAGAAAGGACATTTTTCTGAATATGTGCATAGATTTCGATAGGGCAGGAACATTGCCTTCGGAGGGTTCAGGGGAGCAACCAAAACAGATGCTGTGGGAACATCAGCAGTAACAGCTGGAAAGAGCCAGAGCAGGCATAAACACAATTCAGAAAAAAGCTACACAACTATTTTAGTAATGGCTGCAGAACAAAAGTGTTGTCAGGTTGTTTACAGACATAAAGAAGTTACATTGAGGACTTTTTCTGACCATTCTAAAATAAATTTATGAAAAAAATTGCAAAGGAAATATGTTTATTTAATGTAAATACATGTTATTTAAACTGACACCGTTCTATTTCCAAACACTAATGAGCAGCGTGGACAACAAGGCGTCAGACACTTTCATCAGCTCCCGTCAGGTCTTTGCTGGACTTTCAGAAACTGCTCATCTGCTGTAAAGTTTTGGGGGGGTTTCGCCACTTTTTTCCCTTTGTCCTCCACTTGTCCATTTTCCTATTTTTGTAAGCACACACACTGCACACCATGCAGAGTCATGCCAAAATTTCATCTACTAACTGGTGCAGAATTACTTTTTAACTGGCAACAACCCCAAAATGTCAAACTTTTATGGATAATGAAGAAACAAATGACGGCTGGTGGCTGCTGGGCCTGACAGATCACCCCTCTAACTTAGAGAGAGGTCAAGGGAGGAGAAAAATGATAAGGGGGGGGAGAACAAACTGTACACAAGTAGTTATTTATAGTATGACCAGAAGGGTATGCTGGCCCTGAAAGGGTCAAATGCAGTGCAAATTATGAAGAGACCAGCAAAGAGACAAACGCTGCTGAAGGAAACAAAGCTCAGTGGAAGCAGAAAAACTGTTTTGTGAGTTTTCTTTTTTTGGTTCTCTGTTTGATGGTGTTTTCTTCAGTTTCAATGCACTTGACACTTGCCACCACAGAAGCAGAGATTCGGGGTTTTGAAATTCTCCAAATTCATATAAATTATCTCCAGTACATGTCAGTCAAACTGTTCCATCTTTGACGTATTTTGTTAATTCAGCTAAACAAATGGTAACAAATGCTTAAAGATACAATTTCAAGTTGTTTTTTGCTAAGCACTCTGTTATTTGTAGACACATAACAGGTGCATGTCTCAGCTGCCACCAGGCCAGAGGCAAGGTACACCCTGGACAGGTTGCCAGCCCACTGCAGGGCTAACACAGAGATACAGACAACCATTCACTCTCACATTTACACCTACGGCAAATTAGAATCACCAGTTAACCTAACTCCACTAACTGCATGTACATATGGAGAGAACTCACCATAACTCCACACAGAAAGGCCACAGTGGTGGATTAGAAGCTTAGATCTTCTTGCTGGGAGGTAACAGTACTCACCACCACACCACTGTCCTGCCCTAGTAGTTGCCCCACTCCACTATTGTTCTGCTTTTGGGTATTTGAGTCCAATTTCTACCCCTTAAAGTCAGTGCAAATGTATGGTTAGGTTTGGTAAAGCTAGATCATATCATTTGCTGATGTGACTGAGATGCTGTGTGCAAGTGTTTGCATTACCCATTAATTCTTAGAAACCTCCCCTCCAAGTTTTTACTGTCTTGTCTGCGTCTAATTTCTTTATTCATTTATTTATGAAAACACAAGTGCAGAGTAATGCATCTGTTTCTCAACTTGTGTAATCAGATTTGTAAATATGTAAAAGAATCTCCAAATTGCGTATCATTTGTGAAAGTGCAGATTCTGTGTCAAGCAGATTTGGAGACGCGTAAATCTTCAAATCTGTAATCAGATTTGCGAGTGCACTGACATTTGTAAACACGCTGACAAATCTGTGAAATGCAAAATACTTTTCATCCAGTAATATCCAAGATAAATACAGATGAGTCACTAGTTACAAACGGCGGGGCTCTCAGTTGGCTGTCATTGTGAACAATCTCTTCGCTACACTTCTGCCTTGCCGGATCTGCAAATGTGTGTGGCGATTGGCAAACATGTCAGTAGATCTGTCCGTAACTCCGGGGTTTTCTTTACCCTGAGCTCAGGTTTATGGGCTCACGCTGCTAAGCTGCTGTACCTTGCACTCTTATGCAGCAGTTACACAGCCATAGTTATTGATCTTTTGAGGGAATCCATCTCCAGTCCATTGAGAGAACTGAAGTGACTCCCAGTCAATCCCTAACCGTAACTGTTTTAATATGTAATTTTTAGTATGATAGTTTTTTCCTTATCTTTTCTTTATACCTTTCTTAGTGTGGGTATGCACGCAGATTGACACACAATCACACAACTCTTGAAAATGGTTTTGCTACCGTAACACCCCTGTACAATTGGCTTTTTATTCTAGGATGGTGCTTTGAGTGACAGGCTCAATATGTGACACTCTTGCCGTAAATGCACCATTTAGAGGTGTATGCACTGGATGAGTAGAAGGCGCAGTTGAAGGAAGGGTTGGGGCGTGGTGACAGATGTACATCATCTACACTAAATTAGACTTTCGGCATCAAGATGCATCTACCATATGTTTGTCGGAGTGCTGACATATGATTGAGGTGTCATCATGTCAGTGGCACAGCAGGGATGCAGCCATCACGTTTGCCCCATAAGCAATTAGAGCTCTGTTAGAAGTTGACAGGGGGAAAAAAATGGCAAAAATAGCTCTATATTAACCATGTGAGCACAAGCATTGCAAAGCAGTACGCCATGGGTGTTTGGAATATCTGGGAACCAACAAGCTCACCTCCTGCTTTCGCTCATGTATCCAACAGCGCGAAATGTAGAAAAGCTGGCAGAAATGGAGCATAAATTGCAGGGTTGCTGGTTATTAAATTCAATCCCAGCCAATCACATAACTGGTCTCATCACTCAGAAACAGCTGTGCCAATCACATAATGCATGACGACAAAAAGCTCCACAAAGCAAACAAGGCTTCCTCATAAAATTATATCATTCAGTTAAACAACTCAGATCTGGAGCCACAGGCAAATGGTTTGTCTTTCTTTTTTTTTTTTTTTTGAACTTCTACAATGACAGAATTAATATTGAAGCCATTTTTATGACCGCGTCAATCTGAGCTCTTCGAGCTTTATTTCCACTGTTGCCTGAAATGGCACCGCGCTCTGGCGCTGCAGAAGCTGCAGATTTATCAGCATATGTGTCCTGCTGTCTTCAGATGGCTGCAGGGATTTAATGAACTGACAGAGAAGATTTTCATCGAGAATAAATCATCTGAGAGCAACAGATACCATCAAAACAATGATTATTATTGTATTGATGAATGCAGACTGCTTTGCGCTCTTTCCCACTATAGCCACATAATGTATATAACATTCATTGTCTATCTACAATAATATATATTAGATATAATATACATTCTATGTAGATACATAATCAGTTACAATCTATGAGAAATTCAGTGTCACCTACTCTCTTATTCACAAGTATTTTCCACATCTTGGTTTTTGCCGATGTTATGCATTTTGTTTACAGTTATTAAACTGATTTGTATTGTGAATGAATGATATTGTTTTATGATGAATTATACTGCTGAGGTATAAGAAATACTGTTTTCAGAGAGTCATCGCCTTATTTGTCTGATTAGAAAAGAACAGAACATACTGCACAGGAAGCAAAGGTCATAGCTTAGGCTCACTGAGAGAGAGACAGAATGTGGATGTTTAGGTTTTATGACTTTGGAGGGGGGTTGAGGGTATAAGAATGTGAGAAACGCTCAGACACGTCGAGATCAGGTGGACACCCTCCCGCGCTCATCTCCCCTCCGGATGGTTTATGCTCAAAAGTGTTGTATGGAATAATGAGAATTGTATGGAATAAAATGATTGTTGATTGAGCATTTATACACCGAGTGTTGTCCTTCCTTCAGCCCAAAGATAAAAGCATTGGGAGAATTTAACAATACTCGTCCTAACACAGTCACATTGAGCCATAGTGTAATTTCAGGTTCCTGTGATTGTAATTACAGGAACCTACATTGAAAATATTATATACACACTGTCAGGCGTTGTGTGGAGGCAAGGAAGAAGGAACCCAAACGCAGGACTCGCAGGTAGGTGAAGATTTATTATAAGGAGTTATTATTATAAGGAGTTATTATTATAAGGAGTTATTATAAGGAGGTTTATATCTGGGACTCTCCACCATTTGACCTTAGAACTGAAGAAGCTTCTCGGATGAGAGGTGAAACGTCTTCAAGCAACTTAAAGAAGTCCAGACGCTTTTCTTTGCAAGCTCCTTTGATTATAAGGAGTGGATGAACAGAACAAAGGTAGAAAATGGCTGGCTGGCTGGATGGCTGACTGAAGGACTGACTGAAGGACTGAATGGCTGGCTGGCTGAACGCAGGCGGAAACGACAACATAACATCAATGACACGACAAGGGCTGAAGGGAAGAGAGGGCTTAAATACACGACTAACAATGACAACGATTGGAGACAGGTGAGTGAACAGCTGAACCTAATGAACTAATGATAAATGGGAAGAGGATTGAACATAATGCACATAGACCAAGGCTAACACAATAAAACAGGAAGTGGAACAGGCAGTAGATAAACAGTGAACGTGAACTGAAAATACTGGGTCAACGACCCAGAAACCCTGACACACACAGCTCTTGCAGGCCACTTGGCCTATTTTCATGTCTCACCAGGTGGATTCTGGGACTCACAGCCTTATTATAAATTCATATATTTTATTCAAAATACTACAAAATGTACAAAATGTAGAGCATGCTACACAACATTGTGTGCTTGGTAAAGCCATGCTGCTGAACTGCAAAGAAGAAGCAATATGGTACAGAAAAAACAGTTAGCAATCCAAACTGCTACACGTCTTCCGGTCCCAAACACTGCTGGTCGAAGGAGTGATGCAGCAAAGCAGAAGGCGTGCTCACTTCCTGTCAGAACTTTTATCAAAAATGTTTTGCTCACTTTAAATTAAAAAAAATCTTTTTCTTTTCAAAAAAAAACATGAGTTCCAACATGTGACGTATTGACATTCTACTACAATAAATGACATAATGGGTTTAAGTATCCTACTTCTTTTGGTTTATGTTTTGCACAGTGTTCCAATTTATTTGCAGAAACAAGTAGCAAGTATGTGGAGACTGCAGTCTGATGTTTGAATTGTAAGAAAGATACTCTAAATACACATGACATAAAAAACAAACGAACAAAAACAAACCCTTGGATCAGTACCAATCATTCAGTCCATGTTTCCTGGATTTTACATCAAGCGGAGAGCTGAGAGTGTTTGTAAGAGCTGGAATACCACATTACAGATTTTGATTTGTATTCAATGCAGCCCTTAGATCGAAGCTTTCGCTGTCCTGGTGTAAGCAACTGAGATTTACGAGGGGTGTATTTGTTGGCTCTGCCTAATCCATAGGCTTTTCTTCAGAATGGGAGCTTGTCAGATAGACCGACAGTCAGACAGACTTTTCTCAAGAAGGCTTGCTTGTCAAATCGTAGACACACAATCAGGCATTTGCTCACACTCACATTCTTTTCCTCAGCAAGGGGTCACATACCCAATCAGGACACACAAATACATACACACACATAGCAATGTACTGGTTTGATATGGAGCTCAGAGTGTGATGACAGTATCAGGTCCTTGTGTGATTGAGGTGATGGAGGCAGAGACAGGATGGGGGCTGTCATCAGCCATGAGTGACAGGAAGCTGAGGTGGGGAAGGTGGGGTGGTGTCACCGTTGAGCTCATGGGATGCAGTCTATCTTTCTGTCTGTCTTTTTTTGCTTGTCTCACTTTCTCCCTCTCAGTCCCTCTATCCATCCATCTCTTTCTTACATCTGCGTCGCTGTTTCAACCTTTCCGTCTTTGTATTTCTGTCCGTCCACCTCTGTCGCGCTCTCTGTTTCAAATGCATACATATACATTTTTTCCTTCTCTTCCTGGATGATTTTTGCCCTTTCTTCGCCATGTCAGACACTACATCAAGAAAAGCAATGGGAGACCCATAAATAGGGTTTAGAGAACATGCACCCAATTTACTTTGACAGCGGGGGAGGTGTGTTTGTGTGTGTGTACGTGTACGTATGCGTGAGCACTGGTGTAAGTCACTTTGACAGGTACTGCAAATGAGGCAATATTGCAGGTATTGACTGACATCTCAGGGCCCCTGACCCTCTGCTCACTGAAAGGGAGTGGTTGCTATAAATCAAGAGGCGTATTAACCGATACCCTAAAATGGAGATGAACATAATGTGCTAACATTATTTTAACAATGGAGAATCCTCGATTTAGCTACTGCAAAGCTAAATATGAATCTCAGATCATTATTTAATAAGGAACAATTGAAATGTCCACAATTAAATTTACTGCTCAAATCCCACAAGTTAGTTTAAAGCAAAAAGAAAAGAACAAAAAAGGTAAAAAGCAATTTTATTTATACATATGCCATGCGTCCCACATTGCCACAGATCACAAAGACCCAATGTGAGAAAGAGCGAGCTAGATTAAGCTGTCCTAAGTGAAGCGAGGTCATAGACAGAAAAGAAGCTTCCATTCAAAATCATCAAGCTCAAAGCTTCAAGCTTAAATGAAATTTGCAGCTGCCCACATGGAGGAGTCAAATGCTTTTTTGGCCTGAGACAAGTTTTATGGTCAGATGAGACAATGAGTAGAGAAATGTAAAGCTTTGAAATGTTTTCAAACCAAGCATGGTGGTGGTAGCGTCATAGTCTGCTGCTATTTAATGCTGGATGGCATAATGAAGAAGGCAGACTACCTCCAAATTCTTCAACTTCTACTGAAATCAACATCTAGTAGTGAAAAACTGGACATTAGGAGACAATGTACCAAGGGGACAATGACTTCAAACACTCATCAAAACATTAAGCTTCTGGATTGTCCTTCCCAAAACCTCAACTTCAATCCAGCTGAAAACTACACTTGAAAGTTGTGTCCATGGCAGGAATGTAAAGGATATTTTCAATTCCTCCCTTGTGATGTTTGGCATTTAATCTGAAATGCAGAGACTATACATACAGTATACACACACACATATACAGTATAACGCATATAAGGAACAATTAACCAAGTGTGAGTTCAAATATGAACGCAGGTGCACCTTTGAAATGTATTCTGACTTGCTCTTTGGTGTTCCTTGGGGACACAATGATAGAAAACCACTGCCCTGTGAAGTGAATGATGAGTGACTTAATTAGTTTTTATTGCACCGCCACCATTTTCTGCTTCCTAATGCAGATTTTCTTGCTCTATCATTTGGGAGCACTACAGTTTATGTCTATAAACATGGATGGATACAATTCTGTGACTATTTGATGAGATGCCCAAATGAAATTTCATTATCTGCCATCAGACTGTGTTGAAATTGTTGTTCATGGGGATGAAGAAGTATCCAATAAAGTGAAATTCGGGGACTACACTCACAAACTCCTGGGATATTGTGTTGAAAATCATTGTGTAACATACGCTCTCTGCAGGCTCGGGTGTCATTTGGAAATTCTCCAAGCATGAGAATATGTTAAACTCCGTGCTCCATGACTTTTCTGTGTTGATTTTTCCACCTGAAGCGCCAAGATACGTTTAGAGTCAAAGCGTTTGTTGATGTAACTATGAAAGATATGAGAGATGAAGGAAACGTAGTCATGGCTACCATGGGGGAAACAACATTATTAGCATAAAAAATGTAATCAGACAATTTTTACTCTTCACCTGCTGCTTCTCTCAATCTCACATTTGAGCACTAACTATTTATTGACCAGTGCACTGCAAACCTGAAGACAAATCCATTATTTTCATGCCAAGCACATCACATCAGCTGGGCTACTCACAGGTATCCCGGCAGCACAAACTATTCTTAGGCTCTGCTGTCATTTTTGTCCGTTTTGCTTCCTCTCTTGTTCAGAACAAAGACTGTGAGATGAGGGTCATCTTTTCTGACAGCAAGGGCGGTCAACCCCTGTGAGGTTGTCATACTCTACCGCCTTTAACAGCGCGCTGCTTTCACTGACCTCTCTGCTTGGGTTTACCTTCCAGTGTGCTTCATGTCTCCACACGAACGTGTGTGAGAGAGCGAGAGCAAGAAGGTTTTGAAAATCCCGATCTCTCTAAGCACCGCCCAGCTTCGCCCTCTGCTTTGCTTGCCTGCATGTGCAGGGGAGGTGGCATTGTTACAGCTCTGCCCTTTTAACATCATTTTGCTTAGACTCCTTCTCCTTTTTTCTTTTTTTTCATGCCCGCAGTGTAAACGTCCCACAAAAACAGATCTGAAATCCTCTGACAGGGAGGGTACTGACCTTTGGATATAAATAATACACTCTATTTGACTCGTGGACAGAACGAACGTTCAGTTCTCCAAGCGACTGTTGGTGGCTGCGCTAATTGCTTTAGTGTGCTCGTCTCGTCGGCTGCCAAGTTGCACTCTGCTGAGCCATGGACTTGGCCCGCGCATGAGAGAGAGTTGGACAACAGTGCTTTAAAATATGCCAACATCCATTTGACTGCTTGGCAATAATACAAAGGGGATTGAGAGGGGAGGGAGAGAATGAGAGAAAAAGAAAATGAGTCAGAGAAAGGACGAGCGCTGGTGAATGAGAACTGTCAGTGACCAGAGAGCTAGCAGGGCAAAGAGACACGCAAGAAGAGGTGGAAGACGCTAGACACAGCAGATAGTGGATAATATCCCCTCATCTCCTTTTAGCCTTATTTTGAATCCTGACCAAAGAGGTGCTATTCTGCTGTGTTGAAATTTACAAAAAAATCAATACCTATTGACTTGCCATTAAATTTATTCCCCTTTCCCCTGAACTACTTTACCTCTTCCTCCTCCCTTTTCTAATTCCTAATGATTGCTTTTCTGCTCAGTGGGGAATCTCTGGAAGCCTTGAAATTTTTCTCCCTTGCTTGGTTCACATCAACTTCACAGCAGCTCGCGTACCCCGCCTGTCATCTGAAAACAAAAAAAAAAAAACAAGCAGGAGATGAGTGATGGCATATCAAATCCCAATCTTTTAACTGGTTGGAGGAAGAAGAGTAAAGCTGATGAAAAGGGGGAAATCTCGCCGAAGGCTCTCCGTGGAGTCAAGAACCTTGGCGTGCTGGCAGAGGTTGATTTGTGTCTCTTTCTTTTTTTCACAGGCTTGTATAATGGCTTTGACACTGAGCCTTCTCATTGCGACCATCAGTAGTAAGCCCCCGTGTTAGTTCATCTACCATATTCCCTCTCTGGCAGCAGCATTAAAAAGGTCAATGTGAACGAAGAAGGAAGCAGGGACGTCGTCTCCCGATGTAAATACCCAGTTTCAACTTTTATCAGTGACATGTTAAAAAAAAAAAAATCGCCATAACGAGAAATGACTTTTATTGTATTCATCTTTCTCTTGCGGGATCGTTCAATATCATCTCTGCTGTGAAAATACGCCAGATTGAAACTACAAGCAGAAAGTGTAACTTAAAAATCCCACGGCTGTACTGTAATGTCTAATGGCAGCCAGCAGGTAGTCTGTGATGATCAGTGATCGAATCTTCCACAATAGCTTTTCTTCTTTTTAAAGTGCTTGTCACCTAAAAGGATCGTTTGACTGTGATGTGTTCCACGGGAGAATCTTTCAATCCATACCAAAAGCTTTTGACACTTTCAAACTGAAGTTCTTTCTGACAAGACACAAAACATCAGGGTTTTTCTTTTTTTTTCTTTAAACTTACTAAAGACGAAGACCAAACTACTGGCTGTGGATTAAAGTGTGCATATCTAATATTTAGAGAGCTTCGAGAAAATATGGTAGGATGCCGAATGAATAAAAGCTGCATTAACATATTACGTTACAAATTCACGAGAAGCTCCATTTGATAGCCGGAGCCTTTCAGACACTGCCAGAGCGATTCTGATTAAACACATCTTTTTGGGAATGGATTGTGCAAATGATACTAAATGAAAATTAGCCAGAAGCCAAGATAAACACAAGTGGTGCAGGGGTGGGGGTGGGGTGTCTATTACAAAATCAACTATTGTAGGAGGTCACTCCGGGGAAAGGATTATTTGGCTTTTAAAGGTCAATCATTTGTATCTAAATGCACTGGCTTTTCCCCATTGTCCTGCATTTGTAAGATTTTTGTTTTGAGAAGCGGCATTGCAGTGTGAGTGGAATAATAAGGAGCAGCAAAGCAAATTGGTTTGTCTCTTTGCTATCATTTACAAACCATAATGACAAAGCCTGCGGGGCATTTGTGACAAGGTGAGGTGCATTGTGTGGATGATAATCTGTCACTTTTGAAAAGCTGAGCTGAAAGTTGGTAGCCAGATGCTGGAAGTCATCTCCCATTTGGATGAGTCAGTGAGGCTGTAGATGATAAATATGGTTTGAATAAAAGCCTTGAAAATCAGGGACCTAAGAAGACCCAGTGGTCCTGTTTAGACAGTACCATTATAGTGGAAATGACGATTTAGGGTATTGAGATTGGCATTGAGCATTGAGATCACCTGATCTACCAGGAATTTTGGCCTAAACTAATGATTTACCCAGTGATTTGATATAAATCAATTATTTAGTTACACCAAGTACCTTAACTCCGTTTGGCTAAACTAATGATTTATATAAGACATGCAAGAATCTCTTATTTGTGTGGGTATTGCTTTAGCCTCTGATTCCAGTGCTCTGAAAAAGATGTGGCCCACTACATTACTCTTGCTAATTCCCACCTGTACAGAATTTTTTACAAGAAGATGTGTGGGAGGAGGGCTTAAAGCAACACCAGCAATCTAACCCTCTCAAACGAAAAAGCGTTTAGTCCCTTGCTGTCTCCCAAATGGCACTGCAGCATTTCAACACTAGAGCAGATTTAAGCCTGAAGCCATAATAATGCTGAAAAAAAGGAGTCTCACAGATATACCCAGGTGAACTTTACCAAACACTGAGCAACAACCAGCCACATGAACACCCACACTTTACCTCATCCAGATTTTTAAAGTGGCCAGTGACCTTCGTAATGTGTTTGTAACCTGTCACACACTTCACTGTTTCTGTCCACCTCAATAAGCTTGATGATGGTGACTGATTGATGGGCTGTCAAACTGGAACTTGGGGTTAGAAATGTAGGTCTTACAGTGCTGGTGCTGAATGACCCTAAGCTTTAGACGTCCTTTTGGATAGTCCTAATTGACTAAGGAAAAAAAAGGAGAAAAGATCCGAAGCAATTGTAACTTAAGCACTGTGATGACATGAGGGGTAATGAAAACCATTCAGTCACAGAAGGTAAAGTCTGGGCAGTCAAACAATAGGTTAGCTGTGAAACTGACTTTGATGAATAGTTTTATTTACTTACCTCATTTCCATTCAAATCCATTCAAATGTAAGTGATGAGCATTTAGCTGTTATTTAATGCTGTACTGCTCAAAACAGAGTGACAGGAAAGGTGAGGAAATAAGGTGGAGATACAATGTGATTGATTCGCCAACAAATGAACTCCAGCATTGTTCATCATGAATCCGTGCTTTTCTGCTCACTGATATGGATGAAAATGCACATTTCTCCTCCAAACAAACTCATTCCACTAATTGACTCTCATTGGTTGAAAGTGTCCAACAGTGAAATCAATCACTGCAAACTTTCTTTGGAAGGAAGACCTTCATACTTTGGCATAGCAATGCTCACATTTGCTTTAGAAAGCAAGATGCAACGGCAATGCACACTTGAAGTTTCCCTTCTCAATAGCAAAATTTCCTCATCAGTTCTCTCAATTTACATAAAAATATAAATCATTTAAAATAGTGATTGCCAATCAGGATAAACTGTATATAAACTACATTTCATGGTTTCTAAAATCCCTTTATTAAGCCTCAAGCTGAGTGCAATATGGTGGGTTTTGAAATTGTAGTTGACAAGTGAAGGGTGACAGTTCAACCAAACAACTGAACACTGATTGGCTTAAGATCTCTGTTTAGCCAATGAGATGGCAATATATTAATATTATTAACAAGTTGCTAGCTACTGAGCATACCCTAAATAGTCATCCTTCTTGGCACTAATAATGACCGTGATTTTAAATAATGAACTTCTGAACCTAAAGTCATCACAGAGAATATGAAAACATGAGGGTAGATTTATGCATACATGACCTTGTGTAGGCAGTTTGTGTAAGCCAAATGAATGCTCCAAATTAGAATGAGAAAAATACATTAAAAATTAAATTGCCTGTAAAGAAATTTGATTTTGTTTCTTTTCTAATGGTTAGTTAGTCATTTTTTCATTTTAACACTTAAGTCCAACCTTTTATGTTTTTTTTAAATAGGCCACCATTTGCATTAGCCCTTTTTTGGCTTCCTCATTGGACACTTTTATTTCATTTTCTTCAGCCACACTTTCTCTTGTAATTTTTCTTTGGTGGTGCAGGCCTCTATCTACGACAGATAGATATCCATTGTTCATATGGAGAATAACCTCTACATTTGAACTTTTAAGTTATTACTTTAGGTCATACAACTGCCACGGCTGCTATTCCCCTCTACAAAATGCCTTGTGCGGTTGAGGTAGTGAAACAACCTAATTGTTTGTTTTATCATAAATGTTGTCTTGTGATACAACCTCCTCAGTGCTGGATTTGTGCAAACTGAAACCTTATGCAGTACAATTGTACTACCTCATCTACATTATATTAGATGACAGATAGCATTTTGACTTTTAACATTATTCTTAAAACAGCATTTCAATCTAAAATGTTTCAATTTATATCTCAAAATGAACAATAAAAGGGAAAAAGCACCTTTTTTTCTTAACATGGTCCTAATATTCCTTCATATTGATCTTAAAACATCATCACCATCATCTCCACTTCCCTTCGACGTCAGTTTGTTTCCTTATATAGAGTGGCAACATGCAGATAACCTGCAGATTGCACACAACAATCAGAGCCGATGGATATATAATGACCCTGATCCACTGACAACACAAAGTCATAAGAACAAACATGGCCATGACGCACATTTCATGAACCTGACAGTCATTTTGCATACACAAGTGAATCAGGAAAAAACGAAATGAAGCTTCCTCTCCTCACACACCTGGGGGAAATCATATTATTCGGTGTCCCTCACCACACTGTCTCCATCACTACAGTAACAATCAGGCCACTTCTGCATTGTTGTAGATTAATTTGCACTCTTTTTGTTCCTCAGTTTGTTACCTGGATTTCCTAGTGGAATGTTGGCTATTTGGAA
This sequence comes from Mchenga conophoros, assembly GCF_057382185.1. Classification (NCBI taxonomy): domain Eukaryota; kingdom Metazoa; phylum Chordata; class Actinopteri; order Cichliformes; family Cichlidae; genus Mchenga; species Mchenga conophoros. The sequence continues at coordinate 37,887,701 of NC_140547.1, read as the reverse complement.
GAAAACTTACCTTCTCTCGGTGGTCCATCTCTGGAAGTCATCAACCTGCCAGTGTCTCTTTAGTATCAACAGCCTCTGCCTGCTTCTCCCCACTGTCTGCCCCCTCTCCACCTGTATTCATTCTGGAACTCTCCCGTGGCCTCTACAACTCTTCCTCGTTCAAATATTCCCGTGATTTTTACCAAGCTCTCTTGTCTCAGTATCACGTTCTAGCATCAACTATTGAGCAAACATTAAACCAGCTCCAAGTCTGCCTTTTGGGCCCAACTTGCACTCTATCATGGCACTAGCTAGGTCGGTCTGCTCGTGATGTTCTTGCCAGATATCACTGTGCAAAAGGGTGTTTTGCTTTAGGTACATTACTGCCATCTGCACAACTTTTAAATAATGTAATTAAAGGCTTCCAAAAACTGGGAATTCACATGTTTTATGATGAAGAAAGTATCATTTTTATGAGAATTAAAGATGCACAACATGCACTTTGTGAAAAATATAAACATATGTTGGTTTGTAGAAAGAAATAAAAATTCAGGGAGCTTTTAATACCTCACAGTTGCTTTAGCAAGCAGTGATTTTGTAGGGAAAAACCAACCTATAAACATATATCATATGTAATAGGACATATTATATCCCACAGCCATGGCCCACAATTACCAAATCAGCCAGCAGCAGCTTTTTGTGTGATTCACCGAGGCTCTACCCTTTAATACAGATGCTGCAGCTATAATAAATGCCGTATGACCCAATCCATCATAGTTACATGACATTTTAGCACTTTACAGTGGTTAACAAGGTCTACATCATGCTTTGGTCTGAGATAATGACATGGCCGTATGACATGATAGGAATCTACGAGAAAAAAAAAACCCAACCCAACAGTGGAACTGTTAGTTTGTGAAACCCTATACTATATTGGACCATCAGCGATTGTTAGTTTATTGAACACTTCTTTAAAAGGGCTGGCTGTGCACTCCACCTCCTCTCTCTCTCTCTCTCTCTCTCACACACACACACACACACACACACACACACACACACACACACACACACTCATGCACAAGCACACAAGCTTCTCTTTCCCCTGCAGAATCTGCTTCGACAAGATAAGTGTGGGACTTGTAATTGTGCGAGGGCCCTCATCTGTCGGCATTGCCTGATAATGTTGCTGTGAAAGCCTTGTGCTCATTATGCTTGCCTTTGTTGTTTTTATTGCACGGCTCGGTTGATTATTTTTTTCAAGAGAATCCAGAAGGTTTAATGCTCTCCCTTGTTCCATAAACAGAGGTGCTACTATGGCAAATTCCTGCAAAATAAACCAATAAATACATAGGTGATTTTAAAAAGAAAAGGCATAACCCCCTAAAATCTGTGGATTTTCCTTTTTTTTTTTTTTAATACAGGGTCTGTGTACATATTTGCACTTGGAATAAAGCACTTGCAGTAGCAGTTCTGGAACTGATAGAGGGACCTTCAGACAGCTTTCTAACTTGGGTGAACACTCCAAGAGTATTAATGGCAATGGCTCGTGCCAGTTCAACTGGAGAAGTGTGTGGAAGCAGAAAAATACAGATAAACTCACCACATTCATTTTCCTTGCATGACAAACACTCCGTCAATAGCTTGTGCTGGAGCTATGTATGCTTTAGTTTCCCATTATCTTTGTGAAAAATATGAGATTAAACACGACCTCGGGTTTAGCAGCCTATCACATGGAGATGCAGATACAGACACAGTCCAAAGTCATCCTTTAGAAGTCAACCTTCTTAGAATTATTTCAGATTGCTGAAGCAGTGAAATGAAAAACAGTCTGGCTCTTCAAAGGTTGCTACTAATCTTTCTGAGACAAAACATTATGCCTTAAATTTCTTCCCTCACCACTTCTCATACACATCTGCACAATAAAAGCACACTATATATTACAGAATCAGCACACTGGAAAACACTGCAGCGCCATTATTTAATCCCATTTGCTTCTCCTGTTCTATAGGAGACTATTGTCTTTACTTTTTAAAATTTCCATCAGCCACCAGGCTACTCAGGCAATTATTTGTAAATATCAATGAAAAAAGAGAAAGGCATGAAAGCAAGATAAGCTCTAGTACTCCAGTGATCTACAGTATTTAAAGATAAACAGTGGACTGAAGTGTGAATTAGATGGAACAACTAAATGTTGCTATTAACTTACAAACTGAAATGTGAGTGGGAGCAGGTGGTTTGCTCTGCCATGGTTCTGGAACTAGTTGATCAACCTTCTTGCAATAATTGACACTGACAAATCTGATTTTATACTCCACACCGTCTCTTTTTATTTTTGTTACATCAAATTTGTTGAAAAAAATAAAGAGCTTTGAATTCCCTACAGGACAGGGTTAGGGTTAGGTTGGAGTCAACCCAGTTTTGGGGCTGGGAATTTACAAGATTGGACAAAATTGGACATTTTTTGTCAAATTGACATGAAACTGGATTGGGGTGATTTTGACTCACCTGGCATTTTAAAATAATGTAACTCTTAAAATAAAACTTTCCTTTACTAAAATTGGTTTATTCATCATACTACATCTTTCAATGCCTTGCATTTGCTAGCAATTTATATACATATTTGACATGAAGACTCGTCTGCCCGCTCTCATGAGCTATGGCTAGCTGAATGAGATCGATAGATGAACATCAGAAGAAGATGAATAATTATAGCAGGGCAGAGTAGATCATAGACACCTGAAGAAGTGGGCGGCTTGCTGGCTGTGCAGAAAAGCAGGAGATCTCTCCAGAGTGTGGGGAACGAATCCAAGCAAGTAAAGGGTGAAATCCAGAGCAGAGCAGCTGAATCAGACGGGGTCAGACCTGAGGAGGGCTACAGACAGGGGCATAGCAGTGTTGAGGGTGGATGAGAGAGAGGCTGTAGGTCAGGTGGAGGGGACAAAATGATAAGCGTTCACTTTTCTACTTTTAAGATAAGCAGAAGGTACTTTCAGCTGCCCCCTTATTTCCCAAGGGGTTACCAGGGCAAACAGGATCTGCATGTTAATTTGACATAGACACTTTACACTGGACGTCCTCCTGGCTGGGTTTGTTTCTCCTCTGGCTCTCAAATTGGGGATCTTTCACATGTAAATGAAAATTCATTATACTTTTTAATTTAATTTAATCAAATAACCTTAATACTCCGTAAAACTAATAAACTAATAAACCCCCAAAATTTAACCTGAATAACCTTTTTTTTTTTTGCCAGTTCTTTGTTATAATTGGTAAAATTTGATGTAAGAGCAGAATTTGACTGGCAAGAAATGGCATTGCTTCTATTGTTCTGGGATGGGATTAAAATAATTGACCTCTTGATTCTAGTAGGTTGAGAATGTTGGAAGTTGTACTGCTAATGCTGTCAAATTCAAACTAATCTGGTTCTAGATAACTTTTTGGGTTGGGATTTAATATTTGGTAGATATACAAGGTCTCGGACCGTTCTTGTTTAACCTGTTGCATTATCTGGGGGACGTCTCATGGTCCCATAGAAGCTCTATTGGACTGAAGCTTTCTGACAACATGGATAACGGGCAAAGAATTGCTATGATATGTCCATAACTGCACACATCTCTGATTAACTTGTATAATATTACAATTATGGACACATAATTTGATAATTATTATTTAGATAAGAAATTAATGAAGTTTGTCTTTTAAACAAAACAGTAGTACATCTTCTCTGTCATGATTAAAAAACCAACAACAACAACGCTATTGAATCTGACAGCTGCTCTGGGGCTTTTGGGCTTCTCTAGCAGTTTCAGACATCATGTGGCTACAATGCACTTTAAAGTGTTTACCAGTTGAGTGCCATGGGCTCAAAGTGTTTGAGCTTAATGTGTCACTCAATACTGAACAACACTCTGTTGCCATCCAATGAGGTAAATTCCTCTGTTAATAATGCTGAACGAGATGTATATTTTCATGGTCTGATTGATCTTACGGTCATCAGTAATGGGGAGAATGAACAAGACATATTGCATTGCTGCATCAAAACTGACAATGTTATCAGTTCTGGGAAGGTAAATAAAATTGTAAGGCCCAACCTAACGCAACAACATAACCAATATTTAAAGCAATGTAACATATTATATTTGATGACTTATTTTTTTAGCTAGAAATGAATCAATAAAGTTATAAAATAAGATGAAATCCTAAAAATCCTAAAATCCACCATGGTAACGTAAATGCTATGATGGGATGTTAGATCTTTAGGATTAACTGAGGTTATTTTATTTGCTTGAAGATGTTTCTATCAATGATTTAAATGTTAATGGCATTTTTCCAGGAGGTTAACAAGCTTCACTCTGTACAGGAATGTTAAAGCCCTCGTTGGAATGGCACACTCAGCACATTGGTTAGATTGGCAGACAAGAGGCGATGCAAATGTGAAGACAACACTGAAAATGTGAGCTCACACTGCCAAACGAATGGAGAATATGTGGTAGTCGAGACAGCGTCTTGTAAACCATTCTCACCTTGTATGTTGTTGCTGTCAAAACGGTCCCAACTTTGCTGACCCAACTGGAAATGTGCCAAAAAAAACAGGCAGTCTTGTAGGGGGAAAAGTGCAGACTTACTGTTTTTTCAGAAAAAAACTTTTTTGCGAATCATAAATAATTTCATTTTCATGTTTTTAAGACAGTTTTGTCAATTGGTAATTTGAAATAAAATTAATTAATTGTTAATTTAAATAGCTAATAAATTCAGTTACAATTACATCCATTTTGGAATTCACAGCACTGTTACATCCATCTAGATACTCGTCTACGTTAAACCTCTGTTTATTTCACTCAACATCATGACTATAATCTCCAAGAAGAACCTTGTTGCCCCAAAGCAGGCAGAGCCATTGTTGGTAGTTTTTTGCCTCATGGGAAAGACTTTTTCAGGAGTCATACCTTCTGAAATCAGTCAAAGGTACTAATACTACTTTGCAAACACAGGATAAAACAGGGTTTTATACTGAAGTTGTCGAATATAGGACAGATTGAAGTGCACACAAAAAGAAGCACAGACAACTTGGTCAACTCTGAATATATGCTTTTATTACAGACTGCAGCTTGAGCTGTAATTGCTGTAGTGAATGGCAGTGCTTCACTTCACTTCACTTGTTTGATCAAACTAGTTCACATTGTATGTGCTAAATGTAAGTGGATATTGGAATATTTGTAGATTCACGAAAATAACTAAAAAATGTAATTTGCTGCTTAAGGAAAGGAAAACCTGTCAAAGCTTAAGCTGCATCAAGGTTTTGGTTCAAGGACAAATCTAATTCCATAAACGTTGTGACATTGTGCATAATGTACTTTTTAAAAAATTAATTCAAATTTTATAAACCCATATTATTTCATAGTAGAATCTAGAAGAAATTTCAAATACCTAAAATCAGACAATATAACATTTTGGTGGTAGCAGCACATCTCACAAAAGTTAGGACAGGGGCAGTTTTACCACTGTCTAGCGTCCCCTGTTCTCCACTCTTTAACCTCCTAAGACCTGAACTCTTTCATGGCATGCATTTTTAATTTCTCTTTGCTATTTGATTTGATTTGATTTGATATACCTTTATTAGTCCCACAAGGGGAAATTTCATAAGGCTGCCGACCTATTGCACGCAATGGTGGCGCCATCTTACCCTCCGACCATACATACATTACACAAAACATCAGATGGGGAAGACAGGTCAGAGAGGTATAACAATGGAAAATGCACCACACGAGGAAAGGTAAGGAGAGAAAAAAATCCTCCCAGACTGAGCTCCAACAGGGAGATCAATTTGAGAACAGAAAAAAACACCTCTGCACATAGCACATGAAAAAACTCTTAATACACTAAAGAAACACATGACAAGCAACAGGGGTGGGTAAAGGGTGAGAGGCAGCCGATTTAGACAGTACATCCGGGCCTGCAGCCTGTGTGCTGGTCTCCTTGATCCACCGTCAGCATCGGAAGGGAATAAGCGTCGAAGGCATTTGGGAAGGGAGGGGGGATGAGTGTGTGCATATCAGTGTATATGTATGTGTGTGCGTGTCCAGAGTTCAGCTGTGACAGTGTTCTTTGCCCTGCTAGGACACTGTCTTCCAGCCAACCCAGGTTGCCTTGCATGGAATGGGAAGGAACAGTGTAAACACAGTCGTTATCAGGGTGTTTTTGTTCGGCTCCAGCCTTGCGACCGCAGCTGGCGCCGAGAGGGTATCTGCATGAAGTGATGGTGCTTTTTACTTTAGTGCGAACAACTCATATGAATTTCAAAGCTGTTCTACAGTCCAACACTGGTCTCTCAATCTCCCATTGGAGAGCCGCGAGCTTCGCCATACTTGCGCTCTGTGATGTTGTCATTTCTTGTGCTCAAGGAGACGATTCTTATTTGGGTTGATTGGCACCTGATGAATGTAAAGACAATAATTTTCTTTTCTGAGAAAAATGAGATGGTAAATGAAAATGGTAAATGGCCTGTATTTGTATAGCGCTTTACTAGTCCATAAGGACCCCAAAGCACTTTACACATCCAGTCACCCACCCATTCACACACACATTCACACACTGGTGATGGCAAGTTGTAGCCACAGCTACCCTGGGGCGCACTGACAGAGGCGAGGCTGCCGGACACTGGCGCCACCGGGCCCTCTGACCACCACCAGTAGGCAACGGGTCAAGTGTCTTGCCCAAGGTCACAACGATCGAGACTGTCTGAGCTCGAACCGGCAACCTTCCGATTACAAGATGACCTCCCAACTCTTGAGCCACGATCACCCCACATATGATCCACATATGATCCACATATGAGGACATTTGTTTTAAATTTTGATAGAACAGTGGCAGTATAATGTCCTCGTAAGCAGATATCAGGCTTGAAGAGCAAAATGTTGTATTCTGGTCTAGACAACCCAAAATGTGACGTCCACATATGTGGACGCCAGGTCCTAGGAGATTAAACTTCTTGGAATTGAAGTGAACTTTTGGGAGAGGAATGTTGTCCCATTCTTATCTGATTTAGGATTCTAACAGCTTGGTGCCTTTCCAGTGCAAGCTGCCAGTTCCATAGGAAATATTGCTTTTTAATTGATACTGATAAGAATCTGGATGATCCTTCTCCTCTCGGGTCCAGAAGGTGCAGTATCCATGTTTGCCAAAAAGAATTTCAAATCTAAGTTTATCTGATCACATAACATTTTAAGTGGGCTTTGGTCCAGTAAAGCCAATGACCTTTTTGGATCATTTTCACACAGGGCTTCTTTTTGCACAGTAGAGCTTTAACCTGCATTTTTGGATAGCACTGCAAACTGCGTTAATCGCCGGTGATGTCTGGAAGTGTTCCTGAGCCCATGCAGTGCTTTCCATGACAGAGTCATGCCTTTTTGAAGTGCAGCACCATCTGAATATCACAGACACCCATTACTGATTTTCAGCCTTGTCTGTTTTTGATGACATTTTGTAATGTAGATCGTGAGGTATTCAAAATTCTCATATTGCACAGAAGAACATATTCTGAAATTGTTCCACAATTTGGAGATACACATCGTTGCAGATTGGTGAATATCTGCACATTCTGCAACTGGCAAAGTCTGCCTCTCTAAGATGCTCTATTGTGACAATGTTACCAGTTATGCACGCATCTTCTAAGCGGTCTAGAAAATATGAAAAGAACAACTGCTGAGCTTTAATTTTCACAGCAGCCTGAGTGCCCATCTGCAAGTACCGGCCTTAATTAGAGTGTAATTATGATTATGGTAAAAACAGGAGAGTTCACTTTAGACTTGCATATTTAAAAAAGTAACCATGTTTCATGCATGTCAAGGAATTATTTGGAAAGAGACCATTGTTACTATTGCCTCAACCATTATGTAAAGGCACAATAAGGACATCATGTGTGTTTTTGGAATGTCAGCAATCTGTGGAAATGAAAATAGGTTTGAAATTTGTTTTGAACCATCTGGTCCAATAGCATTCAAAGCGAAACACAATGAACTGTCTTTGAGGGTTTTACAGTTGTGGTCATGTTTTATTTACCTTCTTCAGGGAGATTATGTGTTTGGTAAGGACCGACTATTTTTTTTTTTGGACAGCTCAAAAGTTTGTTTATGGATGAAAAAAATTCCAGAGGACTTAAGAGAAATTAACATTTGAAGTCTTTTAGACATCCATCCATCCATCCATCCATCCATCCATCCATCTAACCAGCTAGTCATCAAGCCATCCATCCATCTAACCAGCTAGTCACCAAGCCATCCATCCATCCATCCATCCATCCATCCATCCATCCATCTTCTTCTGTTTATCCAGTTCAGGGTTGAGCTGTCATAGAGCGTGAGGCGGTGTACACCTTGGACAGGTTGCCAGTCTGACACATGACACTCTCTTAGATCTGAATCCAGGTGTTTTTCTGAAAGATTATTTGATGTTACAAGGTAGAGCAAAGTTGGACCTTTCAGATTATATCTTCAATACATTACTTATATATTAAATTCCTAAAAAAAATGGGACGACGTTGTCATGATATCCTGAAGAAAATATTACAAACAAATCTATATCTGGATATCCTTCTGGATCTTTGAGGCTTTGCAAAAACATGTAGCTTCACACTGCTCTTGTTTTGGTTTATATTCCCTTATTTTATAGCTACTAAAGTAAATCAAGCTTACATCAGAAAAAGCAGAATGCATAATGGAGCTTGGAAGCTATAATTAGAAAGGGATGTTGTTGGAAATTAAACTGCACTGAATCCTGGTGTATACAGGCCTCTGTTCTTTTTGATGACAGCACAGCTATTAAATTTTTTCCACATTGTCAAATTAGAAACACACTTGAAAAAAGCAGTACAGCAGTGCACAAACCCAGGTGAATGTATTATGTTTTTCACTTCTTAAATTTAACCTACGCCAACAATTCTCACCTCCAAATCCCTCCCAATTATCAACTGTCTCCCGCTTCCACTCCTCATCTTCCACTTTACAACAGAATGACTACAAGTAAAATAAGCTCAAGAATAGTTAAATGATTGGATTATGTGAGAAAAGAGTCTGCCAAAGGTGAGGACAAGGAGCACCTAAGCATTATCCCTACTCCATAAACGCTGTGAGCAATATCCTGTTATGAGTTCCTGTTATGCAAAGGAGAATAATAAGGTTGTCTCTTCTCACTGCCGAGAACAATAATGAGTTCGCATTGAAACAGCCGTCGTGGTTCAATAGCTTCACCTTTGATTCGAATGGCTGCCTCTTTTTCTTCTGGCAAGGGACTTCCTTTCTTTATTTCTGTGCTTCTGTCACTATCGCTCTCACCATATCTTTTTCTTGCTCCAAGTCTCAGTCTGTGGCAAGGAAACTCCTCTCTGGGCATCAATCCCCTGGAAATACGATTAAAGCACTGAGTCATCATTTGGCCCACGGGGTGTAGTGACCAAAGTAGCAAGGCTTGTGTGTGTGTCAGTGTGTGTATCCATGTCTGTTTGTCTATCTGTGACATGTGAAAGGGGTTCAAAGCCTCAGATTTTGGGAGGACTCGATTCCTCTATCCAGAAACAAAATGGGCAATCCTATTCCACTCATCTCTCTGTCTTTTTGCGATTCAGCTTGGAGGTTAAGGCATGACCAATCGCAACCTGATATCCTCACCCTTCCAACTTCTCTTTCCACCAATCCTCCCTTCCCTCTCCCCTTGCCCCAAGGCTCAAAATGTAATTGCTGCTGCTTTTTGCAGAACCTTGCCGACTAAGTGTGGAGGGTATTTTTTTATGTTCTTTTTTTTGTGCACAAGGACACATTGTGACAGAGGGGCAGACAGGGGTAGAGAGACAAAAGTAAAGGGTAACAGATGGAAACTGAGGGTCTAAAAGGGACTTGATGTGCCAATGTCGAGTTGCATTTCTAGGGCCTCACGGGGAAATCAAAGGCTTCGATGTGGAAATGATGGCAATTATAGCCACCTCTTTCTCCACAAAGGAGACCTACTGTACTTTGGAGCTTCTCAAATGTGACACTTTTGGGTATTTGGATGTACAGAAAGAAATATCATTGGAATTGATACCACTAGGATTCCTCCTTTCTTGATTACTAAGATCAGAGTGCTGAGAAAAAGAGGTCTGCTGTTGATTGCAACAGTCAGTGACAGACTTGTCAGCACGATGCTCCAATCAGAGTAAAAAAATCCCATTATAAGTGACATTTCATTTTGTCTCAGTTTGGATTGCTGGTTAACAGTAAATAATGGAGGTCTTTGGATTGAAAAGAGCGACATAACTTGGTTTTGACAGATGGCAAGATGCATTCTTACTAACAACCAGTGTCGCAAACATGCACAACAAATACGTATGTTACTACTACACAGCACATTTACTGCAATTTGATGAACAAAGAAAGAATCCAATTAGTGGCAATTGCATAACCTGTTAAATATGAAGTCATTTGTCTTTTTTTATTACTATACAAATTAGGAGTTGGGCCAGTTTTTTTCAGGTGGTCTGTGGGTCAAGTTTGCCTTTGTGAAGAATCAACTTGACCAGTGACAATACAGCAAGCAGGAAGATGAAGGATATCTAAGAACAGCCCATTTGTATTTGCAATCATCACTAGGGCTGGGCCATATCATACCGTTCACGGTAACCCGGAGCGTTTGATGGATTGTCGGAGCATTACGGCTATTGTAGGCAGGAGCCTCACGGAGTGATACGTACTGTGCTTCAACATAATATTACCGTATTGTGTGTGTATAACCTCTTTTTAAGTTTTGTGGATATTATACATGGTTATGCTGAGGATACGTCGGCCAATTTCCACTGGAAATGCCTTTTGGTTAAACTGTCAGCAAGGAATTTGCATTTGCACTGTTACATTTTTATATAACTTTAATGCACATAAAAAAACAGCTGCTTGTTTAAGTGAAAATACATTTATGTTTTTTTTTTTTTTTGCACTAATGAAGTTGTGGAGTTGTAAAGTATTTTTTCTAGTGTCAATTATATCATCAGTTATAATTTTAAAATTATATTGTGATAAATAATTTTGGTCGTATCGCCCTGCTCTAATCATCACATTCTGACAATTAGTCAGGACCTGCAGTCTTCATATTGTAACATGCTTTTTCTAAAAGTTATGATTCTTTAATGTCCCATAGAGTTCAATAAGTGTTCAGACTATCATGAGATCAAGAGAAGCTCGTTACTGATAAGAAAGGTTTTTGGCTTAGGGTTTTTTTCATGTAGTGGAAGGTTGTAGTATTAATATATTAGCCAGTTCAAGCAAAGTTAGAAGCAAGATTCATTTATTAACTCTACTGCTGCAAGACACAGATGCACACATTGGCTAAGTAATGGTCTAATAAAATACCATAAATTCACTCTCTACAACTGAAGCACGGACATCTAGGATGATCTGTGCCACACATCGAGAAATAGAAAATCTATTCAATACTCCAAAAGGCACCAAAAGCATAGAGAGTGAAGTGGTCGAATTCAGTGATTCAAAACAGTGGATCAGTCCAAGCAGATGCTGATTGGCTCCAGCTACCTGTGCAAGGATGCCAGTCAATGTGGCCATGCCCTTAACTTATTCTTAACTTTCTAAGACTTATTCAGGTGAATGAATTATGTATATACTGTATATACCATATATACTGTATATATGGTACAAACTATCATATTTATAACTACACCAGCCTCTTGTGGCCATTAAAGATGCTGTATTTTTGTCAGTTCCACATTGGCTTGTCCCCCCTCTCCTTGTGACCAATAAGCATGTACAGGCTACACCTTGGGATAAAACATTCCTGACCAAGCATCAATATGTGGGACTGACAGGTTGTTACCAAGAAACCACTTCACTCATGACTCACTTTTGCTGCAGTGTTTGCACACACAAAAGGCACACGTAGGTGCACGCTTTCAGGCTCTCTCCACATGTCAGGCAAGCTCCACTTTCTGCTCTACAGATACATTTAGACCCCTAATGAAATGGCAGTCAAAAGGAAAAGAAAGCTGTGGGACAGATGGGGAAAAAAAATGAAAGAACAGAAAGGGCCATTGTCACAGATGCAGCTAAATTCTGTGAAGTCCCAGTGAGAGACAATGTTAGTCAAAAATACAGTTAAAAAAAAAACACAGAATTGGGCTGTTTATATTGTTGTAGCTTATATGCTTGTATACTTAAATAGAGATGAAAGTTAGAACCTCTGAGCTAAAACTGTAATTCATTCTCTTTGTAAAAAAAGGATATTCTAATTGTTTTGTGCTTGTAGCCCTGTAATGTCCTATGAATAATACATTCTTGGTGAGCTTTGCAGGTGCAACTGAAGCCATAGCATGCCATTGAATATTTTTATCTAAGCTCTGACTCTGGATGAAGACATACCTCTGTTGCTGTATGCCCATCTGAGAGAGATAGAGGATCATTTGTACATTTAGTGTCCTCAGGTTGGACAGTATGCACATCCACTTTACTGCAATGCTGTTCTGTCCTTATATGACTATGACTAGAGGCATTAATGAAGGTTTTGAGTGACACAAAAATTAAGCACTGATCTTGCCTTGCTGGGCCACTCCCTATAAGATGACAGAATGAAAGCTGTCAAAGTTGGCATTTAAATTATTCACCCAGCAGCTCAAGCTAAGGAGATGTGTGTGCGCGTGTGTATGTGAGAGGGCAATGATTGATCAAATCAATCCTCGTAGCTGAAAAGGAGTGAAGAAGATCTGGCCTTCTGGGCTGCTGCCTGAACTCCTGTAGCTGTACACCATCTTTTTTGTACGGTTTAATTATGAATGACATTTGCTGAGCAGTGGAGCTGCTCAATAAGTCCCAAAAGACGGTGGAGGCTGTTCTTAGCAGGCAAAATCAGTTATTCAATCAATCATGCACGTATACATGTCATTCTATCTTGTCTGAGTAAAACATTTACACTGCTGCTCAAATGTTTGGGGTCACTTTGTAATGAATGATTTTTAATAGAATTTCTGCATTTTCAGCAACCATGACTCCTATATTTAGTGTTGGTATAACACACTGCAAACTAATGCTACAAAGTAACACTTCAACTCTACACAGTAAAAAATGCTACAAATTAGCATTACTGTTTCCTGTAATGCAGTAGTCACATTAAAGTTAGCAGTTATGCTGGTACCTGTGTAATCTGCACAATTTCCACACAGAAAAAAAATATCAAAAAACATTTTCCTTCTTGACTTTTTTTTTTTGTTAACTACGATCAGCTATCATTTCAGTTTGTGTGGAGGAGGAAAATGGGGAAAAGGTCTCCAACTTTTAAGGAAGAAAGATTTCTTTTCTTTGGATAAAGGGTCAAGAATGGGGTGGTAAAGTACAAACTGCATTCAGGACAGAAACAACAGCACTATACTGCTGGTGCAACATCAGCTCTTTGCAAACACCTGCAAAGGCAGCAAAGAAGAACAAGTGTATGTCGACCCCAGGCTGCAGCCAGAACCTTAGCTTCAACAAATGACAAAGGCAGTGATGAGCAGACAGGCTCGAAGCACTGTAGCCTCCATTTCTACCTGGAGAATTGCAGTGGTGATAACCTTGAACTCTCTTTGGGCTACACCCCAGCCATAAACTGTTCAGACTACTTCCATCAGGAAGGAGGTTCTGCAGTATCCAGTCCCGTACCAGCATACGGAGAGACACCTTTTTCCACCAGGCCATCAGACTGCTGAACACTTCATAGACACCTCACCTGCACTACTGGAACTTCAACATTATGCACTCCATACATTAATGCCACTTGTTTTGCACAATATTCAACTACCAACCTTATTGTATTTTTGCACACCTCTGTTGCTGTGAAGCTCGCACACAAGAATTTCACTCACGTGTACTGTATCAGTGTACCTGCACATGTGATGTGACAATAAAAGTGATTTGATTTGATTAGTGTCACCAGATTTGTGACACTAAAATACATATTGTACGAGTACCTTCATTAGGATACTAAGCTAGCGTGGGGCTGTAGCATAAGTTGTAAATATATTTGATAGATGAGCTTTTGTGGAATAAATTTCACAAAAATGAGGAATGCAGCAAAGAATGATACAAAGAAACTCAAATATGCAAATCATTTCTTTTTAAAAACATTTGTCAGAAGATTCAGTGAACACTACATTTTCAAAAAATGTTTTCATGGTTCAGGCTTTTCAGGGTTAAGAACTCAACACTGGCTATCATGTGACAAATCACCAAAACACTTCAATGATTTCATAGACTATTCACTACTCCCTTCATTCAGTAACACACTGTGGTTCTTTTGATACCATTTAATAAGGCTTCCAGCTGAGGACCTGAGCATCTCTATTTCTGCAAAAAAAAGAGAAAGAAAAAGAGACTCTGATAAATTTGTCTTCTTGCTCAGCTGTCCACGCATGTCTTCCATCTATGTTTTCAGCAAAAGAACAAAAAACAAACAAAAAAAACCAAACAGTTTTTGCTGTGTTGTGGAGCAATAGTACATGGCGTTGTACTGAATCTACAGGCTTTTGGCAATTTCACCCACGAAGTGGCAAACAAAAGACTGTAAATAAACACACAAAGGCTGAAGTGCCAGACACCCAACTAGCTAAATTTATTGCTTCACATCAGATTTGTGATGTGAAACTGAGCTAAAATGAACAAAATACATGACACGGTTTAGATTAAGATGGCTTGAAATTTGCCATGCGCATTGACGTAAATATGACCTTAAAAAGTAATTGTACATGCTCACATGATATATGCAAATTATCATAGATAATTATAATCAACAATTACAATTGTCTGTCAGAAACAATGGCAACTGAAAATAACCTCAAGCTAGTGAGATTCAAGAAACTTAAAAAAAATTCATTTCTGTCCAGTGACCAGATTTTCAGTCTGCATGCAGACACAGTCCCTTCCCAATAATCCCAGCTGCAAACCTGCTTATAAACACACTTGGCTCCTCTCCTGGTCTGCCCTCCTTGCCAGAAACTTGGAGGACACATGGCCAGCCGGTGACGATTAGACAAAGTGACACGTTATATAAATATATATTTACAGAAGTTGGGCAAAAGTAGAGCTTATCAATAATGCATATATAATTCATTAGGGCAATCAACACTTTCTGTCCTCCACGACTCGCCAAAGCTCCAAAGATAACATCTCCATTTGGCTGTCTGTTTAATTGATAGCTGATGTGACCACCGAGATCAAGAGAGGAAGGAAGCAGGAGGCAGCAGGAGAGATGACTGGAAGGAGATAAAGATAAGGAGATGTGTGAGTGAGTATGTGCTGACTCGAGCTCGCTTTTACTGCGACATTAAGATTTTAGTGTATATGGATTTTACAGCTGCTAAGTACAACAATCTGTAGTAGTAAAATGTGTGTTGGTTGGCAAATTTTAAAGGACAATTGTTCTGCATCATTTCTTAAAGACAAGAAAGACTTTCCCCAGAACTTTGACTCAACAATTAGGCTTATGGATTTGAATATTCTCCCCACTGCAAAGGACATTACATTTCCACTTGTTCTTTATATGAAAAGGTTTAGATAAATAACCTAATTAAGGTTAAGATACTAAAGCAATTAAAGTTAAAAGGGTACACTAGGAGTTTTGCTTGAAAGAAAAGCCTCTTCTCTCTGTAAGTCAAGCTCCAAAATGCTTGTTCTTACATTTTCTACAATGTAGCTTACCACAGACCTGAACCTGTGGCATTTTATTGTTGTGTTTTGAGTCTGCTTGGCACCTTAGAGTTGAGGGTCACAGCAAATCAACACAAAGTTGTTCTGGTAATCGCTTATAATGAAATATTTCTATCCTGGTGGGAGTGCTCTCTTCCAGGATGACAATGCCCCCATCCATAGGGCAAGAGTGGTGACTGAACGCTTTGAGGGGCATAAGAAAAAAAGAACCCAAGAACAAAAATTGTGTTTTTAACAGAGCCCTCCAGAGACCAGGAGACTCAATGTCAAGCATGCACGGTGGCTCAGATGCCTACTGAGAAATTTCAGCATTATATAGGATCATATTAGGGCCCAAATGCTAAATGCTGGAAATTGTCAGATGGTGTAAAATGATTACAACACACAAGCACAAACAGACACTGACAATGAAGTCGATTCAAAGAAACACAAGGAAACCAAAGTACAAAAACAAATTTAAAATCAAAACCATCACGCTTATGACTTTCAAGGTTTTCAATATAGTTTCACTAGCTGGGCCCACGTCCTCATTTTAGGTGTGACAGCGTTTTAGTAGATAAAGGTGAATGGCTTAGACATGAATTGAGCTGCGGTTTGGGGAAGGCCTCGAAGGGGACTGGCGACGACTCCAGGGCCTGGCAGATCCCCATGCACTAAATAGAAGTGAAGAAGTTAAGGAATTGAAAAGGGCACGGAGGGTGGGACACGTAAACGGGAATGAACAGCTTGTAGAACTGGGGGAACATATATTGATAAGAACTGTGTTTGGAGGCGTGGTCCCCCTCCTGAAATTGCGATATTTTATCTCCAATCATTGTAAGTGCTGAGGTTAAAGATAACTGGACTTCTTTCTTTTTCACCCCTAATTTGAGAGACTTTTTCAGTTCTAAAGACTGATGGGGAGTCCCAGGTTTTCCACCTCTGGCATCATGTGACTTGTTAAGGTCACATGGGTCAAGGGGTGAGTGAGGTTGAAACACTTGGGAACGGATCTCAATACTGCATTGTAGGTGGCCGAAGAAGCATGATGAGAGGTGGAATGTCTTCATGAACCTACAAAGAAGTCCAGTTCCCTTCAAGTATTTATTGGTTTAATTACTTTATCACACTAGAGTAAAAACCTTCTTGCTATTACAAAAAATGGGTGTTTCACCTGTGAATGCACTGAATTTAAACTGGTTGATCAACGTTGATAAACGTGAAACATCCTCAACCATCGAAAGTGGCCTATTGGGAAGCGCTGACAGCAGTCACTCCTAGTCATTATCTGAAAACCTTTTGCAAACTGACAATCTGCAATGCTACTCTTGAGTCAACTAGCTGTTAGTTGGTTGTATTTTGGTTAAATTCCTATATAAATGCAAGGTTGCCAAGCACCTGTGTCACCTAAATCGCAATTCTGCCATTTGTGGAGGGATTTCTGAATCAAATCTTTCTGTGAATGTAGATGACAACAGATAAAACTAAATGTGTTTGTAGCTGATTTATCATAGTTATATGTAACTTGACCATATTCAAACTGAAACTGGTGGTAGACTGGTGGTATGCCATTGCCATTTTATCATTGTTTTGATGCACCAAAATCACTTTGAAGGCCGCAGCTGACTGCAGGTCGATCCACACCATTATGTTCCCATCTTTGAAGAAACTAAAGCAATAAGATTGCAACTTCAGTGCACCCATTCATAATAATTTTGGCCATGCTGTGATGTCCAGTTATTGTTTTCCCTAGCATGACTGTACCATTCGAAAATGCTGACAACTGAGAAACTACACAGAGAACTTGGGATGATAACCTTTTGATGTCTATAGATGATATATGAAGATTTAGCTAACTTAAAGATTCAGAAAACAAGGGAGTGGCTAGCTGAGCAACGACCAAAGCTAGCAAGATCTACCTGGTGTGTAACTTCCTAGAACTGTGACTGAGGAACTTGCTAGAAGGTAGTGCCATAGTTTTAAATAAATAAATAAATTTTGGTGGGGGCAGGTGGATTTCTTTGTTGTATGCTTGAAGAAAGCCGGCATAACAATTTTTCCCTTTTCCTTCTTTACTAAAGCTAGCTTACTGAGACGAGCTGCTTCTCATCTTTTTTCTTGACACAACAGGAAATAAATTTTAAAAAAGTATGATTTGAAAAATACCTTGGAAAGTGCATGCAATGTCAAATGTTCAAGGGATGATACTGTTAAAAGAGAATTGATTCTGCACAAAACCCAGCTAAGTTTTTGTTTGCTTTTATTTTCAATGCGCAGCCACAGTTTCCCCTGATCACTCTCAGCAAGACATTTAAACTACTGCTGTAAAAAGGCAAGGCTTCAACCAGTGTCCCACAAAGAAAAAGGGAGACTGATCGTGAGTGTTGGTAAGGCTTTATTAAAATGCTTTTCATATCTTAAAAAAGGGGGATGAAGCACTTAAAAGAAAACTTGTGAACTAAAGCCCTGCTTTATTTTTATATTGCAGGACAAAGTTTATTGCTTTAAGATTGCAGCAGATCCCCAGAGGGCCAAATTACAGCTATCAAAGCAAAACTAATGGGCAAGGTATCAAACTGCAAAAGCTCAATCAAGGACACAGTGTGAATGTCAAAATGCCCTATAGCATCTTCTCATTTCTATAGCAACGGCATGTCCCAGAACACACCACAGAACACATGTGTTTGTACAGGTATGTGTGTTTGTAACGTCCTTTTTAACCCTGCTCTTTACTTCTGATTTTATGATTTGCATACACACGACATCACCATATCCCAGTCCACCCACCCACACAGCTGTCTCCACCCCAATGCAACTAGAGCAGGACAATTAGTAATCCATCACCGCTGTTTACAGTCTGGGTAGTGGCGCTCTGGCGAAGGAGAGAGAGAGAGAGGGGAAAAGAGCCCGATAGAGAGAGGTGGAGAATTTGCTAAAAGGAGGGAAACAGTAGGGAAGGATTTGAGAGGCAAAAAAACAAACAAACAAACAAACAAAAAACAATGTGAGGGGACTGAAAAATAGAAGTAAACAAGGGGAAGGGGACAGCAGGGACAAACAAGTATTTTTTTTTATCCTGGTAAGCAACTTCTTCACTGTGTGTGTGTGTGTGTGAGTCCTGTTTTGTTGTTTTGAATCATTGCCGTACATGGGCACAGCACACCGAGAAGACTACGATTCACTGCTGCTGTAGCATGCCAAATCAGTAATCGGGCATACATGCACTTCCCCACATGCTTATTAATGGAGGGTGGGTGTGCGTGTAGGAGATGTGTGATGCCAGGGTGTCTAGGAAAAACATGGAAGTGCGAGCTTGTGAGGTTAGGGAGGTGGTGTGGCAGGGAAGAAAGGGGGAACAATGACAAATAAAGGCAAAGGGAAGAAGAGATGAAGGGATGGGTGAAAAGGCATCCCACTAGATGGCACTATTGTGTGGGGGATTTCATCTCTCCCTCCTCTCTCTGTTTTCTCCTCCTCTCCTCCCTTTTCTAGGTCTCTGTTTCTGTCTCATGTTGTCTCTTCCTCTCCAACCTCCTCTTCCCTTTTTCCATCTTTTTACCCCCCCAACCCCAACCACCACCTTTTTGTGTGCAGCATGTGTGATGGAGGCAGTTACACAGCTGGGAATTGAACACACAGAACTGTAGTGTTCCCTGAATCGAAGCTAGGTGCTTGAGACACCCAGAAAGCTTTTCCAAGGACAGTGTCTGTTTGTTTAATTGACTTCCACCAGCACACACACAGGAGCACGCATTCATGCTTACAAATTTGTACACACGTAAACAATTGTGAATAATCAGAAACAGGAAAAAAAAAAGATCCACACATGAAAGACTGAATCTGGCCCATTTTCTTGGAAAGAAAGGTGAAAGAGCGAGTGTGATGACGGCATAAATTATACTAATCGGAGAAGAGGTTCAATATCCGCCGAGATGAGACGAGTGAAAATGGGAGCAGGAGAGTGGGCGAGCCGTCAGTCTGTAGTGGAAGTCAAGTGTAGGTGAATGATCAGTGCAAAGGGTGGAAATCAAGAGCGATGGATCACTGATGCCAGGATTAACTGTTTTCTTGGGGTGTTGTGAGCGCAGTGAGTGACTTCACTTCGCAGATGATAATCAGCCCCCTGCACACTGTTTGATCTCGTTCCGAAGTCAGATCTTTATATAGCACAAGAGATGTGTTGCCACAGTGCTCATACATAGTCACATAATAATTACATTAATAATTAGTGACCTTCCATATGTTCTCTCTCTCTCTCTCTCTCTCTCTCTCTCTCTCTCTCTCTCTCTCTCTATATATATATATATATATATATATATATATATATATATACATACACACACACAATGGGCATGCCATTTTACCACAAATCTGTGTGCTTTTTTTTAATGTTGGTCATAACATAGTAGTAATTAAAACACATTAATTAGAATGGTTTAATATTAACTGACAGATTTTCATTCAGTATGGCTTGCCTGCAGATGACAAACAAAAGAGTGTTGAAAAAATGAGAATCCCTCTCCTCGTGCTCAGAATTGCTTGACGAGCAAGCATCGAATATCTCTTGCCACAGAATCCGGCAACACGAAGGAAAATATAGACTTTAATAAAGTAATAAAGTTTAACCTGCCAATACTGATGTATTATGGTGTTTGAAACGTATTTCCAGGTACCATTTTGAGCTCCCTTTTCATGTAGGGATGGCAGCTGGCCAGATATGAGTCAGATCCAAACTAAAATTAGTCCACAACTACTGGAAGGATTGATATAAAATTTAGTACCAGCATTCATTTTGCCCAGACACTGAATCCTTAACACTGTGGTGACTCCTGATCTTTAGCTCTTAGTGTTAATTAGCAAATATCAGCATGCTAATGTGGAAAACTCAACCATAAGACAAGCACCAAAAAGACAGACTATTACTTCCTGGATGATTTTCTTCTCTATTTTTTGCTTTTTGCTAGTGTGCTTGTCACCACTGGCAGTGTGAGATGGAACCTGCAGCCCATTCATATTGCACAGATAGTCCAGCTCCTACAGGGAGGTGCATTCATACGTGTCATCACAAGAAGGTTTGCTGTGTTTCCCTGCACAGTCAAGAACGTGGAGGAGATACAGGGAGATGGGCCATTACATCAAGACAGTCTGGCAGCACTGCACAAGAGCATCAGCTCAGCAGTGGGAATGCTAACTGCTCCTTTCTGTGAGGAGGAACAGGAACACAGCCCGAGGCTTATTATGAAATGACCTCCAGTGGGCTGCTCATGTGCATTTTTCCAACCAAGCAGTCAGAAGCAAAGTGTGGCTTGAGGGCCCATTGTCCTTTAGTAGGACCTGTGCTTGCACCATAACTGGAAGGTCTGTGTTGTTTTCACAGATGAGAGGAGTTTCACACTGAGCACATGTAACAGCAACGGAAGTCTGGAGATGCCATGGTGAATGTAATGCTGTGTTTAACTTTTTCCAGCATGGCTTGCTCAGCAGTGGCTCAGTGATAGTCACACAGACCTCCACATGTTAGCCAACATTGTGAGACCTTATGTTGCTGCAATGGGCTCAATAAGGCCTGCCTCATGTGGCCAAGGGGGTAGCAGTTCCTGGATGATAAAGGCACTGATGCCATTGAGTAGCCCTTGTGTTTCCCAGATCTGTATCCCATTGAAAACCTTTGGGATGTTATGTATTTGAAGCCACAAACTGAGCTCTCTGATGCTTTGATCCAGATTTGGGAAGAGATCCCCCAGAATATGGATCCACCTTCTCATGAAGAGCATGCACAGACATTGTTGGGAGTGCACACAGACACGTGGGGGCCATGCAGACTAATGGGCCACATAATGGCTCATGTTGGACCAGCTGAATTACTCAATGCATGCTCGTCATTGAAAATGTTCAAATTGAATTCATTTAAAAAGCTTGTGCAAAGTAAATGTTCCTTTAACTTTTTTGTAGTTAAAGTTAAAGTACCACAGGTGAGGGCCTTGAAAGAGAATGAGATATTTCACATACACAATAGTAATTCTTACTAAATATTTGACACTGACTGTTAAAGGAATTTTAATATTCAGTTGACAAAGGGTTGCTAACACCAGCGGACAGCTCTGAGAAAAGGTTTGTGTTAATGTAAGTCAAAGATACTTTTTATTGTATAACAAAGACACAAAAGAACAGGAAACACTCCAGTCAGCAATACATGTGCAAGGTCATCCCTGAAATTTCAAGTCATGGAAGGACTTTTCTTTCTTTCCATTCTTAAAGTCTCACAAGAGTACAAGCTGCCAATGCTCAGAATTAGCATCACTGATGTTTATTCTATCTCTAAAACGAGTGATGTTAATAACTGCACTATATAAGTGAATGATTCATATATATGTCATTGTCATTGTTTTTGTTGTTCTGTGAAGTCTCACAGTATGATACCACACACTGATCCTGTTGCAGCTTATTGATACTCTTGCCCGAGAAAGAGACTTTACAGGACTTCAGCCACCCATTCCCAGGAAACCCCTCCAGATATGATCCATTTACACCCGCATTTATTTCTAGTCATGGATCCATTCTGGGACTCTATCATTTTGATAGAGGATAAGGGCTGCGAGGAAACCCTCAGCGACAAAGCAGAGTAGTCCTTTGGCAAACTGTGTGTCTAGACATCTAATTCAAATATGACTGCATGAGTGATGGCTTTGCCCATGGATGAGATTGAGTGCAGGGGAGTTTTTTTTTTCTTTCTTCTTGCACTCCACAGAGTTAAAATTGAGGAATAAGCTCTGTGACAGATTCAGATAGTAGGATGAGATATTGTCAACAGCTCACAGGAATCCATATGTAAATATGTTTTTTTTATAGATATTTTCCCCCGATTAGAATTATCATTGAATTGGCAATCGCCCTTTTCAGCATCTCTGTTTTGCTAACTTGTTTCCCTCGCACTTGCTCTCCACCCTGCCACCCCCTTCACTACAGTGCCAAGTAAATTATCAGATTGTTTACGAACTGTAACAGAAACCTATTTTCAATTCACCCGCAGCCCTGAACCACATTGCCATTATGGGAGGATCTGATAAAGCAGTTCAGCAGAATCATGAATGTTAGAATAAAACGAACAACAACCCGTTTTCACTTCCTATCTGTGCAGCTGCGAATGAGACCTCGGTTCAAGTCAGTTTAATCTCCAAAACCTGCCGCAAAATTGCTTATTTTACTTGACTGGAGTGATTTTGGCCCTGGGGGCAAAACCTGTGCTAAAAAACATGAGCTGCATATGAAAACAGAATATGCTGTGAAGTTTGGAGTACTTGCAAGGTATTGGGACATCAAGGAAACTGCAAATACACACATTGCAATTTCAGCTCAAGTTTCGTGATTTGTATAAATAACTAAAAGCTAAAGTATCACAACTTGTAATGCTTTACGTGAACTGATAAACTGGTAAAATATCGTTAGATTACAGCTGTAACTCTGTAAAGGTCTATTTCCAGATTTCTTGAGTATGAGACATGATAAAGAATAACATATTTTCAGGGAGATGTTTGGATTTGGGGTATTATTTTGGGAAAACAAGAAGTTCCACCTGACATCCCTCAGTGCCATACAACAATATGGCAGGATTATCTCTTCTGCTTGTACATCTTCATAAAAAGGCAAAATTAAGTCAAATTATAATGATGGATCATAATATTCATATGGTGTGTCAAATAATAGTCATCATGGATGCTATTGGTGGAAATAACAGCTGTGTCATATGGTGTCTCAAATGTACAAAGGTCAAATTTAAAGTCTCGAATCAAAATAGCAAATCTCACACAGAGCACTTTAATTAAAATGCTTTAAATATGCAAGCCGCTTTGCAACCCACCTCCATCGCACCTCCTTCTTAGTGTGATTAATGCCTGCTTTGTTATGTGTGCAGAAAAGAGAGGCATATCCCCAAATACAGATTTAATAACCATTAGCTCTTCAATTTGATCTTGAATCATTCCACACAGTTTTTCTGTGTATTTCCTTGTTGCAACAATTTGCCAGCTTAAAAACTGAAAGCAAGCACTACTGTGTTTCATCGAGAAGCAAAAAGCACCTCTGAGTCTACTATTGCTCTGTTTGTTTATTTATTTATTTGATTTTTGAGGATTTTTATACAGGCTCCCATGGCCCTCTTGGTTCTTTTCTGGCAGTACAAGATGCCTTGTGGACACACTACGCTCACAGAAACGATGAAGCACCGATCTAAAAGTAGAACATTTACATAACACTTTGTCACCTTCAGTGCTGGCGCAAAGCAGGAGAAGTGCCATTGTCAAAGAGTCAGAAAGTAATCTGGACAACTTTAGAGTTTGTCAAGTGGCTCATTCAGACAACTTTCGAAAACTGTCGCTTTACAAGGGGCTGCTTTTTGGATGTTTGGAGGGGTTTTTTAAGTTAAGATGAGATGTTGTCATGTCTACCAACTTCTCTTTAAGGTCCCAATAACCTAATATGATTTTTGCTACTTTTAGAAGCAAAGAGAAAGCTTTCACTTTTAGTAAATGACAACTGGCGCAAAGCCCAGACTGCCTGTGGCCTGTCTGAGACCAGAGGCCTTTAAAAACCCGCCTCCTTCCTGAGGTTACATGCGCATCCACCTCCCTCGAGCCCTTTTTTCCTTTGACATAGATGCAGCTGAGGCATCGAAAATGTGCCCTCCTCTGTTGCATTGGACGCTAATCAAAAGGCAAGATGGGATTCAGTGCAACATCAGACTTCATGTAGCACTGTCAAAGGGGGTCAGTTTTGAAATATTTAACATTCTCAATCTTATCTAGCAGCACTAATTCAAATGTAATGTTTGCTCAGCTACACCCTATTTGCTTATCTTAAAGATTCAAGGCCTGCTCCCCTTATGCAACTTGAGAGGTAAGATTTCCTGGCATTGCAAATGACGAGCTGAGCAGACTGGAAAATATATATTTATATAAACATCACTGGCTCGTAAGTCTTACCCATTCATTATGCTGGCATGAATCATCACAGATACATTGGGAACGGCTGTTTCTTGAACCTCCTTATTTATTAATTTGTCCCACTATTCCTCTCATGCTCTCCTTTTCCCCTCCATGTCCCCTCCCCAGCAGGCTAAATACTCCTCTCTCCACAGAGTTGTAAGTAGCCCGCCTGGTCACGCAGGGTCAGCCTGGTTTGTTGATTTAATCCGTGTCCGATGTTGTCTCATCTCGTAGCCGGGCTCAAATGACTGCAGCGCCGCCCGACCGGACCTTTCCGTTCAGCTGCCTGATAACGCCTCTCCTTAGAGCCCGCCACTCCGATCTGATCTGAAAGCTGATGAGAAGCAGCCGCAGCGAGGCTACCGGTGTTTACAGGAGAAGTTTTAAGATCTGGCACCCAGCTAGGTGGAGTGAGACGGAGTCAAGCGGAGCAAGGTTCACACCGGAGGAGAATGTATCTCATCCAGCAGCTTCAAATACGGGTGAAAAAGCACTGCAGAGCACAGGGCTCTTATCCCAATAAAAACGATTACATTTGTCGTTAAATAGTAACCGATTGGTATTCCGATAAACTGATCAGCTCCCTCCCACCTCCACACGGCTGCCTTCTTCTGCAACCCCTCTTCAGAAATAATAAAGGAACGAGCTGTGTTTGTGAATTCCTACCGTGGAGAGATTCAAGGAGGAGCACTGAATTATGGGCACGCCGGTGCAGAATGAAAGAGCAGCTGAGCTCTCTGCGCCCAGTGAACAGAATTTGATTTATCTTTAATTTCACTATTTTTCTTTTTCTTGCACCTGACTCCTGGACAATGAGAAGGGCCTTGTGCCGCCTGCTGCAGCTGCAGGACAAGAAC
Organism: Mchenga conophoros; assembly: GCF_057382185.1. Taxonomy (NCBI): domain Eukaryota; kingdom Metazoa; phylum Chordata; class Actinopteri; order Cichliformes; family Cichlidae; genus Mchenga; species Mchenga conophoros. The sequence goes on along the minus strand of NC_140547.1, from coordinate 37,862,201 downwards.
TGCGTCTATATTGGCTAATAAGAATCCCTCGTCTGGCATTCATTTGCAAGGCATTCTCTGGATTGGCAACAAATTTTTGCACACTGAAAATCCATCTTCTGCATAGTTAGGTTCATTGTATTCATGCAAAACAATGTGTGTGGAGAAAAATATCGAGCTGATGCTTTTTAATAGAAAGAAAAAAGGAAAAAAAAATAGTAACGATCACAAGTGGAAATAAATGTATCTCCACTTACCATGTTCGGTGCGTGTGATATAGAATTTGTTAATGCTGCTAATTAGCCTCATTGGCTTATGCATGCTTCTTCAGCAGAGCCTCTGGCATTCCAAGTTTATCTCGCATTACAGATGCATGTTGGCATCACGTGTGCTAACGCAGTAACGCATCGCATAAGTAAATTATTCATTTTGCACTTGAGGTTGAAAATGGAAAAAAAAAGTATCATCAAGGTATCCACAGCTTTGATGGAATTAATAATCTGAGCATTTGACTTTGACGTTTGACTAAGACGAGCTATTCATAAGCAGGAAGCTGCCCAGTAGTGGCGCAGCCCGCTGGCCATTAAGCAGTTCCAGTGGACAAGAGGATTAAATGCCTTTCTCAATGGCATCTCACTGGCAGTTGTTAAGGGAGGACGGAGCATTAATCATTCAAACCCTCCATCCAGATTTTGCCCGTCTGTGGAGGATCTGAACTGGCAAATGTTTGGTCACAGATGCACTCAAGTCTATTAAAATGAATACCATTTCTTGAAGTTTTTCCTCAGGATTGTCACCATTCAGTGTAACTGCATGAGTAAAAAGCTCAAGTTCCCAGTTCTGCTTGAGTGTGTGTGTGTGTGTGTGTGTGTGTGTGTGTGTGTGTGTGCGTGCGTGCGTGCGTGCGTGCGTGAGCTAGTGAGAAAGAGAGTGTGTGTATCCCTTCATTTTGGTAATGGAAATGCTGGGAAGCCTTTAGTCGTTGCCACTGGTAATGGAATGAGAACATATGTATAATTTAAGGCTCTGCTACGGGCTCCCAGTGGAGCCAAGCACACACACACACACCCCAACGAACACACATACTCACAAGAAGCTTAATCACTGGCACTGTTTCTTCATCTGAGTGAGTGAAAGTGGCACTAATACAGCACTGGAGTTTGAGCTCTGTTAAAGTCTCACCAAATATCCCTCTATGCTTATTATTCAAGCAGTTGGCCTAGATGAGTCAAGACTACGTGGTAATAGTGTGAAGCGCAGGAAAAAAATTATAAAAAGAATAAATAAAGAGTTCGGCTTACTTTACGGGAGAGCGGGGTTACAGTAAAAGGGAAGGATTTGTAGACGCCTGTCCTATTGATCAGTGAGCGAGCGAGCTAGCGAGCAAACCCTCCCTGTTTCAGAAACGAGTGTTTTCATGCCAGGATTTTGGTTACAGAGAAATTGGTGCTGTTGTCACTTTGTTAGTGTGTGTGTGTGTGCTGTTTGAAACAGCGAGGTTCCATTAAGACCTTTACCCCCCCCACCCCCCCCCCCCACCCCAAAATGCCAGTGATGCCTCCTGGCTTCAAGCTGTAAATGCTTTGACTATATTTGACGTTCGCTGCCTTGATGCTTTTTTGGGATCCTTTTTCCTTTTTTACCCCACATCACCTTGTGTCAGTTTAAGTGTAGTCAAAGGAACATTGATATTTCTGTCGGCAGGAACGTCAATTTAGTGGTTTGTCTTTGTTCTGGGACCTCCCTGCCCTTCCATATGGACACACTGAAAGCCAGAGGTGTACTTTCCCAGCCTTCTGCTTCCCACATATGGAAGGGCGAGGAGAGCCACGACAAACCAGAGCAGGCATCGGCGGCTGACATGGCGATGATTAATTCAGACGCAGCGTGAAATGATGAGATCAGTTGAGCTGCCTGGATTGCGGATGAGTTTGACTTTTCGTGGCCTGTCTGAATGAACACTATACGTGATTACCCCTCCACTAAAAAAAAAAAAAACATTAAAAAAAAAGAAAAATTCCTGATTCCTTTCATATGAACGTGTTAAGCTGCACTTATCAATATTATATGACGTGCTGGTTGTTAAAAGTTATTCTGTTATGTTGCAGGCATCAGAGATCGAAGGGTAGGGTTCAGGAAGAAGTTAAAAAAAGAGATGAAAGTTGCTGAGATTTTCAGGGTGTCAGTGATTCTGCAAGTTAAGAAGCTTTTCAGGCAGTTTCTTGTTGGTAAAAATCTCTGTGACTAGCAGATAGTTAGTGGGATGTTTGCTTCTTTCTAGATAGTTTAGGAAGTAGGAGTCAGTCCAAATGTGGCAGTCGAAGCGTGAAGCCAGGTCAGGGAGATAACTGCAAAGTTTACAGTAAAAATGGTAAATGGTAAATGGCCTGCATTTGTATAGCGCTTTTCTAGTCCATAGGACCCCAAAGCGCTTTACACTACATTCAGTCATTCACCCATTCACACACACATTCACACACAGTAAACAGTAGTCTTCAACATTTGTTCTGACAGAGGCTTGTCAAACTTACCAGGAGTTCCCCTTAGCTCTACAGAGTGCTTTGGCATTTTATAGTTTTACAATTATAATTTTGGCTCAAACTCATGACTCATCAAATACTTTAAGCTCTGAATAAAAAGCTCCATTAAACTACAAACTGTATTCACGCAGCACCGAGCAGCATATATTGGTGCGAATAGCGAGCATTTCCCTCGGAAGATGGTGGCGAAAGAAATATGAAACATATAAGAGGGTCATTAGATTTTGATTCGCCATGCAGCACCAAATGGCAATTGGCAATGATCCCAAGCACGCTACAGATGCAGGAAATCATACCTGAATAGAAAAACACACAATGGAGCACTATCAGTCGTGGACTGGCCTCCCCAGAGCCTGGACTTCAACTTCAATAAAGCAGTGCTGGATCATCTTGATGGAGAACAGAATGAAAGGCAGTCCAACATCCAAAGAAGAGCTTTGAATGTCCTTCAGGAGGCCTGGAGAACTGTTCCTGAAGACTACTTAAAGAAATGACGAGACAACTGAGTGAGCTGTGTTTAAAGAATAAAGATGATCCTCCCAAATATTGACTTTCAAGCTCCTTAGCTTCTGCCTTGCATGTATGTTTGCACATTTCAATGAACTGCTCAACATATTTTCCATTTTCCAAGCAAATGATAAAAAACGAGAGGGTGGCAAAAGACAATACTGTAATTCTGCGAAATCTATCTAAGAAAACAACACATTCACAGGATGTCTTGCTTGTTATACTGATGGTAAACCCAGGACAATTGTAGAGAATAACCATTCAAACCTCAATCCTCAAATCCCTCAGCAGTCTGGAAGCATAGATTGTATTTTTAACCCCCCCCCCCCCCAAAAAAAAAACAAAAACAAAAACAAACAAAAAAAAAAAAACAAGACTTCTTGTATTTGAAGTATTTGTATGAGCGTAGCGTTTGAGTGATGCTTCCCTGAAAAGACATCAAGGAAGATATACTGTGTGTCTGCTTAAAAATATATTACCACCATCATTTGTGCACAAAAAGCTCTCCACATTGTTGCTCCATTTTGCCCTTTAATTGGTATTTGCCAAACGGCATTTCAAAACACATTTGACTGTCATATCATTAACATCCACTCAGTTTCCTTCTGTTTGTGTATGCAATTTGCATTTGATTTGTACCATCAAGCTATAATTTACGTGGGCCCCACTTTGTGTGTGTGTGTGTGTGTGTGTGTGTGCGCATCAGTGTGTGTTGCAATATGATGCAGACTGCCATGCGATGAGTCAGGACATCATAATGACTGTGTGGCATTGTGAAGAATGGTCTCCTGCTTTGCATCCCCCTCCCCCGCCCCGTCAAAACAGCTTCATTTCGTCTTGTCGCCTAGTTTGGAAGTCGCTTGCTTGGGAGTCAGCTCAGATTCCCGGCGGGAGTCAACAAAGAGGGACACTCATGTGGCATCTGACTGCATACCTTTGCTCTTTCTTTTTTTTTTTTTCATTTCACGTTTTTGCTTCTTTTCCCTCTTTTTTTTTGTTTTACAGCCGAGTGTAAGAATGCAATCATCGTGGCCGTTTCAGGCAGAGGAAGACAATTTGGTAGAGGAGAGAGAAGGTGCTGTCTGCGGCATGTTTATAGAGAGCTCTGCCAGATGACGATGGGGAAAGGAAGGGAGACGAGGACGGAGAGCAGAGAGTGGCAAGATGTGGGGGGTGGTGCAAGGGAGTGATATATGAAGTAAGGGCAAGACTGAAGGAAATAGACCAAGGTGAGGGTGGTGGCATCTCCTCCACAGCAACCCTGACTATGTCATTTCCTTCTGGCGCGTGCTGCTGTTGCTAACAGTCTCCCCCCCACTCACCCCTACTCACCAAACACACTCCTCACGCCCTCATGCAGTCACACAACTCCCCATCTACTCTTATTAGTCTGTATTCCTTCTCCTCCATGATGACAGTTGTCTGCGCTTACGTGTGTGCATATTTTTTTTCTTCCTACTTCCAGTTTTCTACTTCAATTTGTCTTCCACCCCCCCTTTCTAATAAAGTAAATGAGGATGGGAAATGGTGAGACTCAAGGTGATATTTCAGCAAGTCACTCCCCAGCAACAACGGTGCGGCGGCTGGACGCAAGCCTCAGAGTCTCTGAATGAAATGTGCACGTGCTGGATTGTGTATTACGAGCACAGGTCTGGAGCAGAGGCTTGATTTATATATTGGTTTGTAGGGATAGTTCCAGTGCTTACGCCTGAAAGCTAAGGCCCTTATTGGAAACTATAATATACTATGTATACTTTACACACATCTACTACACATTATATTTATGTGTGTGTGCGTGTGTGTGTGTGCTGTTTCTTTTTCTTTTTTTGGTGTAAGGTGTAATACTACTGAACACCAACCTTATTTAAAGGAAAGTTAAAAAAAAATCAATATGTTTGCAACAGCAACATCTGTGTTCACAATAGCCGTGTAAGACTTATGCTTCTGTGTCTGCTTAAAAGAAGCACAAAGACACGGAGGAGCTATTTCTACAGCTGGAGGAGAGGAGCCACATAATTTTGGGGGTGGAGGGGTGGGGGGTTGACAGTGTTCACAGGCTTCATGCACACAAGGGTTGAATTATCTATGGCACATACACTACATCTTCACACAAGCAGTTAGAGCCACACTAAGTGCTAAGTACCAAGCGGCTGTTGTGTAATAAAAAAATATCTATATTGAACCTCTACCTCGATATTTACCGCAGGTCCATCCCACTTTTTTTTTTCTTTTTTTGCTATTGCATTTTTGTTATGGTGAGGCGATTTAGTATCAGGTTGACTTTTATTATTCCTCAGGCTTGTGGAGGTGCAGAAGGAGTTTGCTGGGAGTTGATGCCAACAGCAACAACAACAAATTAAGAGTTTACAGTGCCCAGTTTTTTTGTCGTTGTTGGTTTGTTTGAGATGTGCGTTTTTATATTTGCAATTCATGCAAACTGCAGCACTTCCTTACTGCAAGAAGTGCAGCCGCCTGTGGTATAATGGTTTTTGTGGGTGTGGAGGGAGCCTTTCAGTTGAAAACTGTTGAAAACTTTCTATGTAGGGTCTGAAAAATAGTGGTAGTTTAGAAGAAATTTATGTTTCTTTTTTGGGGGATACAATTTGAGCTATCTTGGGCTTAGCTCTTGGGCAGAGTGGTGACCTGTCCAGGGTGCACCCTGCCTCACGCCCTATGGTAGCTGGTATGGGCTTATCTGGATCCCCCTACACAACCTTGATAAGGATAAAGGGAAGAGGATGGATGGATGGATATCTTGGGCTTTTATGCTTTACTTAGAAACTTTTTTTTTCTGTTTAGTTATTCAAATATTGTGACCTTTAATAAGCCTTTGGGTGTTTCTTTTGAACATGTGAACGTTCTTGAGGTTCTTTGCTGCACTTTATTCCTCAAAATCACAAAAGAGGGATTAGACTACTCAAAATGACTCCCGATCTTTTCTTATTTTAAAAACCTTTAAAAGGTACCTGGTGAAAGGATGACAGACATTTGTTGCCATACTCACATTGGCAATTACTTTGTGACCATTTGCACCCCCCCCCCTAAATTACCCACTATGGCCTTTCACAGCATCCTCTAATACAGTACTATAACACACATATACACACAATCAGAGAAGACGAATGCAGTTTGTTGTGTGGACATACTGTGATGTCATTTCACTCAGAACAATGTTTTCAGCAGTTTTCTTTGAAAGAAAACGCATTTTACGTATTTTCTTAAAAGTAGTTTTACATATTGATAGCTCTCGACTTTCATGCTTTTACTGCTTTTCTTCATATATCAATTTATTAAACCTATAGTGCGGAACCTTGTGCAGTTATTCTTACTGCCAGAAGGGGGACCCCAAACACTGTTGAACCATGTTTAAAACGTATGGTTCCAATGAGTATCATTCCATTTAAATCCAATCCACTTGTAATTTGGGTTTGCTCGCTTTCTGATATCTTTCCTCTGAACATCAAGTTTCTTTTTTATCTGGAACATCAAAAACTTGTTGTACGTTTTATTTTTTTGCACAATACTTTTAGTTGCTTTAGCCTACTGAGTTGCTACCTTTTCTCCCCTCCTCGCTGTTGGAAACCAAGTCATTGCTAGTTGATGTAAAATGCATCAAGGTTACTGGTGTGGCATTAAAAATTCTGCTAACTTCAGAATGCAGGGAGATGTACATTGCACTGAGATGCTTAATAATCATCACTGAAATAATATACACAAAGTACCCGCACACTTCAGGTTATTGCTGCTAATGGTTCGACAAGCTGCCAACGTTTTTTGTGTAAGAAAAACATCTTTTTCAGAAGAATTTTGGTTGGCTCTATTTTGCAGCGTTGCTTCAGGTCATTGGGGTTTGTGGGTATTTGTTTATGCACAGTTGGTCCCAGCACAGCACGCCATTCAGACTGATGTCTGGACTTTGCCTGGACCATTGCAACACCTTGATTGTTTTCTTTTTTAGCCGTTCTGCTGCTGTGCTTGACATCGTTATCCTGTTACATGACCCTATCTGTGAAGGTTTAGCTGTCAAACAGATGGCCTTACATTTGACTCTAGAATACCTTGGTATGCACAGGAGTTCATGGTCACCTCAGTGACTGTAAGGTTCTCAGGTTGGGAACCCAGGTGTAGCTGCAAACCCCTTCACCACAGTGCTTGAAGTGGTCTTCTCTGTGCAAAAAACATTTTTCAGGAAGAGGACGAGGGTGGCAACATTTTCAAACACACAGTACTTGTTCTGTCGTTTTCTTTTTTTTTTTTTTTTTGCCTGTCCCGTTTGACTCTTTTGCCATCAGAATTGTTGTCTAAAGGCAAAGAAAGATGCCCAACGGATTTACTTTACCAAATTGACCATCCCAGCCTTGCCGTAATGGTCCATTTGATTCACCTTTTATTGTTTCTTTTATTTTCACTTACTGAATACGGGACAGACTTGACTGGGGGAAAGAAGGGGAGAAAGAAAGAGGGAAAGAGAAACAGCTGAGAAGAGGGACGGGGGAGAAGGGCAAAAGACAAAAACCAACAGAACGGGCAGAGAAGAAAAAAATGCATATATCAATCACCTGGGTCACCTGCTGAGAAAGAAAAAAGAAAACAAGCAGAAGAGAACAAGAGCAACAGAACAAACAACATCACAATGATATATGGGAATATGACAGCAAATGCCAAATATTAAACATCATTGTGCAGCACATAAGATCAACAGAACACAGTGTGCTTTGAGGTAGGAGCCAAAAAGGGTGTAGTTTGTGGGTGTGATCACCCGTGTGTACACCTGTGAGCATGGGCGTGCTTGTTTTTTGTTTTTTAAAAGGTTCCTTCTTGTAATAATCTGCTAGAGGGTGTGGGGGGGGGCCACAGCCCCGTCCTCCAGGGCATGAAGCAGGTATGGAGGAGGCCCCCAGAACACAAGAGACCAAGGAAGACCAACAGAGGGGCAGCCGCGCCACTGTCCCAGAAAGAGCTGAGGAGAGTCCCAGATGAGGGCTCACTCAGCAGCTGCGGAGCAGAAGCCAGGGGGAGTTGCAGTGACGCGCCCGTGAGCTCCGCCGGCAGCCAGCCGCGCCTGAGTGACCGAGCCCCAGGCCGAGAGGCCGGGGGCACCCCACCTCCGAAGTGGCCCGAGCGAGCCCCAGGCTCCAGGCCCCGATAAGCGGCCGCCAAGGAGTGAGCCGGTGTGTACCTGGACGCCCATCCCCGGACACAGAGAACCACCAACGCACCGATGTCTGAGGGGGTCCGCCACTGGCAGGGGAAGTGGTGGTAGGGGGAGATAGGCCTCCAAACCTTGGAGGGCCTGAGATGTCCCCAGAGAGGTGGCGCCTGACACCCAACCTGACATATAGACACAGAAATACAGGCACACACAGATACAAACATCCATTCCCACCCTCATGCTCTCATATGCACTTACTCCATACTCAACCAACGTGGAGACAGACATAAAGAGACGCTGTATACACGATCACACTCCCCAAGCGTACTCTACAAACCGGGTCTAGGTACCCTTGCCCCTGGAGGGGGGAACTGCACCCAGACCCAGGTGGTGTTACCCTTTTCCCTGCGGTGGAGGGAGGCAGACCGCCCCGACTCCGCAGCAGCAGGAAAGCCCCACACTCCAGACCGCAGTCGGACGGCCAACTCCTCCTCCTAGCCCCCCCGCTCCAGCAGGTCGCAGAGAATGGGGGTGAGAGAAGACTCCAAACCTCCCTCCACCCGCTCATTGTAGTGTTGATGCATTTGTGTTCTAAGGTGCATTTAAAACCCAGGAGGGCATGGAGCTACCTGCCAGAGAGCAGCAGGTAAGCGCATGGTCCCTCCTGCTAGCCCTCAATGTCTACGTGTATTTAAAATTGAGAGGTGGGCAACGACGCCAGGGGTGAGGTATACACCCTGATGGTACTTTGGATTCCGTGTATCGTGCCCACCCCCAAGATCCTATATGTATGTGTAATGAGAGTGTGAGTAATGTGAATGTCTAAGTTGTGGGATAAAATTGAGGCAGAGGCAGCCAGAAGGGGACGGGGGGGGGGGGGGGGGGGGAGCCTCCTCTGCACCCTGGTGACATACCCCTACTCCAAGGTCCTGCATGTGTGGGTGGTTGTGGTGGAGCGGGAAGAGGGAGGCAGCTGGAGATGGGGAGGGAAGGAAGGGAGGGTCAAGTGACCCCTCCCTGGGGCCAGCTCCCCCGCTGACCCCAGTAGGCACCCCCATACTCCGCGACCCGCCAGGGAAAGGGGGCCCAGGCCCATCCAGACCGGGGCCCAGTGCAGCAGCGCCTCCCGGCCCCACAGAGCCCGTGACAGTCCACCCAACCCCACCACAGAGAAAACTGCACCCACCCCACCATCCACTCATCTTCCAGACTACATAAGACAATAAACACCCAGGCTGAGATCTTCCTCCACCTCTCCTGTATCTCCCCCTCCTGCAGAGGGAGCTCCTGAGGAGAGGAAAGCTCCTGCAAGATGTGACAATCTCCCCCACCAGTTGAAGAGCCCCCCAGGTGGCTCGATGCACCGGCGGCACCCTGCTCCAGGGCTGGGCCCCCATGCACCCACCCACCCACAACCCCGGCAACACACCAACCAGGACCCAAGCCCCCGAGGCCCGGGTCCCAGCCCAGAGACGGAGCGCCCCCAGAACCTCACGCCCATCCCGGACCCACCCAGGGGCAGCCAGGCTACCAGGTCAGTAACCCACGTCCGTCAGCACAGACCCTCCCCTAGCCCCGCTGCACGCAGCCGCGAGGAAACAGTCACCTGAGAGCCAACAGAGCCCCTAACCGGACATGACCGCTACCCCAGGTTGAGCCCCCCAAGGAAGATGCCTCTGTTCTGTCGTTTTCTAATTGTATTGTCTTGAACTTTAACATTTAACATGCTAACAGAGCGTGCTTCAATGTTGAGAGCTACAAGGTTAGTGACTGCCCAAACTTTTATAGAATCACTTACCCTAATAATTAGTTAATGAAATTTATTTGCTTTGCAGTACATAGCTGCTAATTACCCTCTTAATTCCTATGGTGTGTGCATGTTTTTTTTTCTCCAGGTTTTATGAAAATCGTCTTTTTTACATGACTCTAAGTGAACGAAGTCCCATACACCAACCTCAAAATTAATCACATTATGCTGTGACATTGCAGTTACGCTTCGCCAACTCCCACTAAGGTATCATCTGGACAATCTGTCCACACAGACAGGTTTCAACACTAACTAGTTCCCATTAGCATTGCAAAAATAAAGAAAAACATTTTCTCCCACAACTTCAAAATGCTACATAATAACATCAAACAGTTATTGTCTTTGTCCTTGTCCTTGTACTCTTAACCAGCCATGTACAACAGTGCTTTTCCGGTGCCTTTTTTATTTTCAGCAGGCAGTTATATGAACAGGCATGCACCAAAACAGCAACTATCACAGTATCCTGAATGAAAGGTCAGTGCTTCCCTGTGACTAAAATTAGCCACAGCCCTGTGAGTCACATCACTTTCCAGACAATAAATAAAGAAATAAAGAAATGAAAGAATCTCCCCTCTGCATTTATAATTTAAGCTAATTCAGTCCTGTAAAAAATAACGTGTAATATATTTATTTGTTTAAGATAAATTAGGGAAATACAGAAACCATGCAGGGGATACACTGTAGAGAAGAATGCAACAATACATGTTACAAATGGAACATTTTGAAGCAATTTTGAAGGGAGAACCCGACATCTCAGCGGAGTTGATGGGCTTTTAGTTGACATCCAAAGTCACAAACAGTTGCAATTCAAACTTTTTGTCCACCTGTCGTTGAAATGTTGTCTTCACTTTAGTTTAGACCAGTGCCATGTGCCCCTGTGTGTATGTGTTTGTGCATGTGCATGTGTGTGTTTTCAACAATTATGTAATCATTTGTGATTTTTGGACCCCGGCTGCTTTGGCTGACAACCTCTTGCTAAGAACAGCGCTCTGAATTCTTCCCCTCCAGGGGGCAGGTTGGCTGTGAGCTGGCTTTAACCGACCGCTTCCATGAGTCCCATGTCTGCTTGTATCCCAGTCAGGCTGGCTCACACACACATCCCCAAGGAGATGCACATTTCTTCTCAAACATGCACAACCGCAAAAAAAAGTCTAGAAAACTCCACCACGCACTGTTCTGACATTTGTGCATGTCCTGAATAACACATAAACAAATACCATGGAAAAGCACCATCTAACCAACAGCACCTGTATATATACCGGATATATGTATATATGTCCCACTAATACCTGTATGTTTAGGTGGACCTTATCCACATATCCACATAATTAGAGGCAAGTAATCCAAGTAATTTGCTGATACCGCAAACAAACAGCTGTCCTATGACACTTGCCCTATCTTGATTATGTAGAATAAAACACATACATATAAGTATAGAAACTGTTCTTTCACATGCTAAAACATCCATTATAAGCCCATGAAGTCATTTGTAATCAAGTAGCTACTAGCTGTCAAGGAGGTGTTTTTTTATCATCTAGACATTGATAAACAACTCCTTGTGGCTGTGTAACTGCTTGTCAAATTCACAATCTTTTTCTAATCTTGACCAAATAGTTTTGTTGCCTAAAACGACCTGTTCCCGTCCCAGAGTGTCGAATGCGACCATTTTATCAAAGCCACTAGTGTCTCAGAGATACACGCAAGGTGTCCTTTGGCATTTGTGTCTAGACGCGCAGGCAGTGGCACCTTGTAAATATTTAATACCCTGGAAGTTAGGATAGACTCCTAAACCACCAAACAAACAAAAGTAAAGTCCAGAAAGAACATAAAACTAAGTGATAAAGATAATATTCCCAAATATGAGCAAAACTCAATATTGCTGGTCAAAGCTGTCTGATTTATGGCTCCATAAGAACTATTAATGCGTAAAAAGCCTACTAGTTGGTGAGTAAACTGGCAAATGAGGGGTATCTATGGTCTCATGGAATGTATGTGTTTAACATGAACTAATTTAAACTGTGGTTCTTTTACTTCTACTTTTAAATCCTTTTTTATAATCAACTTTTAAATGTGTGTGCCTTCTGGTGATATTTACAGCATAATTCATTTTAGAGCTTGAAACAAGTTAAGCAGACTTAATGTTTTTATTTTCTTTTATTGTTTGTTTCTCAAAAATAAGAACAAAAACAAGCCAAAACCAAATTATCTTTAAATGGTTTTGTTTCATCAGCATGTAGCCTGTTAAATAGCCCTTCCATGGTTGGTAAGCCTGCCTGGGGTTACAAGCCATTTACACTGTGGAGGAGTGTGAAAAAAAAGATGTGTTTTAGCACACTAAAATCCCTGCTCCAGCTTACAGAAGAGGTGCTAAGTATAAGCTTTAATACTTTGACGTCTCCAGCAACTCTACCTTAAACCAAGGCAATTTTATGATTGCAACATTTAAAGTAATTTCCAGCGGTGGATCACCGTGATGTCCCCTATCTCTTGTTGGTAATGACGCTGTGGTCCACAGTTGGACAGGTAAACGAGTGCATGCATACCGACACACTCAGACAAATCCATGTGGACTCATCTCACAACACACTTTTCCTAACAGTGCGAAGGCTGAACCAGCCTGGTACAAAGAAAATTCATATATGCAAAATCCACCTAACCCCCATTCACGCACACATATATTCTACATAGACGGAGCAGTACACATTTGCATGATTCTTACATAAACACAAAAACACACACACACTTTGACATTTAACATGATGAAATGACAGAGGAGGGAGGGGAATGTCAAGCACAATAGACGTCCTCTCGCGTTTGGGCCTATTTTATGATCCATGCTGACACATCACGCATCTCCGTAGGTATGTCATTTGTAAAGATTAGATTGTGTTTTGGATGATTCTGGAGGGCACGTCCAATAGAAAGAGAGGAGGAGAGGAAGGGAGAATATAGAAGGAGACATACGTGGCAGAGAGCAGAGAGAAAGACAGAGAAACAGAGACCAGGGGGAGAACGAGAGAGGCCGAGGCAGAGGAGAGATCATTATTTGGCATGTCCAGCAGTGAAGCAGGCAGCTTGTGTTTGTATGTGTGTTTGTGTGAGTGTTTTCTGGGCATGCAGCTTCTACCGTTCCCCTCAAAGTCCTTTTCAATAATGTAAATGTCCCTCACTAGCGGGCCCGTCTCCGCTCTGTGCTTAATTGTTTTTGGCCTGTTATGCCTTTGCTCCCTCGCAACTGTGTCAGTTGCCTGCTCTTGTTTACTTTGCTTGTGTGTCTGCGTGCATTTTCCGCATGCACCAGTGCATTGTTTAGTGAGTGCGCGTGTATATGCGTGTGCAATTATTAAAGTCAGTGAGAAAATGATAAATCGCCAAACTTAGCAGTAGCATGAGGGGACTGTGAAGTCCGCAGTAGAAGCAAGCACATGGCCAGTGCAAATGACAGTGACAACAGGAGCTTTGCAAAAAAAGAAAAAGAAAAAAAGAAACAAGAGACAGGAGAACAGTCTGTGCCAAAACCAGAGACTGGGTTGCATGCAAAGTGCAGAGAAAGTATAATAAGGTAAAACGAAGAAGTGGTGAAGGGAAAAGAGGAATAAGAAAGAGGAAAGCAGGGGAAAAAAACAGGGAGTGCAGGAATGTGAACAGCAACATGAGAAAAAAGAGGAAATAAATGGTGGAAAAGACAGAGAAGCGTACAAGGAGACAGGAGACATTTTTTTGGCGTATATGCCGCAACCCCTCCCTCAAACACGCAGCACTAACGCACACCCGACAGACAGGCCTCCCTGCGGGTTGTTAGCCATGCTTGCAGAAATACAGCTTCATTTCTGTTGACAGCCGGAGGAAAATAATTGGCCGATAACAACTCATCAGAATGCAGGCGATATGTATGATTTTCTCACCCAGTTTTATCTGAGACAATCAGCAGCAGTGTAAACAACAGAACGGAGGAATCGTTTCATTTCTGTCGGGGCGGCGTCTGGAGTAAAGTTTGGATTTGTCTACAAACACAAACGCACGCACACACATTGATTTTATAGATTTTCTTTGTCTGGGTGATTGTTGGATGAGGTAGTTCACTTTCACGCACACCCAAACAAAGAATGTTGCTCTTTTATTGCACGAAGCACAGTTCACTTTCTGGAAACTCACATGGTACTTCGACATCATTTGAAATGTTCCAAATATTACGCCAACTGGAACTAAAGGTCGGCTAACAAACTGTTAAATGTGCGTTTCAGTCTTTGATATTTGCCTCGGTCATTTTTCTCACTGTTAATACTTGGAGTCAAATAACATTCACAGTCAGCAAAGTGTCAGGGTGACTCATAGATGGCCAACTGCTGTGAAAAGCTATTCATTTCACAACAGTTTGTTGCTTGAATGTTTTCGAGGTATGGTTGTGCAAATGATAGTCATTTGTCTCCATAATGAGATGCCCAAAAAATTCATTTATATCTGGGGCGTTGTGGGGGTGGGGGAATCTAAACATTTGACGTTCTTGAGTTCTCGTTCTTGACTTTGTAGGATGTAATTGAGGCTCCTTTGCTTCGTCCCATCTGAAATCTGACAGGCTGAGGAAATTAGCACTCCATCTCGGACTGAAAAGTCACATTGGTTGGATGTTACTCACATTTCTTGCAACTCCCACTTTGGAGATGATTCAGTCTTGTATAATTTTACCAGCTCATGGGTTGCTAGAGACTGCTCCTGGGCTAAGAACCTAAATTTGAGTAAAGCTTAAAGAGAAAAAAATCTGAACAAGAAGCACTCAGAGAGCGCAAAACTCCGCCAAGGAAGCTGGCTCTCCAGGCAGTATTTACTTCAAAGGGAATAATATTGTACATATTCATTTTGCTTTCTTTGTTATTTTTCAATTACTTTAATAAGTTCATAGTACAGTAAAAACAAGTGCAAAGTGCAGGCTTTTATTATTTACCCTGTTGAAACCCATTTTAATATACTTAACATAAAAAGCTCTTGAAAAATCAGATCTTAAAGAACTACCATGGCACTCCAATAAAGTACTCACTTTTTCCTAGGGTTTTCAAAAGTAGAATGAAGGGCAGAGCCTTCAGCTTTCAGGACCCTCTTTTGTGGAAGGAAAGTTTTAGGCCTAAACTTACTTTTAAGTTTAGGCCTAAAACTTTCCTTTTTGGTAAAGCATATAGTTAGGGCTGGATCAGGATAGGCTGCACTCAGTATGAAGAGACGACTGAAGAAGAAACACTCTGTGTGGGTTTATACACTACTACTATATTTAATCATTTCTAATCATTAAACTCTGGCACCTCCAGCTCAGGATGGGGCAGCTAATGGCTGAGCTGGAGTTAAAATTGAGTTTTTCCTTCCCACTGTTGCCAAAACACTTGCTCATAGGAGGTTTTCTGATAGATGGGGTTTTGTCTGTATTATTGTAGGGTCTTTACCTTAAAATATGAAGTGCCTTTAGGTGAAATGAATTGAACTTTAAGTATAATTATTGTTTGTGATTTTTTTTAATTTATGTGGATATGATACATGTGTAGCAGTCATTCCACTGTCTAGTAAAATGGTTTATCCGTTGTACTTATTTGGGTAGTCAAATTTATATGTATTTAAAATGTTATAACCATAACAAAGTACTGATATGATTAATCAGCAACACTCAAAACGTATCAGTGTTGCATAGATATTTCAAATGTGATATTTGAAATCTTGATACAGTACTTTCGATATGTTGAGAATATACACAGCTTAACTTTTGTTTACTGATGTCTTATTTTACTCCCGTCAGTCTTCCTGATAACTGGACAGCTACTGCAACTGTTTGCAGTAAAATTGCCAACCAATTAGCCGTGACTCTCAAATTTCCAACCAAGCGTGGTCATCCTTGCTACACTTTGAGTAGCAGAGCAATGACTGCGTCCCCTCTAAAACAGCAGTATCTTTCCTATTAAAGGCAGCCCATCCACCCTACTGAGTAGCTCTCATAAGTGAGTGACCTGTGCTAATTCTGTTTCTCCAAGCTGTTCCTATTTAACACCAAAATCTGTCTTCTGGGTACCATTTGCATTGGGAGCATATGGGATATTGAAGCCAAAGTTGTTACATTTAGATGTATAGTCAAAGGAGCTTGCAAAGAAAAGCGTCTGGACTTCTTTAAGTTGCTTGAAGACGTTTCACCTCTCATCCGAGAAGCTTCTTCAGTTCTAAGGTCAAATGGTGGAGAGTCCCAGATATAAACCTAGTGGGAGTGACCCCCACAGAGGGACAAAAGGACCCCCTGATGATCCTCTAATCACCTGAGCCAAGGTGTGAAATTGGGTGTGGGACCCAATCAGCCAGAGTTTCGGGTGTGTTCATTGTGAAACCTGGCCCCACCTTGTCATGCGAATTCCTGAGGTCAGATGGCCCAGGATGTGAGTGGGCGTTAAGGCGTCTGGGAAGGGATCTCAAAACTGGATTATAGATGGCAGAGAGTTGGTGTCGTAAACCCCAACACCAAACAGCCACTTCACAAGCGCATGGCACAACACAGAAGAGCCACCTCCACAGGACAAGACTCAGCAGTCCATCTGCATCTTAAGGATAAAGGACACTCTTTCGAGGATGCCAATGTTCACATTTTGGACAGAGAGGACAGATGGTTTGAAAGAGGAGTGAAAGAAGCCATCTATGTCCACTGTGAGCGACCATCTTTGAACAGAGGCGGGGGTTTATTTACCTGGATGATTGAGCATGCATTAAGAAAATGTAACAAATACTGTAAAGAATTACTTTCTCCTTGTAGTAGTTAAGTAACGTACTACATTACTTTTAAGAAAGGTCTTCTGTGAAACATGTGTAATACAATAGTAATGACCCCAACATTGAAGAAGGAGGCATTCACTGAAGAAGGGAAGAAATAAAACTACAAGATGTACAAAGTTTGAGCACACAGCATGCAACTAATTTGTCCTAATGTAAGGTCTTTGATACGCTGCTTAGTAAGGGTGGTTACTTTCAATGACTATCAATACCCATCCCTAAGGTTAAGACTAGTGATGGTGGTGGTGTAATGGCATGGTGTGTTCACGGCACACCTTGTGTCCCTTAATACCATTTGGGCATAATCTGAACTCCACAGCCCAACTGCTGACCACGTCCAGTCCTCTAAGACCACAGTGTACCCATCCCCCGATGGCTGCTTCCAACAGGATAACATGCTATGCCACAATGGTTAAATCATCTCTGACTGGTTTCTCTTGAACAATGAGTTCACTGAACTTAGGTAGCCACCACAGTCCACTAGCCACACCTGACTAATAGCCCATCATTCCACACAGCACTGTATCTGAAAGATATATTATTACGTGGTCTACACTGGAAGAATGCAATAACCTGACAAAGAAACACTGAGAACGGTCTTTAAATGCAGTTGCTGCCCATATCAAATCAAGTAAAAGGAAAAGAAAAGAAAAAAGAAAATTCAAAGAAATGCAATTTCATTTACAGTTTTCATGGGAAAAGGTGTCCTAATGAGGAGAGCAGTTTCTCTTGATATGTGGGCATATTTAAGATGTGGAATTATATGACAAGGGGATGATGTGGAGTAGCTCAACACTAAGGTTCTGTAAAAAGTACTTTGATACAGGAATTGTAATTACTTTATATATTTATTTATTGTTTTTTTCATTTCTTGAAAGAATCCCAGCACTGCTTGTGGCTGTTGGTATAAACAGCACAAAGATTGTTGTTAAGTAGCTACAGCTCTATTGTTTTCATTACAGTTAAAACATTTTGGAAAGAATGAAACACAAACAGTGAGAACATTTTTTCAAGCATTTGATATTAAGCTCATAGCTTTTACAAATTGCTCATCATGGTGATGGTAATCCTGTGCAGTCATTTAATTAAGAATGTATACAGCCTGGCCAAAAGCTGATATATCAGCTGAAATATCAGATATCTGCTGCCTGTCTGCACCTTTATGCAGTCCCTCTAGGCTGAAGAATTGTAAAATGTTATTATTTATTTAATTGACTAAATATCTACTTTATCACCAAACATTTTTCTGATTAGCTGCAAATGACCAGTGATGGAGACATTTTTCAAACCCTTCCTTTAGAAAAAGAAGCAATAAAATCCTATGAAAACACCTTGGTAATGTAAAACTATTATTGTAAAATTGTGCATAAAATATCAATCATATTCTTTACAGATTATGATGCTAACTTTCATATTTTATGTTTCCAGCTGCTGTTTTGTCAGGATCTTTGAAAAAAAAATCAGTTGTTCATAAGCTCCGGCATCATCATCTGAATTAAAAGGCTTGATCAGCATGTGACACGGTTAACTGTCAATAGGGAGAATCAACATGAATGAAAAATGTGGGTGGAGTGTTGGCAAAACAGCTGGTTAAATGTATTACATTCAGACAGTCTTATAGATGCTAATCTAAAAGTGCTGCTGAGCCGGCACCTCTTCAACTTGCCTAATTTATGAGACCAGACATGGTCAGGCCAGCAGTCCCCTCTCCATCATCGTCAAAGTTTTCCTTGCTGATGTAGTAAAGTGTTATTAAGTACTTTTTCAAAATCCTTCCCCTCTACATCACACATGTTGGCCAAGGTGGTTAGCAAGATTAAACTCATCTGTTACAATGCTGAATCACTGAAGCTTGTTTACTTGCTGATGCTAGCTGTATTTCCACACAAGCATGGCCAGTAACTGATCTCAGAGCAGTGAAAGCAGACAATCAGCAGCTTGCCTCACACTTTGATCTCTCATCAGTTTTTAGTCACAGACCAGCGGCTATGAGGCTGACTATAGCTAACTGCACCCGCAAGAGGGCAGTAATTTAAAGGCTGGATGAACATATTAATTGACAGCTAGGAGATTCGACAGCGCTGTCTGAAATGAAAGGAGAGAGATTGTTTTCTTTGGTACGTTGTAATTCGGGGCTATTTTTAGATTTGAAAAGGAAAGCACTGCCTGTCTTGCTTGTCCTGATTCAACCATTTAGCCATGTTAAAGTTTTATAAATTGTCCACCAGAGCACACTCTGCAAATTTGCTTTTGGGAACACGGTTGTAATGCAATAAATCAGGCAGACTTGGGCAGAGAGTGAATAAGGTGTTCAAGACTTATTGTGACAATAAAATAAACCCATTCTTAAACTGCGTTGTCATGCGATCCTAGTAAGGATTTATAAATAACTTCACCTTATAAATGTGTAAATGTATCTAATTGTGTTAAAGTGTTAATGTTTGAAAATTTTGTGCGTCTGAAAGAAAACAAATGTGGCCAATATATCAGATTATTATTCTTAAAGATTCTACATCAGTTGAGCTCTATTAATGCTCACATTTGTTGTAGTTGTTAGAAAATAGACTTTAATTTGACCACTCCCCAAGTTTAGGTATGTTTCATTCTGGGCAGTTCTACAAAACTTTTACTCAAACTGCTTCCAGACACCTGCAATGTACAAGATTCATGTTCCAAAATATTTGTTTTAGATAGCCAAATAAATTCTAAATGGTCTATCTTTTACAAGTCAGAATGCTGACAGCAGATGGGAGAATAAAGCATTTGATTAAAAAAACGAGGGTACCATAAAGTGTTAATGTGCTGACAGTGTGTTTGTAGAGCAACAAACTCTCTGAGCAAATGTTACCTCATCTGTCAGGTACATTAAAACTGGCAAGTTATGCTCGCAGATGATACATCACAAGAGATTTATTCTCCCCATCAGTGCTCTGCCTTACTAATAAGTCATTTCACACCAGTCGCAGTCTTTGCCCTTCTCTGTGCATCTGTAATGACACCTGCCTAGTGACTAAAGCTTGAAAGGAGGATTACTACCAGCCGTGGTCAGTTTTGATGCATCAGCACTTCCCGACAGCGGACAGCGCTACCTGCGCACACCTGCTGAGCTTACCTCAATTACTGTAACTGCACGCATATATGTGTGAACTGTCAGATCACTGCTCCTTTCTTTGCCTGACAGTAGCATGTTGGCCTGCCCTCTCACCGGGCTCATTTTCTCCCTTCACTCTGCGTGAAGGCCATCTTCTGAGGGAGGGAAGAGACAGACAGGACGAAGTGAATCAGAGGGAGAGGCAGAGCGAGCAGTGAGGGAAAGGATGTTCTTTCTTTTTTTTTTTAAGAAATGGAAACTGAAACAAAAGGCAATACCTAAGGACAAAAAGGGAGGTTGTTAAAAGAGAGTGAGCAAGCCTGAGAAAGAAAGACGAGCTGCGAAAAAAACAGACAGAGAGAGAAAGGGAGAGAAAAAAACAAAGATACGAGAGAGGCTTGTCTGGTTTGGCATTAAAGTTATTTGTAGTTTCTGGATTATCCTTTAAACACACATCTCAGTTCAAATGACTGACTGTGGCTATAATCTTTATGGTCTTGCAGTGAGACTGTGTTAAATGGAGGGAAAGCAGAATGTAAAGTTTATAGCACCATTAACTATGAAATAGATATATGCACAGGTTGAATCCACCATATACAATTGCGGGTATGTAAACAGCATTCACTCTTTGCTTTGCACACATTCTGTACAAGTTTTAGGACTTCAAACAAAACAAAGGGATGTTATTTTTTCTTCCTGCCTGCTGCTCTGTCTGCTTTTACAGAAGCTGTCAAAGCCAGTGCTGCAGAGGATTAGGAACACTATAGATCTGTAATACATCACAACGGGCCTGAGCAAATAAACAAATTGGAGAGAAAAGCACTGCACAAAATACTTGCCAGGAACTATTTATCAAAATTTCCCATGGCCTGTTGTCTCTGACCTATAAGAGCGGCTTCTCCCTTTTCTCTTTTTGTGCAGAGAAGAATACCTTATAGATGCAAGCTGACACCACTGGCATATAGCCTCCAAGAAATTATAGCTCAGCGCTGTACTCCACGACTTTTACCAACTTGTCAGTAATAGCTATTATCTTGTGTGACGGCAGCAATGTCCCTGCTCTAAGGCATGGATAACTTCCAACATAATTGACCTCTGTTCTGAGGTTACATCTTTTACTTTCTCCTTACACCAGTAGCTCATCTCGTCTTTGCGCCACAGACTGCCGGTAACCTATACGGACATTTGTTACCATGGCAGCGAGAGGCCATTCCTTGACTGTTTTATTACTTGTCGGGGGTGAGGAGCACTCTACATCAGGCCCTTGTCCCTGAGTGTGTACCTTGTCACTGGCGTCCACTTCACCTTTGCGCCATTTGAAGTTGTTTAAGTTTGGAATTTATTTTTTGTTTTTGTCAGCCTTTTACTTGGTGTTTGTGAGGCTTTGTAAGGATATCAAAGAGAAACAGTACTTGCCATGAATTTCTGTGAGAGAAAAGATGACTTTACTCCTCTTATGGTGTTCAGTTCTCATACTGACAAATATTAATGATATTATTACGCTCTGAACAATCGTTAGCCTAATATGGCGTGGGTGACCTCTTATAGTTATATAGCAAGTTAATTTGCCCACAAAATAAAAAGAACATTATTGTACTTTTAAAAGTACACTCTATTTGGTGTGGTTGGTGGTATCTCTAGAAAATGGATTAAACTTTTACCAATTTTATGTTCATACTTGTTTATGCAAAGCAAATTTCCATGTGTAATGGCCATCCTTCTTCGTTTTGCAAACTTTCCATTTTTAAGCCATATCAATGTTATGGTTAACACTACAATAGTTTTCTGAAGGTCTAATGTGCGTAATTGGAAGAGAGGTTTGGTTTAATTTGATCCCTGTAAATGACCATGGCACACCCGGTGACATTAACATGCTTTGTAGCATTCTTTATTGGCCCACACACGCCTTCCTTCCCAATACACATAGAGCTGCAGCTCTCCTGCTGCCAGCTCACCATTACCACAACAACAACCCCAACCACAGGACCCAGTACAATATTTAAGTCAGCACTGTTGTATTCCCATTATGTAAAAATGTCATTTTTACTTAGTCATTGTTATAATCCAAGACACTTGCAAAAAAAAATTCTCATTGTGGGGCACCCTGCATTTGGTATTTGTGGATTGATCTGGGAAGCTAAGCTAAAACATCTCCTCTGTTTCATAGAAATAGACCACTTTCTGTTAGATACTATAGGTTATGTGTATACAAAAATCGACGTATGCACAGTTTTCAACCCTTTTGAAGTCCATATTTGGAAGAAAAGGTTGAAACCACACAGCTGGTCAAGAAGGCTCAGCAGCAGCTGTATTTTGTGAGGAGGCTGAGGAAATTTGGTATGTCGGCCAAGATCCTCAGCAGTTTCTACAGCTCAATTGTGGAGAGCACCCTGACCAGCTGCATCACTGCATGGTACGGTAGCACTACTGCTATGGACCGCAAATGCCTGCAGAGAGTGATAACAACCCCGGAGAAGATCATCAGAACTCCACTGCCCTCTCCGCAGAGCATCTACCATCCAGAGGAGAGCTGTCTCCATTCTCAAAGACCCCACACACCCCCAACATGGGCTGTTCACACTTCTGCCCTCGAGTCGAAGGTTTAGAGGTATGAAATCCAGAACATCCAGACTCACTAACTCCTTCTTCCCCACTGCCATCAGACTCTTGAGCAGCTGACCCATTTTGAACAATAATAATAATTTTTTTTGCACGTCTGGTCATCTTACATAGTAAGCCACCATATTAAGCTATAGCTCTTTTGCACATATCTGTTTCAAATCTCCATATTTTGCCTCCTTTTCTGTCTTCAGCTATTTATTTGTACTATTTGTATTTATATGTTCTATTTCTATTGTATATATTAATTGGCATCTGTGGGTGGACAGCAAAGAAAGAATTTCATTGCACAAAGAAATGGCTTTTCTCTTGTGACACATGACAATAAACACTTTGAATCTTAATTAGGTTTGCTAGCTAATGCTAGAGTGTTAATTTAACTCTTTTTGGAGAGTTGGTACGTTAACTCTGATTTAGTGTTAAACACCAAATCTGTCTGGAGTTGATAATTTAACACTTGGTGTTAAGAGTTTATATATTAACTCTCAAAGAGTATTTTAGTTTAACTACGTAAGAGTTATCTTCTAATTCATTCTAAAAAGCGGGAATTTTACTGTTCTGAACTTCTAGACATTTCTTTTGGAAATAAACATTTACTAAAAAGATGCAATGGTTTTTGAAAAACATTTATTCTGAACTGTGCACCACAATTTCAAAACATTTTCTGAAAGATGTAACAGTGTACATGTTCTCACTTTCATTAGAACTTTGTTTATCAAAAGGTCTGACATAGGTGAGCTGGTAAATGCAAATAACACCATTCTCATCACTTATTTCTTCAATACAATATGCATGTCCTTCATTCATCCCTTTGTGGAACTTCAACGCACTTCTGCTCTCCCCCATATTCCATCTTCACAAGCATATCCTGTGCGGAGATTGAATAAAAATTAGTTGACACTAATTAATGGCACAAATAATCCAGTAAACAATTGCAGCACAGTAAAAAAAAGAAAAAGGAATCCTCTTTGAGCCATTACTTGTGTAAAGTATTTTCCCCAAAGACAAAGACACAGGCAACAGGTAATACTGAACTAAATGTAAAACCTCAACCTTTTTCATTTTTACCTAAACCGTGTGCACAAAACTCTGGAGGGATCTATGCTAACGTAGAATCGAGTCAGGACGTCTGCTACTGCTGTTTGCTCGTTTTTTATTTATTTTTTATTTTTTTTATTTTTTATGGGCGATCGTTTTCAGGCTTCAAGTAGCACCATTATACCAACATTTCACATTCTAGACATTGTTTTAGGTGTATTTGACCAAAAGTTTGACTGAAAATTCACATGCAAGCTTTTTTTCCAAGGCTGTGGTATTTGCCCGCAAACAATACCTTTCAGCTAGCTAAAACAGAATATTATGCTATCAGCGAGCAACATGGCTAATGCCTATCACACAGCTTTGTCTCAACTCCAAAGAGCCACAGAAGTAAAAGCTCATAATAATAATTGAAACAATGTTTGAAAAAATGACTTACCAAGCATGGCAAACAACTCAAATATGTAGAGCAAAATGTTCTGAAACGGCTTCACTTCAGCTTCGATTGGAGCCTATGGTGCTGGGGGCGGAGTCTGTGAATTTACTCTATTGGTGTCATAGCCCCTGTTAGAGTTCAGAGTTAAGAGGTCAAGAGTTAATGTTTCCATTGTAACACCTCCAGATTTGACAGAGAAACACTCATTTTTAACACTCGATTTTAACTACTACCATTTTACACCTCAGAGTTACACTAAAAGAATGTGACTCTACTTAGAGTAAATTTAACTCTACTTTTGCAAGAAGACTATTAACACCAAAACATTTAACACTTTTGAATTTGCTGTGTACGGCTGACTGAATGAACAAAGGACTGACTGAATGAACAAAGGGCTGACTGAATGAACAAAGGGCTGACTGAACGCAGGCGGGAACGACAACATAACATCAATGACACGACAGTGAACGAGTAGAAACAGAGGGCTTAAATACACAGACTGATGAGGATGATAATGAGAGACCGGTGAGTACACAGCTGAACATAATCTGGCTAATGACACGAGACGAGCTGACACAGGAAAAGCAGGAAGTGAGAACATAGAAGTGGCAAAATAAACTGAACATGAACAAAACTGAAAACACTGGGTCACCGACCCAGGAACCCTGACAGTACCCCCCCCTTCAAAGGCCGGCACCCGACGGCCAAAAGAAAGAAAAACCAGAACAGGGCAGGCGGAGGGGGCCCAGGATGGAGGGACGGAGTCCAAAACAAAGACCGTTCCGGTGGGCGGCCTCGTGGCCGGTGGCCAAGGCAGTACAGTTCTGGTGGGCGGCCGCGAGGAAGACGGCGGCCACTGAGTAGGTCCGGTGGGCGGCCGCGAGGAAGACGGCTGTGGTCGAGACGAGATGGGTCCGGTGGCGGCCACGCCGGCGATGGCGTCCAGAACGTGGCTTGGGCGACGGCGTGGCGGCCGCAGGACCAGGTGAAGCTGAAGCTGAGGCTGGACCAGGTGAAGCAGAGACTGAGTCTGAGGCTGAGGCTGGACCAGGCGAAGCAGAGGCTGAGTCTGAGTCTGGACCAGGCGACGGCATGGGACCCGTGGGTGACGGAGCCACAGCTGTAGAGCCAGCAGGCGCGGAAGCCCCTGGCTGGAGACAGGCAGGGCCAGCGGTTGCGGAAACCCCTGGCTGAGGAGCGGCCGGGCCAGCGGGTGCGGAAACCCCTGGCTGAGGAGCAGGAGGGCTCACAGCTGGCTCTGGGTACTGTGGCTGCAGGTCCGGGAACTGAACAGGATGGTGGACGGGCGACTGGGAGATGGGAGGCGACTGGACTACAGACTGGACTGACTGGACTACAGACTGGACAGGAGCAGACTGGACTGACTGGACTACAGATTGGACAGGAGCAGACTGGACTGACTGGACATGAGCAGACTGGACTGACTGGACTACTGACTGGACAGGAGCAGACTGGACTGACTGGACAGGAGCAGACTGGAGGACAGGAGGAGACTGAACTGCAGGGGACTGAAGGACAGGAGGAGACTGAACTACAGGGGACTGGAGGACAGGCTGAACAGCAGGTGAGTGAACTGACTGGAGTGGAGATGCTAAGGGCTGAACAGAAGTAGGCGAGGCTGACGACGGAGCTGAGGTTGGTGTGGCTAATGGCTGAGCTACAGACTGAGCTAGTGACGGAGATAAAGCTACAGCTTGTAAGGCTGGTGTCTGAGCAGGGGACAGGTCAGCTAATCTAACTAGGGATAGTGCGAGGGCGTGAAAGGCTGGGTCAGGAGGTGGATGAAGTGGTGAAGTAGCAGGTGAACCGGTTAGCTCTTCCAAGCCTCTAGGGGGGTCAGGCTGGGTACTGGCTGCCCTCAGCCTGGGCGCTGGGACAGGCTCGGGAGGTGGCTGGACACCAGTCACCCCCACCCGAGAAACAGAAGCGGGTGTGGAGGTAGACTGGGTCGCAGCTGCCCTCCTCCTGGGAGCTGGCACTGGTGTGGGTGTAGACTGGGCCCTAGCCATCTGAGGAGGTGAAACGGCTGAAGGGGAAGGCCGAATCTGGGCCGCCGTGCTGGTGGGAAATGGCTGAGTAATGGGTGTGGAAATAGCGACTGGGTGTGTGATACTGGCCGGTTTATCGGGGATTGTTCTGGTTTTTCTGCCACCACTATTTACAGTCTTTGGGGGAGCAGAGCAGAAAAACTCTTCCCAGTCCACGTCCTCGTCTAGGAGGGAGACTCCCCATGAACCAGAGATGAGTCTATTAGTTATGTGAGGTGAAGAATCAAATGAGGAGGGTGGAAAACAGTCACTAGAACTCACCACCGGGAGTTGCTGAAAATAGACCTTGTTATGGCGGCGTGTGCGCCGCTTTTTCCGGGAAGAGGAAGCGGGCAGGGTACACAGCCGAGCCTCTGGTGCGGGAGCCTCTTTTGAGCCGAGGTGGGAGGCGGAGCCGCTGCGCAATGGCGAGGTTGAAGGGTCCGGTGAATGAGGCAGGTGGCGTGTGAGCGAGGAGCGGACCCACGAGAGAGGGAGCCGCCGAAGCGCGGCACGAAACGCCCTCTCTCCGCGGCAGATGTTTCGGTGCATGGGAGGTAGCAGGTGGGTGAACGCGGCATCTCCGAGGCCCGCCCAGAGCCAAGCGAGTACCCTCGAAGACGTGCTCTCGCTCCGCGAAGAGCCGCTGTCTCTCCTTAAGCTTTTCCGCCCACAAGGAGAGCGCTGCCTCCTGCCGCTCAAAAAGGTCCGAGTCCGCTGGGTCCACAACGCGGGGTCATGTCATTCTGTCAGGATTTGTGTCGTGGATGAGAGGAGGAGGACGCAAACGCTGGACTCACAGGTAGATAGGTGAAGGTGGGTGTTTATTGCCGATGGAGTGAACAAACAGAACAGAGGTAGGAAATGGCTGGCTGTACGGCTGACTGAATGAACAAAGGACTGACTGAACGCAGGCGGGAACGACAACATAACATCAATGACACGACAGTGAACGAGTAGAAACAGAGGGCTTAAATACACAGACTGATGAGGATGATAATGAGAGACCGGTGAGTACACAGCTGAACATGATCTGGCTAATGACACGAGACGAGTTGACACAGGAAAAGCAGGAAGTGAGAACTTCTGTTTCATTTCCTACAGGATTTTCATCCATTTTCATTTCATTAAAATTTTAATTTTCCAAAGTGATTGCAAAGGCATGGATTTGGGAGCTTTGTGAAACCTAAACCCTTTGAAGCTATAGTATTTTCAATTAAAAAAACAAAAAAAACAGCTGTCTGTGTGAAGCTTACATGAAAACACTCACGCTTGGAATGCTTCAAACAGGCTTTGATAGAGCTCACCAAACGGGCTGTTGTGTAGACAGCTGTAGGCGCTGTCTACCCAGTCGGAGTAAACACCTGGCTGAAATTGCCTGGATTTCGTAGAGTCCGGGGCGCAGAATCATTACACCAGCATGAGATCGCCACGAGGCGCTTTCTGTGTTATGTCGCCAATTTCATTAGGCTTGGGCTTTTTTGACAGATTTTCTCTTTTCCCCCACCCTTCTTCTTTTTCAAGCACAATCATATTTATTTGGCTTCTCTGAACAGGCTCCCTCTGGAGACACGGCTCTCATTGTGAGGACTCTGAATAAGATTCATAATAGAAAGCACACTGACGGGCCGTCTTGTCAGCTGTGGAACACGCACACACACACACAAACACGTGTACTCACCCAAGCATAAACACAGGACATCATATAGTGCTTTAGCTACATATCTTTATAGATACTAATAGTGAAGCCACGCTGCCAATGAGAAAACTAAAATAATTGGTCCACGGGGAGTTACGTTTTGTCTGTGTCAGTACAAACAGCTCAGTGATAAAAGGAAAAAGAACGCATGACTCAAGCTAACACTGAGGTTATGCAAGCCATCTGACCCTCCAAGAAATGTGAACGTAAACTGCATGGCTTCTCTTGAAAAACGTAATCTCAAAGAGCAACAAAACAGGCCACGGACATGCTCATTATGTCATATAAATGATTATAGTGTGAGCTGCTTTTAAAACAACACACCTCGGGTAGCCTTCATGTAATTGGGGGAGCTCAGATTAAAGTTTTAATTCCATTCGATGCCTGTGAAGACTGGGTGTATCTTTCAAACGTGTCAATTAGTCCACTTTTTTTTTCTCCACTTTGCTTTGGAACAACTCAGAGCGACTGCACAGAGACATAGCAAAGTCACTGTGCTCTTAACACATCAGCTTTCATCCACTCAGTTAGAAGAGCCGTCAGAAATCGGAGTTTTCTAGCCATCAGCAACTTAAGAGATCTGTGGTATTTCTGGTCTGCTGCTCTCTTTAGGGAATAAAATCATTGTGGCTGTTTGAGAGAATATCCCAGCTCATGCTGTCAAAACTTTTTTCAGGGGAGGGGAGGTTGGTAAGAACAACTTTCTTAGACTGAAGACACCCGGTTCTCCATAAGAGAGAGAGAGCAATCTTCCACGTCCCTATTCATATTCAAATTATCATCTACAATTATTCTCGCCTTGTCAAAGACAGAGCGCCATGATTTTGAAGGGGAACTATCCAGAGACCACTCTGACAAGAAGAACAAACTCACCTCGCACAGTGCGTACAGTGAGGCAAAGCTTATTTTCATCTGGATCAAGGACGCGCACAGGCAGCGTTGTGTACTGCTGCGAGCTGCGTTGCCTTGTAGAGTCAAAGCGTCTGATCGAGGAGCAACAACAGAGCGAGTCCATGAATGGAAACGTCAGAACGCTGTGCGCATTTCTAGTCCGAAAGTCTGAAATGGGAAATTAAAAGAGCCACCGAGTATAGGAGCTGAAAACATTTTTTGTGTTTGCTTTTTTTTTCTCCTTTTTTCCAGAAGTTCTACAAGACAGCGTGATTATAGCAAGGCGACTGGAAGAGAAAATGCATGGAGGCACCGATACGAAATGAAACCTGACAGACGGTATAGTGCTGTTTCTTAACCAGGGCTCATTACAGAAGGCCTTGCACTTTTCTCTGCTCTGCTCTCCTTTTCTTCAGCTCTCTCTCTTTCTCTCTGTCATTTCCTCTTTTCATCACCAAATTTCCCAGTAGTTTCTTTGCTTGCCGCCCCCATTTATTTGACTTGGATTTCCCCTCCATATCTCTTCCTGCTTCTTGCTCTTTTGAAGGTGACTATAGCACGGATTCACGCTCGAAAGCAAAGCTGCCCCCTCAGACCTGTCCCTGCTCCCGAACGACTGGAATGTGTGGCAGGGGAAAAAAATAAATAAATGTATCAACTTTAACACTTCTTTTAAATCTTTTTGTTCTTCTGTGGGTGTTGCTTGAAAGTCCTCTTTCTGTCCTGTATCCTTACAGAGCTTTGTACAGCTGCAGGAAAGACTCAACCAGAGGCCTCATTTATTGAAAGGTAGTACAATCAACTATGACCTTAGCAGAAGTGTACAGAAGAAGTGAGTGATGTGAAATAGTTTCAGACGTGCTAGAGGAATGATTTCACCCTTTTATCAGGTCTTCAGTGGTAGACTTGTAGTCAAGACCGCCTAATCCGAGACCAAGACAAGACCAAGACCAGAGGGTATCGAGACCAAGACAAGACCAAGACCAGAGGGTATCGAGACCAAGACAAGACCAAGACCAAGTCGAAATGAGACCAAGACTGAGACCAAGTTGAGGCGAGACCAAGACCGAGACCAAGACCGGGACAAAAAAGACTAACTTTTGTGTGCTTTTGAGGGCTGACATGATGGTACTGACTGGCCCCAAAGTCATCTGACAAAACAGCGATCACCTCCAACAACTGTCTAAAGAATGGGAAATATGTAACTGGTTTCAGTTATACTTTATATATAGATAAAATTGTAACATCAAACTGAAGATTATAATCCACAATGTGGAGGGATTTGAGCATGGCTGAGCCACTGTGTGTTGCTGTGTGACAGCTGAGCAGCGAAAGGAAATTAATTGATGAGCCGGCTCTCGCTCAATGGAAGTCGACTATTCCGATTCACTACAAAGCACTCTCTAAGCACGGCTCTTAGAGCTAAAGCTTTTGCGCATGATGCATTATCGAACGTTACGCTGTGTATCATGGATACTGTTGACTCCAAATCTCCCGACCACTATGTTGATCTGAGACAGCAAGACCGAGACAGCGAGACCAAGACAAGACCGAGACCAAAGTCCGTCGAGATCAAGACAAGACCAAGACAAAAGTATGTCGAGACCAAGACAAGACCAAGACAAAAGTCCGTTGAGACCAAGACGAGACCAAGACCACGTAAAAGTGGTCTCGAGACATCCAACTCTGTTCAGTGGACATGCAAACAGTTTATGGCTTGGTAAAGTTTGCATAGATGTAAAAAGGGAAACTTTCACCATGGACAGTGTGCACTTCAATTTTCCAGAGGAACAAAAGATTTAAATGCCTTGGCAGGGCAAAAGATCGACACCAGACAAAGTGCACCGGAATTGCTCTTCTCAGTTTTTCTACTATTTGCATCTTGAAAACACAAATGTGTTTGTTCTTTTTTGTGTCCTTACTGCACACGGAAGATGCAAACTTGGTTTCTATTGTCTCCATCTTGGTCTTATACTTTCAATTCTTCTAAATAAGCATGTCTAACTGCAGGAGCAAGTACCCCAGGGGCTAGTTTTGCATTTGCCATGTTGTATATAGATAGATTAGCTGGAGTAGTAAGAAATTACAATTTATTTCAAGAATTGAAGGGACAAGTTTAAGTAGAAAAGTTATTAAAGCTGAGCAATATTGGCAGAATAAACAGAGAGAGAAAATAAACACAAAAATCATTTAAACGAGTAATTAC
Source organism: Mchenga conophoros (assembly GCF_057382185.1). Taxonomy (NCBI): domain Eukaryota; kingdom Metazoa; phylum Chordata; class Actinopteri; order Cichliformes; family Cichlidae; genus Mchenga; species Mchenga conophoros. The sequence continues at coordinate 37,831,396 of NC_140547.1, read as the reverse complement.
TCCAAAACTTAAAAAATAAAGGTTGAAATAGCTTACCAAGAGGCAGGTAAGCTATTTGAGGCAGGGCATACATAACATCTCATAACCAGGTGGCTGGCATAGTATACAGGAACATCTGTACCAGGTATGGCCTGGAAAGTTTCAAGTTGAAAATAGGATATGCCCCCACACATGGTTGAGTATAACCAATATAAGGTCATGTTCCAGATAAAGACAAAATGTTCATGGCTAATCAACCGGACATAGTAGTGGTGAACAAGCAGAGGAAGATGGCCATAGTGATACCAAGTGATAGAAACATCAGGAAGAAGGAGCACGAGAAGTTTGAGAAATCCCTACAGCTGAGAGAGGAGCTAGAGAAGATCAAGGTCTCGGGACAGTACCCCCTAACTGGGCGAGTGGCTGACACCTGAAATCTCTGTCCAGAAGAGTGCAGTCAGATAAGATCAGATACAATGTATGTTGCTTTCTTTAGCAAGGTAAAAGTATAGATGATGATGGATAAAATGAAAATGGTTGGTGAATATATAGACTGGGTGAAATAGTAACCTTGTGAAGTGAAATTGTAGTTACATATAAACGGCTGATCCAGTTTCGCTAACAATATTTGATTAATGTGTTGGTGAAAGTCATCCAGATCTTGTCAGTCTAATAAAGTTCTTGTGTCCATCTGACACAAGATGGCTTGAGGATAAATTAGGTTTGCCAAACTCGGGGATCGCTGTTAACTCAAAAATTCTTTGCCCTAATAAAGATAAAGCAGTAATTCTGAGTGAAATGTTGCTGAAACATATAGAATCAAAGGTTTATTTATTCAAATAATAAATCAGTAATGGAAATTTCATTCGACCAGATTCCATTAAATTTAACATTTTTACGTTGTTGTTATGTAACAAAATTTCATAGAAGATTTACATGTAAGCAGATAACTTAAAGTTAGCATTTGGGGCATGGACATTGTTTTCAGTATTTTACATGAAATCACAACATTTAATTTAATAAGTCTTTCAGACATAAATCACATAAACAAAAACTACATCCAATGAAATAAGTGTTTGGTAAAGTCGAAAGCTTAAGCTAAAATTAACAGCGTGCTGATGTGCACACAGTGACAATATAAGATGTAATACATTTTTAACAGATCAGGCAGATAATACTTTCAGTGATGTTTTTTTTCCGATTTCAAAAGCTAAATGATAGACTGAAATTTCTCACTGAAGATGTGAGCAGCTGAGTCGGCGTAACTGGGGAGTGGCAGGCTGACAGATGATGGCAGAATGAACCAAGTTGACTTGACTGACCTGAGAGGGACACTCAAGACTGAGAGAAATTGAACCACTGGCTGACAAGAGAGCAGAGCAAGATATAAAGACAGCAAACAAGAAGAGGCAGTGGCAGTGGACCTGAAGCTACAAGACCAAGCGCTGGCCCGCACGTCACTACTGCATCGACAGACTGAATGATCGAACAGGAAATTGACAGTAGAGCCAGGGATTAAGTACTGTAGTGTGGCTTTGTTGGAAAATGGATGATAGGTGTGCAGATAAGCAAGACATAACATGTTCCCATTTAATTATTAGAACTGAAGACAGCCCATATGGAAAAGATACATATAAATCTTATAAAGTTTGTATCTGTCTTGTGTTAATCTTGTATGAAAAGCATACAAGAGTGAAAACAGATATAAGATCCCTTGAAAAATTATATAATGAAACTCGTATGTTTTGGATACTTACTAAAACAATATATGAAAGTAATGAGGAAGTGGCCACTTTCATGACTAAATCATATAAGTTTTTACTATTTCTTTTTCATATGGGAGAGGACAGTTAAGGTGGATGGGAATGTCAGTTTTGCAAGTTTGTCCATAAATAACTGTATTAAACAAATCAAAACTTGTTGACGCACATGCCCAGGTCAAAGGATCAATAAAGTTATTACAATTGATCCCAAGGGAAACACGATTGTCTGTGCTAGATTTCATGGAAAACTACCCACATGTATTTTGAAGGCATTTCAAACAGAATAAATATCAGCCTCATGCTGATGCTAGATAAAAAGCATTGGGAATCATAAACATAATAATCACAATCTATCAAGTGGCTGATGAGATATTTCAGTGAGGTAAAGTGCTTTATATGTCCTTTAAGCTTTAAACGTAAGCATTTTGTTAAGAACTGGTTAAGCACTGTTTAACTAGCAAAAATGCATTGCATGTTGGCGTAGCTGTTAAGTCGCATATATTCACATTTCAACAGAGGAATTTATGGAAACTGAGGAATACTAGCAACAGTAATGAAGATCCAGTAAGTTAAAGCCTCTTCCCAATGTTTTTGGTATGCTTTACATTTACAAATCCTTAGAATGATGCAAGTGTGTATGTACATGCCCATATTCTTCTATCTAAACAAACAAATGCACTTGAATGATGAGCTTCTGCCAGAGGCGTTTTTAGCCCATTTTGAATCAAATGAATCAAAGCACCCCAAAGATTTACCTTTTTTGACAATGTTTGCTGTTTGTGTGACACACTACTAAAAATATAAAAAGTATACAGTACTTGGTTGAGATGTAACATTTTAGCAACAAAAGTATAGTAACCACCACTGTCCTGTTTGAAATGGAATGGGAGAAGCTGGTTATTTTGTCATATGTGCCGATATTAAACCCAGGCGCCACATTCAGGTAAAAGTGTAAGATCAAATGATACGTCAATAAAGGATAATGTTGGATCAGTGTTTCAATATTTATATTTTTTATTAGATGTACATGTGGTTTGGTTATTTGCCTTTTGGTTGAAAGTACACTGAGAGAGGACTTTTTTATTAGTGATCTTAATTTTTTTTTTTTTTTCATTTCAATGTAATTTTTTCATCTAATTGAATACAATCTATTTGTGTATGATTGTCAGTCTAAAGAGGGAGAGAGGAAAGAGGGGAACGTGAGGAGAAAGTGCAAGGTCAGGAAGAACCAGGTAAGAAAACAGACAAGAAAAGAGACAGCAAAACAGAAACTGTTAAGCTGCTTGATAGAGTTGACCACCAAAAAGTCATAGACAAATTTGCCAACCTCAAGGTGAGGCCACATAGGTTAAAATAAAATAAAAAATCTGCAGAGCCATAGGAGTATCTGCAGTAAAGAACTTTTCATACATAGTATACATTGTACCATAGGCCAAGGTGTCTCCATTTTTATCATTTTTTTTATTATTTTGTACATTTCAAGGACTTCTATTTTTTCCAGTGTATTTTTATGTATCTATATTATATTATGCATACACAATCTCTGTCCAAAAAATGCACTCAGTTGACTTTTTACTCACTATCATTCATTATTCTCCCCCAGTAATTAAGGTTAGGATATGTATTATTTATTTTTTTATTCCCATCCAATATTCTTTTCTAGCATTTAAATAACCTTTATCAGATTTGATGGTTTTGTTACAGACTTTTCAAAAAAGTGTTTTGCTTTTCTTTCACAAATGTGGGGATTAAATTGTGTTAAAATATGCAAAACAGTGATGTCATGTTTTGTAACGAGGACCCAGGCACAGAGAGACTTGAATTTAAGAATCTTATGATTTAATAAAGTAATTTGAAGTCTTGCACAGAGATGGTAAAGTTATGATGACTGATAATGGAGACGAAGACAACAGACGACGAGGACAGGGAGGAACAGGGGTTTAAATGCACCAAGGAGACAGTCAGAGAGAACTCGGGATAACTGGAGACATTTAAGGATGCAGGGACTGACAGAGGCAGGGAAGAAGTCTCATTGTGACAAGTAAGTTTATCTTGCCTAGCTGGGGAGCTCTCTGGGTGCTCAGCACCCACAAAGCTCTGATCCTAGAATCGCCCCTGGCTTCTGCTATGCAAGTATAATCTATAGAGAGTGAACCATGTTGTTTGGTAAAATCGTCACTACTTGCCATTTCTAATACAATATCTGGTTTAATATGTTGTGCATATGTGTTAAGGCGCTTTTGCATTTTTCTCCAGTCCAAAGCAATCAGGGAACAAATTGGCTGGTGCAGATAATGGATATCTTCTCATTCCATGTGCCAACTACTGTTTCAAAATGTAAATTAAATGGTAACCCCTAGTTTTGAGATCAGAATCCTTCTTTTGCTTTCCACATGAACAGTTTATGTTGAGGCAACAGCAAAGTCTCCTTAGACATGATTTAATTTCTTACAAAAGAACTACAAATGGAGACGGGAAGGATTTTATTGGTACCTCCTAACTGATATGCATAATGTTATGCACTGTACCAAACTGTTCATAGGGAGGGATCTACCATATAAGCCCTCTATGTCAAGGTCTGTTTGGTGCAGGGCTCAATTGCAGGACTCCAAAACTAGTGAAAAGTGAAAAGATTTATTTACAGTGGCACACCAGTGAATAAGGGGAAGAGGGGCTCCAGGGAATCCAATCCAATCCTCTTTACACCATCCGTGACTCACAAACACCTCCAATCCAATCCACTTGGGGTCCAAAGGTCAGGGAAGGTAGGCTGTTGGTCCAGGAAGTCTGTACATGGAGAAGAGAAGGTCATTAAGAGAGAACATTAGGAAATGACAAAATATTACTCGAGAAGCCAGGGCTACACTGACACTAGTTAGCACAACGGTCCAGAAAAGAAGCAGACCCTCATGCGGTCTTAAGTAGTGAGGAGAAAGTTACTCACGATGAGAAGCCAGTGGGTGATTAATGTGGATGAGCAACAGTGAACTTTATAGGCGAGGTCAGAGGCAGGGACCTTAGTCCAGCTCCGCCCTGTCGAGAGAGAGATGAAGGCAGCAAAAACACAACACATCCTACAGATCCTGGCGACCATGACAGTTTAGGCCAAAAACACATGTTGTTAGTATCTGAACAGATAAATGACTGTTTCATGAGTAAAAATGATATGTCACTTTTTTGTTTTTCTAGTAAAATGACAATGTGATTCCATTATCGTTAAAAAAAAATAGCATAATCTGTTCTATACAAAAGGATATACTTAAAATGGAAATTAGGGAAAGTGTTTTTAAGAAAGGGAAATGCATAAGAGAAAATTCAATCAAGAAAAACTAAGTTTACTTTTCGAGAAAACACCTCAGAGAGTTTTCTGGTAAGAGAGAATCATCAATCATGAGTGGCTGGAAATTTTCTGCCTTGTTCACAGTGCACTGAGAGTTGAAGCTGCAGGCTAATGTGCCACCAGACTGTTGCTGCTATTCCAAAGGCAAAAAAATAAAAAATAAAAATCCCCCCAAAATACTAGATCCTACCTTCCCACTTCCACACAATCATTTTCCGCCCGGAAACAGAACAGGTGGCTCATGGCTCCCTGGAGACACGGTGACAACCAGGAAAACAAATGTTGAGTCGAATTGAGTGGTAGAGTCTGGCTTGCAAATAAATATGCTTGGGCTTAATTTTCATGATCAATGAATGGTTTAGGGGGGAAATCTGCCTGTAAAAGGGTAAAAAGCCTGGTACATAACACAAGGTATTTCCCATTTGAACACCAAGTGGCTGTAGCTACAAACTGTGTACACTTGGCATCCCCTAACCCCCTCACTGATACTGTTGTACATGCTGCAAGTCCCCTAGGAGACAGTTGTGTTCGGGGCCGTGTTTACTTTGTGAAGAATACTTCCAAAGTCTAGCTACATCAATACTATACAGGCTCATTTGCAAAACATATGAGACAGGCAACCTGTTCTCTTTCGTTGCCAGTCTGTCCACGAGTTGTAAACACTCAGTAAAATATGCAGTGATTATAGGAGCAATTGGACTGACTTTTCGAAATATGCATATTAGATTCCTTTGTTTCTCATCAAGGCCCCTTTAGATCTTACTTACTTGGTATTTTCCTCTGTGACCGTCTATTACATCACTTCATTACATTAGCTTATGATTACTCGAAATGTCAAGAAAATCAATGTGAAAGATGATGCGCAAAAATGAGTTTCCCTTAACTTTAATAAAAATTCCATTATTGTATAATAGAAACTTTCAGTGATCCTCTCAACAGTCACAGGAATATGCTGGCTTATATTTGTTTCAGAGTACTAGAATGCTTATTTGCTTCTTCTCTGGCTTTTTATTGATATATTCTTGCTATTTTTGTGAAACCCTTGGGGGAAGAAGGAAACTGTGTCAGCCTCAGACAAAGGCATCCATGAGCATGTAGATGAGCAAAGCAGGATGGGGACTCACTCGTGAAAATGTTGCTCTGTAGTGATACTAGTGTTCAGAATATCCACAGGAAACGTTTGGCAACTCAAATATCAAAAAGATATCGACCCTCCAGACGGATCTCGGGGACACTGGCAATGATAAGTCAGATGCTTATGTTCACACATTGCTACAATTTTAGCATTTCACTGTATGCCATGTGAAGATTTCTTTTTATTTTGTGAAACTTGACATTAAGGGCTCTGATCTGAGCTACTTTTGCTGTTTGAAGCTCATTTACTGGAATAGGAAGGGTTGTGTAGGCCAGATACGGCCAAACAACCCTGAGCTAGACTTGACAGCCAGTGTCTCAATATACCTTATATTTGGCCCATAAAGTAGTTGTAGTTGCAGCATCCAGACCCATCTTAAGACAATGCAATCAGTCAAGATCCAATGCGGTGAGCGTATCTGACGTTCTTCTGTCGCCAGTGAATGCCACAAACTCATTATGTTGCTTACCACAGTCAAAATGAATGGCTGTTAGGTTGATTGGTAGGGTTGGAAGAAAAAAGCAACATCCCATGCTATGCTGTATTATTTTTTTGTGTAGCAATGTGGTATCAATACAGGGACATGAGATATCAGTATTTTTATTACATGAAATACTCTGGGAACAAGAGGGCAGAGCAAACTTACATTACAGAAAAACAATCCAACACTGGAAACAGTTAGCTTAGCAAGCTAACTGCTCAATCATACGAGTAAAATAGCCTCCTTATAACCTCCTTATAGCTACAAAAAAAAAAAAAATCGCAAGTACATGACAGATGTTGCTTTTTAATTCATGATTTCCCATTTATTTTGTCAAAATGTGTTGTTCTTTGTCATTGAATTCCCCTAGGAAATGTGAATAAGCAAGGGAGTAAGTCCACCTTTCACAGTCTCAGGGCTAGACTCAGAAACGGAATGTTCAGTGACACCACATGGACCCCAAAATAGTGGCTGTAATGCCTCAGATGAAAGAGTATGGCTCAAGGCTTGTCATCTTCAACCCCATGTAAGTGTGGAAAAGAAAATTGGATCATCTCTGGTCAATGACGTTCTGCTTACAAGTTCTAGACCTGCTAGACCTCCATATAATGTACAGCGTATATCCCTGTCCCGGCACCGTTTGATGTGCTGCACTCACTTGCTGGTTCTCCGTTTAGCGCCGAGAGCAGAGGTGTGACAGATGTGTCACCTTAGCATGTTATACCGCTGCTGTGCTGTTGAGACACCCATGTGTCAAATATACCACCCACCACATTGTGTTTGGCAGGCAAGATAGGTGAGTTTCCAGCTGACCAAGAGCATAGTGAAATACAGCATATTCAGCCAGCCAGATTTATGTCATGGAGGACCATAATGCCTCATAATCTCTCATAGGAGGAAAGTGATGGTTTCTTTTTGTGTGTTGCTAAATGGCTTGATGTCATGTTCCTTGGAGGATGGTAGAGTTATCACCAATACACTCACAATAAGAGGAAGTGAAATGGTGAGAGTAGCTGTATGCACAGCTATACAAAAAGTATACAAGAAAAATAATAACTCCTTTTTAGGGTAATTCATATGATCTTACAGTCTGTGCTTACGTATAGCTGTTTTGTTTTTTGTTTTTTTCATTTTCATGGATATGAATTATTATCTCGAGTCAGTGAGCACGCATTTTTAAATTATGTTTTTCTGTAGGACATATATTTTGTATCAGGAGCATGCACTATTTGTAGAGAAAGCAAGTGTCAAAACAAAGTAGTTATATTTATACCTAAACCACTTTCTAAATCTAACTTAGAGATTTTTAACGTCTAAAATCATTTTCATTTGCAAATAATGAGAAGGCATTTAAAAATCCTACAATTGTGTGAAAAATGAATTAACTAAAATTTAGTGCTTAGTAAAATGATTCAATAGATTAAAGGTTGGGACTGTATTAAAGACTGAAATATTTTGGATATTAAAATGAAATTTGACTTTTAAATGAGCTGCTGGTAAGGTGGCATACCTAGGGCTGGGAATTTGTTACAGATATATCTTCAAAAAAGCATAATGCGCTACTTTTGACACACAGACGCACATGTTCACTGAAATTCAAAATAACTTATGAGGTATAGTGATACAACAAGCTAAAATTCTTGTTTCTGTTCTCTCTAACTAGCACTTTGAAGACTATCAGATGTTGTTATTTTTAAAAGGTGACCTTTTTAAAAATAGTATATTTAGCTGATATGTTGGGGTCTTCCCCTAAAAAAAGTAAATCTATTGCAAATTCCAAAGTACATTACGTATTTACTTCCTGTCAAAAGTAATTCAACACACTACCACGCTGGAACAAATCTCTATCCCAATGATGAAGACATACAAATCCTCTTTTTAGTATTTAAGCCAGAAAGCCAACATCAAAGATTAAACCCATCCCAAAGAGGAGAAGAATGTTTTGCTACAGTAGAGTCTACGGAGCTACAGTGCTATAAGCCTGGCTGCTTATCACTGTTGAAAATTAATTGAGTGGGGTTAGCATACACTCATCTGTGTTGGGGGTTCCTTGCTACTACCTTTCTGTGTACAAGCTGTTTTCCCATGGATTTGTTAACCGTCTATGCCTTTTTTTTGCTAGTAGACAATTCCCATGCTCTTATTTTGAAAGTTTATTTCAACACTAAACATCACCAGCATCCTGTCCTGTGTTTTCCCTCCATGAAGGCTGACCATGCCTTGGGATGAGATATTCACTGCAGAGGCAGTTGAATATAATCTTTATTTTGCTTTTCTCAGAAACGTTCATACTAATTACAGTAATTCCACTGGAAGACTTTTATGCATGTAGCATTATTTAAGATTGTATTTCAGTAATTGTGAATAGACCTTATCTACCGACAATTAGTTGTCTTGAGTTTTCCAGATGTCATGAATGTCTCTATGTACCACAGAATTTAGATGCTCGAAAAGAAGTAGGGTGATGTTTCCACTTCCACCCCCCTCAATACTTAACACTCTCCCACAAACACATGACATGCATTTTATTAAAGTCCCGTTTTTTGTTTTTTTGTTTTTTAAAAAAAACAACATCTGAAACATTCCCATCATTCCCTGCTTCTGTGATTTTTTTTTCTCAGCTTGAATTACCTTTTTTCATTGTACAGGTATTGTTAATTTACCCCCAGATGCAGCCCCATTTCCTCCCCGTTGGCCAGCAGATGGGCTTTTTTCAAGGCCTAATCACAGGAAGCAATTCTTGTATTAATTCATTTAACCCCAACCAAGTGTCATGAATTAAATATCTCCCCAAACACACGAAAATTATCGCAGATCTAAATCGGAATTAATCACGTCTAATTAGACAATTATTCATTTGTTCTGTTTAGCAGTTGAGCAATCAGGGGCCAATTAGGAAGATCAGACAGAAATACGTACATCCAGTATCTTTAAAACATGTGTTGCCTGTTTAGTGTGTGCACCTGGTTGGCAGAATTTTAGAACGACTGAATAATATTTTTAAACCCATTTTCCTTTGTCTGCTTTTCCTGTAAGGTCTCCCATCACGGGCAGTTAAAGTCTCCCATTCTAAGTTTTTAAGTCTTTACTCTAAGGAGGCAGATGATTTTATGAGCAACAGTAAAATTATTCAGTGGTGACTCAGCAACTCATAATTTTGATAGCTAGCCATAATGTGTTGTGCGTTCATGGCAGGAATAAATTCATCTTCTCAGGTATTGATTTTCCAAATGCAAGACTTTGCATTTTGAAAGAAATTGTTACCCCTTTATCTCCCAAATTTCAGACCTATTCCATTTTGCCACTCTCATTCCACCTTGTTTACTCCAATCAAATTTGTTTACTGTATCATCCTTTCTCCTTTTTACTATCTCGGCATTTGTTCAGCCTCCAAATATTCCGGCATATTGTCAAAATATCCCTGCATTGCTAATTTATAGATGTGTGCAGAGTCTGCAGCCTCAGACAGACCTTAATTTGTAATAAGATAATGTTTGATATGCACACTAAAACTTCCCATTTCTTTGAATAGCTGAACATTAAGGCTGTTAATGTTTTCATATGAAACCCTTCCTGCTGAGGAGCCTGTAGTCAGATTTATTATTTAGTTGGATGAAAACCAACATTTGTGCGACTGGTTCAAAATAATGGAATGCAAATCAAAATCATTTGTTGTTGGTTTGTGCTAAGTACAATGAAAAATTGCACAGTTTACATATTAAAAAGGCAGAAGTGGTACAAAAAGTCAGAAGTTACTGTTATATTTGTTTGGATTGCCCAAAGTTAAGTAAGTCCTTGAATTCCTAACCAATTTTCATGTCCGGGGCCTCAAATGCAGCTCCTGTCTCAAAGCTCTGGAGCCTCTCACAGCGTGCTCTTTTGCATATGTGCTCTAATGCAATAATGAGACAGGATGCACTCCTAAACACACATTAATGGCAACAGGCATACTTTCTAAATCTTACAGATTCGTTTTTAGCGTCTAAATCAACAAGGGGCAACAAATTCTAAACACGTAGTCCAAATCGGGGAATATTTGGGGCCTCACGACTAGAAAAGTGGTGACTTGCTCCAGTACCAACCCTCCAACCTTCTACCGCAGACATTGTCATTATTTCAAAGATGGCCTGAGGATTTTGCAGCATCCACTATTGCCGTCAAAGGACACATTGTGCATAATTGAGAAACAAAAATTGATGTAACAGATGCTTAGATGGTGCAACTTTTAGTCCCTGCACCACAAGCTTAATGTTTCACTTTTGTCCATTTGTGGCCATTACACCATTATTTCTCATTTTTGCCTTGGGAGAGAGGAAAAAGTATCAATTTTCTCTCTCTGTCTTGGTCTGTTCTCTCAGGTTCTAAGCTGCCTTCTTTTTGTTCTCCTCTGCCTGCTCTATCTCTCATCTCTCTGTCGCACTAACTCTGTTTACCCCTCCCAGAAGTAGGCATAGCTGTCCCATTTTCCTCTGGCACACCTGATCCTTCGTCCATGTTGGAACATTCACCTACTTGGTGTGGTAGATTTCAGGCCTCACAGTTTGAAATGCTGTTTGCTTGCTAACTTGTTGACCTGTCTTCTGTACTTACCTGAACATTACTTCATCTATGCAGATTCTTTCCTGGTGTGACTGCCTGACTCCACGCCTGCTCACAAAGACATATTTGCCTTCAGGTTTGGAGAGAGCATACCTGGACCAGAGCCTGTGAAGAAAAATTATTCCCACACATAATCCCATCCATAATACATCTAAGGAATAAAAGGAAGTCCTACCTGTAACTCCTCCTGTCAAAGCAACCACAACCAACCTGTCTGAATATTAACTTTAACACTTTTGAATTCTCAGCAGGTAAGAATTTGCAGTTTTTCAGGTTACTAAAGTCCTTGAACTCTTTTCAGCATACCCAGAAAGTGAGTCTTTTGCATTAACTGTGTCTCCTAGACAGGCTGACCATATTATATAGTGCTATTTGTAACTCTAGCTTGTTATTTAATGGAACAACATGGTCAGACATTTTAATACAGTTGGACATTGGTTAAAAAGGGGGGCTTGTAACTCAAAAGAATAACAAAAACTACACCAATGGAATCATCCTCTCTATTTTTATATCTTTTATCTGACAATACCTTTGAGTTTCATCCATCCATCTATTTTCTTAAACAGTTATCCAACTTAACTGGGATAGGCTCCAGCACCCCTGCAACCCAGTCATAAGGTGAGAGGCGGGGTACAACACAGATGGACAGACTGCCAGTCCATCTGTGGTTTTTTTGTCATCTGAGATATTTGCCTCACTTCATAAGCCACCCCCTTACTTTGGCTTTCTGCCAACCTGGATCCAGACCAAACCCATACACCAACAATTTTACATTATTTAGAAGTCATTAAATTCATTGTCAATATCACCAAAATACGGATTAATGTAGCTTTCAATAAAGGAAAACAAAACATGCCAATTCAAATCCAATAATCCAAGAGAAGGCTACAGCAGCCTTGTAAGTTGGACAAATCAATAAGAATTTTGAAAGAATCAAAAGGTGGATGAAGAGGTCGGAGCATCTGAAGAACAAATTGATTTCCAGGCAGCTTTGAAAAATTGAGGTTAGTATGGAGAGTCGACGATGTCAAATGCAAGGCCCAGCTCGTGGGATTAATAGCTGTCCTTCCTTCCTGAAGCAAATGTCACTGATTACACATTCTGTCCAGTAGTTACCCAGTTGGCTATTGACACAGACACACTTGTCTAGTCTTTGCATGCTGTTTTAATCAATTACCAAAGGTCTCATCTCACGCTCGCTCACCTACACAAAGCCACTTCTGCCAGTGGCATGTAAACATGCTTCGTCACACCCTGTAAACCTACTTTATTTCCAGTCCTGTGAGCGTGTCTCGTGGAAGTCTCTCTTTTTACTTCCACTTTGTCACTGCCAGGGTCAGAGAAATCATGAAATAGCACAGGGCTCCCAGTGGGGCACTTTGTTTTCTGTGACACAGAGAAAGTCATTTGTCATTACACGGCTAAAGAGTTATCCTGTAAAAATAGAATCAAATATATCTTCACCTCACACACACTTTCAGAGGCAGTCACCCTGTTTGTGATTTCAGATTTTTCTTGCCCCCCCACACCCTCTACCCCTCATCCCCCATCCCTTACCCCCCATCCCCCACACTATCTTTCACCCCTCTTCCTATTTCATGTTTTTTCCCTTCCTGTCTATTTTTATGCACTGTTTTACATCCTGTCTAATTTTGATGCACAATCTGATATTTTTTATGTAATTAGCTTTAAAAGGACTCAAGAGCTGGATTGCACTTAAAAGCAATTTAGCTCATTTAGCTTCATTTATTTCTGCTTATCAAGATGTTCAAAATGTTCCACTTGAAAATGCTGGAGTGTATGGCGGAGAAAGTCTAATTCAACTCTGCACTCTGTTTACCTGCCTTACCCTGACGGACACTAGGGGAGGAAACCTCTTGCTGCATATTGTCCTAACTCTGAAAATTCCAGCTCTGACTTTGACACCACTCTCACTGTTTGTAATCAAAGACTTTCTAGTTTGTGCAATTACTTTTGCTGAGCCTTTTGGACTTGCTAAGTGGATTTTCTTTAACACCACAATGCATTAATCTGCATTTTTTCCTATCCAGAAATCCAGGCACAGGATTGCATTTTAATACCACATGTAAATGCCATATCAGTGTTAAATTGCTTGGCCTTTGTTTTGACTGAGCTGTGTTGGCATTTTTCGGGGAGAAACTGAAAAAAAACCCCACTCACACCCTGCACCCCATGACTGTATTTATTAGTCAGGATCAAGAACCAAGTTTAATTTTAGTGAAATGAAGATCAAGATAATGGAATCAACATGTTTTTGTTTATTTTCACGACAAAAAATTTATTTAGTTTGATCCAGTAATTTTTCTCCGGATCATACCTGAAGCGGGTCCACGTTCCTCCAGTGGGGCTTGCTTGAACCTGAGGGCATGTTTTCACACACAGTGGATGATGAGAGACAACCCCCAGGATTATTTTCTCTTGCTTTACTTTCTGCACATTACAAGTGAGTCCCTTAATTTAATTTATTTGATGTTTGATACAGTAAAAAGTAAAGATTTTATCCATGCTTGTGAAAAACCAAGTACTCTCTAAATTACTAAGAAAGCATTAAGTAGCATCAAAGTGCTGCTAATCAAATGCATTTGATTAATTGAACCAGTGCGACTGCCTCTGGAGCATTCAGACCAGGCATTGGCTATTACAAGTTACATCTGAACAAACTACAAGACTTCTGAAGCAATATAATTTGGAGAAATGAGTTGACCGAAGATGTTCAGCCATTATGCACTGTGCCAAATTTGGAGAAACCAAAAACACAACATATGAGCACAAACTCCTCATACCAACTGTCAAGCCCGATGGTGGAGGTGTGATGATTTGGGCTTATTTTGCAATCGCAGGACTGAACACCTTGCACTTATTGAGTCCACCATGAACATCTCTGTATACCAAAACAAAGGCAAATGTAAGGCTGTCTTTCCCACAGTTAAAGCTTGGCCAAAATTGGGTTATGCAACAGGACAATGATCCGTATTTTTAATTTTAAAGAAGGGAGCATTTTGGACTCATGAAAATCCTAAATCTCAGCTCCCTGGTGTGGGTCTCATTTTAGTGTAACCATGGGTAGAAATTAAGGAACAGAAATACTGTTCTTCTCCTCATTGGCTCATTGAAACTACATACTGTTCCATGTTTTATTAGTACGCATTGAAAGCTCTTGTCCATTTATAGATGTAAAACAATATATGATTTTGTTTTGAAAAGTACTCCCCCCTCCAGCACGCTTTATGGCCCAATCAATGGATTGGGCCATTGCTTACTATTCTTCATAACTCCTTAAGTCTGCAGAGGTGAAGCAAATTTAAGAGATTTGTGGTTTCGTTTGTTTCAACAGGCTTTTCTGATTTCTCTGCCCGTAAGGCCGGATAAGTTCCTGCTGTTAGTTTGGTTCTGCTGGTTTTGCATTGTGACATTTTTTATTATGTCATGAAACACCAAACTCGTGTCTTTCACTCATCCATTTGGCACATCACACCTCGTGCCTTCTGATGGCTGAAGTGAAGAAAATGAGAATTTTCTGCATAGTTAAACTCAGTGATAGGCACAGTAATGAAGTTCTAAATTGCAGTGTCATGCAGTGCACACAGAACGTGGGACTTTCCAAATGGATCCGGCTGTGAAATGTATGCAGAGAGTAAGCACAGGACCGAGGGTTTGTATAGATCGAGCAGCTTGTATCTATAGAGTCAAATGAGCTTACATCGACTGAATGCTCGCTGATTGACGTTTAAAACCCTGAGACAAACAAAATCCTGTCTGCGTCTTAATTATTGCATTTTCCTTCGGGCTCCATGTGGATAAAGGCAATGGTAAAATTGCGTTCAGTTATGCCAAATCTGTACATAATTGATCATCCTGGCTTGAATTATTTAAATAATGAATAATGAATCACTATCAAATTCAATTCTCTGTAGCTTTGGACTATCGTAAGCACTTGGCCATGCAGTTGCACATTGACTGGGGGTTAAGCCAAATGCTTGTCAAAGTGTGAATAAGACATAATGTACAAGCTCTAACTGGAAAACATATGACATACAGAGATTTGAGGCGCATCCCATAAATAGTTTACAAATCCAAATTTTCCATCACTTGCAATCAGCGGACCGGCATTGGGGCTAATGATCTAAGTATATCTAACTGTTCACCGTTTCCAGTGAACATGGCGGGGTTACAGCCTCCAAGACTACTGATTCCAATTCAAGAAATACTAATGAAGATCTCAGTGGGGAATGAAATGAGTAAGGCATTTCATTCACTCATGTACAGCTGAGCTGCCCTTAAGAGAGGTGTTTAACCCCCTGCTGCTTCACCAGAGGAATTCAGCCACGTGTGAATTTCTGCGTTCACCAGCAACCGCGACATGGAGAAACCGATCGACAGTTTGGAAATTTAATAATAGTAACGTGCAGATGTTTTGAATGCATATTTGAAATGATAGTTCAGTTATTTCCCTGCTGAAATTTCACAGCTGTTAATTGCTTCCCTTGTCTCTAATGCATTAAAGATCAACAAGCACACAGCTCTGTTTCGTTAGTGTTTTGACATTTAAGAAAAAAAAGCATCGACGAACAGTGAGAGAAACACAATTTGAAGTGTTGTGCAACAAGCAGCTCATACTGTAACTTCATATCATGTTAGGGAAAAAGAAAAAAGGGTAGAGTGAAACTCCATCTGCACCCTTACATGCAATACTGGGACAACCATTACTCAATTTGAAACTTGGCAGGTTGGGTATTAGCTCAAAGAAGCACATAGAGTGCTACATGTTCTAAGTAAAGAAAAAAAAGAGAGCTCAATGGGTACTGACTCATTATTGGATGGATTTGACTACATCTGTCCACCTGAGCTGCAGTAATTTAAAATGGATTTGTATTTAGGATGCCTGCCAGTTAATCTCAGTTTGGGATTTGAATTGACTCAAGGGACCCAAACAATGAAAGAACAACATGATTAACTCAATAGGTAGCATGGCAGGAAAGCTGCCGAGGTTATGGATTCAGATCCCATGCTGAAACTGTATACATTTGCTGTGCGCTACCAAATCTGCATAATAAAGCTAAATCCGCAGTGGGTTACATGTATGGATTAGCATTTAATACAAACAAATTGCTCCATTTGAAAGCCAGGATATCACAGCGAGTGATTTCAACTTCCAGCCATATTCAGTTGAGATTTAAAGCACTGACCAGTGAGGGCTTCAAATCTGTTTCTGTCAGTCACCTCGGACTAATTTAATGGGGCTTGAGGTGAGTTTTAGTCAATATATAGACCACAAGAATTTAATTTTGCCCATATTTTAGATTAGATTCTACAGAGCTTACTGGAATTTTTTAGATCCAAATGATTATACAAATGTATATATCACCAGCCCTTCAAGGTAAGAAATTACTGGTACTAGTCTTAATATTAATATTAATATTGTTATTTTACAGTGCATCTAATGTGAACTACAACAACAATTGCTCGCTGTTGAAAAGCGATGTCACAATTTTCTCTAGAAAAGCTTTATAACACTCTCAGAAAAATAGAAGCTGTTGCAGCAAGTGAACTGGAAACCACATAGACTGTTCAAAGAAATCCTGCCATTAATTAATGCTTCAATCTTAAATATGATTAACCTATCTCTAATAATTGGCTATGTACCACAAGCCTTCCAGCTGGCTGTAGTTAAACCTTTACTTAAAAAGCCATCTCTTGACCCAGCTGTCTTAGCTAATTATAGGCCAATCTCCAACCTTCCTTTCATATCAAAAATCCTTGAAAGAGTAGTTGTCAAACAGCTAACAGATCATCTGCAGAGGAATGGCTTATTTATGGCCTCTGACAGTGGACTCATCTCTGTGCTTGTCCTGCTTGACCTCAGTGCAGCGTTCAATACTGTTGACCATAATATTAGAGCGATTAGAACATGATACAAACCACTGCAGTGGTTTGTATCATATCTATCTATTACACTCCAATTTATTCATGTAAATGGAGTCCTCTTCACACACTAAAGTTAATTATAGAGTTCCACAGGGTTCAGTGCTAGGACCAATTTTGTTTATATTATACATGCTTCCCTTAAGCAGTATCATTAGAAGACATAGTATACATTTTCACTGCTATGCTGATGACACCCAGCTTTATCTATGTGTGAAGTCAAAGGAGCTTGCAAAGAAAAGCGTCTGGACTTCTTTAAACTGAAGAAGCTTCTCGGATGAGAGGTGAAACGTCTTCAAGCAACTTAAAGAAGTCCAGACGCTTTTCTTTGCAAGCTCCTTTGACCTTAGAACTGAAGAAGCTTCTCGGATGAGAGGTGAAACGTCTTCAAGCAACATAAAGAAGTCCAGACGCTTTTCTTTGCAAGCTCCTTTGACTACGATGACCTGGATGACTGAGAACCTTCACAGACATATGTGTGAAGTCAGATAACACACCAATTAGTTAAACTGCAGGAATGTCTTAAAGCCTATATTGGGTTCCCTTCATTGGCTCCCTGTTAAATCCAGAATTGAATCCAAAAGTAGAATGGAAGGCAGAGTCTTCAGTTTTCAGGCCCCTGGAACCAGTTTCCAGTTTGGATTGAGGAGACAGACACTATCTCTACTTTTAAGATTAGGCTTAAAACTTTCCTTTTTGCTAAAGTATATAGTTTGGGCTGAATCAGGTGACCCTGAATCCTCCCTTAGTTATGCTGCAATAGGTGTAGGGTGCTGGGGGATTCCCATGATGCATTGAGTATTTCTTCTTCAGTCACCTTTCTCACTCACTATGTGTTAACAGACCTCTCTGCACTGAATCATACTTATTATTAATCTCTGGCTCTCTTTCACAGCATGTGTTTTATCCTGTTTTCCTTCTCTCACCCCAACCAATCGCAGTAGATGGTCAGCTCTCCCTGAGCCTGTTTCTGCCGGAGGTTTCTTCCTGTTAAAAGGGAGTTTTTCCTTCCCAATGTCACTAAAGTCTATGCCAGGGTGCTTGAAAGGAGAGTTCGTCCGCTAGTCGAAACTCAGATACAGAAGGAACAATGCGGTTGTCATCCTGGTCGCGGAACACTGGACCAGCTCTTTATCCTCTCAAGGATACTTGAGGGCGTATGGGAGTTTGCCCAACTAGTCTACATGTGTTTTGTGGACTTGGAGAAGGCATTTGAACGTGTCCCTCGGGGTGTCCTGTGGGAGGTGCTGCAGGAGTATGGGGTGTCTGGCCCATTGCTACGGGCTATTCGATCCCTATACAACCGTTGCAAGAGCTTGGGGGCATCTCCCATTTTGACCTCGGCACTTCCAGGCCATATTCGGCACAGATGTTTCTGTATACTATGCCGGCAACTTGGTTATGGCGTTCCATGTAAGCCCTTCCTGCTAGCATCTTGCACCCTGCTGTTATGTGCTGGATTGTCTCAGGGGCATCTATACACAGCCTGCACCTGGGGTCTTGCCTGGTGTGATAGACCCCAGCCTCTATGGATCTTGCACTCAGAGCTTGTTCTTGTGCTGCCATGATTAGTGCCTCTGTGCTGTCTTTCAGTCCAGCTTTGTCCAGCCACTGGTAGGATTTCTGGATATCAGCCACCTCCTCTATCTGCCGGTGGTACATACCGTGCAGGGGCCTGTCCTTCCATGATGGTTCCTCGCCTTCCTCCACTTTCTTGGGTTTCTGCTGCCTGAGGTATTCACTGAGCATGCTGTCTGTTGGGGCCATCTTCGTGATGTATTCATGGATGTTCCTTGTCTCATCCTGGACTGTGGTGCTGACACTCACCAGTCCCCGGCCCCCTTCCTTCCGCTTAGCGTACAGCCTCAGGGTGCTGGAGTTGGGGTGAAACCCTCCATGCAAGGTAAGGAGCTTTCTTGTCTTGATGTCAGTGGCTTCTATCTCCTCCTTTGGCCAGCCTATTACCCCAGCAGGGTACCTCAATCAAATAAATGTCAGAATGGGAAAGAAATTTAAGTGACTTTGAAATTTCCTGAATTTCCTGCAAGTTCCTATATTTCAGCTTCACTTACAATTGCACCATCCCCAGAATTGGACAATAGTACATTGGCAAGTCTTATAAGTTTTGATGTCAGCTGTGCTACACTAATTGAGATAAGGTGAGAATTTTTTTATAAATGACATATCAACATACACTACTAGTCAAAAGTTTGGACACATCTTCTCATTTAAGGTTTTTTATTTATTTATTTTTTACTACTTAACTACTTACATACTACATGCTTTTACTGCTTACATATACATACTGAAGATGTCAAATTTATAACGCAAGATATATGGAATAATGTAGCAAAGACAAAAATGATAAATGGCTCTAAATATGTCTTACATTTTAGATTCTTTGTTGATAGCACTACAAACCCTTGTCCTTCTTTCATTGAGCTTCATGATGCAGTCACCTGAAATGGTTTTCAGTTCACAGGTGGGCCTTGCCAGAGTTCATTTGTGGAATTTCTTGCCTTCTCAATGGGGTTCGGACCATCAGTTGTGTTGTGCGGAAGGTACACAGCTGATAGCCCTATTTGACAACTGGTTCTTACCATAATATGAATTCTAACAATCAGCTAAGTAAAGAGAAATGACAGTGCATCATTGCATTAAGAACTGAAGGTCATCAGTCCTGAATATTGCTAAAATTTTGAATGGCCCCCAAGTCCAGTTGCAAAAACCATCAAGCACTACGCTGAAACTGGCTCACATGAGGACCGTCCCAGCAAAGGAAGACCAAGAGTCAAGTCTACTGCTGAGGATACATTCATCTGAGTCACCAGCCTCCAAAATCGTAAGTTAATAGTACCTCAGATTAGAGCCCAGATAAATGCCACACAGAGTTCCGGTAGCAGATATATCTCTACATCAACTGTTCAGGAGACTGCGTGAATCAGGCCTCTATGGTCAAGTAGCTAAGAAACCTTTACCAAGGAAAAGCAACAAGCAGAAGAGATTTGTTTGGCCCAAGACAGACAAGGAATGAACATTAGACCAATGGAAATCTGTGCTTTGGTCTGATGAGTCCAAATTTGAGATCTTTGATCCACCCACCATGACTTTGTGCGACACAGAAAAGGTGAACGGATGGTTCCACCCACCATGATTCCCACTGTGAAGCATGGAGGAGGAGGTGTGATGGTGTGGGGTATGCTTTGCTGGTGACAATGTTCAATTTTCAAAATTGAAGCCACACTGAACTAGCTTGGCTACCACAGCATCCTGCACTGACATGCCATCACATCTTGTTTGCGTTTAGTTATAACAGGGTGTCCGACTCCAGGCCTCAAGGGCCGGTGTCCTGTAGGTTTTAGATATCACCCTGGGTCAACACAAATGAATCAAATGATTAGTTCTGGAGAACTTCAAGATATGTTGAGGAGGTAATTTAGCCTTTAAATCAGCTGTGTTGGCTCAAGGACACATCTAGTTGGACACCCCTGAGTTAGACCATCAATTATTTTTCAACAGGACAATGACCCCAAACAAAACTCTAGGCTGTCTAAGGGCTTATTTGAACAAGGAGAGTGATGTAGTGCTGCACCAGATGGCCTGGCCTTCACAGTCACCTTACCTAAACCCAATTAAGATGGTTTGGGATGAGATGGATTGCAGAGTGAAGGCAAAAGGGCCAACAAGTGCTCAGCATCTCTGGAAACTCCTTCAAGACTGTTGGAAAACCATTTTAGGTGACTACCTCAAGAAGCTCATCGAGAGAACGCCAAGAGTGTGCAAAGCAGTAATCAAAGCAAAGGGTGGCTGTTTTGAAGAATCTCAAATATGAAACATGTTTTTAGTTATTTCCCACTTTTTAGTTTATTACATAATTTTATTAGTTTTTCATTCATTCATAGATGCTTTCAGCGAGAATCTACAATGTAAATAAACATGAAAATAAAGAAAACACATTAAATAAGAAGGTGTGTCCAAACTTTTGAATTGTGGTGTAGATTTGTCCAGCCTGGAGTTAAAGTTTCAAAATTAAGGTACCTTTGAAGGAGAAATGGGGTTCAACCAAGTTCTAGCAAAGCGTGCTTGATGCAGTGACTGGTGAGTACAAGTATATTTATGTATGACATGTCAAGTATCACACCTTGGAAAACATATGACTCATATTCAACAGTGCACTTTGGTCAGGGGCTGCTGATGTTACTTTGGTAGGCTGACAGCCAGAATATAAAATTAATTCCCCTCACCTAGACCTGCTTGTGCACACTGCCAGACTCTGGAAAACTGATTAAAAAAAAGAAGGCAGGGCCTGGAAGAGAGCATTGCTCTCTGAGAAGTTACTATGTTGGGTGGATGCTACAGGGCAAAAGCTGCTCAGCCAAGCCACAGATATTACACTCATTTTCAGGGGGCAGGTTGCCATTTACAGTCACGTCTGCCTCCCAGTGCTGAAGACAGCTAAGATAAGGGGGAAATGTCCCAGTGGCGGGCAAGTGAAGGCAGGGGTCCGCTGCTTTGATTTCAGATTCTGTCGAGTCCGTAATGCCGATGAAATATTCCTCCCTCAGGCGTCTAATACACACAAGGCTGATCACACCACTGACAGAGTCAAGGGGCTAACTCCGTTTTTTTTAATGTCAAGTAGTCAATGTGTATTTTTGTCTGAAGTAGAGAAGTGCCACTTACTTTGCACTGCTCTACTTAGTCTAGTCACTTATGCTATAACATAGTTCAAGGTGCGAGGTGACTTCCAGGTCAGTTTGTGTACAGTAACGATGACAAAACGCTGTGTTACTGCACAGTTTGCCTGTCATATGAAGTCATATCAAGTATCTTTTTAGTTAAAAGGTTGATA
Organism: Mchenga conophoros; assembly: GCF_057382185.1. Classification (NCBI taxonomy): domain Eukaryota; kingdom Metazoa; phylum Chordata; class Actinopteri; order Cichliformes; family Cichlidae; genus Mchenga; species Mchenga conophoros. The sequence continues at coordinate 37,809,304 of NC_140547.1, read as the reverse complement.
CTTCTCCAATGATCAGTAGCTGTAGGCCTTAGATTTCAATAGATAAAAAAGAACAATGTAGCATTCAGTATACGCAGATATATCTGACACCGCCGCTGTGTATTTCTTACCTCTTGGAAAATATTTCTGTTCATGAATGCTCCATTTCTTTGACTGTACCCCAGCAAATTGCTCTAAAGGTATAAAAGATGTTTCATGAGGCTGAATTTTATTCAAAAAGTATTTTCTGATTGGTGATTTTTATGTCAGCTCGGTTCGCCAAATTACCAAGGCGTTCTGTATGTGTGTGTCTGTGTGTGTGTGCAAATATGACTGCTGCTGAGAAAAGATGGATGTTAATATGAGCAAGGGGAATGGCTGCTCAGTAACAATGCCTGATTATTTGGACTACAGATCAGATATCTCAGACGTTGCTGATTGGAATTTGATGAAAGTTTGGAATATCGTAGCGCACCTTCCATGTTTTTTTAGGCTCACTTTAAGCTGACTGGGAGAGTCTAAGCAGCATGACAAGATGACACATGTGCTATCAATTAGCAATAAGGGGTGGGGGTGGCAGTATTTCCGATGATGTGAAGTGATTTCAGCAGACTAAGTGTGGAATAATTAGGGGAATTCTTGCCTACAAAAAAAATTGATGTGACAATTAGCAGATGCCGTTGAACATACTGTCTATCAATCAGTAAGAATGTTGCACTGCTAAATCAGGAAAAGGCTTCATAAAATGCGCAGGAGGCACAATTCAACCGGCACTGAATTTGCTTAAGGCAAAAATTTACCCATGTTACAAAACATGCCTCTAGGTTAGGTATGATGAAGTCTTTCATACTTCTCCTCTATATTCAGTTTTGTCAGCTTCCAACTAATCTACAGTTTCCACTACCACAGAAAGACTTAGGCACAGTGCCTGAGTATTTTTTCAGAGCGCCTCAAGCCAAATGAACATAAAAAGGCATTTATGGAAGATATTAGAATGTAAAAAATGGTAGTGAGGATTCTGTATCCAGCCAGTCAGGCAGAAGCTTGCTGCGAAAGCTACATTGAGCCTGAAAGTTATACAGTGCACCAGCCATCTACTCGTGTCAAAGCTAGTTGGTCTGTCTGTGGGTTTTTTGTGTTTTTTTTATTTTCTTTCTAGCCACTGGGCAAGATTGTGTTGTTCGGTGACTTTGAGTTTGATAAAAGTGGGAGTGAAATACAGCTATTTTATATATCTGATGAACACCAGTAGGCAACTATGTTGGAAAAAATTAAACATGTTCATGAAAAATAAAACAAAATACACTGTGATGAGGTCTGGCAATTACCAGACGAGCAGAGTCTACATCTATTTTTGTTATTATTTTATTATTTTTGATATTTATTTTGATATTTTCTACACTCCTTAGTAAAATAACTGTGTGAATCAGTGTCAAGTTCAAGTTAGCGGTTCTTAATTTTTAAAGAAAATCTGTCGTTTAATCAACCTTATTCTGTTATGTAGGCTACATCCATGACTGATCCAGTGTTCCATCTATGTAGCTATGATTGTAGGCAATGGGGCTATATTTGGGTTAAATGACATGTTGAAAAATGAACCTATTGCTAATCAGAAAAGTGAGGTCACCATGCAATAAAATCTGGAGGGGGTCTGAGTTCATATTTCCATTAAGTGTGACAAGATCTCCAAATGCAGACCACAGCACACCGTCCACCATGTCTTACAGATGTCTGTAGACATTCACTGATGTACCTCTCTCCTGACCTCCTTTGTGCATACTGGTGATGATTTTAACCAATACATTTCAATTACTTGATAATTTTATCACTTTATCAGACCCGTTGCCACAGATTTTCATTCTGGTTTTTCTTTAATTTGGAATTTCTCAGCATTTTTCCTTATTTCTCTCAGTTAATAATGACTTCTTGATAGTCACCCTTTCACTGAGACCATTTCTAATGAGGATTCAGAGAACAGTACATGGATCAACTGAAGCACCTCTCAGTTACTGTGTCAGGTATTTGCTGTATTTGTTTCTTCTTTCTTAAGAACATGGCTTTCAAACATTTCTCTGCTGTAGATCATTTTTTAGTCCTGTCACTATTTTGTCCTTCATTTATCAAGTTCCCGCCCATTTTAAAAGCGAGACTGCACACCATTCTGAGATATGCCAAGATCTTATTCAGTAGGTCTTTAGGAATCCCCTTGTTAGTGCAGATGTACTTTTTATACCTCTGGATGTTTGTCATATTGGAAAAAATGCACAAATTATTTTCTATGAAAACTCACCACCTGAGGAGTCTTAAAATACAAGCGTTTAACAATAACTTCAACAAGAATGCCACCTCCATATATATATATATGTTTTTTCTTTTGGCCTGTCCCGTTTGGCTCTTTTGCCATCAGAATTGTTGTCTAAAGGCAAAGAAAGATGCCCAACGGATTTACTTTACCAAATTGCACTTTGGCGACAGTGGGAAGGAATAACTCCCTTTTAACACGAAGAAACCTTCGGCAGAACCAGGCTCAGGGAGGGGCGGTATAATAATAGATAGGATTCAATGCAGAGAGGTCTGTTAATACATAGTGAGTGAGAAAGGTGACTGGAAAGGAAAAACTCAATGCATCATGGGAATCCCCCGGCAGCCTATGTCTATTGCAGCATAACTAAGGGAGGATTCAGGGTCACCTGGTCCAGCCCTAACTATATGCTTTAGCAAAAAGGAAAGTTTTAAGCCTAATCTTAAAAGTAGAGATAGTGTCTGTCTCCTGAATCCAAACTGGAAGCTGGTTCCACAGAAGAGGGGCCTGAAAACTGAAGGCTCTCCCTCCCATTCTACTTTTAAATACTCTAGGAACAACAAGTAGGCCTGCAGAGCGAGAGCGAAGTGCTCTAATAGGGTGATATGGTACTACAAGGTCATTAAGATAAGATGGGGCCTGATTGTTTAAGACCTTGTATGTGAGGATTTTGAATTCAATTCTGGATTTAACAGGAAGCCAATGAAGGGAAGCTAAAACAGGAGAAATATGCTCTCTCTTTCTAGTCCCTGTCAGTACTCTTGCTGCAGCATTTTGGATTAGCTGAAGGCTTTTCAGTGAGTTTTTTGGACATCCTGATAATAATGAATTACAGTAGTCCAGCATTGAAGGACATGTCCTGGTCAAAAATGACTCCAAGGTTCCTCACAGTGTTACTGGAGGCCAAGGTAATGCCATCCAGAGTAAGAATCTGGTTAGATACCATATTTCTAATATTTTCAGGGCCGAGTACAATAACCTCAGTTTTATCTGAATCAAGAAGCAGAAAGTTAGCGGCCATCCAGCTCTTTATGTCTTTAAGACATTCCTGCAGTTTAACTAATTGGTCTGTGTTATCTGGCTTCATGGACAGATAGAGCTGGGTGTCATCTGCATAGCAGTGAAAATTTATACTATGTCTTCTAATGATGCTGCCTAAGGGAAGCATGTATAATGTAAACAGAATTGGTCCTAGCACTGAACCCTGTGGAACTCCATAATTAACCTCAGTGTGTGAAGAGGACTCTCCATTTACATGTACAAATTGGAGTCTATTAGATAGATATGATACAAACCACTGCAGCGCAGTACCTGTAATACCTACAGCATGTTTTAATCGCTCTAATAGGATATTATGGTCAACATGACATTGATATGACAGGAACGTTGGCCTATAATTAGCTAAGACTGCTTGGTCTAGAGATGGCTTTTTGAGTCAAGGTTTAACTACAGCCACCTTGAAGGCCTGTGGTACATAGCCAATTATTAGCGATAGGTTGATCATATTTAAGATTGAAGCATTAATTAATGGCAGGACTTCTTTGAGCAGTTTTGTAGGAATGGGGTCTAAAAGACACGTTGATGGTTTGGAGGAAGTAATTATTGAAGTTAACTCAGAAAGATTAATTGGAGAAAAAGAGTCTGACTTAACATCAATGATGCTAAAAGTAGCTGTAGATAATATTACATCTGTGGGATGATTATTGGTAATTTTTTCTCTAATGATAAAAATTTTATTTGTGAAGAAGTTCATGAAGTCATTACTAGTTAACGTTAAAGGGATGGTTGGCTCAAAAGAGCTCTGACCTTTGTCAGCCTGGCTACAGTGCTGAAGAGAAACCTGGGGTTGTTCTTATTTTCTTCAATCAGTGACGAATAGTAAGATGTTCTGGCTTTGCGGAGGGCTTTCTTATAAAGCAACAAACTATTTCTCCAGGCTAAATGATGATCCTCTAAATTTGTGACACGCCATTTCCTCTTCAGATTACGAGTCATCTGCTTTAGGGTACGTGTTTGAGAATTATACCACGGAGTCAGGTACTTCTGATTAGAGACCTTAGTTTTCACAGGAGCTACAGTATCCAGAGTCGTACGTAGTGAGGAGGTAAAATTATTAACAAGATAATCGACCTCTGTTGGGGTAGCGTTCAGATAGCTGCTCTGCTCTATGTTGGTACAGGTCATTGAAGATGATAACAGTGGGTGGATTATATTCTTAAACTTACTTACAGCGCTTTCAGAAAGACATCTACCTTGATAAAGTCTACTCTCCACTGCTGTGTAATCAATTATTGTAAATGTAAATGTTATCAGGAAATGATCAGACAGGAAAGGGTTTTCAGGAAACACTGTTAAAAGTTCAGTTTCTATGCCATATGTTAAAACAAGATCTAGAGTGTGATTAAAGTGGTGGGTGGGTTCTTTTACATTTTGAGAGAAGCCAATTGAGTCTAATAACAGATTAAATGCCATGTTGAGGCTGTCATTTTTAGCATCTACATGGATGTTAAAATCACCCACAATAATTATTTTATCTGAGCTCAGAACTAAATTAGATATAAAGTCTGAGAAATCAGACAGAAACTCTGTGTAAGGCCCAGGTGGACGATAGATGATAACAAGTAAGACTGGTTTCTGAGTTTTACAGCTGGGGTGGACGAGGCTAAGCATCAGGCTTTCAAATGAATTAAAAGTCTGTCTTGGTCTTTCATTAATTAATAGGCTGGTGTGAAAAATTGCTGCCACACCGCCACCTCGGCCTGTGCTTCGAGATTTCTGGTAGTTAGAATGCCTTGGGGGTGTTGATTCATTTAAACTAACATAATCATCCTGCTGCAACCAGGTTTCTGTAAGGCAGAGTAAATCAATTTGTTGATCAATTATTAAGTCATGTACTAACAGAGACTTGGAGGAGAGAGACCTAATATTTAACAATCCACATTTCACTGTTTTACTCTGTTTTATCATATCTATCTAATAGACTCCAATTTGTTCATGTAAATGGAGAGTCCTCTTCACACCTTGGAGTCATTTTTGACCAGGACATGTCCTTCAATGCACATATTAAACAAATATGTAAGACTGCGTTCTTCCATTTGCGCAACATCTCTAAAATTAGAAATATCCTGTCTCAGAGTGACGCTGAAAAACTAGTTCATGCATTTATTACTTCCAGGCTGGACTACTGTAATTCATTATTATCAGGATGTCCAAAAAACTCACTGAAAAGCCTTCAGCTAATCCAAAATGCTGCAGCAAGAGTACTGACAGGGACTAGAAAGAGAGAGCATATTTCTCCCGTTTTAGCTTCCCTTCATTGGCTTCCTGTTAAATCCAGAATTGAATTCAAAATCCTCACATACAAGGTCTTAAATAATCAGGCCCCATCTTATCTTAATGACCTTGTAGTACCATATCACCCTATTAGAGCGCTTCGCTCTCGCTCTGCAGGCCTACTTGTTTTTCCTAGAGTATTTAAAAGTAGAATGGGAGGGAGAGCCTTCAGTTTTCAGGCCCCTCTTCTGTGGAACCAGCTTCCAGTTTGGATTCAGGAGACAGACACTATCTCTACTTTTAAGATTAGGCTTAAAACTTTCCTTTTTGCTAAAGCATATAGTTAGGGCTGGACCAGGTGACCCTGAATCCTCCCTTAGTTATGCTGCAATAGACATAGGCTGCCGGGGGATTCCCATGATGCATTGAGTTTTTCCTTTCCAGTCACCTTTCTCACTCACTATGTATTAACAGACCTCTCTGCATTGAATCATATCTTTTATTAACCTCTGTCTCTCTTCCACAGCATGTCTTTTATCCTGTCTTCATTCTCTCACCCCAACAGGTCGCAGCAGATGGCCGCCCCTCCCTGAGCCTGGTTCTGCCGGAGGTTTCTTCCTGTTAAAAGGGAGTTTTTCCTTCCTACTGTTGCCAAAGTGCTTGCTCATAGGGGGGTCATATGATTATTGGGTTTTTCTCTGTATCTATGAAGCGCCTTGAGGCGACTTATGTTGTGATTTGGCGCTATATAAATAAAATTGAATTGAATTGAATTGAATCTTTTCCAAAGATGAGTGATTTCTTGATTGATAGATTTATTTTTTTATTACTTTGTTGTTTCAGCAACATTAAATTTAAAAACTGTACTTTTGAGTTAAAATATATATTTATAATTTTAATAAATGACAAATTAAAAAGGCATGAAAATTTTTTTGTATCGAAAAAATATCGAACCGTGACATCAAAGTATCGAACCGAACCGTGACTTTTATGTATCGTTGCACCCCTAGTGTATACACAACACTAATTCATCCATTCAAGTATGGCCCCTTGGAAGCGAAACAATTAAGTGAGTGTTGGCCCAACTTTTGCACAGCAAATCCTCTTTATTCCAATATTGACAATTTGATAACAGGTTATAAATATACAATAAGGCCAATGGTCAAAACAAATGTAAGAATTCATTATAAAAGTCCTCTAAAAAGTGAGGGATTCATTAACACATAGCTTTTGTAAAATATGCACAAATCATACAAATTTCATTGCTGAAATGGAATTTTTAAACATTTATATTAACGCCACGTGTACCTCAGTCTAGATTCAGTTGGTTTTCGCACTATAAATTCTATAAGTAGAAAAAAAGATAAAATGAAAGACCTTTGGTCTGCAAAACCATCTTTAAAGGTCAAAGAACTTCACTAATCCAGTCACACAGATTGTGTACAAATAACGGAAGCTGAAGATCCAACAAAGATCATTCACACTCTAGTCTGGGAGGTTACAAACAAACATAAATGGAATTACAGTAATGGGAAAAAGGAGTTTGTATATTTGTAACATGCTCAAAAGTCAACATTTGGTATGACCACCTTTAATCTTCAGCACAGTCTGAACTCTCTTTGGCAGCTTTCTTGTTTTTTTGGTCTGAAGGAAATAGATTTGGGAAGTGGTGTGCATGTGTTTACCTCAGTCTGGATTTAAGCTGGCTTTTTGCCTTTACAACCTGCCAACCTAACTTGGTTCATCTTTTGTGAATCTGTCACTTAATTCTTTTGCTCACTAATCACTTAACAATGACGTACATCCACAGACTACCACAATGAAGCTAATTAAGTTAAAAAATAATCAAGAAAAGCAGGCAATTATATAATTATGCATGGGTTCTCTTAATAATAATGACTTTCATTGAATCCAGGAAATACTTGGAAAATCTAATTAAAAAGGACCCAATTAATATGACATCCCACTTTCTCTTAACAACTTCTACGTTTCTGTAAAGCAGAAAAGAAAAACTAGTCTTGTCCTCTTCTTCACCTCTCAAGGTTCCACCTTTTTTTTTGTGAATAGCAAACATCATTGCAATAGCGTTCCATACTGAGTCAGACTGGTCTACAAAGATACACAGTAGTATCTTTATAAAGAGGACCTCTGGATGTTTGTCATATTGGAAAAAATGCACAAATTATTTTCTATGAAAACTCACCACCTGAGGAGTCTTAAAATACAAGCGTTTAACAATAACTTCAACAAGAATGCCACCTCCATATATATATATATGTTTTTTCTTTTGGCCTGTCCCGTTTGGCTCTTTTGCCATCAGAATTGTTGTCTAAAGGCAAAGAAAGATGCCCAACGGATTTACTTTACCAAATTGACCATCCCAGCCTTGCCGTAATGGTCCATTTGATTCACCTTTTATTGTTTATTTTATTTTCACTTACTGAATACGGGACAGACTTGACTGGGGGAAAGAAGGGGAGAAAGAAAGAGGGAAAGAGAAACAGCTGAGAAGAGGGACGGGGGAGAAGGGCAAAAAACAAAAACCAACAGAATGAGCAGAAAAAAAGAAAAAAAAGAAATAAAAAATGCATATATCAATCACCTGGATCACCTGCTGAGAAAGAAAAAAGAAAACAAGCAGAAGAGAACAAGAGTAATAGAATAACCAGCATCACAATGATATATGGGAATATGACAGTAAATACTAAATATTAAACATTATTGTGCAGCACATAAGATCAACAGAACACAGTGTGCTTTGAGGTAGGAGCCAAAAAGGGTGTAGTTTGTGGGTGTGATCACCCGTGTGTACACCTGTGAGCATGGGCGCGCTTGTTTTTAAAAGGTTCCTTCATGTAATGATCTGCTAGAGGGTGTGGGGGGCCACAGCCCCGTCCTCCAGGGCATGAAGCAGGTATGGAGGAGATCAAAACTCCAGACATCCAGAGGCCCCCAGAACACAAGAGACCAAGGAAGACCAACAGAGGGGCAGCCGCGCCACTGTCCCAGAAAGAGCTGAGGAGAGTCCCAGATGAGGGCTCACTCAGCAGCCGCGGAGCAGAAACCAGGGGGAGTTGCAGTGACGCGCCCGTGAGCTCCGCCGGCAGCCAGCCGTGCCTGAGTGACCGAGCCCCAGGCCGAGAGGCCGGGGGCACCCCACCTCCGAAGTGGCCCGAGCGAGCCCCAGGCTCCAGGCCCCGATAAGCGGCCGCCAAGGAGTGAGCCGGTGTGTACCTGGACGCCCATCCCCGGACACAAAGAACCACCAACGCACCGACGTCTGAGGGAGTCCGCCACTGGCAGGGGAAGTGGTGGTAGGGGGAGATAGGCCTCCATACCTTGGAGGGCCTAAGATGTCCCCAGAGAGGTGGCGCCTGACACCCAACCTGACATATAGACACAGAAATACAGGCACACACATATACAAACATCCATTCCCACCCTCATGCTCTCATATACACTTACTCCACACTCAACCAACGTGGAGACAGACATAAAGAGACGCTGTACACACGATCACACTCCCCAAGCGTACTCTACAAACTGGGTCTAGGTACCCTTGCCCCTGGAGGGGGGGGAACTGCACCCAGACCCAGGTGGTGTTACCCTTTTCCCTGCGGTGGGGGGAGGCAGACCGCCCGACTCCGCAGCAGCAGGGAGGCCCCACACTCCAGACCGCAGTCGGACGGCCAACTCCTCCTCCTAGCCCCCCCGCTCCAGCAGGTCGCAGAGAATGGGGGTGAGAGAAGACTCCAAACCTCCCTCCACCCGCTCATTGTAGTGTTGATGCATGTGTGTTCTAAGGTGCATTTAAAACCCAGGAGGGCATGGAGCTACCTGCCAGAGAGCAGCAGGTAAGCGCATGGTCCCTCCTACTGGCCCTCAATGTCTACGTGTATTTAAAATTGAGAGGTGGGCAACGACGCCAGGGGTGGGGTGTACACCCTGATGGTACTTTGGATTCCGTGTATCGTGCCCACCCCCAAGATCCTATATGTATGTGTAATGAGAGTGTGAGTAATGTGAATGTCTAAGTTGTGGGATAAAATTGAGGCAGGGGCAGCCAGAAGGGGACAGGGGGGGGTGGCCTCCTCTGCACCCTGGTGACATACCCCTACTCCAAGGTCCTGCATGTGTGGGTGGTTGTGATGGAGCGGGAAGAGGGAGGCAGCTGGAGATGGGGAGGGAAGGAAGGGAGGGGCAAGTGACCCCTCCCTGGGGCCAGCTCCCCCGCTGACCCCAGTAGGCACCCCCATACTCCGCGACCCGCCAGGGAAAGGGGGCCCAGGCCCATCCAGACCGGGGCCCAGTGCAGCAGCGCCTCCCGGCCCCACAGAGCCCAGGACAGTCTACCCAACCCCACCACAGAGAAAACTGCACCCACCCCACCATCCACTCTTCTTCCAGACTACATAAGACAATAAACACCCAGGCTGAGATCTTCCTCCACCTCTCCTGTATCTCCCCCTCCTGTAGAGAGAGCCCCTGAGGAGAGGAAAGCTCCTGCAAGATGTGACAATCTTCCCCACCAGTTGAAGAGCCCCCGAGGTGGCTCGATGCACCGGCGGCACCCTGCTCCAGGGCTGGGCCCCCATGCACCCACCCGCCCACAACCCCGGCAACACACCAACCAGGACCCAAGCCCCCGAGGCCTGGCCCGGGCCCCAGCCCAGAGACGGAGCGCCCCCAGAACCTTACGCCCATCCCGGACCTACCCAGGGGCAGCCAGGCTACCAGGTCAGTAACCCACGTCCGTCAGCACAGACCCTCCCCTAGTCCCGCTGCACGCAGCCGCGAGGAAACAGTCACCTGAGAGCCAACAGAGCCCCTAACCGGACATGACCGCTACCCCGCGTTGAGCCCCCCAAGGAAAATGCCTCCGGGGAACCCCCCGACGCCCTAAGCCTGTCCCTACCCCCACACCAATCACAACAGTGAAGGTGGGACCAAACTATGACCCCCCACCCCCACTAGGTGATGGAGCTGATCAAAGGAGCCCAGAGAGATTGATCTGATGTGGTGGCAGAGGCTGTATCAAGACTAATGTAATCTAATAGATAATTTCTATATTGGTTAGAATTAAGATTATTTTTATTTTTCCAGTTCATGAGGACTGTTTTCTTGGCTATGCATAGGGCAGTGAAAACCATATGGGCGATATTCTTTTCTGAAGTGACATTATCTAAGCTGCCCAACAAACACACTAAGGGGGAAGTTGGAATGTTACATTTCAGACACTTTGATAAGTCTTCACATATCTCGCGCCAAAACTTCTGAACTGGTGGACAGAACCAAAGAGCGTGGATATAATTGTCCGGTGAATTGGTTTGGCAGTGTGAGCAGTTGTTGGTAGACGTAAAGCCCATCTTGAACATCCGATGACCTGTATAGTGCACTCTATGTAATATTTTGTATTGAATTAATTGAAGACTGGGATTTCTAATTAGATGAAAGGTTTTTAAGCAAATCTGAGACCAGAAGTTTAGGTCTAAGTTAACTGATAAATCCGCTTCCCATTTTGCAATAGGAAGTGATATTGATTCATCTGTTTTAGAAAGCATTCTGTATATTTTGGATAGTAATTTGGGGGTTTTAAGAGTAAGAAATTGAACCACACTTGGTGGTGTTTGTAATTCAACTTGACCCGGTTTAAATTTCTTTTTTACTATGGATTTAATTTGTTGATATTCTAAAAATCTTTTCCTGTTGATCCCATATTGTGTAACTAGTCTGTCAAATGAAATAAATTGTCAAATGAAATAAATTCTGACACCTCCATATTTTTTAAAGTTGCAGAGAAAAAAACACCCCATTACAAGATAAAAAATAATAACAAAAATATATGATTTTGTAGTGGTGCAGTGGCCCTGCACCAAAAGTACAAAAAAAAAGAAACCTAAGAATGGAGAAGAAGAAGGGGACCTGACCACAGCTGGTGCTGAGGATGCTAACATTGGTGTAGATAAGGGACGCCAAACTCAATAGTATGTCTCTTAAATGGTAAGTAATAAATGTGTCACTCATTACCCAACGCTCTCCTGTAATTATATAAAAAGTTTTTATTTAAATTCACACAAATGCTCATTAAAATGCTTTTTTTTATTAGATAGTGAAAGAACAGGGGCCTGTTCTTCGTACCTCGCTAAGTAAGTTAGCTGGATTAGATTGTTGACGATTTTGCGTGATCCTGGATCGTTCGGTTCCCCGAAGCTCATCCGGGACTTGCTGTCATAGCAACAGAGCCGTAAGCGTAAACCTGCTCGGGAGCAGGTTTACTTTATGTAAACAGGATTAGATCGCGGCCACGCAGGTATGTCCGCTTCATTTATACGAAAGCAACAGCGATATTCCACCACTGTTTCACCATAAATAAATAACATCAATGTAACTAAAGATAATGCAGCACTTGATCCTTTTATTGATGTCACACAGATACATACAGGTCATTTCCTAAAAAAGGGAAATGTACTATTAACATTCTATTACATGTATGTGATTATTACAGATGTAATTCATATTTCAGAGTAGTAATTGTAAATTACTTCGTGTAATCAAGATGAGAGACCACGGCTATAAAAGCGAAGGTGGATTTGGGAAGCCTGTCGCAGCCATGTCCTGTCCGTATACGCGACCAACCCATTGCGGAAGGTGCAAGATTGATAAGGAGAGTCCTCAGAATTCAGCGTATATTGCGGGATAGACAGGATCCTTTAGCTCAGCGCGACAGTGTGCTCATTGAGAGATATCGATATTCCCGTGAGGGTATTATTTACTTAACCAACTTGTTGACGAGGGGGTGCAGGACCACCACCTGTCTTTTTTTCCTCTGCCCTTTTCTTGGTTGCTGTTATGAACAAACTAACAGAGTATTACAGGCCAGTATTACCTTGCCAAGAGACGAAAAGCAATCTAAGAGATAAATATTACCATTCTGTAGAATACTCCTGTATTCCACTTTTACTTGTTCCCATGTTCTTGTGGGTCCTGTTGTGGCTCTAATGTGAAAGGGGATATAATATAACATATTATAATATAATATAATGCCATATGATATTGGACAATATAGTGTCATATGATAGATCTACCCTACCGCCTACTGGTGTTGGCCAGAGGGGCCGATGGCGCGATATGGCAGCCTGGCTACAACCGTAGCTGCCTCCACCAGTGTGTGAATGTGGGAGTGAATGAATAGTGGTATCGTACAGCGCTTTGGGTGCCTTGGAAAGCGCTATATAAACCCAATCCATTATTATTATTATTATTAAATTACCTACGAGTTTGATTTGTCAGCAACTTTCTGCCAGCCCCTCTCTCCTTGCTTTTGCAGCCTTTGCAGTGTTCTCTTGCGTTTTCATTATACTCTGAAACTCCTGAAATCCCTCACTCATGAGTTCTTGCTCTGCTGCCGGAAAATACTGAGCGCGCTCCTTCGACATTTTCGCCGACCAATCAGCGGGTTGCCGATCAATGTTTCTACTATCGATGCGTAGCCCCTTTTACGACACCCAGTGATGTCACATTACTGCGTCCAGCTGTACTAATCGTCAACAGCAGGTGTGTTCGGGGAACCGGATTAGCGAGCTCACGGTTAGCGCGATGGTTTGGTCTTGGATGTGTCATTTGATCTTGGATGTAGTAAGCGACGTACGAAGAACAGGCCCCAGGGACATATCTTTCATTTAGTTGTTTATCTATTACTTAATTATATTGGTGTTGTATGAATGGCAATGGGTTAGGTCTTAATCAGGAGGAAAAGCTGTAAACATCTGAAAATACAGTTAAAAAAAATCCAAAATTGATGCTCCTCTTCGCATGTTCCAAAGTCATGCAGTGGGCCAGATTGGACTGCTTGCCGGGCACGGTTCTTAGGTTTGACACCCTTGGTGTAGATAATATTAGCACCCATTCCAAGGTCACTGGAATGTCTGATATAACTCTGGAGGTTATCCAAAAATCCATCCAATCCACTTCTTTGCTTTGGTGGATGGCAACAGTGCTAGTAAAGAAACAACAAAAAAGTATAGATGTCACTGAACACATACTTGCATCCAGCTGAAAGTGGATGAGGAAGTTTTGCTTTTTTGCCACGGCAGTTTGGTAAGACATGAACTCTTTACTAGCCCGCATCAAGGGTCAGTGACATGCAGAAAAGGTTCAGCAAGAATGTTCAGATGAACTAAATCTGGCATTAGGAGAGTGTGTTCATAATGCTATACAATATATTGTTGAAAAAAACAATAGATGCATGCCAAATGCATCAGATTAACTACAGTCCACCAATGCTACGTGGGAGCAGGCAGACCTAAAGAGCTTGAAATTTGCAGGTTTCTGTTGTTGAAGGCCCCACTGACCTGACAAAGCACCTTTTCCCATCCTGTTATAGGCAGGTTGTTAATGGAGATAACTGAGACAAATTATGTTTCTAGACAAACAAATGCATAATAGCCAGCATGAAGCATGTTATTATGGATTATATAATGAATGAGAAAAACACATCTGCAGAGCTCTTCCACTCTTGTCAGACCTCATAAGCTCATCCAACAATGCATTTATAAAGGTGCATAAATGTATATGAATATCTGTGAGACATCCTACTGCAGGGGTTTGTACTTTGAAAAACTACTTTAGGAACAGCAGCAGGGTTACTCAAGCACTGTTGGATATGGATGGTGAGAAAACAAGAACCCTGGACTGGGATAAAATCACTGATGTCACAATGAATCACACATACAGGCAGTCTGTTGTGAAGATTAGTTATGGTGAGTGCATAGTTTATTTTTTCACTAAAAATTATTTTCTTACTTGTAATTCTCATCCATATATTAGGTCTATCAAACATAATTGTGTTAGTCTGCATATGAAGTGCACACATACAGTGCCTTTTCCTTTAGTTGTAGTTTTAAGTTTTTTAAGCAACATTAAAAGAATTATCTTGCTGGTGGTTTAGATCACCAGACTCCATCATGACCGTTTTGTACTAATTTTCTTTTTTTTTTCAGTTTTAGGTACTATGGTAAATGGCCTGTATTTGTATAGCGCTTTTCTATTCCCTAAGGACGCTTTACACAACCTGTCATCCACCCATTCACACACACATTCACACACTGGTGATGGCAAGCTACATTGTAGCCACAGCCACCCTGGGGCGCACTGACAGAGGCAAGGCTGCCGGACACTGGCCACCACCAGTAGGCAACGGTTGAAGTGTCTTGCCCAAGGACACAACGACCGAGACTGTCCAAGCCGGGGCTCAAACCGGCAACATTCTGATTACAAGGCGAACTCCCAACTCTTGAGCCACGATCGCCCCCCAACTACTAAAACTACTTTGTTAGGTTTAGGAAGGAAATAGAGGTTTATTGCTGTTAAAAGGGAGTTTTTCATTCCCACTGTTACAACCTGTTCTAGGGGCCAGGTTTATGGCATGGATGAGGCACTTGCTCCCCCCAAGACCCAAGCAGCCACAGGAAACAATCACTGGTCATTAAGTGGCATTTATTTACAAGGTAGTGAGGAAAACACCAGAACAGGAGTGCCAACACTTCAGGGTGAGCTGAGGCCAAAATAATAAACAAAACAAAGCCCACACGCATAACCTCATGGGGAAAAAGAACCAAAACAAAGAGTCTGTTCTATCCAAAAACAGGAGAAAACGATGGGTTAAAAGTAATGGCAGTTCACCCCTACCCACTCGCCTTCCTCAACTATTACAGAGAACCTCAGCCAGCCACTGGACATACCTGTCCCTGTCCCACCTGTTTCCCCAAGTATTTGACTGTAGCTTTGCCAAATTCACATTTAGCAAGATTTAAAGTAAGCGATACTTCCTGAAACGGCTGAAAACAAGGGAGAGTGTTTCTAAATGTTCAGATTAGGTGGATGAGTATATCGCATGCCACTGTTGCCAAGTCCTTGCTCAAAAAGGTCTGTTTTAATTGTTGGGGTTTGTCTGTGTTATTGTAAGGTCTTTGCCTTATTATATAAAGTGGCTTGAGGTGACTGTTATAGTATCAGTACCAAAGAAAAGCAAAAACAAAACAGACTAAGTATTTATAAGTTGAAATATATGAACGTTAAAGCCATTCAAGGATTCCAGCTTTTAACCTTACACCATGTTTGCATTTGTGTCACATTCAGCAAATAAGAATAGATAAATCTTGGTTATCGTAGCAAAAGCTGTGTATCGCAAGAGACAACTGAGGCTGCACAGCAGAACGCCATCTGCTTTTTCTAAGACCACAAAGATGCACAGTGTTAAAACATTTGTTTTGACAAACACATGCAAGTGCATCTCATGTATTTTCCACATTTGTTCAGCCGTGTTAAGGGGGGACTGGGGCCCGGGTGCATCCAAAAGGTGTTACTATCACAGTTTCAGACGAGGGTTACATATTAATGCCAAATGTACTGAGAGAAATGTTTGAATATCTAAAATATGCTGATCTAGAGTTCTCGGATTCAGCCGAGGGAAGAACCTCATGCATAATTCAAAAGAACCGCCGCTACACTGACAATGAACGTTTATGTAAACCCAAAGTGAGATAATATGGCAAAAAAGCAGATGCTAATTCACCTCACTAACAATATGAAGATGATGATTTGCATACTGAACCGCTGTATCAAAGGTTAGAGCGGGAAAGAAGTGGAATTAAATGGAAATGCTCTCTTGATAGGAAGATAAACTTTGTGGAGAGAGCTGAGCTGTGTGTCATTACCCCTGTGAGGAAAGGTCACCAAAGAAAGAGTTTTGAATAGATGTAATTAACTCTGGAAGGATTTTCTCTCATTGTAGTTTTATGTCTTTTGTATAATTACTTGAACGTAAGCCGCCTCTGACAGCTGTCATGTTTACCAGCATGTTGAGCTGAAACAAATTGTTCTTTGTGCTGCTGAGGTCAGAGTTGTTGTCTAGCTGTTATAGAGAGGTTTCACTTGACATTTATACATAGCTGAACTTGAGTCCCTTTCTCCAGTTCAGTGCTGCAGTGTGCCCAAGTGGCAAGTTCTCTATGTTGGGCTACATTACTGGTCTATCCATCCATCCATTCACTTCCGCTTATCCTTTTCAGGGTCGCGGGGGGCGCTGGAGCCTATCCAGGGTACACCCTGGACAGGTCGCCAGTCTGTCGCAGGGCCAACACACAGGGACAGACAACCATTCGCACTCACATTCATTCGCACATTCACACCTAGTGACAATTTGGATTATCCAGTTAACCTATCCCCACAAGCTGCATGTTTTTGGACGGTGGGAGGAAGCTACTGGTCTACTTTACTTAAATTTATTTAACCATTATAACTATCAGTTACTTTTAAACTTGGATTTAACTTAACATAAAACCATAAAAAAAGATCCATGTGCTTCCAGTATCACTGCTCCTTATACAGTCACTCCTGTGGCAGAATGTTTGTACTGTAAATCCATTTCTATTGGACGTTTCTAGAATATAGAGGAGGTCTGGGCTAGCCTCAAACACCTGTGTAAAGTCCTGTAGTCATAGGACTTATTGAGCAACTGAAAATGTTGGATATCTAGAGGGCAGGTGGAAGAAGTCACACAACATCTGTCAGAATACCCACACTTTGAGCACTTAAGTGTGTGTTCAAAGTCCAAGTAAGTTGGCAGACATCAAACACACTGTACACTTACACTATGTGAGAGCAGAGGTAAGCGTATCAAACAATTTAATACACTCTATAACAGTTTGGTGGTTAACAATAACACCATAAAATCTTATACAAAAATAAATTTCATTGTGCTCATAATGTTCAGAAAATTCATTCAGTTATTAACAGTATTGAGAAATGCACTTCATCAATTCAAAATGTAAGTACAATCAAACATTAAAGCACACACTACAGACAGTAAGTTTGAAATAACTATTAAAAAGAATATTTTGATCATTGTAAAAGGGAAGTATTGAATAATAGAAAACAAACAAAGATAATAATCTGTGTAGTGTGTGAATTCACCCATTGAAGGTCAGCATCAAGGTCAACTTCATGGCTGTGGGAACATGCCTTGGTTGAGGGTCCTGAGGGAATGATGTAATGTGTGGAGATTTTGTGTAGCACTCATGTAAAGTAGATTTGTATAAATACTATATCCTGTAAAAATGACTTTGGTTGCAGTTGTTTTATTATATAATTAGTTGTTAAAGTTGAATGTATTCATAAAAAATTCCCCATTAGACTCTAAAAGAATAATCAGCATAGAAAATACACACAGAATCACGCAGAATATTCTTTAGGCTACACACACACACATGCAGACATCTAGTTTGATTTATACAAGAAATTAAAATAAAGCATCATACCAAAGACAATTGTTTACAACATCATCAAACAAATTTTAACATTACACAAATATAATCCAAGTAAATACAAAACATGTTTTTTTAATGATGATTTCATTTATTTAGAACCAGAAAGGTTTGAATAACTTCTTTCACTATGTGTTAAAGTAATTGGCCTCATTCCCAATAACTAGTTGTATCACCCTCTGTAGTAAGAATTGCAATCAAGAACTGGCAATGAGGCTTTCACATTACTGCGGAGGAATTTTGGTCCACTCTCCTTTAAAGAAATGCTGTGATTCAACCATGTTGGTTTTTGAGCATGGATAGCCTGTTTAAAGTCATGTCAAAGCATCTTAATCCTTTAAGACCTACCATAGAACCAAGTCCGCCAGAGCTTACTTTATATTTTTACATGCTGTAGTGCCAATTTAAAATGTTTTTTTTTGTTTTTTACATATTGTGGCGAGCTCAGACAAGGAGGAGACGGAGGTATCGTTTGGTCTTGCTTCCCGTGAGCTAGCCAGGGAGCACAGCCGTTTATTAACATTTGCAGAAGAACACACTGTCGCTAGCTAACTGCTCAGCGCGGCAACAACAACAACACACAGGGTGCCCTCTGACCCCGGAAGGACACACCGTCGCAGCGAGAGGGCATCACCCGTCACCATGGCAACATACACAAAACAACTGTACAAACAGAACCCCGAACAGCCCTGACCCGCTACAATATATTTCTACTTGGAGAAATTTAAGAGGTTTATCCCTCAAAACTTTAAATACAAAAAAGTTGCAAAAAATAGTTTACAACAACAGGAAGTTGTTCATAGTTTTATTTTTGAGATACAGCAATTTTTATATACTGCAGGAAAAACGAAAAACAATCCTATGATGCAAATTTGCAAAGAAAACAGCATGTGCATCAAAATAAACTATTTCCCGCAGTGCAATTCGAGTTCTAAGCATCCCAGAAACTATTCAGAAAAGCATAAAGTCAAGCATGGCTTATAAAAACACCAGTATAGGCTTTTAAGGCCTACAAGTAAAAAACTACATTTTCCGCGAAAATGACGTCACTTCCGGTTTCAGGCAGGAAATGGCGGACTTGCAATAGTTCGCGGTGACATCTGTTTCAATGTGGGAAGTGTTACGAACAGCTGATCGGATCGGCAAAGCGTGTTTCTGGAATATTATGTTTTTGTTGCTGCAAGCGCTTTTTATGCAATTTTTGCAAAGCTATATGTGGAAGGAAACCGGGACCTAGGACAAGCTGATGGCATAATATGCAAGTACATCTCCTCCGGTTTCATATGCAAAAAAAATTTTTGCGCTAGCTTACGCGGTTCCGGTTCTACAGGGATTTAAAAATAATTACGCAAAACGGCTTTAAAGGGTTAATTGGATTGTCCAATTAAGATGCTTGTCCAAAGTCCAGACTTTGACAATGCCATGACAAAAGCTTCATTTTGGGTTTTTTTTTTTAAACATTCAAAGGTGGACTTGCAGATGTCTTTTGGGTCTTTGTCCTGTTGCTTAACCAAAGTGTGCTTGAGCTTCAGGGCAAGAATTGACAACAGGACATTCTCCTTCAGAATTTTCTGGTAGAGAGCAGAATTCATGGCTCAATCCATTATGGCAAGGCATCCAGGTCCTGAAGCAGCAAAGCACCCCTACACCATCACATTTCCACCACAATGTTTTACTGTTTCCGTGGTGTCCTTTTTTATGGAACCTTCCAGGAAATCCTATTTTTGTCTCTTCAGTCAGAATATTTTCCTTGGGGATCGATCATCAAAAAAAAAAGAAAAAAAAAAAAGATTTTCGTATGTCGAAAAGTCATGAAATGTGAAGTGATGGTGTTTTATTTTAACAGACTTTCAGAATTTCCAGTTCTATTATGGGGATGTGAGAAAGGAGGACCCGAAAGCTGGACTCTTTACAGTGACAGTGTGCATCTGTTATTTACCTCACTGTAAATAAACACATTAAATCCCTGTTGCTCCCTAGACTCCTGTGTGTGTGTTCCCCTCCGACGTCCGTGCTCGTGTTTCTGCACACCCTGTGCGTGCTGTCCTTCTGGTTCCACGTTCCACCTGCAGGAAAACAACAGAAGCAGCCGTCAACACTGACCCCCACGGGCATACACGATCTGCACTACCGTACACTGACACACACTAACTTGAGATGTAACGCAATGATCCCACGTTGGTGGGAGCTCCAACACGCTCCTAAATAGCTCCTCCGACGAGCCCTGATCAGCAGCAGGTGTGTGGCAGGGACTTCAGGTGTGGCCCTACACTCACACCTGCAGACACACACATATATACACACACACACCATGCCTACACATAAAATAAGTGGAACACAAACATGGCAGCAATGTGCAGAAGACACACACATCACAAAATAATAATAATAATAATTATAATAATTATAGTACACACTGCTCACGGATCCCGAGTCCCCGGAACCAGGTCGGTGACAAGTGTTAACATTGAGTTATACAGGGGACCTATTAGTTCTCATTTCTGGGTCCATATTTATGCAACTGGACTTAATAGAATAGCTTTTTGGTACAACCCTTCACATCATCCACTGTTTGAAACAAGCCAACCTAGCAAACTGTCTTCTGATTGGCTGCCCCTTCAGTAGCAGAAATAAAGCCACAGAAACACAGGTTTAGTTATTCCTTTTTTTAAATAGTTCTGAAAAACGTATTTAATCAAGAAACCAGTTGAAATAATGATGGAAGTCAGTGTTAGATTTGTATTGTTGATTGTCATTTATGCTTAGAAATATTTACTCATATATGCTTAGAGTTTTGTAATTAGTTGTAGATTGGTAGAGGTTTTGATCCTTGATAGTCTGCAAACTTTGTGTGTATTAGACAGCACTTTGGGAGCATGAGAGGTCATACCGTGTCTTATTGTTTTATGGTAGGATTAACGTAGCTACGTCTGTTCTAGTCTAGGTGTTCTTTGTTTAGATGAACTGCAGGACTTCCTCACCGTGTTATCTAGGATGAACCATCTAGGGTGAGGGGGAGGCTACCCTCTTCCTGACCAAGGATGTTTGACCCTTTGATCAGCAGTCCCCACACACACACGAGTCAAGGTGCAGAAAAACTGCTCATGGAAACGCTGCACACTCTCTGTTTCCCTCTCTTTGAGTAGTTCTCAGACAGCTCTTGATCTGATAATGTGTAGCTTGCTCATCAGCTCAAAAAACAAAAACAAAACTGCAACGCGACATCACACAGTAGTTGCATGCTCTGCCCACAGTGGCAAAGTCTTACACTTACATATTCAACACAGCTTCTCCATCATGTATTTTTAGATGTTTCATACAGGGTTGAGCATATTAGTTGTTTTCACAGATGTGCTCTATATCTCAACAATGGCTCATAATAAGACGACAGTCTTCCACACAGGTCAAGTGCCTCTATGCACTTCATGAGTTTAAATATTTATCTATATCACTTCACCTCACATGTCATTGTACTGAATTTAAGCAACCACAAGCTTAATGTAGATTACTTTTAACAACTATCCACCTCAATTAAATCTATGGTCTGGCACACAGGCTGCTGTCGATCAGGGCAAGCTAAAGAATAAACATTGTGTCAGCAAGGGGTGGGGGGAAAGCCATTCACCAGAGCATATCTCAAGTGCTGCTGATGTGGGCTGGCCTTCTCCACAGCTCTCCAAGGCTGGTGTGTTTTCTGAAAACTTCTAACATTTGAATCTCTTCCATTTATAAGCCTGCGATTAACCGCACGGCTCAGGTCCGCGTGACCGCGCTCGCGTGAACCCGCGCAGCTGTGGAGCCGTCGCTCTCTCTCTTTTTTACATAAATACTTTGTGCTGCCAGGAGCAAAGTCCAGCACAAACGTCTGTCTCCCTCCGACTCACTCTTGGTTGCTTAGAAACCCATGATAACAACAACAGTCGGTGTCACAGACCACATGTTCTGCTCCGCACACACTCACACAACAACAACAACAACAACAACAACGACGACGACGACAACAAAAACAACACAAAATAGGCCTATCGTCCAGCACAATCTGGACCCCGCGGAACTTCTCAACACCCCACTGAGCGGTGGAGAACTCACTACAGTACCCCACACAGCGGTCTGTATTTCGCCCCACTAAGACGGCGAACCAAAAAAAGTTCGAACTGCGCAACTCTGCGACTTAATGCTTCTGTACAAAAAACCCCACTGAGCGGCCTTGTACATCGCCCCACTTAGACGGCGAATTTTAGCCCCACTGAGCGGCCACGGGCAACACCCCACTGAGCGGTGAAGACGTAATTATAGCTATAAACTCTTTTTTTTTTTTTTTTTTTTCTTACTTGGAGTTGCTTATTGCGTGTAGCATCAGTCCCGAATCCCATCAATCGCCATCCATCGAGGAGAAAAAAAACAGACGGCTAATCCACCGGCCCGATGACGAATTCTCACGCCTCAGGACTTTGTTGCAGGACCTCTATAAGTCCTGGCTGACGTCAGTCTTTCGGTGTGTCTCTTTTCCCCTCGGTGAACGTCGACTCCAGGGATCCGGCTCGAAGGACCAATTAATGATAGGTTTGTAACATAAACCTATTCGCTGGAACGTTAAGGACAATCTGCTACGCAGCAAAAGCAAGACTCAAGGCACCAAAGTTCTCTGGTTACTCATGCATGAGGGAGACCTGGCTGGAGCCAAGCGTCGTTCCACCACTTGACCACTGTCAGACTCTCAGCCAGGTTTCCTCACAGCACTCCT
The DNA here is from genome assembly GCF_057382185.1 of Mchenga conophoros. Lineage (NCBI taxonomy): Eukaryota > Metazoa > Chordata > Actinopteri > Cichliformes > Cichlidae > Mchenga > Mchenga conophoros. Next base: position 37,786,683 of record NC_140547.1, on the reverse strand, counting down.
TTTATTGTGGTTACATGAATATGCATAGGGTCATTAACATATAACATCTTACATAGGTATACATGTGAACAAAGAATACTGTGTGTGTGTGTGTGTGTGTGTGTGTGTGTGTGTGTGTGTGTGTGTGTGTGTGGGGACTGCTGATCAAAGGGTCAAACATCCTTGGTCAGGAAGAGGGTAGCCTCCCCCTCACCCTAGATGGTTCATCCTAGATAACACGGTGAGGAAGTCCTGCAGTTCATCTAAACAAAGAACACCTAGACTAGAACAGACGTAGCTACGTTAATCCTACCATAAAACAATAAGACACGGTATGACCTCTCATGCTCCCAAAGTGCTGTCTAATACACACAAAGTTTGCAGACTATCAAGGATCAAAACCTCTACCAATCTACAACTAATTACAAAACTCTAAGCATATATAAGTAAATATTTCTAAGCATAAATGACAATCAACAATACAAATCTAACAGTCAGCCTCTTCTTTATTGGACTGCTTCATATAGATCACATGCATCTCCCCCAGCCTCTTCACTGCTCTTATATGGTTTAATTTATAGAGCTCTGTTTGGCTGTTACTTTTTATGGAACATGAAAATGGCATGTGTTAAAAGCATCTGGATTTGAGCAAGTAAGAACCGTGTACAGTATTTGCACATGTGACAGTACGACCCCATTAACCGTGTTCCAGTTTCTTAAAAAAGGAAAGAAAATCACGCACACTCTTGCAGTCTTATCAGGCACTTGGACAGTGCTGCCAATTACCGGATCTACATCACACAAGCAGGCATCTGTCTTGCTGCAAATACCACAAGTGAGGTAATACAAGAGGCCCAGAGAGTTGGAAGCAGAATAGGAGGGAGCAGATGTCACCAAGACTGCATGAGTTTCGCTTTCAATTACACCTAAGGAGGAAAAGCGGATTCGAAATACTAACATTCATTTGCTACAAGTGCTAAGATCTCTTACCTTATTATTTATGAGGCTATTAACTGTTAAGAACCAGCCAAGTAGCAACAGATCATCTGATACAAAATGCAAGCTGTGTGTGTTTCCTTCCAACTGTGCTTTTATGCTAACATATGACACGAGCATATCGCTGATACATTTCATTTCAAATGAATATGCAAATGTACGCCTCACAGTCCAAAAGCATGCACGTTTACACCACCTCACATATACATCTGTCAAACAACTCTCATTTACCGCCTTTCAACTAATGCATCATCAGTCTACTTCTCAACTGTGTGATTTGCTGTTTCGTGCATAAATTCCCACACATGTGGCTTTTGTGAGTATATCCAACACGTTCTCACTCCCAAAGCGTAACATTTTACGCTAGGTGACAAATCGTCACCATATTACGTTTTCGACTACCCACCACGTTCCTAAATGATGACCTCGGAAAAAAGAGGAAATATGAGAACCGTCTGGACTGAATCTACACATGTTTGCTCTTTTTCTTCAAATCGCTTAGAAACACGCTATTTAACATCATTAAATTCCTGGTTAAGGTCAGGAATAAGGTTATGGTCAGGGCTAAGGATAAGGTTAGGTTTAGGGCTGGAATACAGGGCTGGAATGTCTATTACCGCGGGAGCGTCACTGCACTGGATTCCAGCCATAACCCGCCGTGTACCATAAGAACACCGAAGGTCTCCTTTCACGTTTCTCAGGAACGCCGCGGGACGTAACAAAACGTCGACATGTTACGCCTCGGGAGTGAGAACGGGCTGGTATATCCTTGTCTTTGTTTTGTTACTCTGCATTGTCTCCTCTTACTAAATCATCATATAGTCTCTTATTTCTTCTGCTGGAGAAACCCCCAATCAATCCAACACCCTGCGTAGGAGCTCTGGCTAGCATGTGGCATAAAAAAAACACTGGGGATGAAAGTGTGCAGACTGAGCAAAGAAATGGGAAACCTGTGGGGTGGACGACCTGTGTTTGATATTGAAGGAATGCTGCTGAGACAGAGCTGTGTGTGAGAGGGTGAAGAAAGGGAAAGAAAGAGCACATAGGGCTGACATCTTCTCATGTGTCTCAATTAAGAACATACACCACTGCTAGGTAAAAGGCTAGGAGGCTTATTTCACATATATAAAAACACACCCACTAGAGCTATAGCATGAGTTCATTGCCCCATATTGTGAATGTCAGTCAATGTCACCGCACGATCTGATATCGTCGTGTTGGTGTTGTTCCAGGATCATCATCCTAAATGTTGTTCCAGAATCAACATTGCAAGTGACCAATCAGAATGTTGTGACCTCATACTTTTGCGACTTCGGGAAAAAACGCCGTAAAACAAAAAACTGTACTTAAGCTGCGAGAAACCGCCTCTGTCTGCCGATCAACGGACCCTGACCCTAACCCTTTAATAAACAGTAAGCAGAATTGATATTGTCCTTGCAACATTGGAATTTCATAAATGCACGAATGGCTTGGCGCGCAAAAGAATAACATCACAACAATGTGATTGGTCACTTGCAATGTTGAACCTGGAACGACATTTTCATGATGATCTGGGAACAACACCAACACGACGATATCAGATCATCCCAATGTCACCGTGCTGGAGACATGAAGTAAGGCTTTACTTGGAGCTATGGTTTTCTGAGCTCATCAATGGAGAATGAGTTCCATTTTATCGACTTGAACTCGGCCATACAGTTTTGGCTGCAAATTGGGAGATACAAGCAAATGCACTGTAAGCCCTTTTGGAGAATACAGCAAAACAAATATTGGTGGGATGATTGAACCTGCTGGAGTTAATAGTAAAACAAGACCTAGACTCATTTTTTAGGCTAATTTTTCGAATCAATTTTAGTACGATTACTGTTTAACTTGTTGTCACCAGATCACCTTGGACCCATAGGCCTAGAGACTGAACAGTGACCATCTGTCAATCATCAGTTGCTAAGAAAAAAACAAGCATTACCCAGCAGTTTGGCGATTGGTAGCTGGAGGTTACTGACAGTCTCCTTATGATTATAATAGTCACTAGCATCAGATCACCTGTACTAAGATGATACTTGCCAACTACTTAGCAGTGAAACAATTAAATGTGCAACATAAACCAGCAAAGGAAGAACATCCACTTTTAAAGTAAAAGCTGCAACCAATTTATTTTAAAAGGCACAGTTTTAGCATTGTAAGCGAACACTCTTTGAGTCCAGTTGCAGGCATCTTTGATGTAAACAGTTGGGGTAAATGACTGCCCCTCCCTGAGACTGGTTCTGCTAGGTTTCTTTCTGTTCCTGTTGCTTTCTTCCTTCCCACTGTTGCCAAAGTGCTTGCTCATGGGCAAGTGTGTGATTGTTGGGGTATTCTCTGTATTGTATATATTGCTGTATTATATCATTTTGTGTTGTATTATTATGAGGTCTTTACCATACAATACATTATATATAAATTAACTGAACTGAATTGAAATTAATTAAAATCTGTTTTGTAAGCAATCATGAGCCAAGAGCTCAGGGATCAGACTGCTGTAAATGTTCTGTTTGTGCCTCTGTATGATGTCAGAGAGCCTAATGTTGTACCCACACAGCTTTGGCTGCGAGTACATGAGCACTACTCACCTGCTGTTGAAATCTTTTACTTACAAGGTGCAGTGAAGCAGAAGAAAGGGTACCTAACAATAAGAGAAATGGAGCCAAAACAGCTGGAACTGCACCAAGACCCAGAAAGAGATAAATAAAGATTCTTTTGAACTCAGATAGATGGAAAACTACTAGCTTTCACCTTTTTGACTCAACTTTTCACTCAACCGCTTGCACTTTTTCATGGGTTGTCTTCCACATTAAGTGGAATGGACTGGCATTTATATAGGCCTTTTTTTTAAACTCTTGCTAGCTACTCAAAACACTTGCACACTGCAGATTTAACGTTTTCACACATATTTACGCAAATAATCTTACATGCATGTCTTTGACCTGTGGGAGGAAGCAGAGTTCTTCAAGTGAACTCACAAAGGGGAATGTGTAGATCTGTCAGCACTAACGTGCTATTCCACACCAAGTAACTTAAAGCGCACCCAAAAAAACAAAACAAAAGAACATTAATTACGTGTAAATTTCCCATCTTATTTTGTTACATAAATACGATGTAAAATGTTATATTTAACCCTTTACAGCCGATCGGAGCGGGCAAGCTCTGTTTTGCATAACTATTTTTAAATCCCGGTAGCACTGCAACCACGTAAGCTAGCGCAAAAATTTTTTTTGCATATGAAACTGGAGGAGATGTACTTACATCTTATGCCATCAGCTTGTCCTAGGTCACGGTTTCCTTCCACATAAAGCTTTGCAAAAACTGCATAAAAAGCGCTTGCAGGAACAAAAACATAATATTCCAGAAACACGCTGTGCCGGTCCGATCAGCTGTTCATAACACTTCCTACGTTGGAATAGACGTCAGCGCAAACTTTTGCATTTCCGCCATTACCTGCCCGAAACCGGAAGTGACGTCATTTTCGCGGAAATGTAGTCTTTTTTACTATCAGGCCCTCAGAGCCTATACTCGTCTTTTTAAAAGTTATCTTTGACTTTATGACTTTCTGTGTCGTTTCTGGGATGCTTGGGCCTCATATTGCACTGCTGGAAATAGTTTATTTTGATGCATATGCTGCTTTTTTGCAAATTTGCAGTATAATATTTATTTTCGTTTTTCCTGCAGTGTATAAAAATTGGTGTATTTCAAAAATAAAACTATGAAGACACTCAAAATAAATTTCCTGTGGTGGGAAACTATTTTGTGCAACTTTTTTGTATTTACAGTTTTGAGGGATAAGCCTCTTAAATTTCTCTAACTAGAAATATATGTTAAAAAAGCAAAAACGATTTTCAATTTTTTTTGTAGTTTATTGCACTTTTTTGCAATTTATGTAATTACTATGCACTTAATGAATACATATTATTAAAATCTGGGCTATAATGGTTGTATTGATGTATAGCAACTTGAAATGCTCCCAAAAATGGCTCCACAGCAGGTAAAAATATAATATAAGCTCTGGCGGACTTGGTTCTATGGTAGATCTTAAAGGGTTAATGGAATTTGGTCAAATGAAATTTAGCCGATTACTATTCAGTTAGCTTATTTCAAGCATATTTTCTGTAATGATTAATTATTTTAATGAACAAACATTGGATTTTTACATTTCAGCTGCATTTTACTCATAATTATTGGTTGAAGAAGTGGGTTACAAATCCCTCCAACACAATGTCTGGACTATTGCAGGCTTACTAACCACCCTCCATTGTGTACAATGCAGATGAAATTTCACACACTAAAAAAAATAAGTGTGGTTACTTCATTATTGGCACAGAAAAGAACAAAATAGAACTGGTTTTTAAAGAACAGTTTATCTTTTTTATCTTTAAAATTTTTTTAGCTTCTACAAATGCCAATGTTAGAAACAAAATATTGATGAATTAGAGCGTTTTAAAATTGTTAAAAATATCAGAATGAAACTGAAACAAAAAAGGCAGGTTTTTCATGAAGTAACGGATGTGATTTTAAAATATCCATCTGATAGTGATGTAAAACCCTTAAAATGCTGATTATCAGTTCCAAATCTTGCCACTGGATTTCTACCATTTTATTAAGAAATCCTTCTGCCGTTGCAAGTGTGATGCCACATGGAGTTACCCTCGTCAGGGTGTGAGGATGGAGGTGCTGGATTGGAATTGGGCTTCTCGTTCCAGTTCCTGGCCTCCAACAAATGAGGCCTAACAGACACATCTCTGGAGGTGCCTGCATACACAGCCTTACATCCATGCATGCACATGCAAAGAACAAACTTGCAAGCACACTGTCTATTTCTCACAAACGCATACCCCACACACACATATGTAGTCTGCCTCTCTCCATTGCCAACAGGAGGTAATCAAACACTTGATATGCACTAACCAGATCCATTAAGGAGCTAATAAAGGCTCTGGCTGAGTTAATTAATGACCCCCAAGAACATCATCTGCCTCCAGTGCTACTGCTCAGACTGCTGTCTCTGACTCTCACTGAGCACATCCCAAATCAAAACAAAAACAGCCACAGCGAGTGTGATTTAGGTGAAAATCCACTTGTGGTGTTAAGAGGACAGAAGAACAGGACAAATGACAGAAGCTCCATTGATTGGACGATGAGGCATGTGCACGTTGCCTTATTTGCAGGCACTTTATGATGTATTTGATATGCAGAAAAAGGCCATTTCTGCAGAATGCCTCACAGACACAAAAAAGTAATTCATGCTAATGTGGAAAAAAGGGACGAGGGGGAGATTGAGCAAATCAATTTCATTCATTTGGTGAAGCCTTGTGGAAACTTCTTCATAAGACAAGCACTCTCCATTCTCTGCCTCAGTAGATAGTGCTGTCAGTCTGTTCCGATAGAAACATTTTAAATGTTGTTTCACACATGGCTAATTGTATTTTTTTGTTTTAACTCACTGATGGCTCTATAGTCTTTAACTTCTGTAATTAAAATAAAGATGGAAAAGAATGCATAATTTTAATGGTGATTTTGAAGGGGAATGTCAAGCTGTCTGGCTGAGGGAAGTCTAATATGGACTGCAACATGAGGTGATTGAAATGGAATTCAGTAAATGGAAAGACTTAATCATCCCTTCCTATGAAGATGGGAATAAAATATGCATTCTGTGGGCTCACTTGCCACAGCTAAATGACTTTCAAATCCATTTTTATTGTTTTAAAATGAGCGCACACATTAAATATCTGGTAAGAAAAAACAACAACAACAACAACTTCTTTTGAATTATAAACTGTATTTTTGTACTTTTCATTAAAATACAAAAAAAATCAAAACACATTTTTGTGTCATGTGTAATACATTGACACATATGGCAAAAAAGTTTTTATTGTTGAAATAAAAATATTATTCCTTTTCTTTTGCTACTTTTCCACAATTACGTATGTAAAGCTTCTTCAAAATAAGACTTCCCCTTTCACAGGAAGGAACCAAACATTTAGAATAAGAAATGGACACGTTACAAAACCTATGAATCTTTCCAGCATAGTGGACTGGGGGTCATCTATACAGACTTTCATGCCATTTTTAAAAGTGGTCTTGAGCAACAGTGCTCCAGGGTTTCTGAAGGTTTTTCAAAGTTCTCTTTACCTGAACAAAATGCTTTTTGTTGTTGGTTCCTTCAGCTATTTAACACTGACCCAGCTTAACACCAACCTCTGAATAATTCAAGCACAAAAAAGGTACAAAACAGAAAACTTCTCCATGTCATCTTTTGTTACTAATCTGGTGCTTCTGTGTCATATGATTACTAACCTGGCTGTTGAAGTTAAGAAGGAGTTGGAGAGCTTTGGGCTCCACCAGTAGGTGGACTCTCTGGTCTGGGCTTCAGCTGTTCTCACCTGTTCCCCATTGCTCATAATCTGCCTGTATTTCAGAACCAGCTCCTACCTCCACTTCTCGCCAAATTGCCATCAGCTAGTCAGTGGTAATCAAGCTCTTCATGGCTCTTTTGTTCCCCATGTATTACAGAACTCCTCCTGAATACTGTCCAGAAGCTTTGCTGAAGGTGGTCACACTAAATATTGACTTTCAAGCTTGTTGGAATAGTGTAAAACTCAATTTGTGATTCATATGCTGTTTTTTATGTATGCAAATTTCAATAAATTGCTGCACATACATTACATCCCATCTTCCCAGATAAAAATTTAAAGAGTGGCTCATGATTTTTGCATGGTACTGTATTTGTCAGACTATGCTGAGGAGATGAATCAAACACAAAACACATGGGCAGGTCGAAAAAGTGAAGCCAAGTCTATATGTATGAGGCAATAAAGAAAGTTACACACTGTCCAAAAGGAAACAAAAATACAACAAAAAATGTACCATGAAGATCAAAGGGCAGAAATATGAGGAATCAAACCAACCGAAACAGACAAAGGAGATGACAGGACTATATACATATGCCCAGCCCTCATTAGCTCCACCCGCCTATCCATCTCATCTGTGCTGAAAGATGGAAATAAAAGCAGAACAAGACACAAAAGAAAACTAACCTTCAAAGTACATCAAGAAGTACCCAAAGGACTTAACAAACACTGAGACGAGAAGACTAACTCAGGTAGCAACAGGCAAGCAAATAAGGCAGGAGAACTAGAACCAACACTGTGCGTTTGTGGTTCAAACCAGCTAGGGTGAATTCCAGTTGGCTGTAGGTGCGAATGTCTGTCACACCTGTCCAAGGTGTGCCCTGCCTTTTGCCTGTTCGAACAGCTTGAACAGGCTCCTCCTACGACCCTGAACTGGACGAATGGTTGAGGAAATGGATAGATGGATGGACATATGGGATATATTAAATTTATTAAATTAGAAACACAACGTAACCTTTTTTTGTTTTGTTTTGTTTAAACCATATACGTCATATATGAAAAAATAAGAAAAGGAAAAAAAAAGTGCAAAATAAAGAAAAATACACTGCAATAATGCTCTACCTGTTTCAGTTCACATATCTGAAAAAGAGTGGGAAGAAGTGCAAACTTATTGAATCCCACTCCTTCTTCATAAGTCATCAGTTATTATTTATCTAGTTTCCTTATTGTTACAAACATCAATAACAGCAATAAACATATTTTAATTACACAGAATATATACACTATGTAAAATACATAAATATTCTCTTGTTTTTACAACTCCATAGCTTTACATCCACACATCAAAGCTAAGTGCGTCCAATTTTGAAATGTTAATTGCAAAATCTGAATATGGATGAAGTAACAACAAGAATAAACAGACATTCTCAGAAATTCAACATCTTCCTCTTCTTCTAACAAATATATATCACATTGAAAAAAATACAGTAAATATTACAAAAAACTTGGAAGCCATGAAAAAAACTGAGGAATATTTTTGAATATTTTAATTAATTTAATATACATGACTTTTTTTAAAGATGATGTTTTGAGCATCACATTTAAGTCAAACATTTTTACATCAAAGTTTTACATCAAAGATTTGATTGAAAGCAGACATTTTTGGACAAGGCATTTAAAAACTTTTTAAAGCTTGTTAAATTCCAGAAATATTCCACCAATGGACAGTCCAGTCTTTGAACCATGACAAGATGTTGCCCCGTTTTTAAGGTTGAAAAATGCTTCCTTGAAATCAATTAGCAGTAAAAACTTGCCTTATTAAAAGGTAGATCACACAATAAAAAAAATCCATAGGCGGATTACTGGCGCAGCACAACAGGGTTTCCATCACACGATTGTTCCCATTTGGTATAAGAAAAGCTCATAAATCACAGGGTTAATTCGTTTTTTTTTTACATCTCTGTTGTATGACCCCTGTCCATTAATCTCTGTGCAGAGATGAAGAACAATTAACCCTGACCTTAACCCTCACCCTAACCTGCGTGCTGTCATTATAATCAATTGACCTTAATGCTTTCCAGGATTAATCGTGCAACATTTCCACTTCATTAAATGTCGCACAAAAAACTTGTGATTGAGTAGAAATGACACAATGGAACGACATGCTGTTTGCTTTGTACAATCCCATGATATCACGTCAACAAATAAGCATGTGACAGTGATATTTTTGTTGTTGAATCAATATTGACAGTGATTCCAGTAACCACTCCCAATTAACTTACACACAACGAGCTCCCTTATTGATTCTCCGAGTGCTGTTTTCAAACCTAAACGGCACATCAGTCAGAAGATAACCCCTTTGTTACAGGTTCTTCTGGTTGTTAATTGCGTAATTCACTGCAAATTGATTTACCTGTTTATGCACCGTGGGTCTCACAGTGTGGCTTTTGTTTGCAGATAACTCTGTGAATTAGGGCTCTCCAGTTCTTTGTGTTTTTTGGGCCTTTTAAAATATTTTTCTTGTATACCTGTCCTGCACACAATGAGAAATTATGTTCACACGTGTCCAGATGAGATAAAAGAGATGTTTTTTTAATGAATTTTAATCTAAATAAATTGGACTTTTGATGCTCGGCCGATCAAATTTCTCCATGTCTGCTTACACCCTTTATTTGTTTGACCTCAACAGTAAGACACGGCAAATGAAGGGTTCAAAGCTGCTGACAGACACTGTCAAGCCTAATTACACGGCGAGAATATTTACATTTCCATCCTGATTCCTTTAATCAAAAGCAAATAAAATGTCGCCTCCTTTTAAATGCATGAGTGCAGATTGAATTCTTTTATTGCTTTCATTTTATTGGCTAGTTTACTGAAGACCTTGGGGGCAGAACTAAATTGATTTAGTTATCAATGCATATTTCTGTGTACGCATAATAATTGACCCTTGACCCGCCCCTCCCCAGCTAAGTTATGGATTTGAATGGACCTCTCTCAACAACCCGACATCCCACCAAAATAAGAAAAAAAAAAACCAACATCCTACCTTAATGCCAGCCCAGAGCTCTCTTTAACTATTTGCTTTTGCTTTGCTTCTCTCTCTCTCTTGACATTTAGCAATGTGCTAGCTATACAGGCACCTCTCACTTGTTTGCAAGGTCATTAACTGTTTCTCAGAGTCTCTACGTCCAGCAAATGTGATGATTATGGTCCACAGAGAGGCTCTGCTATGAGAGAGGCTATAAGAAGCCACCATCATCACAAAACACTGGTGGCATTATAAAACTAACTGGCTATCTTATTTCCTTATTCATTGCCCTTTTGTATGCAGACTCAGCCCTTACTCAAGGGTTCTAAGTCCCTATGAAAAAATAATGTTAATTAATTAAACTGGCATTGATGTGACGGGGTTAGGGAAACGATTTGCATTCATACGTACAGCTTTTGGGTTGGTCCTATTCAGCCATCTTTGACAAGGATTGCTGAAGTGTTAAAAGGTTCTACACTTGCATACAAGCACACAATGCACACACACAACCAGAATGCACCACGGGGGAGATTTAAACAGGGATTTAGAGGAATAAATTATGAAGTGCAATCTTCACTGTTTGGAACGAAGGCCCTGTCTGCTGCGTTAAAGGACAAGCAAGGCTGGGCAATGTGTAAAATAATAGAGCTTTTCAGCTGTCTATCTTGCAGTTTAAAGCCGGCTGTCTACAAAAACAGTATCTAAATGAAAAGAATTGCCAGTAAGTAGTAAACAGTATTTTATGATAGTGCTTTCTAGAAGCCTTATGGTTTCATCAATACTCCACGGGCCGGTAAATTTGAAGGTCACTGACAAATTAAAACCCTCATCATTGCAGAATCTGTATTTACTGGTGTGGAATTTTTAAAAGCTCCCATTCATTTTTGTTGCATGGAACTGAAAAGTTACAAGAGCAAAATTAAATATATAGTCTGTAGTTAAAAATCCCTGGCAATAAGCCAGAGTACAGAGCTGTGAAATGCTGCTGCGACTGATTGAACGGTTTGTTTTGCCAAACGTCTTTATTATTTTCTCAATGAAAAAGTGGACAGATGGCATTTACTTTCTTCCCACCACGTTACTGCTTCATCCACCCCAGTGTTTGCTTGTTTTTAACATTTGCATGTAAACATACCTCAGCCCGACAAGTTTTCAAGGTAAAGCACCATATGAAGAGGTATCATCTTAAATTCTGTGACTCACGCAAGACGGTAAAGGCAATGGTGGTAGAACTAAATGCAGGCGGACATCGAATTAATCAACTGCTCGAAGGGGAACGCTACCAGTTCAGATATTGTTGTCTTATGTCCCCACAAACTTTTGGGTCTTCGTGACTCTCTTCATCCTGTGATGCTTGACCTACTCAGAGGGACAGAGTTTATATCCAGATGTCTTTTTGTCCAGCACCACTGCATTTTACTGTTTCATTAACATTCAGGTCCCGTCTGAAAAGCATCAGTGCCGGGGCTATCATGATCATTGGGACTAAGGAAATGGAGCATAAACATAAATACAACCACAGGGGGTGAAGCCTAGCATGCAAGACCAACTTTTAGTGGGCTGTAATGTGACTCCCTCCAAGTAATCTTGAGCAGTCATAAGGTTTACATACAACCAGCAAACATTCGGAGGCTGAATGACCTTTTCCTAGGACACTTAGTCCAATGTCATAACAGAGCTGAAGAATTTTTCCAAAGGTGGAATGTCATTTTCAAAGGAGTATCACGATAACCATCACGTTTAAAAAACTTGAACATGCATTGTATGTTTTATAGTTCTAGACATTTGAGTTTAATGCATTTGTTTAGCATTTGCAGTCTTCGTTTAGATGAGTCTGACTAATAGCATTGTTGCGGTAGGAATAATAATATAACACTGTTAACCATTATTATTAAGGTATTAGCAAGTGCTTAATGCATTATTCAAATAGCATTACTCTTCCTTAGTATGCCATTTATGAATATACATATATTATAATCATTATGATTCTTACTAGCGGTCGTGTAGTAGCAGTGATAGCTGTACATGGTGTTTAGACATGTCACAATGCTATCATGAAGGGTGTTGTTAATTTTACCATAAATATTGTGATTTGAAAATCTGAGATTGTCTGAGAGTGTTCACAAGGCCCCAGAAGCCACAGAAAGTCACTGTGAAAAGCCATTTTTTTCAGCAGATTGCCCTATTGAAGCATATTAACCTCTTAAGCCCCAAGGGGGTTTCTGAGCTTCCTGCTCGAAAATGTAATGCCGAAATTTAATTGATTATTTCTCTGCAATTACAAACTCTGTCCTTACAATCTTGGTATCAAAAAAAAGCTAACACTTGGGAAATTTCATCAGAGGTGTAAATGTTGAAGCAGATATTACTGTGTCAAAGTTACTGAGACTGGAACACAGAAAAAGTAAGTAGATATTATCCTCGCCTAATTTTCTTTTACTTTTTAGTCAGTGTCAGTGATAGCCCTGGAAGCTAACTAGCCTGTCTTTAGCCGGTTACTTGAAGTCTGAAGAATTTCTGGTTCGGTTTAGTTTGTTTAGCGGACTTCTGCGCATTTACGTAACTGCTCGTTTAATCACGGCTTGTTTTCGGTGTGTTCGGTGGTTGTAGAAATGGTTTATATGACATTTTAGCTGAGGTTCTGAGGTTTCTGTGGATACCACACATGTCTGGACTTATATTTCTCAACCGATTAAACGTGATCTCCTCCTTTTTGCCCCGGGGGGCTTAAGTGGTTAAGGGGGGAAGTTGACTGGAAGAAAACAAAGTGTGGAGGGAAAAGACCCACAGGATGATTACAGTCTTGAGAGGATTGGCAGGATAAGTTGTGAAGAACCCAGGAGAGCTTCTCAAAGTGTGGACTGAGCCTGGTGTCAGTGCATGCAGAGCCACCATGCACAAAAAAGTGGCTAAAACTGTCAGATCCCTAATATCAAGCTACTCCTGAACAGGAGACATCAGAGGTGTCCTATGCAGAGGTAAGATGCAAAACAAACTGGACTGAAAAACTGGAGATTTTGCATGTCTTTTAGGTCTTAGAATCTGCAGGGCACAGAATCCAAGGTGAACCTGAACGTGAAGCCCTTACAGAACCTTTGGGGTATTATTAGAGTAAGATGAATGTCCATACCCAAAATAGAGATGAACTGAAGTGCCGCTATCAAAGCAACCCAGGCTTCAGTAACACCTCAGCTGTGCCACAAGCTGATTGCCACTATCCCATTTCACACTGATGTAATAATTCAGGGTGAAAGTTGCTGCAAACAAGCATCGATGAAATGAACTCATTTCTTTTAGAAGTTCTACATTTTGGCTTTGTAAACCCTTATTGGTCAATATAAGTTTCTGATTTTAATGAGCTAAAAACAATGATCATTACAATTAAAACAAAAACAGGTTTAAAATATATGAAAAAAGACAATCATTTTGTTATGATATTCTAATTTTTTGACACATACTAGCACTAGTACTAGTACTGTACTTCTGATACATTGAATTTATTTCACTGCTTATGTGTTGAGGTTTAATGATACAATATTTTGGTAAAAAAGAAAAATTCTTTGTCACAAAGTATAATAAAGTCGGAGATGACTCACAAAAACAGTGGGCACTCAGAATTACAAAAATATATCACTTCCAAAGGATGCACTTCTCTCTGCGTGAGTTAATACACTGATCATGGTGATTCAAGTCAAGTGAATTGTTTTTGCCTCAAAATATTACCTTTTGAAAATGGGAAATATACCTCATTTAGAGTAATGACAGTCAGATTTGTGGATTATCTGTCAAAATTCAAACATTTCCTGTGGGAACAATGTCACTGCTAAACATTTAACCCATTTTATTCTTTAAATTTTTAGGTTTTGTTCCACCTTCACTCTGCTCGGTGATGTCAGATACCTTGAGATAGACGTCTGAGATTCTACAAAACATTAAGTAAGAAAAATGTGTATTTTTAGGCATTATTAAGGCTCAAAAACACAATAATTTAGTGTGCGCAAGTATTCTAATGTGACAATTCCTGAATAGAATTGGAGACATTGAATTATTAATAATGACACTGATAATCCTTCACATATTGCAGTTATGGTATTGCCTGTATACCTCCCACAGTCTGCTATTTGCAGTGTGGCTCTCTCATAAATATTCAGCAGCTACTGTATCTGGTTAAACATCATTATTATCTTTGAAAAAAGAGTATAATTTCAAAACAGGAAATTGAAAGAGGAAAAAAAAAGTCCAAACTACTGACAGCATTCTCATATTGATAAGCTTCACGCATCCTTTCTTCAGCTTATGATGAGAACTGAGCATGTCGATACAAAGGCTCTTGTTACAGATGAGAGGACTCTGTGCAGCCTCTTCCATACATAACGCATGCAGGCTTTCGTTTTCTTCCTCACACACATATACAGTGGGCATAGACTTGTTAACACACTACAAACCCTATATTTCATTGACCACTAGATATATCTTTCAGCCCCGTTTGCAAATTATTCTCGCGGTCCTCTCAGGAAGAAACAATGGGGCTGAATCTTTAATCTACATTAAATGCAGATTAAAGAGCCAGAACTTCCTACACTGTGCATGACTAAAAGTAAATTCAGCTGAGTATATGCATAACAATATAGTAAGGAAGAAGGATATCATCCTTCAATGGTTATGTCTTGTATCTTGCATACATATAGCTGTGTGGTAGCCTGTAGGGACCACACCCACAACTTGTCAAACCAGCTATGGGACGGTTTTGGATGAAATTCTGAGCTCAGTAGGTTATTTGGAGGCATATTTTACAAGTGAGATGCTAACCAAATGAGTGCAAAGTGTTAACTTCTTCTCAACAGTTGACTTCGGAAATTTTGGAAGGAGAAAGTTCAAATTGGAGGGGTTGCACTTGGGTATGACATCATATAGTAGCAAATCTGTAAACACTAGAATGTGGCGCAGTGAAATCTGTAGCCTAAAGAAGCAAGATGGTTGAATGCTAGGAGTGTGTTAGTGTTAAGTCAATCTAAATTAAAACTATGAAACAATTACATTAAAACAAGCACAGAGGAACACAATGAAAAAGCTATGTTAGCTTGATGCTTTTCCCCAAAAAGGCTAACATTTATGTTAAAACCAATTCAGTATAAATATCCATTTAATATTTTAAACGTTACGCTGGCCAATATGTGAATTTATGAATTTGCTTGTTGCTTCTCTTCTTCTTTCAGCTGCTCCCTTTAGGGCAGGGGTAGTGGAAGGGGAACTCCAGACCTCAAGGGGTGGTGTCCTGCAGGTTTTTGATATCACCCTGGGTCAAAACACCTGAATCAAATGATTAGTTCATTACCAGTTGAAATTCAAGAAATGTTGAGGATGTAATTTAGTCATTTAAATCAGCTGTGTTGGATCAAGGACACATGTAACATATGCAGGACACCATTTCTTCCTTTGTTTCATACTGTCTGATAACTTTCATACAGTTAAGCACTACGTGATTGAAACACAAACTTCATCTCTCTTAATAATTTTTTAGAATTATATGCAGAGCTGCTTATTGAACAACAACATCTCAGATCTTAGAATCATTTTGCTTTTTATTCTACCAGACTTACAGTAGGCAGCTGGTGTTTCGAGTTGACTAAGTATTAAAAACATAATCTGAGTCTTTAGGATCTTCATGTACAGCATCAACATGCTGGTTCAGATGTTTCTGCTCTTTGTGATAGGTCTTGCACGTTCCTCCTGGATTAAAATATTTTTAATGTTAGTTTTAATCCAGAATAAACTGTATAAGAATAACACATTGGGAAATAAAGTGAAAGATTAATTTCTAAAGATAATTACAGACCTCCAATGAGACATTGAAGTTAAATAAGACTATCTTGTTAATATTTGAACTCAGGCAAAGCGATTTCCTCAGTAACAAATAAAACACTGAAATAAACAAAATATTGTATGCCAGAAATCATCTAAGTGAATTATATCTCGTGTTTCACTTTCACACAGTGGCAAAAGCCAAAGGGTGAGCTGAGACAAGGTGAGCTATCTGTTAGACGTGCAGGAACGAGCATCTCCAAAAACGTCGGAGTACTTTTGCAACCAGGCAATATCTTGATAAATTGGGCAGGTATTTGAAGTTTACAGATTCAGATTCTCCCCTAAAAACACAGAAACTATAATATTTCTCATCCACCATTCTCACTTTTGAGTTTCAGATGAAATGCATTCTGGGATACTTGGCTTCACCAAGTACACACAAGTCAACACCGATGCATCCTCTATAGAGCAAGAACTAATTTGGGCATTTTAAGCATACTTGACATGATGTGTACTTCAAATTGGAACATTAAATGAGTTATGACTGATGGCATTTCACAAATATACAAGAACACAAGTACACACAAGGACACTGAGGAAACACCAGGTTGTGAGGCTAACTGAGTCTATCTCACAAGATACTTTTATCAGTAGGTATAAGTGTAACACCGTAAGTTACTTTTACAGCATTATCCAGCACTGAATCTACTAAGGCTGTGTGCGTATACTCTTTCAGATTAACATGCAGTACATAACAACCTCCACGTTTCTTGTGATTTGCCTGCTGTTTAAAATATCCTGGAAAAAAAGAAAGATTTAATTGAAATTGTTTGAATTGTTTCTGTCTGATTAGAACAGTAAAACAAGCTGGCTAAAGGTTACTCATAAGAAATCAGAAGTAAGTGTAGCCCAGCTAGGAAAAAAGAGCAGTGGAAAGTAGGTTTTTTTTGGTGTGTGATGAAATTTTTTTTTAGCAATTTCTTTCTTTCTTTCTTTTTTTGTTTAAAGGAAGATTTGGACAAATAAGAATATCTGTTGTCGTTTAACTTGGCCAATCAGCAATGAGCTCCCAGCGACCCTTGCTGTTGACCTTGATCACATGACTTTCTGTAGTTGCCATTTCTTCCTGTTCATACAATGCCATGTGTCAGAGAAACTAATGTTCCCGAAACGAATTTGCTGCAGTTTTTTTTGGTCGGTCAGAGTTTCACCCTGTCATCAGTGAGTAAGAAAAGTGGGGAAAACCCAATTTGTTAAGGAGAAAAGGGCAGACTTAATGGAACGGAAAGTCCGCTAGCCACTAAGCTAACAGCTCGAGCTCACGCTAGCAGAATTGAATGTGTTTCTGTGTGTGAAATGTGAGACTGCGACCGTATTACATTTAAGAAAAAAAAAAGAAACAAAAACAAAAGAAATGGTCCTAATCAGTTTTATGTGTAACAATTTAATTCAATTGTAAGCCGATTCTTGTATTTTCAGTTGTGTTCTTTAAGTTGTTTATAATGTACAAGTCTGGTGAGCTACTGTGAGTTGCCGTCTGCAGCTACAGTGTTAACTCTAGAAGCAGTGTTTTTGTGAACATTGTCAATCCTTCAGGTTGATAAAATTATAGCTCACCTAAGAGGATATGATGCTGCAGTGATATACTTTTGTTGTACATCAGAGCTAGCTGAATTAAGACAGAGATACACTGATACTTATTGTTCATTCTGAATGTTCTAAGTAAGTGTGGCTGTTTCACAACGGTGTATGTGACTATATGGAGCTGTGACCTGTTTATAGGTCAGGTTTTTTTGTTATCTGGTAAAAGGATGACTCGACAGACAGACCCAGTCTGAAGCAAGCCCTCATTGAGGAGCAATAATTCCACAGTTCCAGTTAACTGGATGGCAAGCCAACCCAAAAGTGAACAGGATTTGCTGAGGTTTTATTGAAGCCCAAGTTTCGTTTCCATTGAAGCTTCAGATACCTGCAGGACTACGAACTTTCTTCCTTCATCAGAGTGTGGTAGGACAAACGTTAAACAAACTGAACGGGCCCCAACGATCCATCAGTTACCAGACATTATTCACTCATACAATTGACTCAGAGAAAGCTGTATGCGCGCACTTTTATTTAGTTTGTTATTTTGGGGGGAAATATTTTGTATTTTATTTTATTGCTTTCATTACATTTGTTGCAGCTGCTGTGTGTCAAATATAACAAATTTGTGAACAGTCTACTGTGGTGTGGTCTCTCCTTATTGGTGTTTATACCTTGGGCTCCTGCCGATCCTAGATTTTCTGATACTGGCTAGTGGGAGTTCGGTCATTCTTAATAATAATTTGTAAGTTGGGTTACATAAGCTTGGGTGAAAGTGGAGAATATATTTATTCACAAAGCAGTGCCAGACAACTGTTGATTGATTTTTTTGAACCTTTGTATATTTATCTGTACACACACACACATACACACATGCCCACAAAAACATACAGTATATACATGCCTGGACAAAAAACACTTCCCTTGTTCTCAGGCTGATATGGCTAGCACTGACTGACAAATGGCGAGAGTGCTTGCTTTGGGATTTTCACCTCAGTCCTGGATGGTGATGATTGAAAAGACACTCACACACCAAGCAACCCCTGAAAGCGTTGTTGTTTTCTTCCTGATTCATTATACGCGTATTCCCACAATGGGTTTGACGTGCTCTGCGCACAGCCATTCAATTGTAAAAAACCAAAGTTGAGTCCTAAACATGGAGCAAGTCGGCCCCAAGAGAGAACATAAATCTTGTAAATGTACTTGAACCCTGCTACAGGCATTGTTGAGCATTAAAAAACAGAGTGTGCTAGTGAGATTATGTGTGTTTGGGAATTCAGTGGTACATAAATGAACAGGACGAAGAGGGTTATACAGCAGAGAATCATTCTGAGATGATTTTAACTGTAAACATGAAATATTATAAAAGTCCCCCGAGACCCTCGAATTGTTTATCTGCAGTTAAATCGCTTTCATTTATTCAACATTCAACTATGTGCGATATCATCGAGAACGCTATTTCTGCATCTAATCCTGATCTGGCTCGGGGAAGTGAATGAGTAATGCTTAACAACTGTGTTGGCACCCGTCAGCAAAACACTGGAGCACCCCCTCATGCTCCATTAAAGATGAACAGTGGCCAGCAATGGAAAACTCTGGATTTACAGGGCAGTGCTGAGTCGTGTGTGCGCAAATAGAGGCCAAGCAGCAGGGTCAAAATGAATATGAATGATTTTGGAAATGGTTGTGAATGATCAAAAATATCTAGTATGAATAATCTCTTCACTTCCCAATGACGTAATAAAATGATTTAGAATTTGCAGTGAGTATGTGCTTTCAAGTCTGAGGCCTGCCAGCTTTCGCTTATACTGTTTTTAAATTATAGCCCATGTATGCAAGATTTAAAAACAGCAATCAGGTCTGAAAAATTAGGCTTGTGCTTTAACAACAGAACTGCCAATTCAGTTCAATTTATTTTGATTATTTTTTTATAGTGCCAAATTCCAACAGCAGTCGGCTCAAAAGGTTTGCTGCCAGAATTTTAAACTTTGCTTGAATCGTTAACTGTCAACTAGGGCTGAACGATTATGGAAAATAATCTAATTGCGATTTTTTGCCCCAATATTGCGATTGCGATGTGATATGCGATTATTTTTTAAGGTCTTTGTCTTCTGTATTATTAAACAAAGACAAGCAATACATCATATAGTATGGCCAATACTATATTACATTAATTTTAAACTGTTCTTTCCTGGAAGACAGACCTCTGTTATGATGACATGAGGTGATGCATGAATTGATGACTGACATTTTTATTTAACTTCTTCAATCACAACAGTATATTTGAACATACACAATAGTTTATTTTTAGCTTACAAACATCTGAGCATAAAGTGCTGACAAGGAACCCTGGTGTAAACATTAAAATGAAAGTCAGTACAATGTGCAGATTGCAGAAATATACATTAAAAAAAATCGGTGGCTTTACCACACTCAGTTTTTCGACATCTGTGAACTACTAGACAGTCATTCAATTAAAAAATAATATTAAATAAATAAAACTAATAAATAAAAAATACACACATCTTACTGATCTCTGCAGTCAGTAACATTACACATAAAGTGCAAACATAATAGCAATTGTATAAACACACACACAAACACGCCTTTAAAATTTAAAGGCGTGAAATTGGACGGTCTAGCCTTCTGATTAGCGTCTCGGTGGAGTTTAATAAACTCGGCCGTCTGCTTCTTGCTATCTAAAATATAACCAGACACTGGTGTAAATTCTCGACTGTCTCATACTTCTGTTTAATAAGTTTTCTGTTTGATGTTTAGTCAGCTGTGTGAAAACCAAGGAGGAACCCACCCGGGGGATTAATAAAGTTTTATTTTATCTAATCTAATAACTTTAATCTCAGCCAAACCGATTTACTCACGAACAAACAAAACACTGAAAAAAGCCCAACAATAACATTTTTAGGTTGTCTAAGTGACTTATATATTACGTTTAACCCGAGCAGCGAAACTCCGCGGTGATCTGAAAATGATGTGCCGGGAGTTGTGCCGTTCTCGGCCGCATCAGTAACCCTCGAGCTCCCGGCTAGCTGTCGAGCTGGTGGGTAGCAGACGCCTCTGAAAACGTCGAAGCACTTTTGCAAATATGGGATATCTTGATAAACCGAGCAGATATTTGATGTTTACACAACTACTTTCTTGCCTGAAAATATGTTAAAAGTTTATTTTGTGACCCAGAAAGATTAGTATGAGTAATTTTAAAACTTAGTAGCGGCCGCCATTGCTGGAAACTGGAGTTTGGCTGGGCCGCGCTATGAATTCTGGGATATGGTAGTAATTTGGACAGCCTTCGGCGCGTCGCTGTGACGTAATCGGTCTACAAATGCGGCCTCAGGAGGATGCAGCCCATGAATTTGGACATGTCCAGAGTATAATCGCAGCCTTTGCGGTTAGAAAATTGCACTTGATCATGTCGCGATATTATCGCAAATGCGATATATCGTTCAGCCCTACTGTCAACTTTGACCCCCATCTTGCAACAACAGCAATAATGGCAATGAGTTATTTCTTGAAGAAGTTATTTTTCAACTTTGCAAGTAAGATTCTTTATTATTGATCAATCACGTCACAGTAACAACAACTTTAATATCTAAATGGTTTTTTTTTGTTTTACATTCACCTCTATGGGGGTCAAAATAAAGTCCTAGGATGTTCTACATATATGTTGTTGTATTTTTGTTTCTGTTTGTCCCACACACACCAAAGTTCACTATATGATGATTAATCTAATTTTAGGAAAAGACCTGAAATATGAGCTGGTTTAATTTAAATGTGTTGGGAGTTTTAGAGTTACAACTCTGTAGTTTCTACTGGTCAGCAGTGGGTGACTCCTCTGGCTGCAAAAAGTCCAGTTGTCTGGGAAAATTGCTGAATGCATCTATGGCCTGATGAGTTTAATAATAATGGATTGGATTTATATAGCGCTTTTTCAAGGGACCCAAAGCGCTTTACAATGCCATTATTCATTCACTCTCACATTCACACACTGGTAGAGGCAAGCTACGGTTGTAGCCACAGCTGCCCTGGGGCAGACTGACAGAAGCGAGGCTGCCATATCACGCCATTGGCCCCTCTGGCCAACACCAGGAGGCGGTAGGGTAAAGTGTCTTGCCCAAGGACACAACGACCAGGACAGAGAGCCCGGGGATCGAACCGGCGACCTTCCGGTTACAGATACGCTTCCCAACCCCCTGAGCCACGGTCGCCAACTTACAGATTAAGTTGCTTCTCATCACCTCTTATTATAACATTTCCTTCCTTTCTGAAAGAATGGTTACCATTCTCACCCTTGCAAGTGTTGGCATCCTGAGCTTTGGTGCCTTTGGCCCTGTGATTTTTGGAACCTGCTTCACTTAGCTGTTGTGGCCAGGTGGAGACATACAAGTCCAAGTAGGGCAGTCATTTCATCTGATTAGGATGTCTCCTAAGTGAGGTGCTTTGGGCATGTCCTACACAGGAGTAGGCCCCCCCGAGTAGATCCAGGACAAACCAGAGAGATCAGCTGGCTTAGAAACACTTAAGTTGTCCCCTTGGATAAGTTGAAAGACGTGCCAGAGAAGAGAGACAAAAGATGAGACCTTTAGGAGAAAACTCCCAAAAAGTCCCCTGTTACTACCCAAAAAGTTGATTCTGTTCTGGACGTAGTATTTTCAATTGGAGAAAAGTTTGGTCCCTCATCCAAGTGACTTTTTCAGTCTCAGCTGACTGCAGGTTTACCCAACCTTATAAACAGTACATTTGCACAATGACTGACCTCACAGCCAGTTGTTCATCAGTGGTTCTAGTTTCAGTTTCTTGATCTTTAATACGCAAATTATATTCACCATTGATCAATGATGTGCAGTCGGCTGAGACTTAAGAAGTCAGTTGGATGAGTGACAAAAGGTTTCTCCCACTGGAAACGCTAAGTCCAGATGAACAGAATCAACTTTTGGGGATTTACTTGCCTAGATGATTGAGCATGCATCAAGACCCCTGTTATTACTTTGTTTCCTGTACCTGTTCTGACATGGTTAGTATGTCTTAACTGCAAAAGCTATTGTTTAGAGGAAAACTACAGCAAGTCCAGTGGTTGAAATGGTAATGAAGTCGTGGTGAGATCAGAGTTCATGGAAGCAGTTACCAAATTGTGACAATAAAGTCCCTCACAGTTTGTGTTTATGATGTCTGGTTTCTGAAACCTGAGTTGCCAATTGTTCCAAATGCTCAGTCAAACTGAAGCATGAAACATAGTTTTTATATTTTATTTGCTGCTATGTCTGGAGAAACCATGGGTAGAAACAACATTCCAGACAGTCAGACGGTGAGTTATTTTCTGCAAATGTACTAACCATTAGGTCTGCGTAAGGATGGTCTCTGTACTGTCTGAGCTGCACTAAAAATTTATTACTGAGACAGTTTTGTCTCCACATGCGCCCGCCTATTCCTGGCTGACAGCACAAAGTGAGCATGTCACTTCCTCATCCCATGTAGCAGCTGGTGACTTGCAACAAGTTAAACTACATTGGTTGTCATTGTTGGTTATCAGAAAGAGGTGCAACATTTACATGACTGTTACATGACTTGGCAGAGTGTGTACAAGTTTTTTTCTTTTTTTTTTTTTTTGAAGATCAGTGTGGGAGATGAGACTTTGTGTTCCCAAGAAATTCCACAATTCAACTTTTTACAGTTGGAGCTGTTACACGGCCCAGCTCCAGACAAGCTGAGATCAGAGACGTTTATTACCTTGATCTGATCGCGTTCATCAAGCCATTCTTTGCCACTTGTACCTTCAGTCAGTGGGGTCATTGTTGTAGCGAGTGAAGCCGTCAGCATACCGATGATTAATGACCGAAGGTCTATTACAGCGAGTGGCTTTTTATTCGTCAGCTAGAAACCTGCTGTCTTATAACTTGAGTTAATTTAAAGCATATGAACAGCCTGGTAACCGTGTCAACAAAATTATGACGCTCAGCTGCTTGGCGTGTAAAAAATGACAGGTTCTGGGCTCAATTCCCACTGGAACAACTTATGCTAAATACGCCTGCGTTCATGATACAGTACGTTGAGCGAAATTGTAACACAGACTTGCATGCTTTTCTATTAAACCCAACTTACATTTTCCTCTAGAGCACACATTGACAAAAATGTCATTTACCTCATGTTGGGGCTTGAGGCGCTGAAACTGAAATCGCTTCTACTCATTTATAGGTTGGTTTGAATTAAAGAGAAATGCAGATGGGTTTCTTAAGATTGTAACATTCAGAAATGTGTTTTCTAACACTTATAAGCAGCAGAAGCAGCATCCGCTGACTTACTTAAGAGGCTTTCCCCCCTACAAAGCCTAGAATTACCATATTTGCCTTAATATATTTCCTGTCATATTCCAGTGTCATTAGTTGAAGCCTTGGTAATAAGCCATCTGATATATCCCCCTTAGTTGCAGATCTTGGCATGCAAATGAGAAGTGGCACTGAGGGTGGGGGTATTGTGCCTCTGAATTTATCTGAACTGATCAGAAACACAATTATGCCTTGCTCGCTCATAATAAACCACAGTTAAGTGGGTTGGAGAATTCATTTATTTACATTAACTCTGTCGCTGTTTGACAGTAATAGATGCCTTTCATTAATGAATGAAGGATTTTCCTTGGCCCCGGCTCACTTGTTCTGAGGCCTTTTGAAGAAGAACGAGGGGGGGTAGACCAAAACAAAAAAAAAGAGAAAACAATTGATAAATGAAAACTTTTAGAGAGATTGTATTGAGCGATTCGGAGAATACTGCCAAGAAAGAAATTGCCAGAAGAAATCTAAAGCCTTTTACCTTTCTTTTTCTTTTGCTCTTTCTCTTTCTTTCTCTCTCTCTATCTTTCTAACACACACACACAAACACGCAAAGCTATTCGTGTTCTAACCCTTTTGTAGTTCGTCTAATTGAGGAAAATAAAAAGGTTTTCCCATTGATTTTTTTTCTTTGCTGATTTTTACGACATAAAAAATGGATCTCTCCCAGATGAATATAAAAAGAATTTCTTCGGTAATGGGCAGCCATTTATAAAAGCATGTATGTTTGTGCCAAAATGTCTGTATATGTGCGCACACGTACATACAGATCTCTTTGTTTCTGTGCATTGTGGCCAGTCAGCCATCACTCTCTCTCTCTTTTGGCTTGGTGTTACAGACAGATGTTGCCTTATCTTTGTGCCTGCCAACCACTCGCCCACACCACAGCCACCACACTCACTGCCCCTTGCTAGACACTAATCTCTGATTTAAATGAAAACATAATTGGGATTCATGAATCATTATTATTATTATGGTCCCCCCGCATAGACAGCACAGGCAATACGCTGTTACTGTGATGCTCTGCCTCCCTTCTAGGGCATCTCAAAACTGAATGCAGACTGCAATGTACATATGGTTCAGACAGAGTGGGTGGGCCTGGACGCCGCGTGCAATGTGTTAGTTGATAGTGAGTCACATGCCACGGCTAGAAGCCACCTCGCCACCTAAAAAAAACCACATGGCTGTCTCAGCTCATGTGTCAAACATGTATTATATATGGATAATCCAGGCTGAATGCCTCTTACATGCTTGCTGTAATGCTCTTAGTTAACTGATAAAAGTTGGTAATAAAACAGGCCACGACTTTGAATTGGTTTAATTTTAGCTCAACTGTTTTTTGAGTGCAGTAAAACTAAAGTTGCCATCAATATCAATATTATTCTATAATATATATGAGAAATCGATGGACATCAATTACAAGGACCAGGATTGGGTTTCGCTCCAGATGATGTAAGAGCGGGTGACTCTTTGAAATCAATTCCTTGTAAATGGCTGCAGATGAAAGCGTTTGTCTGCACTGAACGTCTTCCAAAATCCCCACACCCCACCTGAACATAAAATATTACAACCTCCAGCAGTACGGATTTCGTGATTTCAAGGTTCACAAATTATTTTTAACAGCAAGTTTTCTGTGTGTCGTCAGGAGACTTTAAAGTGAAAATTAATGATGTGGTAAATGAGTGGAAAGGCACACCAGTGTCACACACTGAACTTTAATGTCAAGTTGTATCATTTCCTTAATGTTACAGATACAGTACACTGCCATGGTCCTCTAACCACTGATCTGTGTCACTGATGAAGTTGGTCTTTCATGTCTCTAAGTTGACAGACACAACTTTGCAGTTCTAGGAGAATGTCATGGCTGCACTTTTAAGATGTTTTGAGGCATAAAAAATGATATATTTCATTCTATTATGCAGACTTTCATGCGCAAGACATCATTTGGAATTTGCCTTTATCAGTCAGGACGTTGACCTTTTGCCAGATATACCCGTCTATAAACTGATAAAAACTAAAAGTAGTACACCATTTTTTTCTTGAGTTAAAACCAACCATGTTCTGTATTGGGACATACAGTACACAAAAAATGTTAGCTTAATATGTAGGGGTAGGGTTAGGGTTGCATTTTAGCCAAATACTAAGTAAACAGGTACAGAAACTAGGAAATGTTACCTACATATTAAATGCCTTACATGTATTTGACTGTACTGTACATAAGTCTTGAGCTACCCCTCATTTCTTTAGATTTTCCTTTCAAAGAACCAGACTTGAAGCGGTCTTAAATAATAGTCTTCCAGACCAATGTTCTTTACTTTCCGACATTGGCTACTTTTCCCACACATTTTTAGTCCAGTTGTACCAGAGGAATACATTTTTTATTTCATTTTATTTATTTATTTTTAATTTTTAATTTTTTTTTTGGGGGGGGGGGGGGTTCTGTTTGTTAAGACACTTTACACTGATCTATGAATCATTCAAACATAAGAGATGCCTAACTCGAAGGATGAACCAGCGTTGTGTATACATAAGGACATTTTTTTGTATCTTTAGGCAATTTGTTACTAGCAGCCTGTTTATATTTTTCCCCATTTCTTTAGTTTCCATCCATGCTTTGTCTTTCTACCCTTTATAAAATTGCCAGTGAGAGCACGTTTTGACAAGCATTTAGGTGAAAACTTGGCATACCTCAGCATGATGTGCAGTCTGTCATTAAAAGATTTGAGGGCACTAGAAAAATGGAAGACAAAAGAAGTGTCATAGAAAAAATTTGGTGTCTTAAAGAGTATGAAGATGATGTCAAAGTTATGATGATTTAAATTAATGGTGCTCTTTACAAAACTTCTTTGTGGCTTCTATCTGCCTACGATCTAGAATCATTTTCCTGATTCCTGCTGCTCATGACCATCAAAATAATAGTTACAACAACATCAGTCTTACGTTGGTAGTGCGACGAATCATCTGTAAGCAGAATGCCTCGCCTGGGAGCTATGCATGTCTTTAATTTATTTTCACATACCAAGTTACCAAATTTGACAGCATTGTTTCCAATATTTTAAATGCAACTTCTTTCTTATATTTCAATAAACTCCTTAACTTCATGTTGAATATATATACATATGGGGTATAGGGGAAAAACTCAACAAAAAAATCAACAAATCTTACTAAAAGGCTGCTAAAGCTACTGTTGTTAAATGCTACATTTAATTAATGCAACCAGTTAACCCTTGTCTACATTCGTGATAAGCTACTAAAGTGGTCACGGTCTTCCCCTGAATATTACAGCAGCTAATAGTGATTCACTTACCCTCAAGTAAATGTTACTCTTTGTCCTGTGAAGTAGGCCACAGCTGCCTTACTTCATTTGTGGGAAACAAGGTAAAATGCTTGTGTATTCTGAAAGCTGTCAAATGATACTTCCCTGGTGACAGCAAAATAAGAAAATTCATTGATTTCTCCATCACCACTTTCACATTTATGTTGCCATTTTCAATGCTTCTTGAAGGACTGTCCAGAGGTCTAGAACACTGCCAGCTGTCAGCTTTAATATACCTGTATCTTTCAAATTAATATAAAAGTGAAAATCTAATAACGTTTTTTTACAATGTTAGACAGCACGGGTGTGATTATTGGCTTACAGAGTGTAGGTGGGCCGAAAAGAATACCATATCTTAGTCAGTACTGACTCACTTGCCCTGAAGTGGAAGCGGCCCTGACTTTACTTTAAGTAGGGCACAGTCGTCTTGATTTGTGCAAAGCAAATGATGTATTGGATATGCAATGACAACATGTGCTGTGCAGATAACAGGGTTCCTTCAAGGTGGCTGTGTCTGTGCGAGAGAGGGACAGAGAAGGTGAGTGTGTGTCTGTGTGTGTCTCTTTCTGATGTATTGGAGATGCAAATTAACACATGGTCGGTTCAGGTAAGCAGATGTTAACGAAAAAAGGGAAAGAACTGGCAAAAACAATAGCTCAGTAATCAAAGAATATTTTGTTCAAATGTTTTCTAACATTTATCTTCATAGTTCTCTGTCAGCACCAGTGTCTAATAGATATATTTCAAACTATATATATATATACAGAGAGTGCAGAATTATTAGGCAAATGAGTATTTTGTCCACATCATCCTCTTCATGCATGTTGTCTTACTCCAAGCTGTATAGGCTCGAAAGCCTACTACCAATTAAGCATATTAGGTGATGTGCATCTCTGTAGTGAGAAGGGGTGTGGTCTAATGACATCAACACCCTATATCAGGTGTGCATAATTATTAGGCAACGTCCTTTCCTTTGGCAAAATGGGTCAAAAGAAGGACTTGACAGGCTCAGAAAAGTAAAAAATAGTGAGATATCTTGCAGAGGGATGCAGCAGTCTCAAAATTGCAAAGCTTCTGAAGCGCGATCATCAAGCGTTTCATTCAAAATAGTCAACAGGGTCGCAAGAAGTGTGTGGAAAAATCAAGGCGCAAAATAACTGCCCATGAACTGAGAAAAGTCAAGCATGCAGCTGCCAAGATGCCACTTGCCACCAGTTTGGCCATATTTCAGAGCTGCAACATCACTGGAGTGCCCAAAAGCACAAGGTGTGCAATACTCAGAGACATGGCCAAGGTAAGAAAGGCTGAAAGACGACCACCACTGAACAAGACACACAAGCTGAAACGTCAAGACTGGGCTGGTATCATCAAAGATGAGCTTGTGGGGCCTTTTCGGGTTGAGGATGGAGTCAAGCTCAACTCCCAGTCCTACTGCCAGTTTCTGGAAGACACCTTCTTCAAGCAGTGGTACAGGAAGAAGTCTGCATCCTTCAAGAAAAACATGATTTTCATGCAGGACAATGCTCCATCACACGCGTCCAAGTACTCCACAGCGTGGCTGGCAAGAAAGGGTATAAAAGAAGAAAAACTAATGACATGGCCACCTTGTTCACCTGATCTGAACCCCATTGAGAACCTGTGGTCCATCATCAAATGTGAGATTTACAAGGAGGGAAAACAGTACACCTCTCTGAACAGTGTCTGGGAGGCTGTGGTTGCTGCTGCACGCAATGTTGATGGTGAACAGATCAAAACACTGACAGAATCCATGGATGGCAGGCTTTTGAGTGTTCTTGCAAAGAAAGGTGGCTATATTGGTCACTGATTTGTTTTTGAATGTCAGAAATGTATATTTATGAATGTGGAGATGTTATATTGGTGTTACTGGTAAAAATAAATAATTGAAATGGGTATATATTTGTTTTTTGTTAAGTTGCCTAATAATTATGCACAGTAATAGTCACCTGCACACACAGATATCCCCCTAAATTAGCTAAAACTAAAAACTACTTCCAAAAACATTCAGCTTTGATATTAACCCTTTAAGACCTACCATAGAACCAAGTCCGCCAGAGCTTATATTATATTTTTAAATGCTGTGGAGCCATTTTTGGGAGCATTTCAAGTTGCTATACATCAATACAACCATTATAGCCCAAACTTTAATAATATGCATTAGGTGCATAGTAATTACATAAATTGCAAAAAAGTGCAATAAACTACAAAAAAATTGAAAATCGTTTTTGCTTTTTTAACATATATTTCTAGTTAGAGAAATTTAAGAGGCTTATCCCTCAAAACTGTAAATACAAAAAAGTTGCACAAACTAGTTTCCCACCACAGGAAATTTATTTTAAGTGTCTTCATAGTTTTATTTTTGAAATACACCAATTTTTATATACTGCAGGAAAAACGAAAATAAATACTGTATTATAGTGCAAATTTGCAAAATAACAGCATATGCATTAAAATAAACTATTTCCAGCAGTGCAATATGAGTCCTAAGCATCCCAGAAACGACACAGAAAGTCATGAAGTCAAACATAACTTTTAAAAACACAAGTATAAGCTCTTGAGGCCACGATGGTAAAAAAACTACATTTCCGCAAAATGACGTCACTTCCGGTTTTGGGCAGGTCATGCGGTCATGTGATAGTTCGCGCTGATGGACGTAGGAAGTTTTACAAACAGCTGATCGGATCGGCAAAGCGTGTTTCTGGAATATCATGTTTTTGTTGCTGCAAGTGATTTTTATGCAGTTTTTGCAAAGCTATATGTGGAAGGAAACTGTGACCTAGGACAAGCTGATGGCATAAGATGTAAGTACAACTCCTCCAGTTTCATATGCAAAAAAAAATGATTGCGCTAGCTTACGTGGTTGCAGAGCTACCGGGATTTAAAAATAGTTACGCAAAACAGAGCATGCCCGCTCCGATCGGCTGTAAAGGGTTAATGAGTTTTTTGGGTTCATTGAGAACATGGTTGTTGTTCAATAATAAAATTATTCCTCAAAACAACAACTTGCCTAATAATTCTGCACTCCCTGTATACATACATATAACCTAGTTGAGAAACACTGTAGAAAAGACTGAAAGCAAAAACTCAGAACATGACATCACTGCCTGTATTATTTGAGAAAAGTCTTTGGTTTAGAAAAGAACAAAACTGTTTAGATTCTGAATCCAGTGGCCCAAACATACTGTTTTCTGTCTGATCTCCCTAATCTCTGTGGATTATCATAAACTAAATGGCATATCCAATGAAAGGAACAGCAGTATCTTCGGGCTGGCAGGCTGCTCGCGTCACTGTGTCAGATTTCCTATTCAAAATTTTAAAATGAACTTTAATGAGCCAATCATTTCGTTTTCAGATTCGATTATTTTCTCTACCAAGGGGTCACTTTTTACAACAGTTCTTTCAGTCATACATCACAGATCCCACCTGGCCATTTCAGGGGCCATTTTGTCAAAAGAAAGCATCTGGCTTAATTGGTTCAGGGAGGTTTAGCTGGTGTATGTTCAACTGAAAATCCCCCCACAGTGCAATTCATGTGGGGGGAAGCTCTTTCCTGTATTTCGCCCATTATCCATATCAAGGGTAGCTGTATAAGCAGGGCCACCCAGACCTCCGTCATAAAGGCTTTACTATCTTTGTATATACCAATATTTCTCTTGAGTGTATTGTAAATAGAGTTAAGCATTCCCTAGACTTTGCTTGAACTTGTTCCAAAGATTTCATGTCTAAAAAGTTGTCATACTTCAATAATCAAAGTCTAAAATCAGGTCCAAATCTGTTCATTTTTCTCAAAGGTTATGCTGTAAATTTAGAGTAATTTGTTTGATCTGTTGAGGATCAGGTGAGTTTATGAAAGTTTATAACTTTTTTCTGACATTTTATGACACTAATAATTAAAAAAGAAATTTTCTCTGCATTATTGTTTCTCATATCTACAGTCATGCAATTGAGAAACATGAAAAAGTGATGGCCTGTGATTCAATCTTTAGGAGAAACTTGTCAAATCACGACACAAGATATCTAGAGATCAAATCTACTGCACTTTCCATGAGGGCTTCCATGAGGGGGACTTATCAATTTACCCTGCATTAAAAGCCTAAACACCACCCAAGAACACATGACTCTGCACATTAGTGATGGGATTTCCATCTATTTTTAGAGAACTGGCTCTTTCGGCTCGGCTGACTAAAAAGATCCGGCTCTTTCGGCTCCCACCCGGCTCTTCAGGTTATTTTGTTGCTTTAATGAATTAATTATCAACAACAATATAAAATTATGCACAAAAGGAATTAGTAATGTAAAAAAACGTAGTTTTCTTTATGTATGTTTTTATATAAATATTTATGGGGGGCCCCTAGAGACGAAACACGTACAAACTCCAAAGCACTAGAAATTCCAAAGCATGTACAAACTCCAAAACACATTTCTAGCGTTAACTGAACTTCCAAAACAGAGCTACCTAGATCACTTAAATTACACATTTGAATGCATATGTCTATTGTTTTTGTGTTAATACACAAACACTCATATATATTCAAATAACTTTAAAACACTTAATTTACCTGTTACTACCACACACCAAATCCGATTGTTGGTACTTCCTGGCTTGTGTAGCCACTAGGTAACAAAAGCTCAATACTGCCCCTAGCATCCTGGAGCACTTCAGTTGTGTTCTGGAGTTTGTACATGCTTTGTCTCTAGAGGGCACTGTAAATATACTTTTATTTATTCACTCCACATAAAATGTAATAAATAAATTATAAAATACAAAACCCAACTATTTACATTTTATACATTTCAACTTTTAACTACTTAAATTTTCAGCTTTTTCCTTTTAAACTAATTTAAAGTGAAACAACACAAAACACTGCAAACCACAACACTATAAAATCTAAATTAAAATGTGGGGAAAAAAAGAACGCCCAGATCTTTAATTAACCCTTTAAAACCGGTCAGAGCAGGCACGCTCTGTTTTGCGCAACTACTTTTAAAT
Source organism: Mchenga conophoros (assembly GCF_057382185.1). Lineage (NCBI taxonomy): Eukaryota > Metazoa > Chordata > Actinopteri > Cichliformes > Cichlidae > Mchenga > Mchenga conophoros. Next base: position 37,754,252 of record NC_140547.1, on the reverse strand, counting down.
CCCAGTAGCACTGCAACCACGTGAGTTAGCGCAATAATTTTTTTTTGCATATGAAACCGGAGGAGTTGTACTTACATCTTATGCCATCAGCTTGTCCTAGATCATGGTTTCCTTCCACATATAGCTTTGCAAAAACTGCATAAAAAGCACTTGCAGCAACAAAAGCATAATATTCGATAGCCGATCCGATCAGCTGTTCGTAACACTTCCTACGTTGAATTAGACGTCAGCGCGAACTATTGCATGTCCGCCATGAAGTGCCCGAAACCGGAAGTGACGTCATTTTCGCGGGAAATGTAGTTTTTTACCATCAAGGTCTCATGAGCCTATACTGGTGTTTTTAAAAGTTATGTTTGACTTTATGACTTTCTGTGTCGTTTCTGAGATGCTTAGGACTAATATTGCACTGCTGGAAATAGTTTATTTTGATGCATATGCGGCTTTTTTGCAAATTTGCACCATAATATTTATTTTCGTTTTCCTGCAGTGTATAAAAATTGGTGCATTTCAAAAATAAAACTATGAAGGCACTCAAAATAAATTTCCTGTGGTGGGAAACGATTTTGTGCAACTTTTTTGTATTTACAGTTTTGAGGGATAAGCCCCTTAAATTTCTCTAACTAGAAATATATGTTAAAAAAAACAAAAACGATTTTCAATTTTTTTGTAGCTTATTGCACTTTTTTGCAATTTATGCAATTACTATGCACTTAATGTATACATATTATTAAAATTTAGGCTGTAATGGTTGTATTGATGTATAGCAACTTGAAATGCTTCCAAAAATGGGTCTACAACATGTAAAAATATAATATAAGCTCTGGCGGACTTGGTTCTATGGTAGGTCTTAAAGGGTTAAGGGAAAGGTTGGCATTTAGAAATATTAATATCACACTCAACTGACTGCGTTTTCTCTTCCCATTGCACTGATGGGTGGACAGTTCTTAGGTGCCTGTCCATGTTGTTTGTGGAACCGGCTCTATATATCCTTTTCTTGTAGACTCTACACTCTGCCTTTGTTTTGTCGATAAGATTGAAATGGTTCCAGACTTTGCTTCTTTTCTTGGTGTCACTCATTTTCTTTACTGTACCTTTCCAATGTGACAGTGTTTTCTCTTGTCGCTCCCGGCTCTCTTTCTTTCCCTCTGCCTCCTGCTCTTGTTGTGTGCTACTGCTGTTGCGAGTGTAACTACCGTCCCGCCCCCTCAGCTCAGCACTGAGCAGAGGGGGGAGGGGCAAATGCAACGCAAGGCTCTGTTTCCCGTCTAGTGATGGTAAATTTGATTCTTTTTACTGAATCAAGTTTTAATGAGTCACTCACCAAAGTGAATCGGATTTTTTGAGTCATTTGATTCACTGAGTCAGTTGACCAGAGAGTGCAAAAAATTTACATTTTCACTCAAACTTAATTTGTTTGTGTTTTCATGTAAACTACTGCTAAGATGAATGATTCTAAAAAAAAAACCCAACTATTTTATAGAGCAAGAAAGAGCAAAAACATTTCTAAAATTAAGCAATTTCCTATCAAAATTGCTTAATAAACATGTATTTTGTTTATTTTTATTTTATTAATATTTTCCTTAAATGTGTTAAATATAAGGCAGCACGGTGGCACGGTGGTTAGCACTGTTGCCGCACAGCAAGAAGGTCCTGAGTTCAATTCCAACATCAGGCCGGGGTCTTTCTGTGTGGAGTTTGCATGTTCTCCCCGTGTTTGCGTGGGTTCCCTCCGGGTACTCCGGCTTCCTCCCACCGTCCAAAGACATGCAGCTTGTGGGGATAGGTTAATTGGAAAATCCAAATTGCCATTAGGTGTGAATGTGCGAGTGAATGTGAGTGCGAATGATTGTCTGTCCCTGTGTGTTGGCCCTGCGACAGACTGGCGACCTGTCCAGGGTGTACCCCGCCTCTCGCCCTATGACAACTGGGATAGGCTCCAGCGCCCCCCGCGACCCTGAAAAGGATAAGCGGAAGCGGATGGATGGTGTTAAATATATATTTTCTCATCTAAATGTCCACTGAAATGTGAGCCAGGGGGCGGTAGTGCGCCTTAACATTGGTTTCCAACCAAGAAGAAGAAGAAGCTATGAGCCAGGAGGGAGGGGGTGAGTAAGTGAGTGATTCGTTCACTCCATGATTCAGCACAGGAGGGAGGGGGTGAGCGAGTCCTGAGTGATTCGCTTACGAATAACTCATTAGGGAGGGGGTGAGTAGCTCAAATGTGCTGTTAGCATGTTAGCAGAGCGATGCTACCGTGAACCGAGGGGCTATTTTCTTGATGTGAGCTTCTACTCAGGGTTTTTTTCTTCCAGTTCAGAGCAGAAATCTTTTTGTTAAAATACTGGATTTTGTGTTTTTCTCCACAATTTTAATTATAAGCTAGATACATTGCAACAGGGATGAGTCAGTGAGTCAGTTGGGCTTGTGAATCATGATTCATGAGTCAGTAAAGTGATTCTCGAGTATTGAACGATTCATTCATGATTTGCGCATCACGACCGACCCATTACTACTGCACATACAGTTTCTTAAAACATGCACGTTGTTTAATTTTACTAATCGGCACCCTATTATCTTAATCCCCTTTCCCAGATTTAGTTGCATTTGAACCAATGAGATAAGCAAGGATGGAGACTGCATTACAGCAATCATAATGAAAAAGTTCAATAAAAAGCGCAGCACATTCCCCACTCCCACCACCCAAAAATCAATCTGGTTTTTTTTCCTTGTCTTTCTTTTTTTACTGTAATGGGAGAGGAAGGATAGAGTTGAGGGCTAGGTCATCTTTTATTGTTTGTTTGTTAGTGGGATACTGTCCTGTGAAATCAATAAATTCAGCCACAGGATATGTGGACAAAGGGAAGAAAATATCTAACTTGGAGGTTGGCAAGAGTAGCAGTTCTTTCCTGAGCCACCGGCTTTTAAAAGGTTTACTGCTGGTTTGCTACTTTCTTTTTATTTCTGTATGCCTGTAGTTCATTTGTTAAAGCTTTACAGTTTTTATTTTTCTACACCTTTCCATCTTGTTGCACTTGTTGCTTCCTAATTACATGTAAAAAAAAATGGTTTCCCAAAGCCATACCCATAGCCAGATGGATTAAAGTAACATGGCTAATGTTACACCTTCTTATTTTTCACACTTTTGTTATTCTGCTGTTTGCTTGTAATCTCTGAAAAGGCTCCATTGAAGTCTGAGATACACATCATATATTTAGTCTATCCATCCATTCTCTTCCACTTATCCCTATCAGGATCTCGCTGGATACTGGATCTATAGAAGGTACAAAATGGTAAGAGGCAGGGTACACCCTGAACAGGTCACCAGTCTGTCGCAGGGCTAACATATAGAGACAGAAAACCATGTACACTCACAGTCTCACCTATGGATAATTTACAATCACCAGTTAACCTAACCACATTCAGTGCATGCCACTGCTATGTTTTGTACACGTCTTAGCAAACTACCTTGTCTCACCTTGTGTCTCTCTTTCATAGCTACGGACCAGAGTACCAGATGCAAATCTCCACCATAGAACCCCCACCCGGACGCTCGACCTCCTGACAGTCTCACTGTTTTACTCACTCCACACACCTGCCTGCCTCCCTGCCTCAATGTCAGGAATTTCGGATTACTTACCACTCACCTGGACCACTCTCCCCTCCACGCCACCGATCCACCTGTGCCAAATAAACAGTGCAAAGGAATATTCAAAACAAATAGCTGCCAGTATTCCTAGAGGACCACACCTGAACATATGTACTCTTGTTTCAGTGACTCTGAACCTTTCCCGGGACCCAGCCATCCAGTCTGACTCTCCCTTTGGCCAAAACCACAGAACTGCAGTTTCCACAGTTGAAAAATCACTGATTGTTTACATAACTCAGGTAGCATAAGCGCCCCTTAGTTTTGGTGTTTGTTCCTAGCACAAGTTAAACACACGACTCCGTTTTCTAGTTTTGTTCGCTTACACTTGTTGTCAAAAAATAAATGTTTCCACTTATAAGTTCTCTGTGCTGTTCTGCGTCCTGCTTTTGAGTCCTTTTTCCTTCGAGTCTACCTCGGCCATGACAGAGAGAACATACAAACTCCACAAAACAAAGGCCCTGCGCAGACAGTGGAGTCGACCTCAGGACCTTCTCGCTGTGAGGCAACGGTGCTACCCACTAGTAGTATTTAAATGTACTTTGCAAAGAAAACAAAACAAAAAGACAAAGAGATCCATTAACAGTGAGCCGGGCTACAATCAAAGAGATGTTGTCTTCAGGAAACAAACAAAAAAACCTCAACTTTTGTGCAAAATCTTTTAACATTGTAATGAGTACACAGGCTGCTTCATCGTGAAATCAAGAGCATAAAAGCTGTTGCTCATGCTAATGCGTATGTTTGTTTGTTTTTTTCAACTCTATGCTGGCTGACGTATTTGTACTACTGTCTGTGTATAAAAGTGCTCTAGACAATATTATATTTGTTATATAGAATATGTTATATTTTAACATATTTTATTCATATCAATACTTAGCAAATAACCAGGAATAAAACTGGATATGTGGAAATCAAATATGTTTCGATATTTTACTTTTTTTATCTGCAAGTCACCTAGAACACTCATCATCATTGATGTAGTGAGTGTAGGTTCACAGATCACAGTTTACATCAAAATGCTGGGTAAGAAGCATCCATACCTATTTACTCTGGAGGAGGTTGCTAAAGCAGTCCAATATGAGTCAATGAGTGAGTGAAGGTCACTTCTGTCCAATGACAGATGATACTAAGATGAGCTGTTGAAGATATCTGAACTTTTCTGTTGGTAAGCACTAGGGATGGGTATTGATAAGATTTTCACGATTCCGATTCCATTTTCGATTCTGTTTAACGATTTGATTCTTTATCGATTCTCTTATCGATTCTTTTTAAAAAGGAGAACACTAAGGTCGATTAACTTAGAACTTTGTTTTATATCTTCTCTTTGAACAAGATAGAAATTTAGGAGTAACATGGCCTTACAAACCAAACAGTGAGATCTTAAGAGATCCAGCCTATGGCTCTTCAATGGGTCACAGGGTCCCCAGGAAAAAAAATTGTAAATGTAAAATAATAAAATAAATATTCTTCTGTAGGAATAACAGTAAGTATAACATAAATTATTCTGTAGCAATTACAGAATAACCAGTAATGTCCCTGCCTACAATTAAACACATTCACTTACCGAAAATCGGGGGCATCTGCTGTGGCAAATGGGTGCAAGCCTTTTACCACAAACTTAGTCCCTGCTCGGTGACATTCGTCTATCCTGGCCTGAAAGGAGACGCTACCGGTAGACTGCAGCGAGAACTGCCAGCATCTGAGGCAGCCATACTCTGTCTGTCTCTCTCATCATGGTCACATAAATGCACAGTGATGGCAGATTTTGTAATAAGGCAGATCGCGCTAACATAATATGCACTGTTAGTTGATTTATTTACCTGCCGCATTAACGGGAGAGGACGTGCAAACGTTACCGCTGCTGCTGGGTTGAGATTCACGAGTCCGGAGCGGAGTTAAAAACACGACATTCATTTAAGGTTATCGTGTGTTTTGTGAGCAAATGCTTTTGCATATTCGTAGTGTTTCCTTCCTTAAACGAAATATCTACTTTGCAAGTATTGCAAGTTGCCCTGTTGTCATCCGTTCTCATAAAGTATAACCAAACCTTTGAGTGTTTGGGCCGGCATCTTTCCTGGCAGGTAAATGACGCTCCGCAACGTGGTGACGTCATTCGGGGCGACTGGAATCGATAAGGGAATTGTTTGCAAAAATGGCAAACAATTCCACGGAATTGAAACAGTGGGAACCGGTTCTCAACAAGAACCGGTTTTCGATACCCATCCCTAGTAAGCACCAGCATTTTTGCTGCTGTTAGCCGTTTTAGCTAACAGAAGCAAAAAAAATTTCTTCAACGTGGCTCTAACATTGTCAGACTCTGTTTGATTACATGCTCACATCATCTGAGAGTTTATTCAGTAAGTGAGAATTTATCAGAGAGAAAGTGTGATATTTAGCACCCTCAAGCCTAACATTAGCTGGCAAGATGTTAGCTTCTTACCAGCTAATGTTGTTTATGAGCTAATAATTATTAGACAAAAGCCATTTAGCTGGCTATTGTTTGTTAGATGGAAGGATCATCTAACAAATCTGCAGAAAGGAACTGCGACAATACTTCAAAAATAAGCACATTTATACACATTTTCACATGTTAGAACCTCGCTTCAGTTCATCAGTTGAGGTTTGTGATGAGGTGAAAGAGGGAAAAGAGAGTAGTGGTGGAGGAGGCAAATAAGGAAGAGGAGTAAGAGATAATGAGAATGAGATAACAAGGAAGGGATGATGAGAGAGAGAGATGATGAAATGTATAAATCTTAAATGGTCTTCTATAGCTTGAAAGAGCTACTTCTGTGCTTTAAATTAAAGCTAACTTACAGTTGACAGGTAACAGCTATATTTAGGTGTGAAAAATATTAAGATCAGATCTCCCGTTTCCTTCAGGATTTATCAGAATCTGGAAAATAATAAGATAATCTGATTGAGGGATAGTGGGTTAAAATCTGCAGCAGTAAAAGATGAAGAATAGTTAAGTGCTTCTGCACTGCTGTGACAGTAAAGCATATAAGTGTCTTAATCTTCCTTTTTTATGTCCCCCCTTCCTCAGTGTACAAAAAAAATGCAACAGGGCTGAGGTTAGTAATGTTTTTTTCCTCCCAATCCCTCTCCCACGCTCAAATGCCAGCATGGAGGATTGGTCAATAAGATATGACATCCGTGTTGTCAGAGACGCTGCCTTGCCAACACAGACAAAGTCACGTGACTCCCCGAAGCGACAGGGTCAGAAGGGTATGGCGTTAAGATCTTCTTGTGTGTTTGTCTCTGAATATTGCTCATTTCACATCTACTCATGTGAACAAGTTTACAGTCAGCAGAGTAAAAAATAAGCTAAAAGACTGCAGTGAAAGGAGTAAAGATAATTTCTTTCTTTTATTTTTCAATACCAAACTGTCATAAAACACATAGGTACATATAGAGGTAATAATCTTTTCCTTTTTCTTTTTTATAACATACAAAAAAAAACAAAAAAACAAATGGGATGAGTACCTGAATACCCTCCACTCCCTCCCAATAATGTGAAAATGGGTATGATATAGAGAAAATGAATTGACCCATACAAAAAAAATGCAAAACCCATACAAAATAAATAAATAAATGAAAAAAAAATAAAAATAAAACAACAATAACATAGTGGTATGTAGCCTGATAGTTTAATACTAAAAATCAACATCTGCTAGCCTCAAAAAACAAGGTCTTAACATTAATCAGTATTGATACAAATCTTAACCAATATTAACAATAGTAACAATATTAATATTAATATTAATGATTACTTGCTCCTCGGTCAAAACAAACTAATAATGCTGGAATATCTTTAAATAAAGTATTCTTATAAGCAATGTTCCCTCTAAGCTGTGCACGTGCGCAAATGCGCACTGCTGGCACGGTCTCTGCGCACAGAAAATCTGTGTTGCGCACAAAAAAAAAAATCTAACCTGAATTGAAATTAAAATGAATACTTTAACAATTCTGTTTTGCAGTGTTAGTCAGTAAGTGACTGGCTGCTTCCGTATGGGATTAGAACGATCGCACCTTATCCCATAGTCCAGCCAATAATGCAATTCACATTCGTATACGCGGCCAATCAACGTCGTTGACAGGCTATGACAGCGTCTTTATGTGCCGACACCGGAGTTTCAGCTAGCAAAGCGGCGTGGCTAATGTGGAGTGAAGCCACGTTAATGACAACGTGTACAACCATTGGAGATGTGAGCAGGACAGACGGAACAATTGACGGAAAAAGTGTGGACTTCATACCAGTTTTTAAATTGTGTTGATAGGCCACGTAAAACCGGAGTTGTGATTTAAAAAAATATGCAATGTTTGGTTTCCTTCCTGAATACTATCTTTGTTTATATTTACTGCGGGAAGAAACGGTGAAAACAGCGTTTTATAAGAAAAAAAGGCTCGAAAGCACTCTCCGAATGTGAGCAAAAACAAACCCCCACCCCCCTCTTTCTTTTCTATTTGTCCAAAAAAGTACTATGTCGACCAATCAAAAAATGATATGGCAACGTGGCATCTAGCTGTTAAGAAACGGGGGGAAATTTTAGGAGTGACGGCGGTGTTTTGAGATGAGAGAGATTTGAGACGTTTAGCAAAAATGTTGTGTAGTTAGTGTGTAGTGTAGTCAATAGTTTTGTTGTGTGTGTCAGAACAATGAGGCGACTGCTGAATGTTACAGGTGTTACAGGAGTGATACATCTCCTGTTGTCAGGCCTGCAGGTATCAGGCTGTTGTTCTCCTTTATCTCATAGTGGACAGAAATTATTTTTTGGAGTGGCACAAATAATTTGTGTGGCATCAAATTTGATGCAGAACAGCTGATTGTTCTGTAAATAGTTTGAAATGTTTATTTAAAAATGCCTTGGCCGCATTTAAAAAAATAGCTGCAAAAAACTTTGTTTGCCAAACTGAGTTACTTTTTTGAGGAGTAACTATATAATTATTTGCCCAACATTGGTCATTATATACTGTATTTTGCAGACAGAGAGTTACAGGACTCTGTCCCAGACTGCAGACTCATAATACAAGTCAGAGCTTTATATATATATAAAAAAAAAAAGAAAGTTGTGTTTTTGAAATTGGAGTTCAAGTTATTTTTACTTCCAATAGTGTTAACATACTACACAGGCCAATGGCTAGATTTTTTTTTTTTTTACATTTTCATTGTAAATGGGCTAAAGCAGTTAATTAAAAGTAGTTTAACATAAATGTAAATGCTGTAATTTGATTATCTTAATAAACCATGTAACTTGGATGGATGGATGCGTGACCACAGTGCACACGTCTGATGTCGCTCACAGTGGTCCAAGGGACCGCTCAGGGAGTTTGTGTGTTTGCTCAGACACATGAAAAATTAGAGGGAACATTGCTCACAAGGTAGAACAGCCACTGCCGGGAATAGCAGAAAAATTTGTACACTGTCATATGGTGGACTACAGAGAGATTTGTTGTCCTGGTAACTTTTCTAAGTATTTAAGTAATGGTTTTAGTGAGTAAAAAAATCTATCCGATGAACCTCTGATGGAGAATTTTATCTTCTCCAGTTTAAAGAGTCCTAAGATATCCTGTAGCCAGACTTTAATTAATGGTGGCTGAGATGATTTCCACAACAACAAAATTCTTTTTCTAGCGATGAGAGAAGCAAAGGCAATAAGGTTATTTTGAATAGCTGTTGTATGAAGGTTATTTGGTGGTTTGCCAAATATAGCTATATGTGGAGTCAGAGTCAATTTTATACCCAATATATCCAAAATTATTTTAAAGAATTGATGCCAAAATTCAGACAACCTAGGGCACGCCCAGAACATATGAGTAAGATTGCAAGGTATCTGTGAGCATCTGTTACATTTATCATCAAATTTATCTGGGTATAATTTTGAGAGTTTTTCTTTACTGTAGTGTAATCTGTGGAAAACGTTAAATTGTATTAATGAAAGTCTGGCACAACTAAAAGACGAATTAATGGCCCTTACCGCTCCCTCCCAGAACAACTCAGAAAAACTCATATGGAGTTCTGACTCCCATTTCATCTTGGTCCTGTATAAAAGAGATTCACTAGGTGGAGAAGCTAGTTTATAAAGATAAGAAATATGACCCTTTACCAAAGTTTTGGCTCTGAGAACCAAATCTATTCCACTGGAAGTTGGGATTTGTGGGAATAAAGTTGAACATTTCTTTCAATGGAAGTACAGAAAAAAAATCAGATTTATTGAAATTAAATCGAGTAACTAGTTCGTTAAAACTTGCAAAAACCTCATTAATGTATAGATCACCTAGAGTACCAAGTCCTTTATGTTCTAAAACAGAGAATCTTAAGTCCGTCTTTGCTGGAACAAATAAGTGATTGTTACAGATCGGGGTTGCAAGAGGGAGGGTGAGCCAGCCAAAGTGGCGTTTTATTTGTGACTAAATTTTTAATGTTTCAGAGACAACTGGATTGGAAGACCGGCTTAATAGGGATGATTGTGAGGTATCACATGCTAAAGCACGTAATGACGAGGAACAGGAACCTCTTCACTCTCGCACCAATTAGTATAGGGAGACGTACACCACAATAATATATTATACATATTAGATGCCCAATTATACCTAATTAAATTAGGCAGTACTAATCCTCCAGCTGATCTATCCCTATAAAGAAGGCAGCGACTAGCCCTTGGACGTTTACCGGCCCAAATAAATGATGAGATAGCGTCATTTATAGTTCTGAAAAATGATTTAGGCAGATAAATGGGGAAACTTTGAAATACATATAGATATCTAGGTAATACATTCATTTTAATAATTTGAATCCTACCAGCTAAAGACAGCGGTAGGTAGTTCCATCAAAGATCAAAGAAGATCAAACTGAACTTTCATTGTAAGTAAAGTAATATTCTGTTCCCGCATTAATCTCAGAGATCGTGAAATTGCAATTCCGAGATATTTAAACCCCGAATTAGCTATTTTAAAGGGTATAGTTGATGTTGGTATGTCTGCAGCCATTTGATTAACTGGAAAGTATTCGCATTTGGAGATGTTAAGCTTATATCCCGATAAATGGCTGAAAGAATTTAATACTGATAAAATGTGTGGGATATTTAGTAGAGGATCATTCACATAAAGAAGCAAATCATCTGCATAGAGCGACACCTGATTTTTATACCCCATCTATCAATCCCTCCTAATTCTTTCACCATTTTTAAAGCTACTGAGAGTGGTTCAATCACTAATGCAAATAATAACGGGGAGAGTGGGCACCCCCGTCTTGTCCCCTGAAAAAGTGGAAATGGAGTGGAGCATTGATTATTTGTACAGACAGGTACAGGAGGCGCAAGGTGCGGAGTACAGTAATTTGACCCATGAAACAAAATGATTGCTAAAACCAAATTGTCTTAAAGAAAAGAAAAGATAGCCACACTCCACTCTATCAAAGGCTTTCTCGGCGTCAAGAGATATTATGGGTTCTGGAACGTTAGAGGATGATGGAGAAAGAATGACACCAAGAAGTCTTCTTATGTTAGAGTATGAACGTCTTCCTTTTATAAATCCCAACTGGTCCTCTGAGATCATTGAGGGCATAATCGATTCTAGTCGCCGGGCTAGAATTTTTGCAAGAATTTTAACGTCTACCGGGAGGAGTGATATTGGCCGATAGGATGTGCAGCTCAGTGGGTCTCTGCCACCTACACTCATGCAAGCCACTATTTCTTTAATTTTTAAAAAAGGCAGAGTTCCTTGCTCAAACGAATAATTAAACATTTGCAGTAGAAGTGGAGCTAGCTGGTCTGGAACCATCATGGAAGGACAGGGCCCTGCACGGTATGTACCACCGGCAGATAGAGGAGGTGGCTGATATCCAGAAATCCTACCAGTGGCTGGACAAAGCTGGACTGCTACATCGGAACTGCTACATCGATCACTACGGCCGTCTTCCTCTGTTTGTCTACCACCACTATGTCCGGTTGGTTAGCCACCACCATTTTGTCCGTCTGTATCTGGAAGTCCCACAGGATCTTAGCTCGGTCATTCTCCACCACCCTTGGGGGCATCTCCCATCTTGACCTCGGGACTTCCAGGTTATACTCGGCACAGATGTTCCTGTACACTATGCCGGCCACTTGGTTATGGCGTTCCATGTATGCCTTGCCTGCTAGCATCTTGCACCCTGCTGTTATGTGCTGGATTGTCTCTGGGGCATCTTTACACAGCCTGCACCTGGGGTCTTGCCTGGTGTGATAGACCCCAGCCTCTATGGATCTTGTGCTCAGAGCTTGTTCTTGTGCTGCCATGATTAGTGCCTCTGTGCTGTCTTTCAGTCCAGCTTTGTCCAGCCACTGGTAGGATTTCTGGATATCAGCCACCTCCTCTATCTGCCGGTGGTACATACCGTGCAGGGGCCTGTCCTTCCATGATGGTTCCTCGTCTCCCTCCTCTTTCTTGGGTTTCTGCTGCCTGAGGTATTCACTGAGCACTCGGTCAGTTGGGGCCATCTTCCCAATGTATTCTTGGATGTTCGTTGTCTCATCCTGGACTGTGGTGCTGACACTCACCAGTCCCCGGCCCCCTTCCTTCCGCTTAGCGTACAGCCTCAGGGTGCTGGATTTGGGGTGAAACCCTCCATGCATGGTAAGGAGCTTTCTTGTCTTTATGTCAGTGGCTTCTATCTCCTCCTTTGGCCAGCCTATTACCCCAGCAGGGTACCTGATCACGGGCAGGGCGTACGTGTTGATGGCCCGGATCTTGTTCTTACCATTCAGCTGACTCCTCAGAACTTGCCTGACCCTCTGCAGGTACTTGGTGGTTGCAGCTTTTCTAGCGGCCTCTTCATGGTTCCCATTCGCCTGTGGGATCCCCAAGTACTTGTAACTGTCCTCTATGTCTGCAATGTTGCCTTCTGGTAGTTCAATCCCCTCAGTTCTGACTACCTTCCCTCTCTTTGTTACCATCCGACTACACTTCTCCAGTCCGAATGACATTCCAATGTCATTGCTGTATAGCCTGGTAGTGTGGATCAGTGAATCGATGTCTCGTTCACTCTTGGCATACAGCTTGATGTCATCCATGTACAGGAGGTGGCTGACAACTGCTCCGTTCCGTAGTCGGTATCCGTAGCCATTCTTGTTAATGATCTCACTGAGGGGGTTCAGGCCTATGCAGAACAGCAGTGGGGACAGAGCATCTCCTTGGTAGATCCCGCACTTGATGGTGACTTGTGCTATGGGCTTGGAGTTGGCCTCTAGTGTTGTACGCCACATCCCCATTGAGTTCCTGATGAAGGCTCTTAGGGTCCCATTGATCTTGTACAATTCTAGGCATTCCAGTATCCAGCTGTGGGGCATTGAGTCATAGGCCTTCTTGTAATCAATCCAGGCAGTGCACAGGTTGGTCAGTCTGGTCTTGCAGTCTCGGCTGATTGTTCTGTCTACCAGTAGCTGGTGTTTTGCGCCTCTGGTATTCTTGCCAATTCCTTTCTGTGTCCCGCTCATGTATTGACCCATGTGCCTGTTCATCTTAGCCGATATGATGCCTGACAGGAGCTTCCATGTAGTACTGAGGCAGGTTATTGGTCGGTAGTTGGAGGGGACCGGTCCCTTCTTGGGGTCCTTGGGGATCAGGACCGTCCGGCCTTCAGTTAGCCATTCCGGGTGTCTCTCGTTAACTAGCAGCTGGTTCATTTGTGCTGCCAGACGCTCGTGGAGTGCAGTCAGCTTCTTCAGCCAGTAGGCGTGAACCATGTCGGGCCCTGGTGCTGTCCAACTCTTCATACTGGAGACCCTTTCTTGGATATCTGCCACTGTGATGGTTACTGGACCCTGTTCAGGGAGGTCGCTGTGGTCAGCCCTCAGATCCTCTAGCCACTGAGCATTGCCGTTATGGGTTGCATCCTTCTCCCATATGCTCTTCCAGTATTGCTCCGTCTCCAGCCTTGGTGGTGCTGTTCTCTTATTGATCCCTTGCCACTGAGAGTACACCTTTGCTGGTTCTGTGGAGAACAGCTGGTTTATTCTCCTGCCTTCTATCTCTCTGGTGTACCTCCTCAAGCGGCTGGCCAAGGCTGTGAGTCTTTGCTTGGCAGTTTCCAAGGCCTCAGGTATGGACAGCTTGCTGTATTTCTTAGGCACCTTATTTGTCGCACCTTTCTGCAACTCCGTTAGTTGGCTAACCTCCCTCCGTGCTACTTTGATCTTGCCCTCTAGCCTCCTTCTCCATGGAGGGTACTGCCCCTTGTCGCTGTTCAACTTGTAGCCAAGCATCTCACTGATCACTGTTGCCGTATTGTAGATCAGCTTGTTAGTGTCTGTAATCGTGGTTGTAGGTATTGCCCGTAGTGCTGCATTAACATCATCTAGCAGACCTTCTGAGGGTACTTCACGTAATCTTGGTAACCGGCTACGGGGGATCCAGGTTTCAAGCTTGGCCATGATCCTATTTTTCAGGTCAGTTCCTCTCGCACTCAACGATCCTTCTCCTATCGCACTTGGGGCTATGTACCCAATCTCGGGTGGGGGTGATGATATCTCCCCCCTGACCTGGCGTCCTGACTCCTCCTTGCCGTAGCATTTGTGTTGTACCTCGTCAATCTCTAGCTGTGAGAGCAGTCCCTTCTTTCGAATGTTGGAACACTGAGCTACTAGTTGTTTCGCTGTCATTGTGGATGTTGGGTATCGAAGAATCCATAGGTCCCTCATCCTATTCATGTAGCCCCTTCCGCCGGGGTTACTTGCGTAGTAGCATTCCAACAACGCCCTGTTTTCGTCTCTTGCCCACCGATGCCTTCTTGTTCCAGTAGCCCACTTTTCGTCAGGGTGCCCTGGTTCCTCAACACCTGACGCGGACCTTGTTGATCCGGGCGACGTCCGAGCCGGCATGCCTTCATATTTATCTGTCTCGCTCATGTCTGCGGTAGGCTTGCTTAGCATAGGGGGTCTAGCCTTAGGACCCTTACTGGATACAGACGCCCTAGGCAGGAGCGTATATATATATATATATATATATATATATATATATATATATATATTTTTTTTTTTATTTTTTTTTTATTTTTATTTTTTTTTTTTAATAATAATTTTCATATAATAGTGATGTAAAACTGAAAAAGTATAAGTTTAAAGTAAAAATACCCCACAGGGAATTAATCACCCAAAACTGAACTCACATTGATCTCAAAGGTTAACCTCTGTTACTTTATAACTTTTTATTTTAATTCTATAATACCTTTCCAAGCTTTAACCTTGAATATGAAGTATAATATAAAATAAATTACAGCATTTTATACAGTCATAAGTTAACTTTCAGTACAAATTACTTCTGAATCAACTGGGACAGCCCTTAACTAAAATAAGTGAAAATAACACCACCTTTAGGCTGATGGGTTTACATCAGTCGAAAATTCTGGTACATCACAATAGACCTTAAGGACCTTTAAACTGAACCAAATAACAAACATCGCAGTTGTCCTTAAGATAACAATAGATGGTAAGACTTTTCAGGCTCCCATCTCCGTTTAAAGACTTACCGAAACAGAATCAGTTCCTCTTATTAGAAAACTTAATTGGCATTACTCGCATTAGCCTTAAGAGAAACAGCATTAAGGTTTTAAAGTTTGTTAAACAGGTCCTGGGGTTTGTTGGTATTTTCCCACGAAAGAAGTGGCTTCCTCAGGTGATGAAAATCTCTTCTTCTCGCAGCTCTCCAGAGTAATCTGTAAGGGAGCCGGGAAGAGAAGTGTTGGCCGTAGGGCTAAGTTGTAGAGGTCAGCCATCACCGATCGGTATTTAGCTCATTCCTCAGCGACTTCAGGTTTATAGTCCTCAAAGATCTGAACTGGTGACCTGCGATAGTGGAGCTTGCCTCGTTGCTTGCGAGCCTCTCGAATAATCAGCTCCTTGGTCTGATACCGATGAAGACGAATTATTACCGGTCTAGGTCGAGCACCAGATTGTGGTTTAGCAATGAGTCTCCTATGGGCTCGATCCAGTTCAGGGGGGGACTGAAGAATTTGTTCACCGAGTACTTCAACCAGAAGGTCAGCAAAGAAGTTTGTAGGTCTAGGTCCTTCTATTGACTCTGGGAGACCAATTATCCTGATATTGTTTCTGCGGCAACGGCTTTCTGGATAAATAGTCTTGGCTTTTAACTTAGTATTACTTTATGCCAATGCTACACACCTCTCCTCCAGGGCTTGAAGTCGTTGCTCTTGTAGTTCAGCGTGGGATTCAAGCAAATTCATTCACTGACCATGTTCTGTAATCGTTGTCTGTATCATATCAAGCCTTGCTTCTAGGGTTGCAAATGAAGTTTTAAAGTCGGCTGAGATGCTGGCTCTGTGCTCTTATAGCATGTTGGCTATGCTAGTCAGCGGCGTGCTATCCACTGTCGGAGAGGTGGCCACGTCATCTTCATTATCTGTCATAATAGTCGCCTTTTTCTTCCTTGGCATTCATTAAATATGTTTGGGTTTCAAATGTAAGCTGTTTCAGTCTTGGTTAGGTTCAATTTTCTGAAGAATATAAACTTTTAAAATTGTCGCTGCGAGGAGCTGAGACGGTACTGCCTTCACATGCTTCACCAAACCGGAAGTCTATCGAAAGGAGTAAAGATCAACACACACACCCCTTTGTATGCTACTGATATAAACCCTAAAGTGAAAATTATTCCACTAAAACTGGGTAAAACTTTTATGCAGTTTTAAAATTACACCATTAAAGCCGGTGGTGCCGGTATGAAAGACAGTGCAGAGACAATAGCGCTCGTCTTAACTGCTTCCTTTACTTCCACCTCTGTGCAGAGAGACCTAGTTCTGGGAATTAAGCCAAGCTGCTGCGGGCACTGAAAATGTGACAGTCGTCTCACATGAATGATGTACAGTACAGTAAGATTTTCCACCCTATCGTCATGGAAACACTGATGAATTCTGGCCAATGTTTGAATACAACTTGCATGTAGGTCAGAGGCCCTGGGATCTCTTTTTTTAAAACTGCATATCCACACAGTACAGATGAGGACTGGGGGAAATAAAATGCAACACCATGCAGCTTTTTCGTCTTCACACTCATTAGAAACCATCAGATCTGAATTGCACTTGATGGGGAGAAAAATCAGAAGTGGGCCAACTTGAGCTGCAGCCCTCGAGTAACTATGATGGAGGTGGCAGGTAACAGGAGGGTTGTTTTAGTCCAGACATACTAACAAACTGCTCTCTGAGTGGTCGCTTATGATCTATTTGCAGAATTAGCATTGTCATTACCCCCATGCACATTCGCATGGGACGATCAAAGCCTGTGTCTTACTCAAATTCACCAAGTGGGAACCTCCAGGCCTGAAAATGAAGTTCAATTCAACACAATTGTATTTATATATCAACTACAGTTGCCTCAAGGCGCTTTATATTGTAAGGTAAAGACCCTACAAATTCACAAAATGAATGTGCAATTGTCCAAACCTGAAGTTGCTTCTGTGGCACAGACTTCTATGTTGAAACGCATGGTTTATCAGTAGGAAAACCTATGAAAATGCAGTTAAAATGCAGCGGGTTGGATTGGAGTCTTGGCAGGGCAATTCTGGCTCCCAGGCCTTATGTTTGACATTCCTGTCTTAGAGGGATTAAAATAATACATATATTTACGTAGTCTTGATAATGCAGATGGCTTCCACTCTTAACAAAATAACTACTAATAACTACTGCAGTCACAAGGCAATGGACAGCTGAAGCCAGGAGCTGTCTGCTAGGCATCACTTCCCTAATTCTAGCTACTGAACTGGAATGTACTTTCAGTACTTCATCTTCTGTGAAGTACAGAAAGGTGCACTGCACCCATACAGTTTATGGTTATATAGTTTATAGGTTCCTAGCAGTAGCAGTCCACCTTGTGGTCCAAATGTTCTCACTTCTGGCTCCAGAAAATGATGGGTGATAAAAGATTTACTGACACCTGTGGTCACCAGCTACAGATCGATGGGTGGCACACAATTACTATGAGAATATTTAAAGACAAATGCTTTCTCCATACCCTCCAAGGGGGAAGGAGATTTAAACTACCTTTCTCCATGTCGGGTGCAAATTAGTCAGGGCTTTGTCAGGACTTCCAGTGTGCCAATGTAGCCTTTATGGATCTGATTTAGAATCTGTGTAGACAAAGGGTGCACAGAACACACGCACACAAAAGAAAAACTTTGCAAAAAGAAACAAAAATCCTGAGACCACAGAGATGCTGCTTTGCATGGGACTAATTATCACAGGGCCTATGTGATTGGCAAAATATGGCAGGTAATTTGTGGGGAATTTTTTTTACCATGTGTGGCATATTTGCACAAGATTAAGATCCCAGACAGCTCAGCAATCACTGCAGAATACTAGAGTGCCCCATGAAATACTAGTCTTGTGGAAATAGTATGGGATCCAAAGTAGTATAGTGCTGGGTTGAATAGCCTTAGTTTACCATTTCTTCTCTGTGTAGATATTATTTGTTCTGGTATAGGTTTATGCCAAAATTGACAGCTTAAGGAAGAATTTCATACTGAAGCCCCGACTGTGTTTTGAGGAATTCATGTGTGATATATCAGTTTTTATAATATAATTTTGAAAACCAAACCAAGTCTTTGAGCTTTTATTATCCCCGTGTGATATTGCTCCATATACCTTTCCATCTTCTGGCTCACTTGTTGCCTTTTGAATATACTGTTGTGAAAACTTCTATAAATGTAGGGAGTGCCTTCAAAGTATAAGACAGAGGACACCTCTAAGCCCCAAATGCACCTTTCAGTTAATTTATTTGCATACAAATTATACTACTCCAAATCAGTTGATTTCCAGTGTGCCAAAGTCTGAACTGTATTTCATTCAAGTGGAATATTTTAGACATAATTATGAGAATTTACAAGGGTTCTCTTATTCTAATACTTTCTTTTAACAAGAAAGTGTTGAGGGGAGCTTAATTTTCTAATGAGTGTGACTGAAACTGATGCCAGGTTCACCATGAAAAAAACAACACAAAGCCTGCAGAGGACAGTCACTTCCACACTGATCCAGACATCATCTTGACATGTACATTTCAAACTAAATGTAACATAATCCTTTCTTTGACTGCTATTCAACCCTCATGTACTTCTTTTTTTAAATTTATTATCTAACCATTAAACCATGTCCTCACTGCTGTACCATATTTTTTTTAAAATCCTCATAACCAGCATCTATAATTATCGATATAAAGCAAGCATTTATTAACACTGAGAACACAAAACTTAAAATTGTAATTGCAAAATAATTTGTACTTGTCAATGGTAGGAAACCTTCATGTGTGGGCCTAGCACATGTGTTTCCCATGTTCACTGAAATGGCAGCTCAGGTGCCTTTAATTTTAACATATAGCACATGTGCAATCTTATGCTTGTTTACCATTTCCGTTTCAAAGACCTGCGGGTCTGCAGACAGTTCTAGTGACAGCGTCAAGGGCTCCCTTGAGCCCCCTTTAAACTTGAAACATGTTTTGTGTATTTTTTACCAGGACAGTGTTAAAGTTTAACATGGAAAGTGTTTCATTGATCTGTGATTTGGCCCTCTGTGGTAATCTAAAATCCTTAGAGGCTGTTTGGCACATCTATATTATGTACAAAATGTGGATCGCCTGTAGAAAATTGTAAAATGTTTAAATATTTTCATTTTCATGTATTTTTGGTAACTTTTCGTAAAGTCATCAAATTTCAGGCTAAACGAATGATGCAGGTTATTTTTACTGCTGTCAAATGTCTAAAAAGAGTCAAGTGTGTCAGTATGTAAGTGCTAAATGTGTGTTAGAAAGCTAAACAACAAAAATAGTTTGCACTAAAATCTTGATTTCTCTTTCCACTTTCAATATATATTTATAAATAAAGGTGCATTTTAAAAAGGTAATGACCAGCTGATTAAATTAGCCCAGAAATCCAGGGATAAATTCAAGTTAGTCAAAGTGCAGTGGTATGAAAGCATGTATTTTCACTTACAATGTCCTGTATTCATAGACAACATATAGTAATTCAATAATTTGTTGATTCCTGTGTTTTATAGGAGTTATGGTGAAAACTGCAAAATGAAGATGAGGATCAGGGCAATGGGTGTATCATTTTGGCAATGTTTTCTCACAGGTTGACATTAGACATACTGGCTTGTCACAGAAGGAAAAATATAGGCATGTTATTGAAAGCTGTATCCCACTTAGGAAAGCCTGCTTCTAGTGCATGCATGTAAACTGTAATGAATTATTGGGAAACTTAATGGAACTCTGCCATCACCAATTCCACTTGTGCTTTCCCTGCTGTAAGAAGTCAAACTGTCTGCTGATGGAAATATCTATTGTATGGGAACCACTGGGAAGTAAAGATAGTCACACAGTATATTATTGTTTCTGTTGACTGATCAATCACATCTATATGCAGGGCTGTATGCATGAGGGTAAACTGATGGCTACATTGATATGGTGTGCTTTGTTTTTAGTTCTGAGGTTTGTTTTTGCTTCAAGAAAAAAATTACCCATTTATGTGTATGTGTGTAAAACAAAATGTATCATCAAGAAAACTAAAAAGTCCAAAGTTTAATATTTTTCTCTTTTCTTTATGACAGCTTGTACAAACTAAAGGCCTTGAGGCTCAAAAGTTCTGTATGACCCTGTAATAATGCAGCACTCACCTAAATTAATTCAAAACAGAAATTTTTTCAATGGAAGAGAGGCGGCGATGTAAACCAGCAAGAGAAGCAATTCTGAAAAAGCAAAAACGTGTGATTGCTAGTGGTGACTCATGCTTGGTCTGATCAAATCAAAAGAAAGCAGAACTTTGGATTTTAGTTTTAAACTGTTTAAAGCCATTAGTCAGGCTTATCTTGTTCTCTTCTCATATGCCAAGTCTCCAAGCTACTCACCTGTAACTCTTCTCTCTGGACGCTGGTCTCCATGTCAAAAATCATCAGCTCTTTTGGCAATTCGTTACTCCGGACTCAAAACTACTCACTGCCAATGTTCCCTCTAAATTTTCATGTGTCTGAGCGAACACACAAACTCCCTGAGCGGCCCCTTGGTCGACTGTGAGCAACATTAGACGTGTGCACTGTGGTCACGCCAACATCGAATCCATCCAAGTTACATGGTTTATTAAAATAATCAAATTACAGCATTTACATTTATGTTAGACTACTTTTAATTAACTGCTTTAGCCCATTTACAATGAAAATTGAAAAACATAACATCTTGTTCATGACTTTGTGTAGTATGTTCACACTATTAGCAGTAAAAATAACTTGAACTCCAATTTCAAAAACACAACTTTCTTTTTTTTTTTTAAATATAAAGCTCTGACTTGTATTATGAGTATGAGTCTGTGGTCTCTGAGAGAGTCCTGTAACTCTCTGTCTGCAAAATACAGTATATAAAGACCAATGTTGGGCAATTAATTATACAGTTACTTCTTCAAAAAAGTTATGCGTCGGGTCCGCGCTGTGTTTACGTCTTTTTGCGCTGATTCTGAGCTGCCGGTTTTGTCTCTCTCCAACCAAAATCCACCGAGCCAGCAGCAAAAGAAGCAGCAAACTGAGCTTCACATTTGGCCAATGTCGTCATGAATTTTGCTGTTTTGCTTCCACGACTATTAAAATTACACTTCATGCACAGCTAGCTCTCTCTCTATCTCTCTCTGTACTTCAAGAACAGTTTCCGTCTCCAATCTCTGTTTTCTGTATTATTCATTCGCTTATTACCCACCAGTCTACAGTTGTTTACAGCGCTGTGGCTGCTGTCTTTTTCTTTTCTTTTTCTTTTTTTCACTTAAATGACTTCGGACAAGAAAGCTTATTTTTTCTGTTGTTCAATACTGAAGAAATTTAAACTTTATATGCAGAACATTGTAGAATATTTTTAAGGTTATGTGCTATAATGTTCTTTGATTTCTCCAGTGCCTTCAACACTATTCTTCCCTCGGTTCTGAAGGACAAGCTGGAGAACTCTGGAGTGGACCATCACCTCACTACCTGGATTTTGGACTACCTCACCGACCGACCACAGTATGTGAGGACTCAGGGCTGTGTGTCGGACAGGGTCGTCTCCAGTACGGGGGCCCCACAGGGAACGGTTCTGGCTCCGTTCCTCTTCACCATCTACACTGCAGACTTCTCCAACAATTCCACCCAGTGCTTCCTGCAGAAGTTCTCTGATGACTCTGCAATAGTCGGCCTCATCACTGATGGGGACGACAAGGAGTACAGAGGACTGACTCAAGACTTTGTGGACTGGTGCCAGCTGAACTACCTCCAGATCAATGCCAGTAAAACCAAGGAGCTGGTGGTAGACTTCCGCAGGCACAAGCATTCTCCACTGCAACCACTGAACATCCAGGGTATGGACATTGAGGCTGTGGACAGCTACAGGTACCTTGGTGTTCATCTGAACAACAGACTGGACTGGACTCATAACTCAGACGCCCTCTACAGGAAAGGGCAGAGCAGGTTGTACCTGCTGCGGAGACTCAGGTCGTTTGGGGTGGAGGGCCCACTCCTGAAGACCTTCTATGACTCTGTGGTGGCTTCTGCTATCTTTTATGGTGTGGTCTGCTGGGGCGGCAGCATCTCTGCTGGGGACAGGAAGAGACTGAACAGGGCCAGCTCTGTTCTAGGATGCCCTCTGGACCCAGTGGAGGTGGTGAGTGACAGGAGAATGGCGGCTAAGCTGTCATCCCTGTTGGACAACGTCTCCCACCCCATGCAGCAGACTGTGACAGCACTGAGCAGCTCCTTCAGTGGGAGACTGCGGCACCCACGGTGTGGGACGGAGAGATTTCGCAGGTCTTTCCTCCCCACTGCTGTCAGACTCCATAATAAAGACTTTAACTGAACAAACACACACATCCACACATGTGCAATAACACTAAGTGCAATAATCTTTTCTGGCATCGTTGTATTTTTACTCAGTTGTATATAGCATTCGTATTCTATTTTTATCTTATTGTATATTTTTATTCTATTTTATTCTACTGTATATAGTATATTATTTTATTCTATTCTGTACAGCTGTGTACTGTATTTATTCTTATTGTATTCTAATTTTTGCATCATAACTTTTGCACTGTCCACTTCCTGCTGTGACAAAACAAATTTCCCACGTGTGGGACTAATAAAGGTCATCTTATCTTATCTTATCTTATAAAAAGCCAGACCAGGAAAGTCTCCTTCATGTTTTTCTGTGTTTTATTCTCAGTTACTTTCAAACAAAGGCATCTGCTGTGATGTTCACAATTCTGATGAAGTCAGTACTGATAAATGATCAGAATTGTAATATTTCTGACTGTCCGAGGCTAAGTTGAATTGAATTGGGACTTTGAAAACCGGAATCGAATGGATTATAGAAATCAGTGATGATACCCAGCCCTAGTGAGCAGCCTAGGCACGACAGACATGGATGTAGCTGTAATAGGAAAAGAACTATTGCTAACTTTTCTTTTAAGTTAAGGCCTGATCCTTCTGACATTCATAGCCAGTGCTCTGACACGGTGTCATCAATCTTTAAATGCTGAAAAAGCATAGTGTATCCAGAAAAACACATTATATTATATAAATTATTATAAAATTTGTGTGCGCCTAACTTTTGTGCCAGTACGCCTAACTTTTTAAAGTTAGGCGTACCGGTACGCCCATGGCAAAAAGTTAGTTTAGAGCCCTGGATTGGTCGACATGGTACATTTTTCAACCAATAGGAAATGGTGGGGTTTTTGGTTTTGTTTTTGCTCACAGGTGGAGAGTGCTTTCAAGCATTTTCCTCATTAAATTCAATTTTTACCGTTTCTTCCCGCAGTAAATATAAACAAAGATAGTATTCGGGAAGAAAACCAAACATTGCATATATTTTTTATCATAACTCTGGTTTTACGTAGCCTATCAACACAATTTAAAAACTGGTATAAAGTCCACACTTTTTCCGTCAATTGTTCCGTCTGTCCTGCTCACATCTCCAATGGTTGTACACGTTGTCATTAACGTGGCTTCACTCCACATCAGCCACGCCGCTTTGCTAGCTAAAACACCGGTGTCGGCACATAAGGATGCTGTCATAGCCTGTCAACGACGTTGATTAGCTGCATATATACGAATGTGAATCGCATTATTGGCTGGACTATGGGATAAGGTGGCATTGTTCTAATCCCATACGGGAGCAGCCAGTCACTCACTGACTAACACTGCGAAACAGAATTGTTAAAGTATTCATTTTAATTTCAATTCAGGTTAGATTTTTTTTTTGTGCGCAACACAGTTTTTCTGTGCACAGAGACCGTGCCAGCAGTGTGCAATTGTGCACGTGCGCAGCTTAGAGGGAACATTGCTGACTGCTCTTACCTGCTGCTGACTTCTCTGGATCACTGGAAACCAGGTTGGAACCAACTCACCTACTCCTCACCTGGACGCTCACTTGGCAATTCCTGCCTCCCGAGCCTCTCACTCCACTTCCGTATTGACCCACTCAAATTCTAACCAATCTTTCCAGTGTCTCCTCATCAGAGATTCCCTCGCCACATGCTCACGTCTCGCCATTGTTATTCCTGTATTTTCAAATAAACTAATGAAAATCTTATTCCAGTCATTACTTTTTACTTTGCTAGAAAAATTTAAGTAGGAGAATGTAGAAATTAATTGAAATATGCACAAATAGATGTAAATACAGTATACAAAGCAACAATAAAGTCACTAAAATATCAATAGAAACATTTCTGGGTGACATAAAAAAATACTAACCTTCCAGAGTCTCAGCAATATCCTAAACAACCACCTGCCTGTGATGGTTGCAGTCAACCACACAGCTTGGTCTTAGAGGTTTCTCAGTCCACAACACAGACTATAGATTTTTCTCTCCAGGCTCTAGGCTCTGCTACTCATTACAAGAGGGAGGCGTGACCTTTGGCTTCCTACGTGTTTCCCCTGAAACTTCTCTCGCCAGGTGACCGACCTTCCTAAATTCTCCTAAGTTGCCCTCTGCCTCCTTGATACTTTCAATCCAAATTTCCAGCAGTGGCCTTCCAACCAGCAAGGCAGGAACCCCTCCTCATATATCTTTACCATTGCTTATACCAAACAACCTTGTTTGTTCTCGCCATCTATTTGTCATGTGTCAGACATCCCTGCAGCATCCACCACTCCATGTGGTCTCATTCCCTTTTCCCCCTTGGCTCACCGAGTGTGAAAGTCTAAATTGTAATTGTTACCAGTCTCAAACAAAAGCAGTATATTGAAAACTGTTGCCATGAATAAATCGCCTCCCGTCATGAAATTTCCTCTTTAAGCTTTGAGCCTGTGTGAGATTTTGGTAGAGAGGAAAATTTGTTACTTTTAACAATAAGAAGGTCAGGTAAAACTTATTAAAAGTTTTTTTATTTAGTTTCAGATTCTCCTTCGAGATGAGTCATCTTTTAAAAAAGGCACATTTTAAGCTTCATTTTCTTGTCTAGTATCACATTTATAAGCTTTTGCCTGCTTCTTGGTATTTCTAGAAATCAGTTGATTGTTTTTTTTAAAGTCAGTCTCAAACATACCATGACTGTAGACTGAGGTTCAATCAATACTGGCCGACACATTTGAATGTCTGCATTTCCATTTTTGATTTTTTGACACTAGCCTTACTGTAGTAAAGGTTAAGATGATTGATGACAGTCATCAGTCAGTGGTATGAATAAATATGTCTTATTAGGATAAATATGATTGCTTATTGATTTATTTTCATTTAAATGTGAGGTCATTAACAGGAACATTGAAGGGAGCTTATCATTACATTAAGCGTGCATTGTCTAGTCCTGTAACGTGTAATAAAACCATTCGCCCTACTTTACAAACCTTTATCTTCTTGTCTCCCAATAGACACGACACTGGAGTCAGGGAAAGCACGGGGATTTATTGTTGTTTTGTTCCAATCCACTGTAAATAAATGCACTGCTTGTACATAGAGCACCGCGCCTGGGTCCTCCTTCCCCACACCCCCCACGGTTTGCCATGCCGAACCGTGACAAAATCAGCGACCAATATAGCCACCTTTCTTTGCAAGGACACTCAAAAGCCTGCCATCCATGGATTCTGTCAGTGTTTTGATCTGTTCACCATCAACATTGCGTGCAGCAGCAACCACAGCCTCCCAGACACTGTTCAGAGAGGTGTACTGTTTTCCCTCCTTGTAAATCTCACATTTGATGATGGACCACAGGTTCTCAATGGGGTTCAGATCAGGTGAACAAGGTGGCCATGTCATTAGTTTTTCTTCTTTTATACCCTTTCTTGCCAGCCATGCTGTTTTGTTTTTGAATGTCAGAAATGTATATTTGTGAATGTGAAGATGTTATATTGGTTTCACTGGTAAAAATAAATAATTGAAATGGGTATATATTTGTTTTTTGTTAAGTTGCCTAATAATTATGCACAGTAATAGTCACCTGCGCACACAGATATCCCCCTAAAATAGCTAAAACTAAAAACAAACTAAAAACTACTTCCAAAAACATTCAGCTTTGATATTAATGAGTTTTTTGGGTTCATTGAGAACATGGTTGTTGTTCAATAATAAAATTATTCCTCAAAAATACAACTTGCCTAATAATTCTGCACTCCCTGTAGATTGCAAAACATTGACACACCATTGAAAAATGGATTTCTGGATTCAGAAATGGCTGTGATGGTAGACCGAACAAATTTGGAAATGTTTTGTCAATCTCCTGGAACACGTGTAAATGTGAAGAAGGGATGTTGCCATAAAAGGAGCAACAATCCTTATCATTACCACATTCATCATTCTACTACTGTTCCCTTATATCTACAGAAATACCGACATAGTGTGGAAAGACAAAATATAACGAAAAAAAAGAAAAAAAAGATAAGTCCTTGGCTCACAAAAGGAATTATTAATGCTTGCAAAAAGAAAAACAATCTGTATAAACAGTTCATCAAAGTAAAAACAAAAGAAGTGGAACAAAGATATAAAGCATATAGAAATAAATTGACTGATATTATAAAAACGAGCAAACAACTTTATTATAGAAGAAGATTATATGAAAATAAAAACAATATAAAAGGAACTTGGGATGTGTTAAACAACTTAATTAAACAAGGATCTTCTGGAACATCATATCCTGAATATTTTACTGATGCAAATGGTGAAAATCACAACATGAGTAATATTGTCGATGGGTTCAATAAATTCTTCATAAATGTTGGCCCTGAACTAGCAGCAGACATCCCGTGTCATAAAAATGAAAATATCAGTAATATAAAATCAAATCCCTTTTCACTGTTCCTCTCAGCTACAAATGAGCAAGAAGTAATAAATATCACATTAAAATGTAAAAGTAAGTCTTCAATGGATTATCATGACATAAATATGTCTGTAGTTAAACAGGTTATTCTGAATATTGCTAGTCCCTTAACATATATCTGTAATTTATCATTTCAGTCCGGTTGTTTTCCAAAAAAAATGAAAATTGCGAAAGTAATACCACTATATAAAAGTAATGACAAACACAGTTTTACCAATTATAGGCCTATTTCTCTACTGCCTCAATTCTCAAAAATTCTAGAAAAACTTTTTAATTCAAGATTAGAAAAATTCCTTGAAAAACATCAAATAATAAATGTTGGTCAGTATGGTTTCAGAACGCAAAGAACCACTTCAATGGCGATAATTGAGGCAGTAGAAGAAATTACTGATACACTGGATAAAAATAAATATGCAGTTGGTATTTTTGTTGATCTCAAAAAGGCCTTCGACACAATCAATCACTCAATATTATTGGATAAATTGGAAAGATATGGTATTCGAGGGAAAGCTGGTAACTGGTTAAAAAGTTACCTAACGGGTCGGGAACAATATGTTAGCATAGGGCACTACCACTCAGAGAAACTTGGTATTACATGTGGTGTTCCCCAAGGGTCAGTGTTGGGACCAAAACTTTTCAATGTATACATAAATGATATTTTTGATGTTTCTCAAGTACTTAAACTCATACTGTTCGCAGATGACACCAACATATTTTTCAGTAGCGATGATTATACTGATCTTGTAATGACCGTAAACAGGGAGCTAAAATTAATAAAAAAAATGGATGGACATAAATAAATTATCATTAAATATAAATAAAACTAAAGCAATGTTTTTTGGTAATTTAAAATATAATGTAGAATTACCAATTATCATTGAAGGTGTACCAATTGATAATGTGAGTGAAAACAAATTTTTGGGAGTCGTAATTGATAATAAAATTTCATGGAAACCCCACGTCAGACACATAAAAACCAAAATTTCCAGAAGCCTCGCAGTTTTGAACAAAGTGAAACAATTCCTTGATAAAGATGCACTTCGTACTCTGTACTGTACTCTGGTTCTTCCATATCTTACATATTGTGTGGAAGTGTGGGGAAACACATATAAAAATACAACTAATCCATTAGTCACAGTACAGAAACGAGCACTGCGTATTATTCACAAGGCTGGTTATCTAGATCATACTCACAAATTCTTTCTTCAGGCAAAGTTACTTAAATTCCAGGATCTGGTTAATTACAATACATCCATAATTTTGTATAAAGCTTTTACTAAACTTTTACCGGCAAATTTACAAACTAGATTTGAAATTCGAGAAAAGGTTTATAATGTGAGAGGCTTTGGAGAATTCAAATTACCCAGAACTCGAACAACCCGTAAAGGTTTTTGTGTGTCTGTATGTGGTGTGAAAATCTGGAACAGTCTGAGTTTACAATTGAAACAATGCAAAAATATTCATAGATTTAAATTTCTCTACAAACAGTTGGTCTGGTCACAGTATACTCAATGATGCTTTTAGTGTGCTCTGTAATGTCTGTTCTCTTACCATTGCTGGTATGGATTCCAAAAAAAAAAAAAAAAAAAGTGTGCGTATGTATGTACATATATGTACATGTGTGTGTAGATATATATGTATGTACACTCTAAAAAACGATTCATGGGTTTAGTAAGTAAAGCTTAAAATCAATAGCTTTTTCTGCATAAAAAATTAAGTTTGTTGCATGTACACATTGTAATCAGTTGATAACTTAATTTAATGAGTTGGTCGAAATGAAAATAAAGAAAACAGTCTTAGCTCAGTAATATATCGATTTTGAACAGACATTTCTGTGTTAACTTAACATGAAAGTGTATTCAGTTAATACAACTTAAAAATCTCGTAAGCGTCCTTTAAAAGCTGAGTACAAGGCTGACTTGCCCGGACATGTTGTGCTCTCAGACCACTGATCGAAAGAAACGGAGGCAAAGAGAGAAAGCAGAGAAGCGGCATTTTGTACGGAACATTATCAAACGTTAAAGCTTTGTGGTGAGTACAATTTTTTGCCTTGTTTTATTCACAGCAGCTAATAACTCTAACTTTAACTCTATCAACACGCACTGCAAGAAATCTATTTTTACACAACACTAAACTCTTCCTCGGCGAGTGGTGGTGATAAGCTAGTAACATTACACTTCTGGCTAACTTGTGAAGTAATTCGACCGTAACATTAGTCTTTGTTAAGTTTTGTTTTAAGGTGGCAGCCAAATGGTGTTAATTGACACTGAGCTTCTGTAGCCGTAGTTTTTAACTCTGCAAAGACAGGGTAATACACGTTTTTCTTCTTTCTACTTTGAAATCGTTGCAGCGTTGATGAAGGTTTGACCAGCAAAAGGCTGGGCCGTTTTACATTCATGACTAAACAAATGTAGGTTACTGAGTATACATTCGGTTTAACATCGATGCATTTTGATGTTTAAGTCCTAGAGTTATTTTTATGTGAGATTGAAGTTTGTTAATTGAGCCCTAGCTGAAGAACAGCCTGTGTCAAAGTTCAGTCAAAAAACGCGGGCGAGGAAGCGAACGCCATGTTGTAGAAACGCCACAAGAAAGATCTTAAGTAACATTCATAAACTAGTTGTTTTAATGACATTACATTGAATGTGCATTAGCACATAAAATATAATATTGCTCTTTTGGGTGTTAACTGCAGATACATAAGCGCAGTTGTATCACTTAAGAAAAAATATCTTTGATTTGGAAACATAAAGCAACTTTTAGGAGAAACTCAACACTAAAAATAATATACATAGTTTTAACTTTTAATGTCATAAGGATTTCCTGTGAGATAATGATTAGACTAAAGACTATAGTTAAAAAAGCGTGAATATTGATTGCGTGTAATTTGCCCATTTCTTTGCAGTAGTTTACAAGCATTTTTCTTGTTTTTCATCTTGAATATTCAAAAACAATGAATTAAAATTTACTGTAATGCTGATGTAGCACAAGTTGTTTGTACTACAGCCTTCTGAATCACCCAAGTTAAAGTAATTTAAACTGTTTGTTTTTAAAATGAAGTGGATCTGTAAAATTTGCAAATTTGAAATACCAAGAAAGACATTCTCCATTCGCAGGCAGGAAGTTGTCAATCAAGCACCAAAAATCAATGACCTGAAAGAAAGATGGCCTGCTCTTTTTGATGCAGTTCAGGTAAATATTTTTCCATAAGATAATTTGCAGTATGTATTCTTTTAAAGTAAATTGTATACATTAACATGTTGTGCCTATTTGTGCCTTTTTTTTTATACAGATAAACCAAGAATTCAGAAGGATCACCACTGTTAACCTGGAAACAACATTCATGGCAAAGCTGGACCAGTACTCTCAGAAAATAATGTCCTTGCTGTCCTCAAGAGGAGGGGCTGCAAAAATGCGCATTCGGCGCATCCAGAACATGCTGCTAGAGGTATGAATGAATGAAATGTAGTTTTTTTTTTTCCAATAGGTGATATTGAGTCTTAAAAGGTAGCTGTTTACAACTCAACTATGTCAAATTATTGTTTAGAGCTTGAGGCACAAATATCAATTAAAACTATAAATACTTAATAATAAAACAAATTATAGGTGATGTGGATCATGATTGGCAGAGTAATTTGCAAGATTTTGCAGTTTTTCTATTTGTTACCTGGATTTTTCAAGTTCATGAATTGATCATTTCAGAGAAATGGCTCTTTGAAATGATCAATTCATTATTTTGATTATCACTGGAAATCTATAATTGGTACAGTTCAGGCCATATAAAGTCAATCTTTTTTTTTTTTTTTTGATGTAATTATCAAAAACCCATCCTCCTCGAAGAGCAGTTCGACATTCTTTTTCTTATTCACAGGATGATTCTGTGGAGAGAAGGCGAGAGGTCGCTATCCGTGGCTTAGTGGTGTATCTCAGGGAAAAGGAGGAGGATCTCTTCAAAGAGCAGGTAAATCAGACATGACTATACTTTGTATTAGAGCTACGATCTAATCTATTATTAATTGATTTCTAAATTTTTACTCAGTTGTATATAGTATTTGTATTCTATTTTTATCTTATTGTATATTTATTTTATTCTACTGTATATAGTATTTTATTCTATTCTGTACAGTTGTGTACTGTATTTATTCTTATTGTATTCTAATTTTTGCCTCATAACTTTTGCACTGTCCACTCCTGCTGTGACAAAACAAATTTCCCACGTGTGGGACTAATAAAGGTTATCTTATCTTATCTTATCTTAATTAATCGGCAACTATTTTGATAATTGATTGATCGGTTTGAGTAATTATTTTAGAAAAAGAAGTCCAAATTCTCTGGTTTCAGCTTCATAAATGTGAATGGTTTCTGGTTTCTTTACTCCTCTATGACAGCAAACTGAATATGTTTGACATTTGAGGTCATCATATTGGGCTCTGAGAAACATTGACATTTTTCACCATTTTCTGACATTTTCTGGACCAAACAACTAATCAGATAATCGAGAAAATTGTTAGTTGCAGCCCTATTTTGTGTTACTCTCATGTATAAGTATGATTACTTAAAACATTTATATTGATTCTGACCTACCAGGATGGTGGCGGGGATATTACCAATGAAGTGATGAAGATTGTAACCAGAGGTGCCACAACGTCTGATCCAGCCAACGCAAGGATCATACTTGAAGGAACAGAAGTCCTAGCAGACCTGGATGTACCCAGAGCCTGTGCCTTGCTAATGGGGCTGATATATGCACTCAACCTCAGCTACCCAAAAGAACTGAAAAACACTTTTGAAGTGTTTCAAAAGATATTCCTCGAGCTGGATGATCTGAAAGCCAGTCCTAAGGTAATGTCACTAAAAAGTAAACTGTTGTACTAAAAAAATGTGAAGAGTGAGGCTATCCTCAAATTAAATGGGAAATGTTCCACTGTTGTTTGCAATGTGTTGTGTTACATACTGTACAGTAGGCAGTAGGTGTAAAGTTGAGCGTTGAGCATTAAGTACACCTAGTTCAAAATAATGCACTTTAAAAGGATAGCTCGGGTCTTTTGAAGTGAGGCTGTATGAGGTACATATGTATAGTGAGTGTATTACACACAGTAGATGGCAGTCAGTAAGCTCCACCTACGGAGAAGCAGACGGGGCCACCGGCATGCAAGATGAGCCTCCATCCTAATAAAACTGATGTCAGTTTAAATGTACATTATATCAAGAATATGTTTACTGCTTTATTTTGCTATCAGACAGCCTTTTCTGTGAGGAAAGAGAAGTTCTACTGCTTGTTGTTTCAATCGCTCTGGCCCACCAGCGTCCATGGACAAAAACAGCAATTTTACCTGACAGCACACAGGAGTTGCTGGTCTCCTGCTGCCTTGATCAGTAAGTGTAATTGTGTTATTTGGTGACTTTGGTGTTAGTTCGGGTTAGTTCAGATTTACCAAAGTCACACAAACAAACTGAGCCTATCGTGCGTGTCGGTGGCAGGAATGTGCTGACTGCTGTCTACTGTGTGTAATACACTCACAATGTACTTCATACTTAAAAAAACCTAAACTATCACTTTAACACAAACAAACTTGAATCAGAGCATGACTGTCAAAATGTTCAGTCTTTTTGAGACAGATTTACAGGGGTGTTTTATGTCATTTATTTTATGGAGGCAACAATTTTGTCTGCTATTGAAATGTCAATGAGTCTGGAATGGTGGACTGGTGTTCTAATAAACAGTTTGATCATAAAACTGGAATTTCAATGCGTAATTTATTGTATAATTGTAAGTTATAAGTTATTGTAAGTTATTAGTACTCAAAAAAATTAAGGTAACAATTTGCATGGATATTTCTGAGTAGAATAAAAGTAAAAAAATAAGTTTTAATAACTAAATGGAGTAATTTTTAAACAATTAAAATTAAGTTGGTTCAACTTAATTAAGCTTGTAGAGGACAAAGCAAATCATGTTGTTTGTACGTAAGGAATAGAGTTTGCCTAACTAAAGAACTCTTGTGGCATTTACGCTATAGTGGCTAAGCTGAAGTAACTTAAAAAGATCCATGCAAATTGTTACCTTAATTTTTTTACGTTAAGCCAGCAGATCTTTTTTTAGAGTGTATATGTATGTGTGTTTGTTACTTGTAGTTATTACTGCCTGTTACCTGTGGTAATGCAATTTATAATTTATATATTCTGTATTCAGTTATGAAGGCTCTAATTGTTGTTTGCGAGCTGCCGTTTAGATGCTTGTATGTGCCCGGGGCTGTTGATGGGTCTGTATGCAATGATGGGCGTAGCTGCGGGAAGTTTGTTTTTTTTGTTGATGAGTGAGTATAGGGGTGGGATTTAATAAGTTTTCTTCGTCCCACTCCTTTTTCAGGCAATTTTTGTTTTTTGTTTTGTGCATTTTATGTTCAATATAGGTATTTGTTGTGCCTGAAAATGAACAAATAAATGAATGAAATGAATGAATGAACTCTTAAAAGCAAGTTGGTATAACGGGGCATTACTATTTAAAAGGAAGCCACTGATTCTACCAGCCTTATCTCCACACGCAGATCCCTCCAAAGCTGAGGGGCCCTGATGGCAAAAGCACAGTCACCTTTAGATTTAAGCCTCAACTTTGGAACAGCCAGAAGGGCCGCACATGAGGATCTAAGGCTGCAAACTGGCTCATATGGGTCAACATTTGTGCTCTATAGCTTGAGGCCAGAACCAGATGTGCTTTAAAAGTGATCAGTAAAATCTTAAAATCAATTCTAAAAAAGTCCAGGGAGCAAGTAAAGAAAAGCTAGGATTGCAATGATGCTGTCTGCTAACCAGTGCTGCTGCATCCTCAGTAGTTGATTTGGGCAATTGAAGACAATGCATGATCAGTTCAGAACTTATCAGTCACTATGTCCACCACTCGTTTTACTATATAAACCTTGGTGAAAAATTTAAATGCACAATTTCCAAAGGAATTCTGTATTTTATGTCAGTTGAATAGCTAAAAAAAATCCAAAAAAAAAAAATCCAATTCAGATTCTGTCAAATCTTCAGAGATTAGTAGCTTTAGTTAGTCTCATACCACTTATGTGGGAATGCCCGCCTTGTACAATTACTTACAACCAGTTTCAATAAATGGGAAGACATTCTTTGGAACAACCTTAGGATGGCAAGACATCAAAGTAAACTTGCTTCACAGAAATGTGGAATACTGAAATATAGCACTGAAAACCCCAAGCTGAAGGCTGCTGAGGAGTCTAGTCTAACATGTTCAGAGCCTTGGAATTGTACAGAAAGATCAAAAGCAAGGGTGTCAGTTGGTTCACTGGAATAAGGCATAAGCAAATTAAATTGTTGGATCCCGAGCTTCAAATGGAGATAAAGTGCGGCCTAACAGAGAAAACTGAAGTTAGGTGAAGGCTTCACATGTGGTTAAGGATAGAAGGAAATGGACAGAGCACTGTAACCTTAGATCATAGATGGATGTAGCCATTGTTTTATTTGATACACACTTTAAATGTTATCATCTGTTTCTTTTTTTATTTTTTGGGATGTGTGTGTAAAGTGGACAGAGAATATCGAAAAAGATTCTCAAATTTTACTTGCCAAAATGGAAGTAACACCTGCCAAGGAAGTTTGTTCTCCAGTCTTGGTGACAGTTTTGTTAGTTAGAGTGCAACGAGTATCTACAGCCATCTTTAAAAACCTGTCCATTGTTTGTGCCTGCATTTCAGCCGCTGGTGTTGGAGATCTTCTCAAAGCTGATGGAATTATGAACACAGAAATGTACTCAGATTTTGATCCATCACTATTCTTGAAGACTACTTCAAGAAACTACAGGAAAAGTTGTCTAAGAGAGTTTAGGCCATGCTCTAGAATAAAGTTGGCCATACCAAATGTGGCAGGGTGAATGTTATTTCTCAATTCAACCCACTTTCGGCCTGGCACATTAGGGGGGTGCTGGTATAAATAGTGGCCATTTGAGCATTCCTGGATCGCTTACCTGTGATCTCCTTTTTGGTCACCTGACTTCCCTTGGTGTTGCAGAGATCATTTGCGGGTTATCCTTCTGAAGCCTCCATCGCGGCTGGTCGTAGCTGTAGAAGTCTGCTATGAGCCACTCCATTCATGATTCATGACACTGTTTACTCAGAAGTGTGGGCCTTAGTTTTACAGAACGCTACGTTAACTGAAGTGCTGCTGCTTTGCTTTTACCGTCTGTTCCTGTTGCGAGGTTACTTTTCCTGCTGCTGCCAGCCTTTAAAGTGGACGTCGGCGTGGACAACGGCCATATGCATGCTACGCGAGTCAGCTGGCGTGCATATTGATTGACTGGAAGATTAACTTGTAGTCGGGCAGACGGCAAGTTGGAGCAATACGGCGATTCCGTTACGCTACTGGTGGGAGGCCCTTTTTCTAGCTGCAGATCACCAGTGTGGTCCTGCAGTTGGGTTATCCCCCAGCGCCGCATATTAGTTCTGTTGTAATCTATTAAAATTTTCTTTGTTTCTTTTATTCAGATGCGGAGTGCCGACGTGGAGGAGACTAGGGTGCCTTGGTGGTGGGATCTTTTGAGTGTACGCACCTGCCTTTTTTGGTTTATTAGTGTGAGTGTGTGATAGTGTGCTGCACTTGTGTCTTGGTGAGTTTTCCTTTTTTGAGTTTGTGCGTGGCATCCCTGCCCCTCCACTGGTAAGCCTCGGCTCTGAATACCCTTTTAAGCATATTTGTACATTGATATTTATGATGGTGCTTTTATATGCTGTTTTAAATAATTAATAAATTGTCAACTTGTTTTATAATTGAACCTCGTCTCTGTACTGAGTATAACAAACCTAACTGCCTTCTTGGTGATTAGTGTTACTTCCAGTATTCTCTGGGTGAAATTCCCAGGGTGGCGTTGTCTTTTAAACTGTGAAGAGTATTTACTTTATTCCCAACTCGTGCTGCTACACAAATATTGACTTTCAAGCTTGTATTTATTTTTGCACATTTCATGGGCTCACTGTACCTATTTTACATTTTCCTGGGAACATAGAAAGGAACGAGGATTCACTTAAGCCTTGTGGACAATATAGAACTACAAAACAAACTAAAACAGCATGACACAGACACAGTATAGAAGACTAGCCCTGCTGTACATGTCAGAACACCTGTGGCCATGACCCTAGCTTTTCAACCTGGTCTTGGTTTACAATGGATAGTTTCCCCTTTATAACAAATTTTACAATTCTAACCCATAAACCTGCTTCTTAACATAAGAATGTTGGACATGGGGTTTGACTTTGACTAGCGTTTGACTTGATTTTGGAGCCAGCCTCGTGGCCATTACAACAGCTGCTATTAGCACTTCACTTTTTGTATTTGGAGGCTGATATTTGAGTGCAACTCAATGTGACATGTACCATGTAAACATACTTATCACTTTAGAATGTGCAACCTTTTTACGGATAGTTTGGAGAGTACATTTATTACACAGTTCTATTTGCTAAATCCTTTGAAAGAATGAATAAAACAGCTTCTAAACTCCGCAAACAAAATACTGGATATAAAATATTTGTAAATAGAAAATAAATCTATAAATAGTTTGAGAAAAGCGAAAAGAATAAATTTAGGTAAATATGCAATAATTATACTAAAGAACAATCAACTATATTTTAAAGGTAAAGCTTGAAACAACATAACTTTCAATTTTTTAATTATGAATTGGCATCATGAGGATAGGTTATGACTTCTTTCTAATGTTGGCTTACATATTATTAAACATGTTAAAAATTTAATGAAAAGAAGACACACTTTTTCAAAGAAGTCTAAGAAGAAATAAATATAGATGAATATAGTGTACAAGGGCTTCTTTCCCTACTTCAAACATCTCTGAAGATTAAAGATAACCATCATTTCTTATTACATTAATAAGGAGAATGTGCAAGGTCTTCTGGGAATTTCACTGGTGCATAAAATATGAACCTGATTATCAAATCAAGTACCAAGAATCATCATTTGGACAAAGACTTTAAAAGATGTTAGAACATAATGACTTATTCTTATCATTATATAAATAAATTTTTCATTTAAAAAAAAAAGTCTATACAGCTGCCTCACAGCAAGCCACTTGAAGCAGATTTCTGCTCCATTTCTCTTGAGATTTGTGATTTATGATTACCTGTATGAGTAAGTCTTTCATCAGGAACTATTTTTTTCTGCTCATCAGTGCTAGGAAAGGCCTTGATTTGTGACTGGCTGTGTGTAATGACACTAGCAGAAGATGAAGTCACATTACAGCTGTCTGCTGGGATCATTTGTCATGGGAATGGTGGCATTAACAAAATCTGGGCAGGTATCAGTCACCTGGCAGAGGCGCTTCCATCGGCCCAGTGTCACTAGTGTGTCTTTGTAATGTATTACAGGATTATTTTTTCTTAATCTACCCTTTTAAAGGTTGTGTGTTTATGGTGGTGCACATGTAGTCAAAAGATGGCATGAATTTCTTCACTTCCTTGAAAGAAAAAAAGTCACATTGTTCCTATCATTAATTAAATCCTCCGCTATGTTTGAACTGCTGTCTTTTCTGTATAGTATCCATCAGGGTTGACTGAGAGTTGAAATGTTGTGCAACTCTGAATAAATCATAGGGGAGAAAAAAAGCGGAAGTAGTACTTGTTGTTCTTCATTTTATCTTCTGTGAAAAACAAGACCCTGGCACCCGCTGAAATTATTCATGCAGCTGTGTGCGGTGTCTTCTCTTCCTGCGTGAAGCCATTGCGAGGATCTGGGCAAGTATCAGTCACTTGCTCATGGCATTTTCATCTTCTCCATGACATGAGAATGTGTGGGTGTGACACCAGACTGATGTATCTGGACTCATTGCAGCTGAGCATGAATTGCTCACAAGGCGATTTTGAAAGAAATCATTCTTCCCTGAAGCAGAATTTTCCTCAAATTATATCAGCTTAAAAAGAAGGTTATGTTGCCTTTAGGAGTGTTAGCCCTTTAATCTCTACCTAGCCCTGCATGTGTTTTTAACACTGGAATGGACAGGTTTTACCAGCAACCCTAATGCTCATTTTAAATGAAAGTAGAGATGCAATGGGTTCTGCTAACAACAAATAAAATTAAGCAGGAGATGTAGCTGACAGGGAGATGCAGATAATAAAGCACCCTAGACACCCCAATATTCAATGATGATGTAATTGGTGCTAACAGAACTAAATGTCAAATATAATGCTGCTCTCAGTGCAGACATTAGAAGAGGTTAGGTGAGACTGTGAACACATGGCTGCATATTGTAACCCCTCAGTGAACACAGGGACAGCCAACTAAAAGCAATATATACACAATTTTGTAAATATGTTCAGCAGCATGGCTCAGGTCAGTGATGTTTCATTTTTATGAAATGATTTTCCTCACGGGGCAGACATGGAATATGACCTAAAACATAGTCTCAATCAAACCCTTGCATAGTACTCTGTATCAGAGTCGTGAAGTCGTGAGCCACCTCTCATTTCTTTGTATTTTGTAAGGTAAATGACATGCTAGGTGCTAGGTGTAGCGATTTAGTGATAACAAGAGCAAGCATACATAAAAATACAGCATATAAAGCAAAAACACAGTTTGTACAATTCTAATACGCATGAAATTTCAATATAGTATGGCCAGCCTTTATTCCTCAACATGCCTAAAAGAGTTTAGGCAACTTTCTTGTAATTCCTTTTAGTCTTCAGGTATAGTTCTCCAGGCTTACAGTTCTTTCGAGCCCTAAGCCATGAGAAAGCCTCAAACATGGACGCTGATGGAAGTTTTTCATTGTATGTTTTTCTATCCTCCTACATTTGGACTGGATTGATAGTGTTTTGGAAGCTGCTCCATATTTTCAGCATGTGCTGCATGATGGATCAAAATCTGATGGTACTTTTCTGCATTCATATTTCCACCAATTCTGACAAAATCCCTAACACTGCTGGCTGAAATGCAAACACAGACCATGACAGAGCCTCAGATGGTTGTAGATACTTACCTTAGACTCGCTCCTGACATCACTCATATTGATGACAATTCAACCAAAATTTTCAGATCTGGATTTATCACTCCATGGAAGCAAAACTCAAAGAAATAAGGGGCAGCTCTTTTTACAGATATTTAATGGGGGGAAAAAAGTTAAAAAAGAATTCACTTGTCAAGCACAAAATGTAAATCTACTATGAAGTGAAAAATTATGTAAACAGCTACAATCTCTCTCATGTTATTATTAAAATAAGCATAAAATTCTATAGAGTTCTATATATCTGATGATTATATTAAGTATTTTGTTTTTGTATTTCGGGCATTTACCAACTATAGATCAAAAGAGTATGAATGGTCTTTTTTTTTTTTTTTTTTTTTTTTTTTTTTAAATGGGGGAATCTGTTATATTCTATACATTTATAACAGGTTTTTTGTGTGATTAAAAAAAAATCCAAACAAACTACACTTACTTAAGCAATTTTGGGGCTAAACTTAGCCTGGAAACGGTTATCAGACTCAATACAGCAAAACCAGAAAGTTTAATAATATTTATTTTATTTGACAGATTCTAGAGTCTTAACATTGGTTGCCAACCAAGAAGAAGAAGAAGCTGTGAGCCAGGAGGGAGGGGGTGAATGAGCGAGTGAGTGATTCGTTCGTTCGCTCTATGATTCAGCACAGGAGGGAGGGGGTGAGCGAGTCCTGAGTGATTTGCTTACGCTTACGATTCAACACAGGAAGGGAGGGGGTGAGTAGCTCAAATGTGCTGTTAGCATGTTAGCAGAGCGATGCTACTATGAAGCGAGAAGCTATTTTCTTGATTTGAGTTTCTACTCAGGGTTTTTTCTTCCAGTTCAGAGCAGAAATGCTTTTGTTAAGAAATTGGCTGTTATTTCCCCCCCCACAATTTTAATTATAAGCTAGATATATATTTCTACTAAGCGAATTAGTTTGCTAACAGAAACAGGGATGAGTCAGTTGGGCATGTGAAAAATGATTCACGAGTCAGTAAAGTGATTCTCGAGTATTGAACGATTTGTTCACGAATCGAACATCACTACTTGCATCATCAGCTGCTTGTATAGACATGTAGACATGATATTTTAATGCATTTAGTGTGAAAATGGCACATAACGGACACATAGAATCTGTTTTTGTTTTTGATAAAAATGCAAGTCAAATTAATTTGAGTGATTAACTGTGGCAATTACCAGGAAATGCCAATGACTCTAATCTGTGCACAGATACAGTTTACTGTAACTATACATCTTAGTTTGCTAGTTTGCAGTTACAGCTAGAAAGCAGTTACAGCCCAGTGACAGCTAATATACAATAGGTTATTTGAGTTAGATCTTCAGAAAAATGATCATAATCAATGTAGATCTCTCTAAAGCCAGTTTTAAACCCAAACTAGCTCAAGTTATTATAACGGTCTGGTCAATTCATGACATTAATAACTCATAGTACACCACTCCCACGAGCTGCTGGTCAATCCTGAGGCCAGACGTCCTAAGCTAAAAAGACCAAACATCGTCAAGGGTTGCTGTCATGATACAGACAACACTCCTAGACACTTTGCTCTTACACCCTGAGGCCTCCACCAGTCTCTTGCATTGCCCTAGGTAGGAACCTGTCACACACTCTCGCCCATCAGAGATATAAACATTGTCACCACCCTTGCTGTTGTCCGAAAAGAGCGTGGTGACCTATTTCACACTAACCAAAAGAGAAGCACTGTCAACATACTTGCTACAATCTTAATGTATCCTTTTATTAAATACCAGCATGTCCTTGATTTCAGGCTATACATTCCTTCCTTTTTTAGAAGCATTCATATCATGAATACAAAAAGACAAACACTCAATGATATACCAAGGTATTCTGAGGCACAGCAGAACAAGTGATTATGTAATTTGTTTACATGCTTGGAGATCTTTCCCCTCAGCAGATTCTTACTAGTCTCTGTTGACAAAGCAGCAGATAAAAAGCCACTCCCCACAGCGTTTCTTTTCTGACAAGACACTCTGAAAAGGTAGACTGACTCTGAGGTTTGATGCCACGGTTCAAGTGTTTGAAACAAGGCTCTCAGGGATGATTAAAAGAAACGAGTCCCCTGCATTGCAATTGAAGATGACTTTCCAGTGTCAGAGCTGTAAGATCACATGACAACAGAGCACTCGAGTCAGCTCTTTATGTTTTTAACGACTCCATAATGAAACCTCAGCACAAATGCAAACAGACCACAAGGACAGCAAGGAGTGAGCGTCCTACTGTAAGAACTGTAAAAAATTTAATCCCATATAGAAAAAAAAACCAAACAAAAAAAGAAAGCAATAGAAATGAACATCTGCAGAGTATTTTTGATATTGAATAAACACAGGGCTTACTGTATGAGATCCACTGACCGGAGATGCCTAAAAGCAGCAGTTTTACAAGCCTGCCACTGGTGAGCTCTTCAGTCTTGAGGACTACATATAAAAAGGAGGCCACCAAAATTCTGCTTTGTGTGCTGTATTTTCCATGCTAGCATTTTTGATATCATCAAGTTTGGAGCCAGAACATGCAATATTTAAACCAAAGGAGGGTTATCAGTTAAGTTATCAGCTGATGCAGGCAAGGTTGAATAGCAAACAAAGTTCATTTGTAGCACAGACAAACTGGTCGACTATAAATTCAGGCAGTCAGAACTGCAAAAAAACAAAACAAAAAAAGAACAGAAGACTAAAACATTTGCACTGAATGGTAGCAAAGAGAGCATTGTGGCAATGTGAAGGTGGCAGGGC
Organism: Mchenga conophoros; assembly: GCF_057382185.1. Lineage (NCBI taxonomy): Eukaryota > Metazoa > Chordata > Actinopteri > Cichliformes > Cichlidae > Mchenga > Mchenga conophoros. The sequence goes on along the minus strand of NC_140547.1, from coordinate 37,712,564 downwards.
TAAGTATTTGCAGAGGTACTGATTACTGAAGCAGTTGCAGCTGGTGAAGCTGTAACACACCTGTCCCCCACTCCAACAGAAAAAGCAGAAAGGAAAATATTCACTTTAGGACTCTCAACACTGATCCAGATTGTGATTGAAGCACTAATTCTTGAACTTCTTGTTGAAAGCTAATATGGTTCTGTTAAAATGTGACTAGAAGAGACTCTGACCAAGTGTTTATGTGGCAAGTTTGGAGTGAGAATGTTTTCTACTGACGCGTCTTCTTGTGGATTTTGTATAAACTACTGCACACCCCATTGAGAAATTGTAGCTAAAACAAAATAAGCTAAGTTACACAATTCACTGATACCCCTTAAAGTGAATGTTTAAGATGCAGTTTTTGGGACCCCCCCCCCAAAAAAAACAAAAAAAAACAAAAAAACTTTTACATCAGCTTTATTTATTTTTACACCCATGCAGGACTGAATTAACCTAATTTAGAGAAGAATGCTTGAGAATGCATTGAATGTGTTGAATGCCTTCTTGGAGATTATCAAGCCAACATGCCTGAGTCTGTATCTGTGCATTTCCCCCATTGTAGGAGAGAAACTGGAAACAATGTAAGAACTGATAGTCCAAGCAACGTTTTTTGCAGTTGTAGCTGAAATGGACTGAATGGAACAGTTGTTGAGATGGTTAAAGAACATGGAAGGACAAACAATCTAAAATGAGTACATTATCATATCTTCATAATGAATGTACATTTTTGCAATAGTGAAGGAAGTAAAATTATTGAAACAACATATTGGTCAATTATTGTTTGTGTTAACTTACGGTTCTTAGTTCTAACACTCTGATTTTACATGTCCGGTGTTTAAAGGCCTGTAGACTTCAGTGTGTTAAAGATATTTTCTTAATGCAACTATTTACATCAACTCTGTAATTTTGCTGGATGAATTTGAGGCATATATTTATTTGAAGCAAGCATGATTCTTCCAATTTTTGGGATCATAATAAACAGATCTGACCAGTCACAGCACTGCATTCAGCAACAAGGGCACTTGTGACTTAAATCATGAAAACATGCACTGGTGCTAAATATACAATGATCTAGAAAGACTAAAATAATACAATTTTACCTCAGACACGCAGCTATTTGCTGCTCTGGGTCAACGGTTCTCTGAAATTATTTGTGGTCCCAACTCTGTGAACTGGAGTGGAATCGGTTCAGATTACAGATCAACCGTGATCCGTTGCACAACAGTATCATGATCACACTTTTTGGATGATAACATATCTGAAAAACGATTCTGTGTTATTCAAAGTAAAATGTGGCCACAGTACAGACAACAAATGTATTATTGTTTTTGTGGTGTAGGACTTATACGCAACAAATTGTCAGTACAGTAAACCAAACTGCAAAGCTATGATTAAAACCTGGTAAATAGTTTTGACACAAGAACTAGAGCCTGAGCAAGGCTGCCAGGTCATCTTAAATCGGTCATGTGATTTAGATGCATGGACGTGTCCGTTGACTCCAGAGGCCTAAGCCACTTTTCAGTTATTGATTTACTAGTACTCATTTTTAAAATGCCCTCAAAAACTCAATGGAACATTTTCACAAGAACAGCCTGTTTTATCTCACACACACACACACACACACACACACACACACACACACACTTTCCCTTTTCCATGCCCAAGCATTTCAACAAGTATCATCTGTATAATCTTGCTGATAGACAAACAAAAGGCACTGAAAATGTGCCTCTGCTGAGGCTTGGCAGGGGCTCCTGGCTTGACACAAAGAATAAAAGACAAATGATCTGTGTCTGTGTGAAAACACAGAAGTATGACAAAATGACAGAGGGGTTAATGTTGTCACATCAGTTGCCTTTTCCCCCCTTGTTCTGCAAGCTAAATGAAACAAAAACAAATTTAAACAAAAAAGAAACTTGAACTCTGGCATAAATGACATTGCATATTCAATGGATCCGGTGTTAAATTGCAACATAAAACATATCTGCTCATAAAGTATAATTTTGTCAGCAGCTACTTGTTAAAGTAATGCAAAATGATTCTGGAAACATGCAGGGATGTCATATTGGGTTGTTTTCTCTATTATTTAGATCCTTTTTTTTTCATCCTGTAAAACTTTTTTCAGCGCTCTTTGTCTGACAGGCTTAATTAGACTAGCACTGAGCACACACAATCTGTGTTATTTTCTAGTCTTTAGGAGGTAAAGATTGTCAGGGTAAGAAAAAACAAGTGAAAAATATCACTTGTGATGTTTCGGAAAACACTAAACCTTTCAAGGCTAATTTAAAACTGCATAGCAGCGAATTGTTGAGCTTTTGCAATTGTTAACATCATAATGCACTCTGTGCATTAAGGCTACCTTACCAGAGTAGGTATAGGTTTTAGAAAATGGACATACCATGGGGTATGTGGGTGTGAGTTACAGGAAAAGCAGATGTGAAGTATATGTTGTAGCACATTGTATTTGTGACCAGAGCCATGAACTTTACCTGTGAAAGAGTATTTTTGCCAAACAGCTGTACAGGACTACTGTAAGCTCTTACTTCCTGTGTGGGCTGCACATTTGAGAAGGACTAGGGGCATCCAAGGTGATGTTAAGATATTGCAGTTGGATGAGGCTGCAGATATTGCAAATTGTTTCCTTTTGTCAAGGTGTCTCAGAAACAGACCAAAGTGTTACATCTATTTTTTGGTGCTTTCCAGTTCTCCTGTATTGTTCCCATTTCAGACATTTTGTCTTGCCTTAAATTTTTTTCTCTTACATAGGTGATTCCCAACAACTAGGGTGATTTTAATGAAAAAGCAGGTACACCGTCAATACCCCAAATGTGTTTTAAAACAAAAGAGTAAGACGTGTCTGTGAAACTTTCACAAAAGTGAAATTGGAAGTCTAGACAGAAAAGCACAGATCTTCAAAAAGTAAAACTCCAGTGGTTGATGGGCATGCTGGCAGATAGATATGAGCCGGCATCTTCGGACTGATTGAGAGATAGAAGGTGATAAGTCAAAATGCAAAAAGTCACAGCAATCATATGCATCTGGAAGTGGAAATTGCTATTTCATCCTGAAACATCCACTGACTGAGACTGCTGCATAACAGGGTTGTAATTTTAACAGGCTGGAAAATGCGGAGTAATGCAAGCTTGAGAGGTTGTTTCATTGGTCAGCTTACATAACAGGTGACTGGATGACAGACATCATCATTCCTGTATTCTCAGTGATTGCGCTCGTCCACTGTCTATTATGTACTATTTCTTGGCAAGGCTTACATTTAAAGTGTACCCACAAATTACATCCAACCTATGTAGCGTGTATAATGAGGTTATGATGAGGTTAGAACAAGAGAAAAGTTCGACCTGTGTGGACCGACTGATTTACAACCTCAGTCAAACCCAAAAGTTCATTTGTGTCTCCTTATTGAATGTATGATGTCAAAAGCTCAGCGAGTTTAGCAGGGTTTGTTGGTAAGCCACAATGAACTGAAAACATGTTGTTTTTATACTTCAGCAGGACTGAAAAGTTTACATATATTCATCATGGGCATGAATTTTATAATTTTTCCAAAACATCCAAAACATACTCTGTTGGATTGAGAACTGATATCTAGAGGCAATACTTAGAAATGCTAATTTGGTGTTAGGGGGGCAAAAGTGTGCCAAGAAAAATGCCTCACAACATTACACCACCACCACCAGCCTGGACTGTTCATACATGTCCTGATGGATTCATGCTTCCATGTTGTTTACACCAAATTCTAACCCTAAATTTGAATGTTGCAGCAGCATCAACTCCTCAAGGTAGGCAATGTTTTTTCTTAAATTTTGTGTTGCCCAATGTTGGTGAACCCTTGCTAATTGTAGCCTCAGTTTACTGTTCTTAAATGACAGTGGCACCAGGTGTGTTCTTCTGCTGTTGTAGCCCTTCTGCATTCAGTGTGTTGTGCTTTGAGATGTGCTCTTCTACAAACCGTATTTGTAACAAGTGTTTATTTGCTCTTGGCTTCCTAACAACTTGAAGCAGTCTGGCTATTTTACTCTGACCTCTGACATCAACAAGGCAGTTTCAATCAGGGAACTGCCTGGATGTTTATACCCTATAGAAACCCTACTGGATAGTTTCTTTTTTTCATTCTCCATAAACCCAGCAGTTCCTGAAATACTGAGATGAGCCCATCTGGGATCAATAACCATGCCACGTTCAAAGTCGCTTAAATTTCTTTTTTTCCCTATTCTGTCACTTAGTTTGAACTTCAAGTTGTTTTTCTACCATGTCTACATGCCTAAATCCATTACTGTGCTGTCATGTGATTGGCTGATTATATATTTGATTTATAAGACTTTCAACAGGTGCAGCAAAGTAGCCAGTGAGTGTAAACAGTGAAAATTAGCTACTTTAGAGATAGAAGAGATCTTTCATTAAACTCTATGCTAATTTTGAGTGTGATGCCAGTAATACAAAAATGGTGGCAAAAGCCTGGACAAGCTGTGCAGGGCCTAATGAAAAGGAGAAAGTGGAAAAACTCAAAGCTAATTTGGTTAATAACACAAGTTTTTATATAAGAGTCATCTCAGAGAGGGCTACTTCTTTCAGAGCTCACCACTCTAAAAGACTGCTAATAGTAAATGGAATGCATTTATGCAAGACTAGTGTCTTGCATAAAGTGACTAGACTCTAGTGTCATTGACCCCTCAAAGCACTTTAAACTTCAAGCCTTATCATTCGCACATTTTATTTGTCCTCTATACATACGTGCAGCGCTTTAAACACAAACAAACATAGGCTGTTCAGTTGCTTGTATGGGGAAATTGTTCACTTTAATTCCATTCTTCATTGTCAACTTCACAACAAAATGAAATTTTCCTCACCAAATTGTGCTTAATCATTAATCAATTTAATGGATCTAGAGGACTGCACAATGGATGTAGAAATTGGTGTGTTATTTAGGTCTGCAGATAGAATTGTAATATTTTACTAGTCACAATCATTTTTATTGGAGCAGAAACACTTCTTAAAACCACTGTCAGATCAAACTGCAGTGCTGCATTCACATATGCAAAATTCTGTCACGCAAAGACAAATAAACAAACAAACAAAAAAAAACATATCTAGTCCTCTATCCTTTTGGGAAATCATGGAGACTGCATCTTCCAGGCATGGAAAACGGGAGTATCTGACTTTTTAATTGGCAATTCACAGGTGGTATGGGGATGCATTACTGCACATGACATGGGTAATCTGCATTTGTGAAGGCACCATTCACGCTGAATGTTAAGTTCAATGCCAACACGTTTCCATCCAGACAAGGTCATGTCAAGGAAGGCTTTCACTTATTTATAATAAGATAATACTAAACCACATTCTGTGTATATTAAAGCAGCATGACTCTGTAGTAAAACTTTAGTCTATGAAATGATTGTGACTATTGAAATATTACAACTGGCCTTCCTAGAGTTCATACCTTTCATTTACTGACGACATTCAGCACCCTACAAAAGTACAAAAGTGTTTGAAATTTTTCCCATTTTTGCTTGATACAGAAACCTCACATATTCAAAGCTTAGTTTAGAGCATTGTTAAAAGAAGAGGATATATAAGTGTCACGTCATGGCCTAGGGGTAACCTAGACATAACATGAACTCTAACTCCCTCTTCTCCGCAGTAGTAAACATGCCCTTTTCTGAGCTTTTTCAAAAATGGAGCATAAAATGAGTAATGGAGAAAATGAAAAAAAAAATACTCAGACTCAATTTTAACATTTAATAGTTTTTTCTTTGTAATTATTTTTAAAAATATATATATATTTGTGCTTTCGATTATTTACACAGTTGATCACTATTTTGGAAACAGTCATGACCTTCAAAAGGCCAGTGACCTTCAGTTTGTTTTCCCAACATGAACTCACCAAAACCATTATAAAGGTGCCAACATTAAACCTCTGCATTACTCTCATACTGAAAAATCCAGCCTGGTTGAAAGAACTGAAGCACACCAGTGAAATGGTCTTGTCCAACTGTAATGTTTTATTCTTTCATTTGCAACCCCAGGTTGTGTTATCAGTTGTACTTCCTATAAAATTCCAGGTTTGCGCTCACGTGACACATATCCTGAGACTATCCAGGATGTATATGTCATGTGGTTGAGTGGAAGGGAACTCATCTATTTTCTGCTTGGAGTAGGTCTGCATCTCAACCTCCATCATAGCTGGGGGTTTTGTCTGTATGTATGCGTTTATGTGTGTGTTTTGCGCAAGTGCTGTTGCCATCTTATCTTTCTCCAGCATCAAAATATGAGCCAAAGCACATCAGTGAGTGTAATTGCACTTCTGTCTGACTACCGCCGACCCGAACCGCTCTTCTTCCATTCCCTGCTTACTCACAAGCACGCGGAAGGTAGTGCTTGTATGCATGTTTGTGTATTTCACGAAAAAAGAAGACCAAATTAAAGTAGAAACTTTTTATGATGATATCACAACTGTGTCTGACATCTGCGTAATGGGAGAGTCCAGGTTGCAAGAAAGGTGCAGGGTGACTGTGTCAAATTGAGAGCAACAGACACAAAGCAAGAATCAGGAAGAGAGAGCAAGAGTGTGACTGGCAGATACATGGCAGCTTTCCTACCTGCCATTTCACTCAGCCATCTTGTTCTTTTAAATAAAGTCACAATGGGACTGTGATAGTGATGGCAGCACTTTTAGAAATCTCATTTACATAACCATTATTAGAATTTACAATAGCTATGTTTTTACAGTAATTATCATATGATGTAGCCAGTAAATCTGGCTGTGGTTTCCACAGTTTCACAGAGCTATTGCATCTTTTTTTATATATATATATATTTGCTCGTCATTTCATAGATATCATTCCTATGAACAAAGTGTCTTCATTGTGTTGTCTATTTCCTTTAGATATACAAAATGGAACTGCAGAGACCTGGGAACACAGTGACCTTGCTACATTTAATTTCAAGATCATTCAGATAATCAAAGCAAACATGAGTTTTTTAATCTACAAAAACATTTTTAGCAACGTCTATTAATCTATTAAATCATCATCATTCATTTTCTATTGTTAAAACCAGATGTTTTACCCAACTCCAAGTATACTACTTCTCGCAAAGACCTGGGTACTGTAAGCTTGTTCACAACAAAAACAAGGTGCCTTTCATAGAGGCAAGGGTGACGTGTAAAAGTAACAAAGTCCAAAAAGTAGACTAGATAGGAATATTAAAAAAAAAAAAAAAACAGATAGTGGAGGATACCAAGCAGAGACCCACAATTGAACAAAAGATGCACTCACTAGAAATTCCAAAAAGTAAAAACAGCAAGAGATTCAATAATAATACGAAAATCAAGGTCATCATAAAAAAACACAATAGAGAAAAACAGGAAGTCTAATCTAAACAGGACTCAACATCACAATATACAGGGTGGGCCATTTATATGGATACATCGTAATAAAATGGGAATGGTTGGTGATATTAAAGTCCTGTTTGTGGCACATTAGTATATGTGAGGGGGCAAACTCCTCAAGATGGTTGGTGACCATTTAGAAGTCGGCCATCTTGGATACAACTTTTGTTTTTTCAATAGGAAGAGGACCATGTGACACATCAAAGTTATTGGTAATGTCACAAGAAAAACAATGGTGTGCTTGGTTTCAATGCAACTTTATTCTGTCATGAGTTATTTACAAGTTTCTCTTTGTTCACAGCCATTGACATGTCGAAGAGGTTAACACGTGAGGAGCGGATCGAAATGGTCTCCATATAAATGGCCCACCCTGTAGATCATGATTCACAATACAGAATAATAAAGAAATCAAAAGAAGAAATTCAGCCTATGAAAAACTAAAATGGCAGTAAAATCCAGCAGAAAAGAACAAAAAACTGAAATACAAATCCACAAACTGCAACTCAAACCCTGAGACCAAACTAGGAACCATAACAGAGGAATTTAATTTCCTTCCCTTCAATTACAAATCCATAAGCAGGCCTTTCTCAGTACCACTGATATTCTTCATTGATGCACTGCACATAAAGTTATTGAACAAAACTAGAATAAGTACTGTAGGAGCATGCTGAACAAGGAAGTTGGTCTGCCTCCCTCATCTCTTGCTGCTACAATAGCCAATAATTACAATTAAGTTTATCTATTTGTATAATTTAGCAAAGTCTGAACTTTAGACAATACCAAAAACAAACAAACAAACAAAAGTGAAAATGTTTAAAATAAACTTTTTGCAATTTCATAATTTTTTTTATTGCTCTTCTTCCAAATAAATTTGTACTGTGCATTAAGGAAATTCACTTGCATATAGACTCAAGCATGATGAAGTAGGCTTGAAGTTCATATACAATAACTTGCCATTAACGTACACCTTGAATTTTTGCTTGTGACTTATTATTGGTATATTTATTCACTTTTTCATATAATAAATGGGTTAGGTGAAATTGCTAGAGGTTTTGGCCAGGCCTTTTCTGTAGGAGAACTCATCACTCATGAATCTCCGTTTCCTCATGAATAACATTGACAGATGGAGGACAACTGTCTTGTCGCTTTGCATGGTAAGGAGTGTGTACGTCTGTGTGAGTATATATGTGTTTGTTAGTGAGTAGCCTAAGCGAGATAAAGAGAGGGGTGAGAAGAGATTGTGAAGTTTGGCAAGCATGTCTGTATATTGTCTTGATATATAATATCTTTATGTGGAAATGTATGACTGAGAAGTGTGCGACAAACCCGTTGCCTCATCTATCACTTTACTATTGGCTATGTATGTGTATGTGTGTGTATGTACGTATATATCTCTATATATATAGATATATATATAGATAGATATACAGAGAGAGAGAGAGAGGGAGGTTTGGGCATGTGTGTATTGCACATTGCATAAAGCACATGCAGTGTATGTATGTGTGCATGGTATGAGTCCATGTGATGAATGGTTTCTGGTACTCGTCACTCCAAGAAAGCATGCTGCCCTCCACTTGTCTCCAGTGCAATTAGGTTAAATAATGATAGCACATAAATTCCCACAGCAGGAAAAAAGCTCCCCTGCCCTTGTCGCCCTTCTGAAATATGACTGAATCTACCATTAATGTAGGTTGAGTGGAAGTGTGTGGGCATGTATGTATGTATGTGTGCATTAAATGTAATAAGGTAAAAATAATAACAAACAGACTTTGAACGTAAATTTTGGAGTCTGACTCTTAACTATTTGTCTACCCATCTATCAACCCCAACAAAGACATTTGTTACGTTCTCACTCTCACCTTTCTTTCTCCTGTCCTCTACATAGAATACTACATTCACTTGAGTCTGTTGTCACAACAACCTCTAGTGACCAGTCATTTTGAAAAGTGACCTAGACTAGCTTGTCGTTTGGGGAAGGTTCGTCCTCATTTCAAATGGAAAATGCCCAACGTTCACATGCTGTGTGTGTGTTTCTATTTTCATTATTATTATTATCATTTAAAGGTACAGAGGCTTGACATCAGTCACATTCAACTTTTTGAATGTACTGTGTACTGGAACTTTGACTGCAAGCCAGACTTTATTGCTTAACCTCACTAATGTTCTTATGGCTGAATGGTGGCAATCTTTGCTGTAGCAGCATGTTTGGGAAGCCTTCTCCCTTAGGAGTGCAAGATGTTTTAGAAGAATATTAAAGCAATAATAATGGATTCTTTTTTTCCGCAAACACTTTAGCATCAGAACATGCAATAGAACAAACATGCCCCCCCTTATTAAACTGTCTGGAGAATGTAAAAGGTAACAGTTGTCTATACAAATCTAGCAGATTAGCAATTATCCAAAGTGCTGTTTCAGACTAAATTTACATCAAACTGCTTTTTGCCATTTGGTGGCATAAGGTAGGTTTAACATGGCCTTTTTAATTTTTTTTATTTTTTTGTCTGAAAACGTTGAGAAAAGGATTAATGGGAGCAGGCTGAATGAACCAGAATAATGTCTGCTAAAAGACCATGACTTTTCATGTAATTCTTATGAAGACTGTTATTCTTCTCACAATACACAAAGTCAGTGTTTGAGTATTAGCACTGTGAAACATCAGTCAAGGTTTGCATTTATATTCATATTAAAAAGACTCAACTAAGCTCGCCTTCCACTGAAGACAATTATACAACCGAGTACCCCCTATAATTCTTGTGCTTTTGAAATGAGATCACATATGGGTATAATGTCTGGGTGTCCAAATAGTTTTGCCTGCTGTTCAGCTATTTATGTAGACTGAAAAATATTTGTCTTTATACCAGCCCATATTTAATAGCCTGGCATCTGCAGACAAATGCACAAATGCAAATTAGTCTGGAGTGCCTCAGTTCAGTCTTGATTTCCAGGGGGTTTGTCAATGGGCACAGACCAAAAATGTCTCTGGATGCAATTGGATGGACCTAAAACCAATCGGAGTAATGAAACATGAGATGCAGCATTGATTGGTGGAAGAAATGTAACTGGACTACAGTGTGCAGAAGTGTCAGTCATCATATCAATCCCGCCCCATTAGATAAATGGTTGTGATTGGCCAGGCATGCATAAGGCCGGGTGAAAATCTGTTTAAATGGGAGGGGGCCAGATAACACATTCTGGCAGAGCAAATGATACATGAGCTCTCAGATTCATCTGCTTTGCAGACTACATATGTAAACCATATCGGGGTCGAATAGTGTGTCTTTGAAAGACAATGTCTGGGGTCAGCGTCTCTGTCTAACCAACGATTCACCTTGACGCTCTGGTCACCAATGGGCCAGGCAGCCCACTTACGATTTAAAGCCCCCCCCCCCCTCTTTTAAAGGACAATGAGACTGGGGGAGAGAGAGCGGGAAAGAGAGATGGAGGACAAGAGGAGAAAAAAAGGAGGAAAGGAGGGGGTAGAGACGGAGTAGATGCTGTGATGAGGTCGGTTGCCGTGGCAACTAGCGGAGCAGGGCTCTGAGCAGGACTGTGATATATATTGTTCCCCATGAGAAAGAGGGAGAGCAAGTGGGAGATGGAGGAGAAAAGAGAAAGAGATGGGGAGAGTTAGTGGGGCAGGTTGAGGACAGAAGGGAAAAAAAAGTTGACAGCGAAACCTGAGAAAGAGAGTAAAGGAGACAGTGAGGAGAGGGAGAAAATACGGCATTAATGGAGACAAACACATGAAGAGAGGGATTGCCATTAGTGTGATTGTAAAGAAAAGAAAGGAAAAAAACAGATAAAAGAAGTCAGAGTCTCTCTGGTACTTTATTATTTTCTGGACGCCAGCTGGCCATTCTTGTGATATGGCCTGGGCTGTCTAGTTCATCCCTATTATGACAAATCTGCCTCGTTTCAGCATTACGAGTAGAGCCACTAGCTTAACAGGACAATATGAATCAGCCTGAGGTTAGTGCCCTGGCTCTGTGCTACCACACGTGCTCAAACAGATATGCGTAAGACTTTCAAACGCACAGCACATGTGCTAAAGTCTTAGTCATGAGCACGCACACACACACACGCACAGAGAGGGATCCTTAATAGGGGTTTGTTTCCGAGCACTTATATTAAAGGAGGGCAAAGGGACACCGTGCTCTAAATTTAACCTCAAACAAAAAGCAATATCTAAGTTGCAATGTTTCCGTACTACACAGTATAATACAGCACGGTATATGTTGCCACAACCAAACACACACACACACTCATAAATGTGTTCCCTTACTAGTGTGTCTCCTATCATATTATACTGAATGGTAGAAGTGGCAGCACAATTGACCTGCCGGCTTTTTGTTCTGTCTATTAGATAATTATTTACCATACTCTTTGCTTTTATGGTTCATCCTCCTCCACAGGGGTAAGAGGATGAAGGGGCTGGATATTTTCCTTTTTTCATCCAAGAACTCAACCTAATTGTATGCTATCAGATGCATGAGGGGTGGCATTTGCAGTCATATAGAGGACAGAGCTGAGAGTAAATGCCAAAAGCCTTAGTTGGGATTGTGTTGTGATAGAGGACTGGTTAAGACAAACAGGCTATTTGCTGTTATCATCTGCAACACCCTAAGTATTTTAAGTGTTTTCTTAAAAAAAAAAGAACATATGTGAGTTTTTCAGGGTAAAAGGAGTATAAAAGTGTCAGCTATACTATATATACTATAGCTTAAATGTCACCTAGTAGAATTTTGCTAGTACTAGTTACCAGCATGGTTCCCCTTATCTCGTCAATCTACTCAGCAGTTGAGCTGGGGAGCTGAATGTAATGAACTGGCTGGCACATCGTTAACAGCTCAACATTTCCATATCACCCGTTGTCCAAATTCATACTGTACAGTTTTCCATTTATACAGTTTTCATTCTGAATGTTGGATTTCAAGCTTTTTTCTAGTTCATTGGATTAATAGTTAGAATTTTTGGTCATACTGCTTTTTATTCTAGACTTTTTTTAAAACCTTATTTGCTGTAATCTCCCTTTCTATTACAGTTGTTTGGAATAATTGCATTTCCGTCTTTGCCATCCAAGCATGTGATTGTAATCATGTGTTCCAGATTATTATGAGCAGTGCAGCCTCCCTTTGAACTGCGGATGGTTATGGTTTGGCATTTCAGTAATAAAATGGTTAGATTAGTTGGCAATAATACTACACTCAGGAGAATTATTACCTTAGCAAAAAAGGAAATAATGAAAAAAATATGATTAGAAAAAGAAATTTGGGTTATGCCAAGATTGATATTGTGTGCTTCAGTTGTTCTGGTGTTTGTGTGCTTCCTTTAAACAGCACATTTGTCCCACTATATCAGCATCTTTATTGATAATATCGAGATTATCTGCTGAAAAATTGAATGCTAACTCTTCACTGGGATTCATCATTCATGATATACCTTAGAGCCCTCTCAAATTATTAGCAAGAGAAACTGGTGGCGTACCTTTTTGTTACAATTGAAATCAATCAAAAAAGAGATACAGCAAAAAAAAAAAAAAAAAAAAAAGAGAGAAAAAAGAAAAAGGCAATCACATTTACTGTGCATTATAAAACAAATGTCATAGACATCTAATTTAAAGTTTTGGTCCCACTGGTCTAATCAAGCAGACACACATCAGGTGTGGGTAATTATAGTCTTCAATCAATGACTTTTATATCCCAAAAGGGGTTCAACAAACTTGGAGATACTTAAAGTCTTGTTATAAAATAAAGTACATAAAAAAACAATTCACATATGAAAATAGTCCTTTGTTGTGGGATTGGTTAGGGAAGGATGTTGTGATAGATTATCAAATCGTGAGCACAATCTTTACCTGCTGGTCCTGCTGTCTTTTTCCTTTAAAAATGAGTTAAAGATAAAGATTCCGTTTTCCACTGAAATACAGAGTGTATCAAAAAGAATCATTCAATTTCAGAAATGAACAAGTTGAAAATACATGACTGAATATAAAGTTTTAAATACAAAATATACAATATTCAAGTGCTTATTGTGTCTCCCTTCAGATGTAAAGCATACGTTGTTTCAATAGTTGAACTCTTCCCATACTTGTCACACAAGCAACTGTTGCTACTTACTGTAGCTTACCTTATCTGTGGTCTTGACCTGTAAGTAGTGATTGAACGAATGAGGCCTTGAATACCAACGGTGTTAGAGACAGGGTCAGGAGCTTGGTCAGTAGTCACTAGTAGCCACTACTTCTCCTCCTTAGGAGTACATTGAGGTGGTTCAGCATCTGACTTTAAGATCTTGGGAATGACTCCTTGGTCAGGTGTTTTGGCCATGTCCCACCTGGGATGAGGCCCCGGGGCAGATTCAGAACATGGTGGAGAGATTACATCTCTTGATTGGTATCCCACCAGAAGAGCTGGAGGATGTGGTTATGAAGATAGAGGTCTGGGCAGCTTTGGTTAAACTGCTGTTCCTGTGTTCTGGACCCAGATATAGTGGCAGGTAATGAATGGATGGATGGATGACCTTCTTCAGTGGTCATGATCTATGACTCAAAGAAAGATCTGATGCCAAATGAATTTCTGATCAATTCCTCTTTAAAATGCTTTTTATATGATTACCAATGAGTGATTGTGGAATCACAGCAGGATTTTTTTTTGATACACCTTATAGTTTGCCAAAACTTGAAGTGCTTACATTTTAGAAGAAGACACTTGATGTTTCACCATTCATCTAAAGTTGGTGCCGGCATTTTAAATATACCTTTCACTTCTGCTCAATAGTTTTGTTTTGTCAAAACAGCTTGATCTAACGGCAGAACAAAGTGCCCTGTCATAGCATTGCACTCCCAAGCTGTAGCATTACATTAAAATGCATTCTGAGTGAATATCATTTTTGGACATGGTGGGTTATTCTTAAAAAGACACATATTTTAAAGTTTTCCTAAACTGAACCAAATTGTTTTGCTTTGTTTTACCCCACTGATGAGGTTTAAGCACTAAAAATTAAATACCAAACACAATGATCCAAACAGGAAGCAAACAGCAATGTCCTGGTTTAATATCTCGCCCCAGCAACCTCCTAATGTGGACTTTGTAGCTTTTTAAAAGGGGACCATTGTTTCTTGGCTTCCAATATTGTCTCAGCTGGTGCATCAATAACTGCTGCAGCAGGATACCTTGTGCATGACCGTGAGATGTAAATGCCATTACAGAACAGCAATATTAACACTTTAATGTAACTGTAGATCATAATAAGAGCTTGCACAAGGGATCCGGGTTTGTTTTTTGTTTTTTTTACAGAATGATCTTTTTGTGTTAGTGAGCTCCTCGCCTGAATGCTGTCATGTATGTCTGTGATGAAATATGTGTCCTTGTTTAGAAGATTAAACTGGATGGAAGATTACACCGAATCAAATCCTGTCACATCGCTGTTTTGCAGTTTGTTACAATAACAACATGCAATAAACCAGTTACGACTGACCTTTTCGGGATTTGACTGAATCCCAGCAATTCCATGAAAGAATTCTCTTTGTAAATGTCCTACAAAGTGCCTGTTGAGTAATGGCCTTATTTATAGAAAGTAGAAGAAGGAGTATAGACCCAGATATCTCACAATAACAACGACAACAAAAAGTAAAAAAAAGTGGACCATGTAAAAATGGAAAGGGAACTGAGCAATGCACTTTAGGGATTTAACAACAAACAGGGGTGGTCTGTAGGTCAGAAATATTACAACGTCATGGCATTCTTTGAGAGCAGTCAAAGCATGGTGTATCATCAATCAGCACAGTGTTATATGAGCTGCCAAAACATGTTACATGCCCCTTAGCGTTGCAAACTGCAGGAAATTCAACATTAGAAAATAACATGCTTGTGTTGCTCCCATAAAGATGCAAAATGAGCAAGATGAGGCATTGCTTGACACCATTTGGAATATGTGCTCCGTGGCACAACTACAGAGTGGTGTGTAATAGATTCTCACAGGCCGGAAATTTGCAAATAGTTTTCATATGGCTGATTTATTTCTCTTACTCTCATCATTTGGAAATACTAGTCTTGTAAAAGATTCCATAAAATAATACTTAGCAAAATGTGTCAAAAAGGTATCTAATGAATTTAAATGCATAGGCTTTAGGGCACAGGGTGATATTATTTATCACTGAAAGACTGCTCAGGTTTGACTCTTTCGACTCTTCATTTATATGGAAAACCCACTGGCTAACAATACCATTACTCAAATGATCCATCATCCATGGCCTCGGAGATGCACACCCATTGCTTCACAGCCTAGTGCTGCTTGGGGCTACGCCTGAAACTTAAGACTAAACATGGTGTTTACAACCTTCAGATCAGCCCCTCAATACTTCCCAACATGTCAGGCAATACATCTGGGGCTGTCAACAGTTTTCCTCATGTGTACTGAAGATAAACTTTTTTTTTTTTGATGTGTCAGACATATATAATTTCTACCTGCACTCATAGATTCCTTCTACTGACATTACCTCTTCAAAAAACATGTATCCGTTTTGTACTGCTTAACTAGGTCAGGGGGCAGCAGTGTTTTCTCACCTGTGATCCTCCTTTTAAATCAAACTCTAGTTCAAATCCCTCCTTTGTGCAGTTTGTTTGTGCAGGTGTGAATACAGTAATCAGACTGGGGCATGGAACAAAACCACCTCCTCCAAAAGGTCTTTGTGCAATTCCAAGCAAACTTGAGAATAGTTATTTTCTAGTGTGAACATAATCCAACCTCACCCCAAGCCAACTACCAGGTTTACATTGTATGTTTGAGCTAAAAACAATGTCCTAAAGACAGGTATGCTTTGTGTTCATAGATGCGTCAAGATGTTCTCTGATAGTTCAGAACACAGCAACCTTCTTCCTGTATTCCCTTTTGTTGTTCCTGCCCCAGGTACATCTGGCCAATAAGTATATTGAATATTCCCATGTGGTAAAAAGCTAAACGTTTATAAACTCATCAACTGATTCAGACTACTGTAAAATAAATGCCTTAAGAAGAGTTGCGTAGACCTCCAACTACTAAGGAGGATATTGAGACCTTCTGGAACCATTCATAAGATATAATGAGACAAGATAGCTACTCAACATCTGCCCAGGAGCTTCTCCCACTCAGACACACCTAAAACACCAACAAGGAGAAACACTAGGCAGAACCATCTCGGTGTTCCATTTAAAACAAAAGAATAGCTGCTTTAGTCTTAGCCACTCCTGAATGATTAAACACCTCACATCCATCTCTAAGCTTGACATCCTTTGGAGCAAGGTTGTTAAACATAAGGCCTGGGGGGGCAGAATTGTCCCGTCAAAGACCCAAATCTGGCCTAGACAATGGAATGTGAAGGAGTGCATAGATTTTGAACTTTTAACAGTATTTTCACAAGTTGTATGTCTTTTTTTTTTTTTTGTGTCCCGTTTGGATCTTTAGCCATCAGAATTGTTGTCTTAAAGCCAAGAAAGATGCCAAGCGGATTTATTTTACCAAGTGGATCATCATGGCCTTGCCATATTGGTCCACTTGATTGACCTTTATTATAATTATGTATTTATTTTATTTTCGGTTGCTACAAACAGGACAGACATGACTGGGGGATAGGACAGGGAGAAAGAATGAAAGAAAGAGAGGGAGAGAAAGAAAAACAGAGGGGGGAAGAGACGGTGAGAAAGGGGGGAAGAAAGAAATAAGTTGTACGTCTTTTTATTAAGACTTCCCACCCTTTGCCTTTCATACAACATCACAAGTTATTAACTAACACACAAACAGTGAAATGGCAGGAAAGTATAAATGGGTTCACAGTAAATGGACAAAAACTTTATCTTTTATATTATAGGTTATAGCGCTTGAACTCTCATCTGTCTCTCGGTACAGACTGGTACACATCAGCCACTGCATTTTTCTGTCCTCTTAGGGCGACGGGTCCATGATGTTTTTACTGGGGCCAACATAGTACAACCCCCTCCATCCATTTACCCCTGTTTCATCTTAATTTAGTATCAAATGTACCTCACTTCTTTGGCTTCATCTCTTAGATTAAACAATATACAGATAATATACAGTATACATATGTGCTCACCAAGGCACGCACTTTTGTGCTTTACATGATGAGTCCCGTCTCCTTTCCAGCTGTATCACTCATTTTTTTCTTCTTCAGTGTGCCACCGTTGCAATTTCCACCTCTGCCTTGGAGGTCATGGCCCATCGTCTCTTGACGAATCGCATCACAGAATTATAAAAGACTGAATCGCAACCTTCCCTCCTGCCAGACTGTCCACCGGTGGGAGGAATATTAGTGAAAGGACCTCAAACAAAATGCTGGTTGCCCTCGGCAGCTGGGTAAACAGGTAATATCCTCCATTTAAACAGACCATAATGGTAAAACCTCTCTGTGCAACCGTTCCTCCTCCCCACTCCTCCTGCATTCTTTAAACACATTTCTTTGGCGATTGCTTGATGCAAATGCAGTGCTCCATGCTTGTTTCACTTTGGCTTCCATTACACTGTGCAAAGATTGGTAGGCTTGTCGGAATGGGAAATCGCCCTTTAATCATTTATGATGGCCATGTCTAAGTTGGGTATGCCCTGAAGTGCACCGTCTCTACTTCTTCTCCTTCCTCTCGTATACTGTGTTTCTGTCTCTGCCTGCATCACTTACTCCTTCTCTCCTCTGTCTCATCTTTTTCAGTTTGCTTAACTCCTCAGGGAGCGGAACGATTCCTATGTATCCCTCTTGAACGACCTCCAACTTCCTCTTTAGATGCAGAGAAAAGAATCCCGAGGCATGTTAAAGTTAAAGTAACGGTCTAAAGAAAGGTGGCTTGTAAATGCTTTTTTTGCTTGTTTGTAAAGGCTTTAGATAATGTAAACTTCTTTTTTTTTTTTTTTGAATTGGTACATATTAGGAGGCAGGGCAAATTTACTTTGTTTCTGTAAACCTCACCACCAGGCCTCTGGATGCTGAAGCTTGTTCAGTAAAAGCCTCTCCCCTTCCCTCTCAAGCTGAAATCAAAGCAGGAGCAGAACAGGTGGGCAAGCTGGGACCGCGTGTGGAGCTTTTTAGATAGCACATGCCACCTTTCTCTACGCTGCCTTTGACAAAAGGCTGCAGAAGAAAACATGCCCTACCTTTTAGCGTCTTCCTCTTGCTCTCTCAACACACACACACACACACACACACACACACACACACACACACACACACAGTCACAAACACACAGTCACAAACACACACTTGTGCTCTCAGACACAACCAAAACAACAGGCCCATCGCTGACATTGTTTTGCATGCCATTCGAGATTGTTTTCCTCCTGCCAAGTCGGACTGCCGTTTGACAATTTTCCATTTCTTCATTGTTTTTCCTCTTCAGTATTGACTTTGTTTTGTTTTCTTGTCAACATCGGAGCCCTGGCTTCTGTAACAGGATGGCATTTCTATTACTGCATTTTATCTTCAGTCGTCAGGAGTCGGAGTGCTGCAGCCAGGGTGCCATAATTGAGATCCTCATGTGGCTGGGCAGCCAAGATTCTCCGCCAGTGGATGTGAATTTGATTGCCAGGTTTTAAGTGCCCCGTCTTAAGTGTTTCTTAGGTTTTAGAATTAAATATGCATGTTGTCAACAAAAGGTGGAAGAGTAGGTTAGGTAAAGTGGCCCAAAAGTTTTAGAAATGCAAATTTGGAGAAACTACAAGTTTGCTATGTACGCGCTTTGTAGGCTGTCGGCATCTGCCAACTGGGATAGGCTCCCTTCCCCCCTATGACCCCGAATTGGCTAAGTGGAAGAAAATGGATTGATTAACCTTGCTCTTGTGTTAGCTTTCTGCTACTAGCTCTTACGTTATGTTTTCCTTTCTTTTTCTCAGGGATGCCACTCACAAGTTTGCTTTTTCCACATCTTCCCGTCTTCTTAAATCCATGCATAAATGGTTTTTGAATCACATCACATTGTGTCATATTTACCTGACTTGCTGGGATACTCATCTATGTTCACCTCTGACCTCCCAGCCCATTGTTCCTTCAGTGGGCTGGCTTCAGTCATTATGCAAATGTACTGTTTATAAGATTGGGGAAACCTGCAGTCAGCTGAGACTGAAGAAGTCACTTGGATGAGTGACGAAATGTTTCTACCACAAAACGCTACGTCCAGATTAACAAAATCAACTTTTGGAGATGCCTGAAAAATAGTTCTGCTTGTTGATGTGTCCCAGAAACTATGGTGTTGTCACTGGATCTGTACACTTCAGCAAGAAGGCATCCAGGTATTCTTCATCAAAGTCAATCCAAATGTTGCTCTGGACTTTTGTTCCTTAAAGGTCTGTCATATCAAAGGTGGTTTTCTTTCTTTCTTTGGTGATGTCACAAACCTGGTATTCACAGAGGTCATTTTTATGACATTTGCAGCAGTTGCCCTATCATGTAAGCCAGGAGGTACTACACTCCAAAAGATGTTACCGCTTTTGGATTTATGTTTCAGCAAAAGCGGGAGCAGCATCAGTACCCGTAACCTCTTCATCAAACTTATCAGATGCATTTTTGTCCTCTGGTTGATAATCTGTATTGTCCTTGTTGAAATCTCCCAATTCTTTGAATCTTTGGGCTGAAGGAGGGACAATACTCGGTGTATCAATGCTCAATCAACAATCATTTATTTCCATACAATTCAACAGTCAGAGCATTACAACGTCCGGACGGGAGAGATGCTACCAGAGGGTCAGGCACATGTCTCAAAATGGTGACGGGTTGCTCAGCTTTTTATAGTCTCTAGTGGCCCCCAGCTAGTCGTAAAAGCCAAAACATCACATTTTTTCTCTGTTACAGCGCCTAAGTTATGACCTCGGCAGTTGTTTCTCTGCTTTCTGTAAGGTGGGGGTGTGGAATGTGGTCTATCTATCTCCCCTGTCTTTAGACACAGAGTCTCCTGCTTACAACCTTCTCTTCATGATTCAACAATTAAGCATGTCAAGAAAACAGTGTAACACATTCCCAGCAGATCAAGGATACAGAGTGATGCACATTTATCTAATGAACTAATATGTGAATATGTTCTGTTAACTCAAAAGTATAATGAGAACTACACTACATACAGCTCACACACTCTATATTAAAGGGTATAATGTGATCTACAGCAGTATTCTAATTCAACTACTTTGATTACATATATAAGGTAACATATAATAACAGAATAATCTAATATCCTCCTCCTCGGAAAGATGGTCATCAATATTGCTATGCTGTTTTGTGACCAGCAAAGCAGGGATAAAGGGAAGTGTTTGTTCAGGGAAGGAGACAAACAGGTAAAGCCCCTAACTTCTCTCCGACAGTGTTAGTGAGCTCATACTGTGTTTATGATTTCATTTTCAGCAATAATTATTATTTTATAGTCTTTTATTATAACTGGGTTGAAACCGACCCAAGCAACACAAAGGTCATAATTTTCACAGAAAATTTTATAATTCAGTTAAATTTTTGTTTTGTTTTGTTTAAATATAGATTCTTGAAAAAGTCAAAAAGCCTTGATGCAATAAACACATTTAAAAGGCACTTTTATACATTTGTAACCAAAAAATGGGTCAGTGCCAACTCTAACACAAGAGGAAGGCTAATTCACTTCAATGTTATTGTGGCAAATCACAACAACAGTTGCCTCAAGTCATTTTTATAGTATTGTAAAAGCCCTTTAATAATAGAGAGAAAACCCAACAATGAAACAACCCCTTTGAGAAGAACTTTGTAACAGTGGGAAGGAAACAGAAAAAAACCACCGGCAGAATCAGGCTCACAACGGGCCGTGCCTGACTGGGGGTTAAAGGAAGAAAGACAACAGACACAACATGAAAGAGTAGGTAAGTAAGTAAGTAAGTAAAATTTATTTATATAGCACTTTTCACAGATAAAAAAAAAAAAAAATCACAAAGTGCTTTACAACACAGGAAATGGAAATATAAAACAATATAACAGTAAATAAAACAGCAAATAAAACAATAAAACTATAAAAACAGCATAGGAGGAAATTAGTCAAATGCTTTTCTAAATAAAAATGTCTTCAGCTGTTTTTTAAAAGAATCAATGGAGTCCGTGCAGCGAAGAGACAGTGGAAGAGAATTCCACAACCGTGGTGCTACAGTCTGAAAGGCCTGATCACCACGTTTTAAAACTAGTGCGCGGTACCACCAGCAGTCTCTGATCTAATGACCTTAAAGCCCGAGAAGATGAATGTGGTTTCAGCAAGTCAGATAAATATTGAGGAGCTTGACCATGTAGGGCCCTAAAGGTTAGAACTAAAATTTTAAAATGAAACCTAAAATTTACAGGCAACCAGTGAAGGGAGGCCAAAACTGGAGTGATATGCGATCTTCTCTTGGTGCCTGTTAAGAGACGTGCTGCAGCGTTCTGCACCATCTGAAGACGATTCAAGGCAGATTTGTTAAAACAGGTAAACAGTCCGTTACAGTAGTCTAAATGAGAGGAAGTAAAAGCATGAATAATCATCTCAAGTTCAAGCTTTGATACCATTAGTCTGAGTTTAGAAATATTCCGTAAATGATAAAAACCGTTTTGGACCAGCTCCTTAGAATGCTGCTCGAGCGACATCGAGCTGTCAAATATGACACCGAGGTTTCTAAGGCTCGATTTTACATAAGGGTCTAAGATGCTGATATGCTGCCTGATTTCTGGGACCATGTGGTCTGGAGCAATAATTAGAGTTTTTGTTTTATCAGAGTTTAGTTGGGGAATGATGATAGTTACTGATTAAATGCTGAGGGGTATGTAAACAAATAGTAAGTGAAAAAGGTGAGTAAGGAAGTTACACTCAGTGCATCATGGGAAGTCCCCAGCACCCTAAGCCTATTGCAGCATAGCTAAGGGGGTATTCAGGGTCACCTGGTCTAGCCCGAACTATATGCTTTAACAAAAAATAATATTTTAAGCCAAATCTTAAAAATCCAGTTGAATCGAAACTGGGAGCTGGTTGCGCAGAACAGGGGCCTGAAAGCAAAGGCTTTGACTCCAATCCCAATCAAAATGCATCCACTATTATGTTATATATCGTTTTTTTAAATTGTAAAAGTAAACCTTTCTACAAATTAGCAGATTCAGTTATACATGCTTTTTCCGTTGCTGTCAATAAAGATAAAAAAATTATTTTTTCATTACTTTTTAGTTCTCAATTCTAACACCAGACTATCAAATAGCCAAACACCAGTCTATTGGCAGTATGTGATCATTCATATTAGCATTTATATCTAACAATTTATAGCTAAATTGCTATTACCTAAATAGCTAATTGCTAAGAACAATTAGCTCTTAGCAATTAACTCTTAGCAACTAGCTATTTAAAGCTAAATCAACTTAATAATGTACCCACATTTGTTACATGAGCCGTTTAGGTTTCTATATCGTGCCACAAATTTGCATCACACTGCACTCGAAGCATTTTCCAACTGCAAACCGATTCTTAATAATTTAGTACTAACTGACAGCTAGTGGAGGTTTTTGCTGAGCAAATAGTCTGCAGTTCAGTTTGAAAAGGTCCCCTGGACCAGGGTCTGACAAGTTTAAAAAAAAAAAAAAAGAGCAAGAAAGAAGAAATGGGAGGGAACATGAGAATAAACGAGATAAATAAGACATAGTGATGGAAAACAGGAAGAATAAGCAACCGAGAAGATGAGATAGCACTGAAAAAAAGCAAGTGTCCTGTTTAGGTGGATGGCTGAGGTCAATAAAGTGCAGCCTGGTGGAAGAGAAAGAGCCTTACTGCAGTTTTTATGAGCGGGCCTTTCTCCCTGTTCATATGGGGTGGCCTCTCATAACAGAAGGAAAACAACTAATCAATAATTGAGGAGAGCGGAAAACACCGTGTGCACAGGAACTCCCTAAGGGGATCCCTTTGCTGTGGAATATGTGTTTTGACTTGAGTGTCTAAGTCCAGGTATTTCTTTTCCTTTTTTTTTTTTTTTGCTTGTGTATCAAAAGGGCTCATTATTTTAAACTCTTATACATAATACAGCAGAAACACATATCTTGTTATTCCAGAGCATGCTTTGCAGAGCTTATACACAGGGTCAGTGCTTTAAGAGTTACAAAAGACATATCTCTGAGGTTAAAATGTTTCTTTTATGTGGGCTATAACATTTTCAAAGGTCAGCGTGTGCAAATAAATCCAAATAAATTGTCACAGATGTGAATTAATTAGATAACCAAGATAATAATAAAAAAAATAAAACATCACAACAGTATTTTGATAGGACAGAGTCAGGGATTAGTAGTCCTTCTTATTCCTCCTTCAGTTTCCTCCTACAGTCCAAAGACATGCCCGTTAGGTTAACTAATGATTCTGAGTTGACAGTAGGTACATCAAGTGCGTACAATACACGCCACTGTTGCGTGTTGGTGCAAACCCCACTATCAAACCAGGATCTCTATTTCAATATGAAGTCTCTGGTTGGTGGCTTTCAAGGTTAGGTCAGTTCATCATCTACGACTGACCATAAATGCATCCAACCTGTTTTGTGTAATTCCACTTTATATGTTTCAGTTGACTTGAATGGTGGCACAGCCAGACAAGTCTTGTGGATCTTTATATATATATTTGTAGAGCAAAATTTAGTATTTTGGTCTAGACAACCCAAAATGTGATGTCCACATATTTGGATGCCAGGTCCTCGGAGGTTAAATTTGCCTTTCCCTTACAGGATCCTAAGACACTCATGAATGCTTGTTCAGAATGCCTCAAGTTCATGTATTTTTGAGGGCAGCCCATTATTATGCAGTCAACCTAGTGTATTATCCTAGTGCCTTCTGTGGTGTTCTTGATTCAGTTCACTTTATGAAAGTTTCACATCAATATACAGTACAACTTTTTTTCCCATGTCATGTTAGGATTAAGGTCAAGGTTAGGGCAACAGGTTTAAAATGTAATATAATACTTATAATACACAAGATCCACACCAGAAATGGCTAGGACTATTTATACACAATCCCATGTTATCACAGTGGTGAGTGCTGCTTGTGGGAGCCGGTGAGTATTTGCTTGTATAAGACACAAAATGTGCATATGGATTTAGGTGTCTGAGTTGTGAATGCTGCAGACAGGCAGCTTCAGGTCAGCTGAGCTTTGTGTGGGGATTAGTTGCCTGTTGGCAAAGTCAGAGCTACAGAATCACTTTCCCCTCAGGCTCTTTGTCAGTCCGCCACACACTGAAAGACAGACACAGTGACAAGCAGACGGTGGGCCCATTTTTGTTCAGGGCTATTTCCTCTCCTCCTTTCTCTCAACTCAATTCTCCCTCTGCTCCTGCTGCTGCATGAAAAGCTCTTAATTCCATTTTTTTTTTTTAAAGCATATGCTCGCAGGGTTTATGATTCAAACTCCTATTATAGGTTGCAAAATCCATTGCCGTTAAACAACGTAGGCCTATTGCAAACTTTGTTAAAGTCATCATCTTATTTATTAACAGCCAGTCAAGGCTGACTCATTGTCGGTGACTGTGCGGTCCGCAACACAACCAATGCCTCTAGTTAAAGTATATTAAAAGATATACGCTCAATGCATATAATTAACTCTCGTGCTGCTGACTGGCACAACCTTTAGTTTAAACAAATGCCTCAGTGGGAAGGTCATAGTGTAATGCATGACAAGGCTGCATGAAGCGGCAACCTGCATGGAAGGCTGCGTGCACAACCTCCACCACGAATGTGTTCGCATGTGGAACACCACCAGGATATTGTCAATTAACCGCTGAAAACAATCCTTCACTGCCTTAGGGGGTTTAGCAGATAACTAGGAGGGCAGTGCCAGTTAGAGGAAAATTGGCCGCTCCACCAGGCTGCATGATGATGCTCAGGTGCAGCACAGAAATGCTCATTAATTCCTCATACCTGGAGGTGGTGAGCATATATGATGAAGCCAGCATTTGAGGGTTTTGCATCACAACTCCTCATATTAAAACAGTAGGACTGTAAAACATAATGAGATTTTTTTAACATAATGATGAAACTACATGAAGGTTAGGAAAAAAGGAGAAGGGATTTAAGCACTCTATGCATGCGGATTGAAGTCGATACCGATTTCACTCGGCAGACAGAATTGCATGGACATGCAGATATATAGAAAAGTAAAAAAGAAATATATATAATTTTTTTTTCAGTGTTTAAATTTGAATCTTCACATACAGGATATTATAACTTACAATATGAGAGATATATGTCTTGCATCAAGATACAATTTCAAAATAATAATGCATACAGCTCTGGTTGGAGTTGTGCATCAAAAGGTAGGATGGGGACCCTAAGATTAGTTTTATTGCTGCAGCTTGAGGAGAAGAATTACTTCAAGATATGTCTCAATTTATATTGTGCGGTCCAGCAGATTTTTTATTATGTATATGTATGTATAAATATGTATAAAGCTCATTTACAGTGGGGCAAAAAAGTATTTAGTCAGCCACCGATTGTGTAAGTTCCCCCACTTAAAATGATGACAGAGGTCAGTAATTTGCACCAGAGGTACACTTCAACTGTGAGAGACAGAATGTGAAAAAAAAAATCCATGAATCCACATGGTAGGATTTGTAAAGAATTTATTCGTAAATTAGGGTGGAAAATAAGTATTTGGTCACCTCAAACAAGGAAAATCTCTGGCTCTCACAGACCTGTAACGTCTTCTGTAAGAAGCTTTTCTGTCCCCCACTCATTACCTGTATGAATGGCACCTGTTTGAACTCATCATCTGTATAAAAGACACCTGTCCACAGCCTCAAACAGTCAGACTCCAAACTCCGCCATGGCCAAGACCAAAGAGCTTTCGAAGGACACCAGGAAAAGTATTGTAGACCTGCACCAGACTGGGAAGAGTGAATCTACAATAGGCAAGCAGCTTGGTGTGAAAAAATCAACTGTGGGAGCAATCATCAGAAAATGGAAGACATACAAGACCACTGATAATCTCCCTCGATCTGGGGCTCCACGCAAGATCTCATCCCGTGGGGTCAAAATGATCATGAGAACGGTGAGCAAAGATCCCAGAACCACACGGGGGGACCTGGTGAATGACCTGCAGAGAGCTGGGACCAAAGTAACAAAGGTCACCATCAGTAACACACTACAACGGCAGGGAATCAAATCCCGCAGTGCCAGACGTGTTCCGCTGCTGAAGCCAGTGCATGTCCAGGCCCGTCTGAAGTTTGCCAGAGAGCACATGGATGATACAGCAGAGGATTGGGAGAATGTCATGTGGTCAGATGAAACCAAAGTAGAACTTTTTGGTATAAACTCAACTCGTCGTGTTTGGAGGAAGACGAATACTGAGTTGCATCCCAAGAACACCATACCTACTGTGAAGCATGGGGGTGGAAACATCATGCTATGGGGCTGTTTTTCTGCCAAGGGGACAGGACGACTGATCCGTGTTAAGGACAGAATGAATGGGGCCATGTATCGTGAGATTTTGAGCCAAAACCTCCTTCCATCAGTGAGAACTTTGAAGATGAAACGAGGCTGGGTCTTCCAACATGACAATGATCCAAAACACACCGCCCGGGCAACAAAGGAGTGGCTCCGTAAGAAGCATTTGAAAGTCCTGGAGTGGCCTAGCCAGTCTCCAGACCTCAACCCCATAGAAAATCTGTGGCGGGAGTTGAAAGTCCGTGTTGCTCGGCGACAGCCCCAAAACATCACTGCTCTCGAGAAGATCTGCATGGAGGAATGGGCCAAAATACCAGCTACTGTGTGTGCAAACCTGGTAAAGACCTATAGTAAACGTTTGACCTCTGTTATTGCCAACAAAGGTTATGTTACAAAGTATTGAGTTGTATTTTTGTTATTGACCAAATACTTATTTTCCACCCTGATTTACGAATAAATTCTTTACAAATCCTACCATGTGGATTCATGGATTTTTTTTTTTCACATTCTGTCTCTCACAGTTGGAGTGTACCTCTGGTGCAAATTACTGACCTCTGTCATCATTTTAAGTGGGGGAACTTGCACAATCGGTGGCTGACTAAATACTTTTTTGCCCCACTGTAAAAGGTCTCATCACCTTGATGTAACACTCACCATCACTTTATATTCAAACTAAATATTTTAGCCTGCACTAAACATTGCTTCACAATGTGAAGGAAAGCACAGCTTCAACAACACCTCATGTATCCAATATCTAATTATTGAAAAGAGAATTCGGACTTTACAAATTAGCTTAAAAATTTTGGGTTCATCAAAAGTGACTGAGCAGTCCTTTTCTTTGAAAATAATGTTCCTCTCCTGTCCTCTTTGTTCACTCTGACTGGAAACAATAGCAATAGCTTTTACCTAATATACAGTTGATACAGTTGACCACAACATATTACTCAAACGACTGGAGAACTGGGCAGGTCTTTCAGGAACTGTACTAAACTGGTTCAAAACATACTTAGAAAACAGGAAACACTTTGTATCAATAGGTAACTTCACATCTGAGCAGACAAGTATCACATGTGGAGTTCCCCAAGGTTCCATCTTGGGACCCCCTCTGTTTAACATTTACATGCTCCCACTGGCACAGATTATAAAGAACAACAAAATAAACTACCACAGCTATGCAGATGACACACAAATATATATCACAATGTCACCAGGAGACCAAGGCCCTGTACAGGCTCTTGGTAAATGCATTGAGGAAATTAATGACTGGTTGTGCCACAATTTTCTCCAGCTAAACAAAAACAAAACTGAGGTAATAGTCTTTGGCGCCAAAGAAAAACGATTACAGGTCACCAGAGAACTTCAATCTATACACCTAAAAACCACAGACCAGGCGAGAAATTTGGGTGTAGTGATGGATGCAGACCTAAACTTAGAAAAACACATTAAGACAATAACAAAATCAGCTTACTATCACCTCAAGAATATTTCAAGGATAAAAGATCTGATGTCTCAACAGGACCTGGAAAAACTAGTCCATGCATTCATCTTTAGTAGGCTTGATTACTGTAACAGCATCTTTACAGGTCTACCTAAAAAATCAGTCAGACAACTACAGCTCATTCAGAACTCTGCTGCTCGAGTCCTCACTAAGACCAAAAAAGTGGACCACATCAGTCCAGCTCTGAGGTCTTTACACTGGCTGCCTGTCCGTCAGAGGATAGACTTTAAAGTTCTGATGCTGGCCTATAAAGCTCTGAATGGTTTAGGACCAAAATACATCAATGGCCTCCTGACCCAGTATGAACCATCCAGATCCCTCAGGTCATCTGGATCCGGTCTTTTATCAGTTCCCAGAGTCAGAACCAGACACGGAGAAGCTGCATTCAGCTTTTATGCTCCTTATATCTGGAACAAACTCCCAGAAAACCTCAGATCAGCGGAAACACTCAGTTTATTTAAATCCAGGTTGAAGACTCACCTGTTCTCAGCTGCATTTGAATAAAGCACCAAATCCACACTTTTAAGCTTAAATTTCAAAACTTACATTTTAACTACTGATTTTATCTATTGTTCTGATTTTATCTGTTTTTGATTTTATATAGTTTTGTTTGTTTGTTAATTAGTTAGTTTGTTTGTTTGCTTCTTTTAATCAATTTTAAATCATGCTTTTTATTTGTTTTTGTTTCTAATGTCTCTGTAAAGCACTTTGAATCACCTTGTTGTTGAATTGTGCTATACAAATAAACTTGCCTTGCCTTGCCTATATAGCTTGTGTAGCAAATTGCATATAAACTGTTTTGGAGTTAAACTGGAGCTTTGGAATGCGGCAATATGAATAATAATACTTAAATGTACAGAAATATGGAGCTTTACAAAGAGCTCAGCAAATATCTCCAAACACACTTAAAAAGAAAGCAAAATACTCATTACTACTTCATGCTCGCTCCTTTTCATCCCCACTTTTTAGATGCTAACAGGACCATAACATTAACACAGGGACGAGAGGGGAAAAAAAAGAATTCTTAAGGATGTAAGCATCTCATTATTTGATTATGTATTTCCAGCCCATCAACTGAAAATAACTCTAGGCTGCAGCACAAGAAAAACAAACTCACCCAACAGTATTATATACTAATCTTACTATCAGATTTTGTTGCTCAATCACTGAATGAAATCTAATCATTCTAGCTCACATACACTCCTTTACCATAAGACCATCCACTATTTTTAAATACACATTTTGAAATCTAAAAATTAGCCTCTACCAATCAGGCATGTATGTTATAGTGGCCAGACAGAAGCCACTCCTTAGTACATGACAGCCCGCCTGGAGTTTGTCAAAAGGCACCTGATGAACTCTCAGACCATGAGAAACAAAATTCTGTGATCTGATGAAACAAAGACTGAACTCTTTGGCCTGAATGCCAAGTGGCACCTCTCATCACCTGGCCAATGCCATCCCAAAAGTGAAGCATGGTGATGACAGCATCATGCTGTCAGGATGCTTTTTGGCAGCAGGAACTGTTAGACTAATCAGGGTTGAAGGAAAGATTTTCAAGCAAACCGTTTTCATTTTATCAATATGAGGTAGAATTTTATGGTGAAAAATGAATTTAATCCATTTTTGGTGCTGTTTGTGCAAATTTGTATAAGGAGACACCCCAAATCTGCACCTACAGCCAGCTTAGAATGAGTTTAAAATAACATGCCATGAGAGGAAACTGGGGCACAGATTTCAATCCTGATTAATTTCACTGATTTAAAAAAAAAAAACTCTGTCCAGATATATACGTTTAACTGCTTGGATAGTGTGTGTACCTCTTTGCCCTGTCATTTTAATGTCCAGTATTTAGTGTGCAGTAGGTGACACTTTCATGCGTGCAAGCTCTAATCTGGGCATTCGTGCATGTATTAAGACCGTTTTGTTACCGCAAGTCGACTTACCCCTCTTATTACCGTGAAAATAGTCTGAATAATAACCCCCGGTCACAGCTTTTTTTTCTTTTCATTTTAATCCACAAATGAACTAGTAGAGCGCTAGTGACAAAGTAGAGAGTAGAGTGTGCAATGGCCATAATTGATCTGGGGAAACGAAGACTACATGGTCAGCATCTTAACCTCTAAGTCACTAGGGTGTCCTCTGACTGCATAATAAACTGGGAACTATGAATATGGCAAAAAAAAGGAGAAATTGCCAGGAAAGGAAAGTCAAGTTGCATTATCATAAGTGCAGGATACAGTGTTGTAGGCCACTATAATTTTTTAGCTTCTGTGTCTTTATTTGTTTGTTGTCAATCCCATATTTATGGAACACAAATGGCAATACTAAAGCTGTTTGTGCTTCATTGCCAACAACTAGAATTATATGATTCCATCCTTTTTTTAAAAAACGAATTCCAAAACTCCACAGTTCATTTTTCCTTTCAATCCAGACTGACACCATTTAATGTTTCACAATAATTTTGACATTCCTGGTGACTTGGAGAGAACTAAAACTAAAGTTTAACATTTTGGTATGGGGCTATGGGCAACACTGGAGGTAGGGAGTCGTCTAAAGTCCCCCTAAAGACTCAAGAAGACTATATCCCTGTGCTGGCTTAAATAAAGGTCACCATAGCTGCCTGGCACAAGAGTAGCGGGAGAAGCACCTGAACAGCCTGAAAAGGGGGGAGCAACCATCTCTCTGAAGGAAGCAAAAGGTCAAATTTGTGCTGTTAAGGACTCCGCAGGGTCAGCGTGGTGGCATCTGTTCTTATGGGACCCTGATGCATCCCAGCTCCCTGTTTGCCCAGGGACTGCACTGAAGTTGGGTTTGCTTGGAGGAGTATTGATTTGCAGAGTACAACCAAGTAAAGTAGAAGTGTTTGTTTGTATGTGGGCGTAGGTTTGTGTGCACAGAATTTCAGCATCAACTGCTCACTGTCATATGTTTGCTTGCTCCCCTCCCTTCCTCTTAGATATTTTTCCTCTCTCATCATTCTGTCTTTTTTCCTCCCTCCTTCCATCTACCTCTCCCGCTGTTTCAGTAATCTATGTGATGCCATGGTGAGAGGATAGATGAGGATGAATTAATCATGTTTCCAAAATGACTCGTCTACACGAAAACACAGAGTCAGTAAAGGGCAGACGCATCGCAGAGTTGTAGTGACCCCTACAAAACGCCGGCACCGAGCATAATCCATTACAAATGAGCGTGTTAGGGAGGTGTGTGGCTTTAATTTAATTGCTCCACTTTTTTTTTTGTCAGAAACACGCAATTGCATTCAAGCTGATTGATAGGTACATTTTATTCATTGCGTTTATTTACTGAGTTCATGTAGTTAAATGTTACATCTGTGGAAATGTTCCACAAATTACCCAGGAAGCAGGCAATACTTCTTGGAAAAGATAAAAACAGTTCTCTACTGCTTTTTTTCTCTGCTTGTAAGCATGGCCTCGTATCCACAGAGAGTTACTAACCTCTGAAAGGGTCGTCTGCAGAAGGGCCTAATTGCTGGTCGGCCATTTTGCTTGGGGGACAAAACAGTGGCATGAAATATTAACATACAAGCATGGTACTTGTGACAGTTGGAGAGATTTATAATTAAGCAGGCGAGGATTGAAGATATAGACACAGACTCCGATTTCACTCCCTTCGGACAAACAAATACAAGTATGAAGATTAATACACAGCTGGCCGAGCTGAGAAAGCCGAAGTGTCATTAACGCCTTCATGCATCCCAGGCTGCACCACAAGCAGCAAGGCCCCCTCCTGCCTGGAGACACACAGTGAAGGTCAAGGGTCATAAATTCACAAAATGTTGTCTTCACAGACAGTTAAATTTGGCCTCCTGTCCTTCATGGCCATTGAGCTGTGTCAGGCATGGAGCGCTGTGGGAGAGCCCTCTTTACCTTTCTGGTTTAGAGAAACGAGCCGTGCAGTGCAAGCAGTTTATTCAAGAAGATTACTGTCATGTGTAAATGATGTACAGTTTTCATTAACAAATGTAATTATTTTTTTGACTGGAAGCATCTTTATAAGGTATAGTGTAGATGGTGCATGACAAGTTACAACCCCGACATGGCTCATGAAAAACTCTGTTTGACCCTTTTGCACCTACCAGGTCAGTGCATGAACATAAAAATGTCATGAAACAGTCATATTCAGAACTTGTGTTTGTGTTTTTTTTTAATACTTAAAGACTTTGTATTTAATTTTAAAAGACAATCACATGATCAGAAAAGTTTAATGCAAATTTCAAGTCACTTGATATAAGGTGACCTTGCCGGCATGTTCTCTGAGTTTCAGCCAATGAGTGCTTGGATAGACTGCAGTCGCTCCGGAGAACCTAGCTGCATAAGTGGTTAAGGCAACTGTACGATTATCCTGTCTGTCAGACCCTGTTTCACGATCAAAGTAACGTGAACTGAGGCAGATTTTTAGATTGATCCCTATAGGCCTCACTCCAACCACTTGCATGTGTGCAATTACAATTTCAACTTCAACTTCTTTGTCTACCTGATTAGAGTTAGTTCATAGGGTTATGTGCTAGAGATTTGGCCCTCTGGACTATCAACAAATTTTACTGGAATGTCATATAGTCACCCAGGCCTGATCACTCCCAGATCTGCTGAATCAAGAAATCACCTAAATAGAACCTGTCTGACAATGTGGATCATGTCACAATCTAAATAAAACTGAGAAACAAAGTCACTTGGAAACAGCGGTGAACATATCCAGGAGCCAACCAAAATGACTCTAATAGCACAGTGACAACTCATTCAGCAGGTCAGATAAGAACCCAGAACAAAATCTGAAGAACTGCAGGCCTAGAAACCCTGGTTTAGCTCAGTGGTCTAGCCCATATGCCATATGACTGATGGAGGCAGACCCGCAGCCTCTCCTCTCTCTCCCTCTGCTAAGATGTCAGTCTATCAAATAAAGCCAGAAAAACAATTTAAAAAAAAGAACTGTAGGGCTCACTTGCCTCGGAATTGTTCATAAAATACTTGATGGACTGACAAGACAAAAGTTGAATTTTTGAATATTTGAGTTGCACCCAACACCACCGTTACTCACCATTTAAACTACTTATACTACCACTACTTTTTTCCAAACTGAAATTCAAGTAGAGATCCATCTTACTTGATAGATACATATTGGCGAGATCTTAAGTAGTGGTTGCATAGAAGGTAGTATCCAAAGCTTTAGGTGACATTTTTGTTTTCCCAGATTTTAACTTTAAAAGTACACTTATGAGGACCAAAACAATGAAATTACAATTGAAAACTTTTTTTTTTAGGACAGAGAACTGCACAAAATTTTAGATGAAGAGCAGTAATAATATAGTGTATTTTCCATTTGATGAGATCTCAATACTTTTGGAGGCCTGATAAAGGTCAGGTCATCATGTTCCACAAGGCAGACACCATGTGTGCCATTTCCTCTCTTTTGCATTAATAGCTGCTGTCAAGATCTACTCTAAAGAGGTGCAGTGTCAATTTTGTGACTTAAAAGGTGTAAACACACATGCTTTTGTTGCTGGCCTTATTTACAGGGGATTTTCATCTCTCTTCCTTCTCTTATGGGAAAAAAATTGTTATATTAATAAAACACGTGATTTATTAGGGATTGTGGCACAACAATTTCAAATTGTACTTAGATTATCACATTAAAAATGTGTCTGTGATGGCTGTCATTAGGAGCGCTTATTTGAACAAGTGGCTGAAAACTGAGCACTGACCTCCTATCACTCTGGCTGATTGGGACTCACACCCAGTTTCACACCTTGGCTCAGGCGATTAGAGGATCATCAGGGGGTCCTTTTGTCCCCCTGTGGGGGGGATACTCCCACTAGGTTTATATCTGGGACTCTCCACCATTTGACCTTAGAACTGAAGAAGCTTCTCGGATGAGAGGTGAAACGTCTTCAAGTAACTTAAAGAAGTCCAGACGCTTTTCTTTGCAAGCTCCTTTGACTACGATGACCTGGATGACTGAGAACCTTCACAGACAGACCTCCTATCACTCTTCCCTGAGTCCCTACCAGTGTTAGGTGTAACATGTTACATTGTGATGATTTACATTGTACACATTTGCATTAAGATTTTTCAGTAATGTCAAAAGTTACTGTACTAAATTCAGTAATTATATTACAACTCCAGTTACATTGTTATTTGTGTTACAAACGTTCTTTAGTTATATTCATGCAGAGCAGACAGAAAGAAAAATGGGCATCAAGTAAACATGTTTGTGCACTGAAGGAGGAAACGTGTGGATCGGTCTACAGCGGCGATATCAACATTACTTTTATTTGTATTACATAAAAATACAAGAGCACAATGATAAAGTGGAAACTGCATCCAGGAGAGGAACAATTGTTATGCTGCTAACAGAATTTTGAGTTTTTGGTTAGCTTTTTAGCAATGCTGTCAGTGCAGGTACTTGCAAAGATCCAGAGAGATTTCATACACTGTAAAAAAAAAAAAAACAAAAAAAAAAAAACACAACAACAACAAAAGAAATTATAATATATATTGTATTTGTATGTGTATTTTACAGTTTTGTACAGTTTTTCAAGAATATCATTAAATTTACATAAATAGACTGATTTTACATTTCAAATGTAAAAATAACATAACATCACTGTAAATGTAATAAAACACAATTTTCTTGTTTTTTTTAAATATATTTGTCTGTACATATGCATATTTAGATTGTTAAAATACATTCACAAATGTATCATAATTTCACAAATATTTTTTTCCATTATTTGAAAGCTTGAACTGTTAAATTCAAATGTAATACTATGGAAAAATATATAAAATGATTCTTATAAACTTGTTTTACATCAAATAATGTTATTTAGGGCGATCGTGGCTCAAGAGTTGGCAGTTCATCTTGTAATCGGAAGGTTGCCGGTTCAAGCCCCGGCTCAGACAGTCTCCGTTGTTATATCCTTGGGCAAGAGACTTCACCTACTGCCTACTGGTGTTGGCGCGACATGGTATCCTTGCTTCTGTCAGTCTGCCCCAGGGCAGCTGTGGCTACAACTGTTATGAAACGGTTGTGTGCAGGCAGGAAAAGGACCCAAAGTGCAGACTCTGGAGACAGACGTGAACACAAAAAGATAACAAAACTGAGACTCCAAAAAATAAACTCAGGCAAGCAGACAAACCACACAGCATCATAAACAGTAGATCATGACACAGACACAGAGAAACACAGGGCTTAAATACACAGAGGGAGCAATCAGGGAATGGGTAACAGGAGGGAAACACAGTTGGGGCAAATCAGGCCTAACGAGACAAGGGGAAGCGAAACCAGATACATTAACATCAGACAAGGACCTTCAAAATAAAACAGGAAACATGACACAGACTGAACTAAAGACACAGACTAACACGCATGCACTGCAACAGAGGGAACAGAGATGTGGGACCAGGGCAGACACAGACACTGACTGTACACGGGGATATAGCAGACAGGGGAGACAGCTACTAAGGATTACACAGAGACAGACCATAAGACATAACTCTAACGAAGAAACCAAAGAATAGAAATGATAGATAATACAATAAACTCAAAACCCTGGGTCAACGACCCAGGCATCCTAACAACAACTGTAGCTTCCCCCCACCAATGTGAGAGTGAATGAATAGTGGAATTGTAAAGCACTTTGAGGGTCTCGAAAAGCGCTATGTAAATCCAATCCATTATTATTATCATTTGAACCAGCTGTTAACTGTATATTTCTGCACATTTAAATATTATTATTCATATTGCTGCATTCATTGACCTTGTTTATAGGTAATTTCATTTTTTAATCACGTTAAAATGTTCCTAATTTAATGTTTAAAAGCACTTGAAAAAGGCAAAATCCCTTGTAAAATTAGGGCAACAAACTGTATTGTCATTACTGAAATAAACCGTATTTTTATGAGAAAGTTATTTTCTGTTATTTTACGGTATTATTTTGGCGCCCCAGCTGCATTCTTTTTCACAGTGTAGCTCAATGTATGCAGACCCCAGCACAGTATCCAGAGCCTGATCTTCAACAGGTAACAAAGGCAGTGATGAGCAGTCAGGCTGTTGTTACTAAAGTAGAATCACTGTGGCAATCACTTTGAAGTTTCTTTAGGCTGGTTTTCATCTTTGCTTTGTGTTGTCAGCTGTGTGTTCACATGTAAAAACTAGAAGAAAGATCTTTTGTGTGTCTCATTAGGGTAGGGATTTGTGTTGGTGTGTTGAACAGTATCAGGTTTATACTGTTAACTGGACATAATGTAACAGTGTGCTTCATTTTAGAGAGTAACGAGAAAGTAATGTAACAAGTAGTGTAATAAATGACCTTTTTTGGTGAGTAACTAACGTACTGAACTACTTTTAAGAAAAGTAAAGAATGATGTGTAATGCATTGCTTTTTTGTGTGTAACTACTCCAGCACTGGTCCTTATTTAGACCCATGCCCCACATATTTGTGATTCTCAGTACTAATAGTAAATTAAGAGAATTGAAAATGTTGAGCTTCAGAGAGAGAGAAGGAGGAGGAGGAAAATCCAGACACAAGAAGCAAACCAGGATTTAAAGGCGATCGAGTTACTTTTTGCAGTGAGAAGAACAGTTTGCAGAATTTCAGGGGTTTTGTCACATTTCTACACAGAGAAACACAATTAAAATCTCTCTATTTGTCTTTCTCAGCACTGCACACAACCGAAGTCACATTTTAAATTCTATTATTTATTTATCTATTAAAAATACTCCATGTTATGTTATATTGTCACAAGAGCTATAGGTGGGACTGTGTCATTGTATTACTGTTGGAATCTTACAATGTGTAACATTCAATAAGTACCTGCAGCCTGCAGTAATAAACAAAAGCGAGGTGTTGGGTCATCTCTTAGATGCTGATTTGAGGTTTATATGATGGTGTAGTTTGTGGTAATGCATCCATCTGGATAAATCCTCTGGATACCTGTGTCTTAATATACAGCATCTCACACACAAGTCCCCAGCAAATTCGAACAGATCAGTTCACCCTTATGTCACAAACATATTGATTCTTCTTCAGCTGCCTTGTTTACCCTACCCTAAAAGCTTGTCTGTGAAACAAATGCATACAACTTGCACTTACACCGCATTGTTTTGTTACATAACTATATTGCTCCCTCACACATCATCATCAGGTCTACTACTTTTTAATTGGCTAATTTGCTCTACTCTTGGTAGAATGCTGGTCATTACTGAAACGAACTGAGTCTGTCTTTGTATATAAATTAGAGCATTGTTAGCAGATCACCTGGAGAACTTTCCACTCCCATTGGTGCAATTGTGGTATCACAATAATTTGACCTGCTTAGAAAATTTGATCCTGAGCGTCTACTGTGTGCTGCCATGTGTTTTGGCTCTACAACATGCCTCGAGGACAGCTTAGCTCCTTTCTGATAGCATAAACACATTGTGTGAGAGTAGACATAGAGAGAAGGGTAAATGGAAAACTTCAGATTGAGACAACCTTGAATGATGTCATGTGTTTATGCTTCTTCTTGTAAAAGGTGATGTTCCACAATAAACATACTTATGACAAAACATTAGAAAACCAGACGTTTTTATGTTTTCTGAAATTTTAGAACTTCTAGATTAGCATTTAATTATGTTTATGTTTTATGAGATTTCAACTTTAAGATATCAAACTGTGTCGAGTCTGAAATATTTCCAGTGACCATTCTACACTTAAAAACATATTTATGCTCAAAATTCTGATTTAATTTGCCTGCATGTCAATTTTCCAGGTAATTTTGTTACATAAGAACAATATAGCAAATACATTTAGTGGAATCTGGCCAAATTATATTGACTGATGATCAGATACTTGAATAAATAAACCTTTGTTTTTATATATGTCAGCTGCATTTCACTTAAAATTCACACTTTCATTTATGTTTATGAGACCAAAGAATCAAAGTTGCATGCTCTACTCATTTGGGTCAAGGCAGGGGAGTGTTAAATGTGAAGTTACATTATTAAAGTGTCTCTGCTCCACAGTTAAGGCTAAACTAGCAGGATTTAGTTAATTAGCACTGTATTTAATTTGCTTTATCTGCTCCACTCACCACTGTCTTGGTTTGTTCTTGTCTTCCTCTTTTTTCTTTATTTTTTCACTCCCAGCAGGATAACTACTCTTCATTTTTGTTTAGTGGATTTCCTCATCATTTGTCTAAACAAAAAAGTACATGCCACCCAACTGAATGGAGCCAGGTGGAGGTCAACTATCAAAGGATGCAGATTGTCACAGCCGTATTTTCAAGTTTGTCAGTCCCCCCCAACTGAGCTGGGACCCCAGTTATGAGCAGGAGAATATGTAGTTTAGCACTTGTAGTATGTTCATTCTT
Organism: Mchenga conophoros; assembly: GCF_057382185.1. Taxonomy (NCBI): domain Eukaryota; kingdom Metazoa; phylum Chordata; class Actinopteri; order Cichliformes; family Cichlidae; genus Mchenga; species Mchenga conophoros. Next base: position 37,673,856 of record NC_140547.1, on the reverse strand, counting down.
CTTTCTTTTTTTTGCAGCTTATGCACCAAAAACTGATCAATAAACTACAGTTACATAGTTTTCACAGGTATTTGCAGGCAGAGAAATATTGGAAAGTCCGGTTGTTCTCAATTGCATCACTGCTTACCCGTTTTGCTGCACAGTTGGGATTCTGTAATGTGTTTTTGGCTGGCTTTTAGCATGCTGTGTCTCACATCTACAATTTATCTTATTCATCTCGTTCTCCTAGGGGTGCAGCAATTCTCAAAAAACAGTTTCATTTCATACTTTGTACTTTTCTTCTTTTTTTTAACAGGTGATAAATAACAAAAACTCCAGAGATTTGTTTTTCATAACCACAGGCTTGATCATGATGAGCTTCATGTACAACAAATAAACTCCATTAGTCCAAGGTATTTCCAGCTGACTCGTTATTGGAAAAATTCTACAAAGATTACAGCTTGCACCAGACCAGTATGTTGTAGCCAGGCATTAACAACTCCCCATGAGCATTGTGATACTGGAAGATGGAACAGCATTGTAGGCATCTTGGTCTCTGTTTCAGAACTGTAACACCCATAGCGTCACCTGAACAATTCATTTGCCAGTTTTGACTCTGTTTGTAGGAATTATGGGAGCTCATTTGCCAATCTATGGCAAGCACAACTCAGTAGTGCCCAAGAAAGTGTTAAAGTTTAAGGTGGTCTTTTCTTGTTTTGTTTTTTATTTTACTGTATTATAGAGTTAAAATTGTTTGAGATTATATATATATATATATATATATATATATATATATATATTTTAAGGGTGCAACGATACTCGCATCGATATTGAACCGTTCGATACAGTGCTTTCGGTTCAGTACGCATATGTATCGAAGAATACAAAATACATTTTTAATTTATTTTATCAACTTTCCTTCTGACGATGCTGACTGTGTTGAGCGCTCAGTGGATCTGCGCTCGACAGTGCAGCCTAGGCGGAATAGTCGAACGCAGATTCACTGAGCGCAGGGCAAGCTAGCAGACAGAAGTTAAGCTCTCCTTGCAACATGGCAAATCGAACCCTCCTCCACCCTCATTCAGATCTGGCGTTTGGAACTATTTTGGTTTTCATGTGACGTATGACCCTGAAGGTAAGCGCGTCATGGACTAAAGTAAAACAGTATGTCGGATGTGCCACGCAATGCTCAATTACATTGGTGGGAGCTAGTGTGTTAGCGCAGTTAGCTCGTTAACGTGTTGGCCGTCCAGCCCCATGCACGGGCGATCCGCGGTAGCTTGTTAACGGAGATTTGCCATGTTGTGGCGTTAACGTCATTTCAACGAGATTTATGCTGACAGCACTAGTGGGAACACAACAAATATGACTGCACATTTACACTGACATCATCCTAGTGCAAAGACAAGTGGAAGCAGACAAAAACAACAAGCAGGCATGCTACAAATTTTACCCGAGTCATTTAGACAGCCGTTAGCACATGATTCTCCTTATGGGGACCTGATATGCTTAATATGCTGCTGAGAATATAGCCCAGAAGAAGCGTATAGTATAGCTTTTATTTTGGAAAGAGCCATTTCTCTGTAATAAACTCTCTTTTCCAAAGATGAGTGATTCCTCAATCAGATACAGGGCTCGCGAGCCTGCCCGGCGTCCCGGGGCTAGAGATTTTTCCAGTCGGGCTACCAAAATCTATCTCTGCCCTGCCCGTCGGGCTATTGTAGGAAGGAAAAATATATGTCAATGCTTTTGCATTCTTTCGGAAATGTAGCTGGGTAATTATGTCATTGGCATCGGTGAGCCACTGTCAATATGTGACATATTGAAATCGCGTTTGAATTTGCGCTTGTTTTTTGCTTTCACTTTGCAATCGCGCGAACTGTGTATAGAGAGCGACAGTACTGATTGGTGAGTGATGATAATTTGCGCACCAATTCCTCTGACATCGTCTTATCAATCGTTAGCTTTCTATGCAAACATGACAAGTGAAATCTCCTGCAGCAAGCTTAAACATGTGAGAGGTTGATCGCGCAGAGAATCGCTGAGCGTTATGTGAGTGCGTGTGTAAAAGCAGCAGGATATATATTGTAGTGGGTCAGGGCTGTTCGGGGTTCTGTTTGTACAGTTATGTTTTGTTTATGTTGCCATAGTGACGGGTGACGCCCTCTCGCTGCGACGGTGTGTCCTTCCGGGGTCAGAGGGCGCCCTGTGTGGTGTTGTTGTTGTTGTTGTTGCTGTGCTGTTGCTGTTGCTGCGCTGAGCAGTTAGCTAACAGCAGTGTTCTTCTGCAGATGTCAATAAACGGCTGTGCTCCCTGGCTAGCTCAAGGGAAGCAAGACCAAACGATACCTCCGTCTCCTCCTTGTCTGAGCTCGCCACATTGGTGTCAGAAGTGGGATGATGGTGGCACCCCATGTTCTGACCCGAGTGACTTTTCCCCCGCCGGTCGTGACCGGCCGGTGCGCCAAAAGAAGGCACCTGGACATTTGCAGGACTTTGTGTGGGGTAATGGGGTCGTCGGGGACGACTGACCCCTTAGGTGGGGGCTATGTAGCGGGTCAGGGCTGTTCGGGGTTCTGTTTGTACAGTTATGTTTTGTTTATGTTGCCATAGTGACGGGTGACGCCCTCTCGCTGCGACGGTGTGTCCTTCCGGGGTCAGAGGGCGCCCTGTGTGGTGTTGTTGTTGTTGCTGTGCTGTTGCTGCGCTGAGCAGTTAGCTAACGGCAGTGTTCTTCTGCAGATGTCAATAAACAGCTGTGCTCCCTGGCTAGCTCACGGGAAGTAAGACCAAACGATACCTCCGTCTCCTCCTTGTCTGAGCTCGCCACAATATTTTAGTTCTGCTGAGCCAAATAAGACAGGTCAGGGTGAAGAAGTGACAGCCAAAGAAAAGCTTACCACAAAACGGAAAAGTTATGACAAATCAGACTATAAGGCAAAAAGAAAGTGCAGCTTTATGGTTTCATGGACAAAAGAATTTCTGTGGCTGCAATATGACAAGCGAAATAACCAGGGCTGCACATAAGTGGTCCGCAGGTGCGCATTCGCTGTCAAAATAAAAAACAGGCACAAGATAAGAAATTGCAACGCGTGTTTGCATACATAAGATTTTCAGGAGGAGGACAGACATTTGTTTAGAACTCTTAAAGATGTCGAAGAAGCAAGCTCCTTTAAGCAATTACTGATATGTTCCTCCACCTCCAAAGAAATGTCAGAAGGAGTCCGAACCACAAAAGAAGCACGTATTCTCGGAAAAGTAGTTGCAGGAGGTGAGCTGGCTTCAAACAAATGATGAACGCACAGAGATGTGGTGCGGAATGTGCCGTGAAAATTTAATAAATGACAAATTAAAAAGGCATGAACATTTTTTTTTGTATCGAAAAAATATCAAACCGTGACACCAAAGTATCGAACCGAACCGAACCGAACCGTGAATTTTGTGTATTGTTGCACCCCTAATATATATATATATATACTTGCAGTATTTCCATCAAAAGAGAAATAAAAATCCACAGTTTAGTGTTCACTCCTTCATGGGAATTCAGCTTTACTGAATTCTGCTTACAGTTTAACAGTAAGAACAGATAATTCCCTTTTTGTGAAGGTAAAAAAATAGAGTTTTCAATATCCATCGCAATGCTCAAGTTATCCCCTGAGCAAGAATTTAGCACATTTCTCTGTTTCTTTTCCAAAACAAAGAAAACCATATTCTGCAGATGTAGATATTGTGCTCTTTGTGTCATACTCTATTCAGCTTTTGATGGGGAGTCCAGGCGACATCTCTGCCACATCCCTCCTTTAGCTCTCAGCCAGAAGAGCTATTATATCATTTTGTTTTGTTGTCTAAGTAGAGATTGCAGCTTTAAACTATCCTGCCAACAGGCTCGCTGCGGTTTTACAAAGTTTCAAGTGTTCTGAAAGAGAAATACCGAGTATCAGGCAGGAAAAATGTGCATTGTGTTGGAACTCTGGCCTGCGGGGCATATAGCTGTGAAACACAACACATTAGCTTGTCAAAGTGTGGAAGGTAATTCGTTTTGTTTTATTGCTGAATTAAAAGCATTGTCTTGAGGTTTTTCTCTGCCCGCCTATGTGCACATGAACACGTATAGATGCATACATCTCAGCACTTATTCATTCTTTTTTTGCCCCAGTGAGTGAACGATTGATAGCATGCTTACTATACATAAAGAGAGAAGGAGAGAAACGAAAATGTATTTTGACCCATTATGCAAGTGTAATGAAACTATATCTCCACAGGCTGTGCAGATAGTTTGCTCTGACTTCTCCCCTAAAAAAAAGAAAATGTAAGCACAGCAAAACTGAGCCTTTGCATACTTACAAGAACTCAGCAATATCTCTCAGTATCCCAGGCAATATTTTCCCTTAAACTACACACACACTCACACATGCACATACATAGCTCTGACTGGGATTCTTCTGGATGCTGATATGAAGAAAGAAAGCAATAATGGCCGGTGTTTGCAGAGTAAAATTCAAAGAATGATTTCTATGCATATGCTGCAAAATCTTTTGGCACAGATATAGGAAGTTTAACTCCTGTGCACCCAAGTTCTACTGCTGAGATGAGAGCCTTGCTGGAGAGTGCTGAGATACGCCAGGACACCCGTTAACTTATGGCACTGCTGATGAGAAACTACAATGTTTATTTGCATTTTCCGAGTTTGCTTATACGTGGGTGCACTTCATGCATCGACAGGAATACGTGTCAGTTCCTCGAGAATTTCCACACTAAGTTGCAGAGCACGTCAACTTTAAATTGGACCTACAAACATGCACACACACATCTCCAGCTTTGCGTCACTATATTCCCTGTGTGTTAGATGCCAGGGCAATCATACCGCTTCAGATGTATGATTTCAGCCCTGTCAGGTGTGCAAGCATGAGTGTGCAAGCAAGAGAAATCGAGCATGCTTAGTTGCTTTAAAGGCTTCGAATGCCAAGTCTTTTAAGTGGCCTCCTGCTGGCATAGATTATGTAACATCCATGTACATCCATATACTCACTGTATCTCATGCTCACTGCTCACTGTATCAGTGCATGACTCAACATTAGCTAACAGTTTAAATATAAATATATAAATATGCACTGCTGTAATTAGAATTATACATTATAGTTCTATTAAATCCTAGATCTTTTGAATTACTCTGTCACCCAATGAACAGTTGGTGTGGGATGAATATTTGTTTATTTAATTACACTGATTTGCATTTCTTTTTTTTATTAAAATGGATCATGATATCAGGTTCACTATTAAGTAAGCAAACCCTGAAACAGCACTAACCACCCCAGACATCAAGGGCTGCTAACCAGCAAAAAAAGTTAAGTCATTATAGAAAGAGGTAAGAGTCTGGAGAGTGAGAAGCATTTCAACATCGGCAGAGGCGCTGAATATTTAAACTTTTAGGCTGAAAAATATTAAGCTGTCTTAAAATCCTAAGATACTGGCACCACTACTGACTTCAAATTTTGGATCTCAGGGTCTAATTAGTGCACCTATGCTGTGTGATGCTTTAGCTTCTACTGAGCATCTTATTTTCCAGAAGATGGAGAATGGATAGGCGGATAAAACAAAGAAAAGCTGTATAAAACTATTTCCAAATACATGATTTAAGCTTCTGTGTAAATATTAAGGTTCTTGTAGCAAACGTTGACTTGGTAAGTTGACTCTCCGTTGGGTTTGATGCCCAAGTTTCAAGTTGAGTGGACATAGATGGCCTTTTTTATTCCTTTTTCAAACCATCCATCTTCTTGGTCAAATGTGTAAACATTGGCTTCGTTGAAAGAGTTCCTAAAGAGTATCCTTTAGGTGTAGATGTACATTCACTTTAGGGCAGAAGGGAAAGGAAAAGAACACACATTTTAAGAAAGCTCTCAAAACATGTGGTTAACCCAATCGGGCCTTCATCCCATCAGTATGTATACAGGAAAGAAGGTCAGACACCAACTTGGGAGAAACAGAATGACAAATGGAACAACATTGTCATCCTTTATGTAGCACGTTTATCACTCAATTTTCTCAAGCATATCCCACTGCACCTTACATCTAGCCACACCCTTAGACAAAAAACTGGTTCATCACGAGGACAAAACACCAGTGTAGAGTGTTTGGACCTCTACACTGGAGAATCAAAACAATTACTCCATACATGGCCCAGAATAAATGAGCCACCTCGACAGGACAAGACTCAGCTGTATGTCTGTTTCTAAATGATGAAGGTCACTCTTTCAGGAATGCCAGGGTTCACATGTTGGACAGAGAAGACAGATGGCTTCTTTCACTCCTCTTTCCAACCATCCATGTCCACTGTGAACGACCATCTTAAACATCATCAGTGTGGATATCAAAACATCAACAATTCAGTTTTCATCCCAGGTGCCTCAACCCCCACTCACATCTTGCATTAGGTGACCTTAATAGGTGACTGATAAGGTTAGGCAAGGTCTCACAGTGGTTTCACCTGAAATCTCTGGTGGCAATGGCACAGGCCTTTTTCCACACATGTGATAATACACATAATTAATAGTGGGTTAACGCCCCTCCTAAAGGGTCAACCCTAGTAGGGTTTAAAAACCTGGGACTCTCAACCATTTGATTTTAGAACTTAAGAAGCATCTTGGACAAAAGGTAAAACGTCTTCAAAAAATGTAAAGATGTCCAGTTGCTTTCTTTCCAAGCCCTTTAGACTCATTAACTTACCAACAAAGTAAAGTTGAAACGAAGACATTTGAAAAAGCATGACGTAAATTTAAAAATGTAGACCATTTGCCCTCATTGTCAAAGTTGGGTTTTACTGTTCAAACCAGTGTATTGCAAAAGGTTTAATGAATTTTTACTTCCAAGATCAACAGTCTCTGTCTCCAGCTTGTGTTGCACTTGTAACCCACATCAGATTTGTGGGTTGTGCTGCTGCATAAGGTTGGAGGTGTAATTTTCCCTCCCCGCCGCTAGGAGGCGAGTATGCCTTGAGATGACTTTCTGTTAGTCAACATTTCCTGTTGTGGAAGCCATTACTCACGAGGCAACCGCTACTCACGAGGCAACCGCCAAATTAGCTGAAAGATCCTGGTAAGAAAAGCTGAAATAAAAGTTAAATTCGCAATTTATCTTCACATACTAGCTGTTAACAGATGGCTATTTATTAGGATCTGAGATCTGTGAAATACGGCCGTGGGAAGCTGCGTCAGCTGGACGAGCTAAAAATAAATTACTTATTTTTGATGATCCCTAACAAACCATCACAAGATTGGTTCAGATCTCTGGATTCATATATTTCCAAATTCCTTTGGAAAGATAAACCCCCGCGTATTAGCTTAAAAACGCTACAAAGAACCAAGGATAGAGGAGGATTAGATCTGCCTAATTTTCACCAATACTTCTTAGCCAACAGGCTTCAGTTCATCTCAGAATGGTTAAAACATACCTTCTTAGTTGAGCCCTGGCTAGATGTTGAACAGGCACTATGCAAGGATCTAGAGATTTCAGACCTACCATTTATTAGCTCAAACATCAAAAGACATGAATGCTTTAAAAGTATCAACATCAGCTTTTCTCTAAAGGCATGGTGGGAGTTTCTAAAAATAACGGAGTCTTCATTAATCCCATGCAAACGTACACTTATCTGGAATAACCCTGACATATTACAAAACAATAATATGATTAATTTCCCAGAATGGAGTTGTAAAGGAATTAAATACTTTTTTTAGAATATCAACAAATTAAATCCATAGTAAAAAAGAAATTTAACCTCAGTCAAGTTGAATTACAAACACCACTAAGTGCGGCACATTTTCTTACTCTTAAATCCCCCAAATTATTATCTAAAATATACAGAACACTTTCTAAATTAGATGAATCAATATCCCTTCCTACTGCAAAGTGGGAAGCAGATTTATCAGTCAACCTAGACCAAAACTTCTGGTCTCAGATTTGCTTAAAAACTTTTAAATTAATTAAAAATCCCAGTCTGCAATTAATACAATACAAAATACTTCATAGAGTGCACTATACAGGTCATCGGATGTTCAAGATGGGCTTTACATCTTCCAACAACTGCTCACACTGTCAAGGCAATACACCAGACAATTACATCCACGCTCTTTGGTTCTGTCCACCAGTGCAAAAGTTTTGGCGCGAGATATGTGAAGACTTATCAAAGTGTCTGAAATGTAACATTCCAACTTCCCCCTTAGTGTGTCTACTGGGCAGCTTAGATAATGTCACTTCAGAAAAGAATATAGCCCATATGATCTTCACTGCCCTATGCATAGCCAAGAAAACAGTCCTCATGAACTGGAAAAATAAAAATAATCTTAATTCTAACCAATATAGAAATTATCTATTAGATTACATTAGTCTTGATGCAGCCTCTGCCACCACATCAGATCAATCTCTCTGGGCTCCTTTGATCAGCTCCATCACCTAGTGGGGGTGGGGGGTCATAGTTTGGTCCCGCCTTCACTGTTGTGATTGGTGAGGGGGTAGGGACAGGCTTAGGGCGTCGGGGCGTTCCCCGGAGGCATCTTCCTTGGGGGGCTCAACCCGGGGTAGCGGTCACGTCCGGTTGGGGGCTCTGTTGGCTCTCAGGTGACTGTTTCCTCGCGGCTGCGTGCAGCGGGGCTAGGGGAGGGTCTGTGCTGACGGACGTGGGTTACTGACCTGGCAACCTGGCTGCCCCTGGGTGGGTCCGGGATGGGCGTGAGGTTCTGGGGGCGCTCCGTCTCTGGGCTGGGGCCCGGGCCGGGCCTCGGGGGCTTGGGTCCTGGTTGGTGTGTTGCCGGGGTTGTGGGCGGGTGGGTGCATGGGGGCCCGGCCCTGGAGCAGGGTGCCGCCGGTGCGTCGAGCCGCCTGGGGGGCTCTTCAACTGGTGGGGGGGATGGTCACATCTTGCAGGAGCTTTCTTCTCTTCAGGAACTCTCTGCAGGAGGGGGAGATACAGGAGAGGTGGAGGAAGATCTCAGCCTGGGCGTTTACCGTCTTATGTAGTCTGGAAGATGTGTGGATGGTGGCGTGGGTGCAGTTTTCTCTGTGGTGGGGTTGGGTGGACTGTCCAGGGCTCTGTGGAGCCGGAGGGCGCTACTGCACTGGGCCCCGGTCTGATGGGCCTGGGCCCCCCTTCCCTGGTGGGTCGCGGAGTATGGGTGGGAGTGCCTACTGGGGTCAGCGGGGGAGCTGGCCCCAGGGAGGGGTTACCTGCCCCTCCCTTCCTTCCCTCCCCATCTCCAGCTGCCTCCCTCTTCCCGCTCCTCCACAACCACCCACACATGCAGGGCCTTGGAGTGGGGGTATGTCACCAGGGTGCAGAGGAGGCTACCCCCCCCCCCCCCCCCGTCCCCTTCTGGCTGCCTCTGCCTCAATTTTATCCCACAACTTAGACATTCACATTATTCACACTCTCATTACACATACATATAGGATCTTGGGGGTGGGCACATTCACGGAGTCCAAATTACCATCAGGGTGTATACCTCACCCCTGACGTCATTGCCCACCTCTCAATTTTAAATACACTTAGTCATTGAGGGCTAGCAGGAGGGACTATGCGCTTACCTGCTGCTCCTTGGCAGGTAGCTCCATGCCCTCCTGGGTTTTAATTGCACCTTAGAACACATATGCATCAACACTACAATGAGCGGGTGGAGGGAGGTTTGGAGTCTTCTCCCACCCCCATTCTCTGCGGCCTGCTGGAGCGGGAGGGCTAGTAGGAGGAGTTGGCCGTCCGACTGCGGTCTGGGGTGTGGGGCCTCCCTGCTGCTGCGGAGTCGGGGTGGTCTGCCTATCCCCACCGCAGGGAAAAGGGTAACACCACCTGGGTCTGGGTGCAATTCCCCCCTCCAGGGGCAAGGGTACCTAGACCCGGTTTGTAGAGTACGCTTGGGGAGTGTGATTGTGTGTACAGCGTCTCTTTATGTCTGTCTCCACGTTGGTTGAGTGTGGAGTGAGTGCATATGAGAGCATGAGGGTGGGAATGGATGTTTGTGTCTGTGTGTGCCTGTATGTCTGTGTCTATATGTCAGGTTGGGTATCAGACGCCACCTCTCTGGGGACACCTCAGGCCCTCCAAGGTTTGGAGGCCTATCTCCACCCACCACCACTTCCCCTGCCGGTGGCGGACTCCCTCAGGTGTCGGTGTGTTGGTGGTTCTTTGTGTCTGAGGGTGGGCGTCCGGGTACACACCGGCTCACTCCTTGGCGGCCGCTTGTCGGGGCCTGGGGCCTGGGGCTCGGTCACTCAGGCACAGCTGGGGGCCGGCGGAGCTCACGGGCGCGTCACTGCAACTCCCCCTGACTTCTGCTCCGCGGCTGCTGGGCGAGCCCTCATCTGGGACTCTCCTCAGCTCTTACTGGAACAGTGGCGCGGCTGCCCCTCTGTTGGTCTTCCATGGTCTCTTGTGTTCTGGGGGCCTCTGGATGTCTGGAGTTTTGATCTCCTCCATACCCGCTTCACACCCTGGAGGACGGGGCTGTGGCCCCCCCACACTCCCTAGCAGATCATTACATGGAGAAACCTTTGGAATGAAAGCATGCTGATCCACACAGGTATGCACACATGGGTATTCACAGACGCGGACTAAAGCTTTCTTGGCTGCTACCTCAAAGCACACTGTGCGCTGTCTATCTTGCGTGCTGCACAATATCGTTTATTATTTAGTAAGTATTGATATCTATGACTAGCTAGTTTATTGTGATGGTGCTTTGTTTTCTCTATTATTATGTTGCTCTTTGTTGTTTGCTGTCTCCTCTGTTTGTTTTTTTTGTTTGTTTGTTTGTTTTTTCCTCCATACAGGTGACCCAGGAGTTCTTTTTTTTTTTTCTCTCTCTCTTCCCCCCCCTTCTCACCGTCTCTTCTCCCCTTTGGTTTTCTTTCTTTCTCTCCCCCTCTTTCTCTCATTCATTCCCCCTGTCCTATTTATTAAAAAAAAAAAAAAAAAAAAAAAAAAATTACAAAGGATGAACTGAAGCTCTGCCATCACGTAATGTCGCATACTGCTGTTTCTGATGTCATTTAGAAAAAAAAAAAAAAGAAAAAAAAGAATGTTAGCACCATAAAGACATGTAGTTGACTGCTGTTAATATATTTTCTGCTTTAAAAAACAAAACCAGTCGGAGTTGTGATATTTATGTTTAAAGTACTGTAAGATCACTGATGTGCAGATGTTTAATTTTAAGTGCTAAAGTATACATTAGAATGTGCCAGCTAACCGCTAGTATTAAGCTACTGCTTAGCGATCTCTGTGTTCTAACATTACTGTGATTCATCTGAGTTTGTTAGCTTTCCAAAACGTTGGAGAAGCAGTAATATTGTCATGTAGTGCTTAAATGCACCCTTTTAGTTTTGTTGACTTAGAAGTTAATTCATTTGATGAAGATGCAAAAAGTTCATAAAATGTGATTATAAAATGTGAGGGATCTCATTACCCTGTTGATGTATTAATGTTTAAAGAAGTTGATATATTTTTCTGAGAAATAATTCAAGTTGAAATATCTTAAAAAGAAGAACAGTTAAAAGCAAGCTGTTAAAAGGATAAATATGGGAGAGTGAATCTTATAAGTTTATTTATTCCCAAAAGGGTAAATATAAGGTATATTTTCTGTTGCACTAAGACCTTGTGTGATGTAACTCAAGTTATTTTATGATGGTTGAGACATTGTATAGCTAAAATAATTTGTTATACTTGAGCAATACTTGACTGAAAGATGAGTGATGGAAGAAGAATAGATAAAATAGTAATGTATGCACTCTGCACTGTGTGCATAGATTGGTTTTTTGACCAGGACTGGATCATTTGAGATCTGAACCCTGTGGGTTCAGTGGCGAGCCAATCCCAAGAGAGTGACTGTCGACGGACCCGAGTGCGGTGTGGCCAGCCGTGGGATCCATCTTCAGCGAACCTCAGGACTATTACTACCTTCCTTGATACAGATAAGACTAACACTTTAAAAATCTACCCAGGTAGTGTTCGAACCAATGGACAGAAACACACACACACACAAGGAACTCTAATTTCTCTTTCTAAAGAGAAGTGGACTGAGCAATGGGAGCGGAAGCGGAAGCGGAGGATGTTGTTTTGATTTTATTTTTGAGCCCTTTAATGTGCGTTTGTGCACTGTAGGAAGCCGGCTTTAGACAGGCAGGGTTTGTAAACTTTACAACTTTCAATACAGTTTCTATTCAAATCACATCTTATCTATCATTGTGTGGTTCCTTCTCTGCTGATCCTTTCAAGGCTCCATAGTCTTACCTAGAACTTTCTGATACTGGTCCAAAGTCGTCGAGACAATAATTTAATGCATATCTCATGTTGTTTAATTGTAATACCTGTTACAAAAGTGGCACCCCAGCCTTGCAGCACCCCCAGTCGTCTCAGAGACTGGCTGTGTTTCGAACCAGGCAATGGGAACAATGTCCTCCTCGTCTGAAGACTGGTCAAGCTCCGTTGTGCTGTTGGGAGTATTCTGACGTGTCCTAGGCTTTCTAGCTCGTTTGGGCTGAGCACGCTCCTCCGTTGGTGCGGCAAGAAATCCGCATGGGAGTAAGAGGTCACGATGCAGCGTGCGCTTGGGACCCTCGCCATTCTCTGGTCTAACTGTATAGACTGGGAGGTCTCCAGCTTTCTTTACTACCACATGGACTGTGGACTCCCACTTATCAGCGAGCTTGTGCTTTCCTCGAATACGCACGTTTCTGACGAGTACTCTGTCGCCAATGCCTAAAGCAGAAGGACTCACTCGCTTATCAAACCGAATCTTATTCCTCTCAGCTACCTTGGCAGCAGTTCTTGTGGCAACTTTGTAGCTCTGCTCAAGGCGAGATTTAAGGTCTTGTACGTATTGGGAATGTGACTTGTGTCGCTGTCCTTTCACTGGTAACCCAAATGCGAGGTCGACAGGCAACCTTGGCTGGCGTCCAAACATTAGTTCATATGGTGTGAACCCAGTCACCTCACTTCTGGTACAGTTGTACGCGTGGACCAATGGCTTTACAAAGTCCTTCCAGTGAGATTTTTCTTGACTTCCCAGAGTGCCAAGCATGTCTAATAGAGTGCGGTTGAAGCGTTCCACCGGCTTGCCCCTCGGGTGGTATGGTGTTGTTCGCGTTTTGCGGATGCCCGCAATCTGACAGAGTTCCTTGATCAACCGCGACTGAAAATCAGGACCTTGGTCACTGTGCAGCTTCTCTGGGAATCCATAATGGATGATGAAATTGTCCCACAGCCACTTTGCAACTGTTCGAGCCTTTTGATTTTGTGTCGGTCCAGCTACAGCATACTTGGTGAAGTGATCAGTGATCACGAGGATGTCCTTTGTGTTGCTTCTGTCTGGTTCAACAGACAAAAAGTCCATGCATACTAATTCGAGTGGTCGCGTCGTTGTTATATTCACCAGAGGTGCAGCTCTCTCGGGTAGAGCTTTCCTGCACACACACCTGGTACACGTCCTTATTTTCTTCTCAATGTCCAAAGCCATTCTTGGCCAGTAGAATCTAGCTCTGACTAGATCCACTGTGCGTTCCTTTCCCGTGTGACCCATGTCGTCGTGCAGATTGGTCAATACCACGTCCTGAAGTTCCTCAAGCAAGACTAACTGATGTTGTGGGTGTCCCTCTTCTAGGCGTGTTCTATAGAGGATGCCATTTTGGAGCTCGAACTTGTTCAATACTCTCAACAAGAGAGGCAGATCTGGAAGCTCGGTTCTTAGACTAGGTGGTGGTTTCACTCCATGCTCAATCTGGGAAATGACATGCTTAATGCACTGATCAGCTCGTTGCTTGTCTCTGAGGTCTTCTTCTGAAAGGTTTGGGATGATGGGTAGTCCTCCAAGCCCGTCCTCATGACCAAAACTGTCAGGCACCGCATCTGCAGAAATGGCCAGGCTTTCAACCAGGGAGATACTACCATCACAGTCCATTGCATTGTCGGCGCAATAGATAAGTTGTCTCTCACAAATGGCTTGAACGACCTCTGGATTAACCACTTCAATGTCTCCTGGGTCAGATAGGTGATGTTGAGTGAAACGACGTATCCTGTCCCACTCTTTCTGAGATGGTAGGTCATCACGCAGATTGCCGTGAGGGCGTCTCGACAATGCGTCAGCATCTCCATTTTGTTTCCCAGGGCGGTACTGGAGCCTAAAAGAGAAGGTGGAGAGTGCAGCCAGCCACCTATAGCTGGTTGCATCAAGCTTGGCAGAAGTAAGTATATAAGTGAGAGGATTGCTGTCAGTGACCACCGTAAACTGATTGCCATACAGATAGTCACTGAACTTCTCTGTCACAGACCACTTTAATGCCAGGAACTCAAGCTTGTGAGCCGGGTAGCGGGATTCACTACGTGATAACCCTCTGCTAGCGTAGGCAACAACACGCAGCTGCCCCTCCTGCTCCTGATACAAGGCCGCTCCGAGGCCGGTGGAGCTTGCATCCGTGTGTAGGATGTAGGGCAACGTGGGATCTGCAAAGGCTAGAACTGGGGATGTTGTCAGTTTGTCTATAATCATTTCAAAGGCCTGCTGGCAAGCGGGTGTCCAACGGTCCAGAAATGGTTCTTTTGGGTGGTAGTACTGCCCACTCTTGTCTTTTGACTTGGGATGCTTCTGAACAGGTGGGTACCCCGATGTCAGGTCATTCAGAGGCTTTACTATGCTTGAATAGCCTTTGATGAACTTCCTATAGTACCCGCAGAATCCCAAGAAGGCTCTCAGCTCTTTTAGGCGGTGAGGAACTGGCCAGGTCCTTAATGCTGCTATCTTCTCTGGGTCTGTTTCCACTCCCCGCTCCGACACCACATGTCCCAGATAACGAACCGAAGACTGGAAGAACTTGCATTTTTCTGGAGACAGCTTCAGCCCGTACTCCTTCAACCGGTTGAGAACCTTGATGAGTCTGGCTTCGTGTTCTTCTAAAGTCTTTGAAAAGACTATCAGGTCATCCAGAAAAACTACAACCTCCTTCAGGTTCATGTCGCCCATGCACTTTTCCATCAGCCTCTGGAAGGTACTTGGGGCGTTCGTCACTCCTTGAGGCATGCGATTAAACTCCCAGAAACCAAGTGGGCAGACAAAGGCAGTCTTGGGCTTATCAGCTTCATCAACCTCAATCTGGTAATAACCAGACTTGAGGTCGAGAACACTGAACCACCTGGAACCAGAGAGTGCTGTGAAAGTGTCGTCCATCCTTGGGAGTGCGTACGCATCCTTCACTGTCTGCAGGTTCAACTTCCTCAGAAACTTTATTGTCATTGTCACGAGAACAACGAAATGAAGAATGGTCCCCGATCCTTCCTGTAATCAATACAGAGGCAAACTTGACCATTTTTCTTCCTGACCACAACAATGGGAGATGAAAATGGAGACTCGCTCTCACGAATCACTCCAGCATCAAGAAGTTCTTGAAGATGTTTTCTGACGGCTTCCACATCGTTTGGGTGGATTGGCCGGGCCCTGTGCTTGAATGGTGTTTGGTCAGACAGCTTGATGTGATGCTTTACTTTATCTGTCCTCCCAAAGTCAATATCATTCATGGCAAAGACTTCAGGCATGCCATTTAGCTTTTCCACAATTCTGTCTCTCCACTCTGGAGAAATGTGAGATTCCCCAAAGTCAAAGACCAGCTTAGGTTGATCAGGGGACTTGGATCCAGGTAGCTTGGTTGGCTCCTGACCCTCCGTCGCACTCTGTTTGTGCGGTAGAATAGCCTGGATTGCATTGAGCTCAGCAATCACGCTCTTGGCCGGAATAGTGATGTTGTGCTCAGACGCATTAGAAATCACAACTGGTAGCCTGCATGGGGATCTGGTCGGTATGTTAAGGAGGCAGGTCTTTACTAGAAGTCCTCCAGGCAGAGATGATGTAGGGTACTCCACAATGGCACACTTCTCCGACTGGAGTCCCTTGACTGCTACAGTTCCCTCTAAAACAACAGTTTCTCCAGCCGGAACAACCTTCTTGTCTTTCCCATGCATCCTCACCACTCCAATGTTACTGTCATGACATTGTTCATGTCGCAGTTGTAATACTTTCAGCACAGTCTTGTAGCCATCTGCTGAAGGGTGGTGGATCACTGGACCTTTCTCTTTGTGCATGTTATATGCCACATCAAGGGTGTTAGTACCAATCAGTACATCAAAAGCCAGATGTTCCACTGTCTGGGACCACTAAGGCCAAGGTTGGGACATCACACTCCTTCCCCAGGAATTGTTCTGGGAAGGTGATGGTGATTTTAATGTAGCCCAAATAAGGCACGGGTAACCCATTGGCACCTTCAACTTCCAATAGATCATACAGTGGCTCTATCTGTGTTTTGAACAGATGTTGATCAAAGAAGGACTTGGTAACCGTAGTCACTTGTGAACCTGTGTCCATCAGACAGTTAAACTGTTTATCTTGGATCATCACTTGGCATGTACTCTTTGTACCTATCAGTTTTGGGGAAACCTTCGAAAGGTGTTTCCTGACATTACACTGGTTCAAAGCAGCACTTAATTTAGGTGTAGCGTCTTTATTAACAGGGCGCTGGTGAGTTGCTACAGCCTCAGTTTGCCCTACAACTGAGGCTACATCTAAAAATTTTCATTGGGAGTTAGATGGTCGGTTGCATCCCAAAGACGCTGCTTTTCTCTTAGCTGACTTCTTTTTTCATCAACGAGAGTGGGGTTTGGTTCGTTAGTGCAAGTTGAGGAAATGTGGCCATCCTGACCACACTTGAAACAATACCAGGCCTTTGACCTTGCATTCTGTTTTGGGTTGGATGACTTCCAGCTTGGTGCTCTAGGGTTAAGTTTAGGTGGTAGTGGTTGGCTGGATGTGTGCTCAGCGCTCCCCTTGGGTTTCGAGGTCTTTTGGGGTTTCTTTGACATCAATGCGGTAAGCTGGCTCTGAAGAGATGCGACCTGCTGTTTGAGTTCCATCAATGTGTTGGACTCGGATGGGATCACTACTTGCTGGCTGCAGGCACATGTGCTTTGCGAGCTAGTAATGGCCCGCTGTCGATTTGAGCCGAGGTGCTTCTTCATGCGTGTGACTTTGGCTGCATGTCTATCCTCTTCAGTACGGATCTGTAACAGGAGCTCTGCAAACGCTGGAGGGTGACTTTTCTTTTCTTCTAGGTTGAGGTCAGAGAGCAAGATGTTGTCCCAACAACCGCGGCAGAATTGCTTGAGAATATATTTGTCTGCTTCTTCAGCAGCAATTCCTCCCCTCTTAACATTAAGGTTTAGAACAGCCTGGAGGCGGCAGAGGTAAGACGAAGCCTTTTCACCAGGATCCTGAAGAGTGTTCATAAACTGGGCGAAAAGTTCTTCGCCATCTTCAACAGTTCCAAAGGCTGCATCCAGCAGTTGAAGGTAAGTTTCAGGGGTAGCTTCAGGACTTAGCCTTTTAACAATATCTGCTGCAGGGGAGAGCAAGCTTTCAACCATTTTCCGAGACTTCTGAAGATTGGACAGAGTGGGATCTTTCCTGAGAAGCTCAGCATGTGATCGCCATGTGTCGTAGTCGGTCTCATTACTGGGTCTTGGGGTTTTTCCTGAAAATGGGTGAAGCTTGATGGGAAAATGTGGATATGTGTTACAGTCACTTTTCCTTACAATGTGTTCAACGATGACCTTTTGAACTTCAGGTGGATGCAGGTCACTCTCCCTGATGGGTAGATTTTGCCTCAGGATGGTGGGTGGCTTTGGTTTGGGGCAATCTTGACCGGAATCTGTTAAGGAGGGACTTCTGAACATCCGGTGCTCTGAGGTTTCAACTGTTTCAAGAGATGTGTCGAACGGTTTGGCTACAGATGCCTCATCAATGCTGTCAGTTCCAATTGCCTCACTGATCTCTGACATCATGTCTCTCAGCACTTCTTCGTAGTCTTTCCCACTTAATTTTGCCAATTTCTTTATCTCACTGAGGTAGGTTTTGGTAACATTGCAGCCAACCTTCGTAGTGTAAATGCTAGCCAAAGCTTGAACGAGATACCTGACACTTGGGTTCTCTTTGAGTTCATGTGTGTAAGGCAAAAGAGAAGATAAGGCTTCAATGGCGGCACCATCTTGATACTCAATAATCAGGTTTTTATAAAACTCTGATTCAGCATCAGTTACTGAAACAAGCCTAAAAGAACCATATTTCTTCAGAAAGTCTATAATCTCCTCATCTTCTGGCGATTCAAGCAACCCACTCACAATCACTGCATTAGGGACTTTGATACCTGAGTTAGCTATGAACTCCATCTTTGGCAATGACAAACAACTTTTAAACAACTTTTTTTTCATACAATTCCCCAAACTTGAGATATGTTTCACTGCTGACACTTAACTAGGCTCCTGGCTGGCTCGCCACTTTTGTAACAGGTATTAAAAATAAAATCAAAACAACATCCTCTTTAAGGAAATTCTCCAAAGAGTTTCAATTAAAGAGCTTCCGCTCCCGTTGCTCAGTCCACTTCTCTTTAGAAAGAGAAATTAGAGTTCCTTGTGTGTGTGTGTGTTTCTGTCCATTGGTTCGAACACTACCTGGGTAGATTTTTAAAGTGTTAGTCTTATCTGTATCAAGGAAGGTAGTAATAGTCCTGAGGTTCGCTGAAGATGGATCCCACGGCTGGCCACACCGCACTCGGGTCCGTCGACAGTCACTCTCTTGGGATTGGCTCGCCACTGAACCCACAGGGTTCAGATCTCAAATGATCCAGTCCTGGTCAAAAAACCAATCTATGCACACAGTGCAGAGTGCATACATTACTATTTTATCTATTCTTCTTCCATCACTCATCTTTCAGTCAAGTATTGCTCAAGTATAACAAATTATTTTAGCTATACAATGTCTCAACCATCATAAAATAACTTGAGTTACATCACACAAGGTCTTAGTGCAACAGAAAATATACCTTATATTTACCCTTTTGGGAATAAATAAACTTATAAGATTCACTCTCCCATATTTATCCTTTTAACAGCTTGCTTTTAACTGTTCTTCTTTTTAAGATATTTCAACTTGAATTATTTCTCAGAAAAATATATCAACTTCTTTAAACATTAATACATCAACAGGGTAATGAGATCCCTCACATTTTATAATCACATTTTATGAACTTTTTGCATCTTCATCAAATGAATTAACTTCTAAGTCAACAAAACTAAAAGGGTGCATTTAAGCACTACATGACAATATTACTACTTCTCCAACGTTTTGGAAAGCTAACAAACTCAGATGAATCACAGTAATGTTAGAACACAGAGATCGGTAAGCAGTAGCTTAATACTAGCGGTTAGCTGGGCACATTCTAATGTATACTTTAGCACTTAAAATTAAACATCTGCACATCAGTGATCTTACAGTACTTTAAACATAAATATCACAACTCCGACTTGTTTTGTTTTTTAAAGCTGAAAATATATTAACAGCAGTCAACTACATGTCTTTATGGTGCTAACATTCATGTAGCATCCCTTACCGGAGCTCGTGGTGAGATAGCTCGTCCAGCTGACGCAGCTTCCCACGGCCGTATTTCACAGATCTCAGATCCTAATAAATAGCCATCTGTTAACAGCTAGTATGTGAAGATAAATTGCGAATTTAACTTTTATTTCAGCTTTTCTTACCAGGATCTTTCAGCTAATTTGGCGGTTGCCTCGTGAGTAGCGGTTGCCTCGTGAGTAATGGCTTCCACAACAGGAAATGTTGACTAACAGAAAGTCATCTCAAGGCATACTCGCCTCCTAGCGGCGGGGAGGGAAAATTACACCTCCAACCTTATGCAGCAGCACAACCCACAAATCTGATGTGGGTTACACACTCTTTACATTTTTTCAACTACTCAGCAGTTGGCAAGTGTTTGGATGCAAGTCCTCCATGCAAACCACAGGCGAATGTGGGAATCTGGTAGCAACCAAAATGACCACAAGAGGTTTTTTAGTCCAGCACTGTATAACTCTTTGTTACCAATATCAGCAAGTAATGGCCAGAAACCTGCTCATGTCTACCAAAGGGTCACTGACCAGTGTGTAGGCCCATATGACTGGGGCTTTAACAATGAATTTCACAATGACATCCATCGATCTCCTTTGACGTGCAACCAGTTGGGGAATATACATTTTTACCCTGGCAACCAGTGCAAGATAGCTCAGTGCAACATTACAGCCATCATACTGGTCAGGGGAAGTCAAGCCTCCTAGTGAATGTGTGCAGGCAAACAATCGACAATCATGCACAATTAAAAATCACCACAACTAACGATGAGCTAGTTTATTTCCTTGGTTTTTAGAACACAACACCACTGTCTGAATCCAGTGGCTACAGTTCACTGCATATGCATGGTGCATTTCCACTTCCTTTCCGTGTGGTGCGGGTGTCCCCCCACTTTGCATTCATATGCAGCCTATGTTTCCCTTCCCCAAACTTTCCCAAAAAGTTCTGACCCACTTTGCGCCTTCTCTTTGCATATTGGTAAACATATTTACGAACATGTAACTTCTGTATAATCAGCTTCCTGAGTCTCCCCCCTCCCACCCCTCCCACCCCCCCATAAGGTCATTCGCTTCGCTGGCTGTCTGATCTCTATCTTTTTACAACAAAGGGGATGAGGGAGACTGATTAGGGCCTTCAGTTGTCTGTGTATTTGTGTGAGTGTGCGTGTGTTTGTGTGGATATAAGCCTCTAAAACTTTGTGCTTATATTTTAGTGTGTGTGTGTGTGTTCTCTCTCTCGTGGACCTCTGGGCCTCGAATGTGTGTGTGTGTGTGTGTGTGTGTGCATCAGCCTTGGACCAGAAACATGAAATTTGCATTCTTTAATTAACATCCAAGCGTTCACTGGTGGTTGTAATTCTGAACTTGGGCTGCAGCTAGTTTTGGAATCACAAAGACAAACAACCCTGGAGGGGATTTTCCGTTTAAAGCTGTGAATAACTGAACTTGATTGGGTGACATTTGAGTGAGAGTTAGAAGCAATTGTGAGGGGGGGGAAGAAAAAAACCAAACAAATAATAATAACAACAAGCCAACATAGACGGAAAGCCTTAAGGATTTTTATTTTTGTTATTTTCTGCAGCGAGATAAAAGGGCTCTCGTACTAAGTGATATATAATAAAGTGTGAGTTTTCTCCCTGGTGATGTGGGCGAGAATGTACAATGGCATGCGGTGTCAGGTTTGGTTAGTGGAAGAGGGATGTTTGGCCATGATATGTTGTTTTCCTTTATAATGATACAGAAGCTTGGGGAAACAGCATTTCAATTTCATTCTGTGTCTCTGTTTAGAAAAGTTTTCAGGAGAGCAACACTTGCATTTTGTAATTAATTTTTGTTCAATTAATATTGTCCTTCAAAGAAGAGAAAGGCTTTAATCATGAGTAAGCCAAATGTCAGATCTCAATGTTTTTTTTAAAGCTTTTGTTAGAAAGACTTTATTTGTGGATATATTAGTAAAAAGAGAAAATAAAAAATTAAGCTCAGAAACTGACTTAACTACATAATGTTCCTGGGTCTTTACTTTTCTGTGTGCTGTGTCTCTAATTGATATTTGACTACCAAAACTTTTGGCCATGTCAAGGTGTACATCCAGCTCTCGGGTTTGGTGTACTGGACATTAATAAAATTATGTATCAGAGAAAATGCATCACGCTTTAAGCAATAAAGACTTTGTTATAGAAATTAGTTTTTCACTCTCTTTTTGCTTCCCATCAGGCACTGGCCACTGCTGTAACTCACAGACTAACCCGTAACCATGGTCATAAGTAGAGGTCAGAAATTATTTTTCTAAACATGAAATAATTTGCATAAATTGATTGTGTGGTTAGATGGCTTTAACTTTGGAAATACTCAACAGGAATTCTACAAAGCTTGCCATAATGCAGTTTTCTTTCTCTTGTATTGTAGGTGCAATGAGAAATGATAATTGATTAGGTTTAGGTAAAAAAACAATGAATCAATGGCCCAATAGTTCCATACTTTTTTCCCCTTGAGCCAGTTTAATTTTAAAATAAAGAAATTATTCTTTTTTTTTTTCATTTTGTTTGATTTTATTGGCTTACATATGCAATGATTTTCTATACTACTTATGCAAAAGCAGTAAGCTGCCATGGTCCTGGGTCGTGCGACCCAGTGTTTTGTGTTTAGTCTATTTTGATGTTTATTGTTTGTTTAGGGTCATTAAGTTATTCCAGCTCATTTGTAATTATATTACCCTTGTATTAAGCCTCCCTTGCCCTTCATGTGTTTATGTCTGTGTGTCTCGTGTTGTCAAATTCATGCTGTCGCTTCTGTCATCTTCCCCTGTACTCCGTCTCCCTGGTTCGTGCGTCTACCTGTCATGAGTCATGTCTGCATGGTTATGTTTAGTTCATGTCATGTCTAATCTCCATGTTTCCTGTTTTACTTTGAAAGTCTGTATTCAATGTCAGTATATTTAGTTTCACCTCTCCTGTCGTTAGGTTCATGTGTGTCAGCTGTGCTCCCATGTGTGGCCACTTCCCCTGATCATCCCTCATGTGTATTTAGTCTCTGTGTTTCATGTAGTCTGTGTCGCGTTGTCTGTGTTCTCACCTCCATGGTTTCACGGTCAGTCTTTGCAGTGATCATCATAGTCTCTGAGTTTTCTTAGTTTGTCACAGTATTAGTTTTCCCAGTTTAGTTATAGTCTAGTCACGCTATCCCTGCTTTGTTTGTACACTTTGTCTTCAGCCATAATAAAGGCTCGCTTTCTGTTAAGTTCACTCCCGTCTACTCACTTGTGTACGCACCTGGGTCATTACACACACCACCGCACGGCCTGTCTCTGCAGACCGTGACATAAGCTGTACAAAATTAATTTTCACAGTTAGAATTTTTTTTGAGATTTCAGGCTTTTTAAATTTGTATTTTAACTCTAGGTTCTTTAGAAATATAGCCTTTTCTGTTGGTCATCGGGTCATTGGTGCTACACCAGAGATATGATGCAGCAACCAAATTATGACACAGAGTAAAAATGACTGGATCCTGGTTGTGACCCTGCCCACAACAATTTAATCCTTTTTCAAAAACCTGCTCTGCCAGGGCTAATGTTTTTATATTAGCCAAATGATATCTCATTTTAGGTAGGAATTGGCAGTTCATTACATGTTAGCCAGCGTTACTCTATCAGCAGTCTAAAATCGCACTGGTCCTTATTTTTCATCTAAATTATATCAGTTACACAAATGTAAACTTCTATTTAGAAATAGTTTAGCTAAAACAATATTGTTTTTAGCTGTTAACTAGCTCACTTGCTTATAGTATGTAACAGCCACAATGGTGTGGTGTCTCTTTAAGGTAATATAAGTCAAGGGGTTATGAGGTCATTAGGGCCACTGCCCTCTCTGTGGTTTATGGGAACAACATGCTTGCACGTGAATACATGGAGAGAGATGGACTTTATATGTTTTACCTCTCCAGAAACCTTTGCAATGTTATGGGTTGTATGAACACTGTCATGTTTGATAAGCAGCAGCTGTTCAACCGGGTCTTTTATGGTTGATGAAAAGAATGTGCTGTGTATTCTACCTACTATCCTGCTAAGGCGTCTACTGCCTCTTCTCAACCACTGAACACAACTCAACGTTACAAGTACCAGAGAATATGGTCACTTCATTTGAGTTGGCAGAATCAGAATTTTTAACTCTCAGTTGTGCATTTGTGCTTGTTTGCAAGTTATGATTAGAAACTTAAAGCACATTTGGGACAAGGCGTAGCAAATTATGCTAGCAGATATCACTCGAGGACAGCTGTACATGAGTTAATTTAATAACAACTTCAGCTTTAGAAGTTGTTTCATTGATGTAGCATGTTTATTTTCACCTTGTGATGAGGCTCATGTTGGTGCTAATGTTAAATCATCCAGTCTTTGTGAGAGCTCCACTCCTTTACTTTTACGTATGCCATTTTTACTTTTGCCATTATGCATTTTGCCTTTCTGTGTTTCCCTCCCTGTTTTATGGGATATTATATTATGCTTGTATTTTGTGGCTCAGAATTCTATTTTAGCGAGCAGCTAAACTCATACACATGGGGGTGGGGAAAGCTCAAGAAATAAATCAAAATCCACGACATCCTATACTCCCTTTAGGTGTAAGTTGAGGGTGACAGAATTGGGAGTGACAAACGAATTTTCACACACCTGGTGCATCAAGAAAATTATGCCACCTATCTGTGAGTCGCCAGTGGCTACAAAACAGCAGTATCTGATACCCTTGGAACAGGTTACAAACACTCACCGAGAGGAGGCATTTTTGCACTTGTCACAAATGTTGACATATCCTTATCTTTGTTCTTGGTGGCAAATACGCAAGTGTCCTAACCTTTGTTACTCATATTGTCACTCACGCTTATTGTCAGGAACTACTACAAAACTGAAGCGATCCAGTGTATATGTTCAACTGTATATTACTGTTGTCATTTGTCTCCTGGGGTAAAGCTTCAGGGCAAAAATCGTGCTCAGTATTATCCAACATGATCACTGCAGATCTAATGTGCTACTGCTTTTACACTGGGTGACAATTTGCTTAAACAAATAACTTCCAGTGCAGCAGTTGTGAATCATTTGCATTAGTTTTGAAACTAAATGGTCACATGGGAGTAACTGCGGCTTCGCCGCAGCAATGAGAATAGCTTAATCTACTTCTGTTATATTGATGAGGACTCAGTCTATGATCCATTCTTTTATAATAAACACTGTTTAAGAATCAAGTTACAAACACATTATTCATTAAACCCACATACCATTTCCATGCACATGATGTAAGTAAATGTCTGGGAACCCAAGGGCTAGTCTGATAACTTAGCCTCTGGGGACATTTTGGCAAATGCAGTCACTCTTTTTGCTCTCTGCTCAAACATGATTTTTCAATAGAACCTGGACTACAAGCGAACGATAAATTGAAACCAGAAAGCTTCCAAAATATGTCCCTTACTAGCAGATTCAGCAGATTCATATGCAGACATCTTTAAAGAGATATGATTCTAAATATGAGCAGAAGAAAATTGTTCAACCAGATATAATGTGGTCAGTTTATTACACTATCAATCCCGATTGTAGTCGCTGGAAGATGACAAATTTTGTTCAAATGGCAGAGGAAGTATAGCTTGGTGTGTATTCACATCCCCCCAAATTACATAATATTATCTTCACCATAAATCTTCTAAACTTAGACCTGTTATCTAGAACTCAGTGTGAAGTCACTCATTAACTGGCTGACCATGAGGCTGCTAAACTCCACCAGGTATCTTTCCATACTTCCCATCACTTCCTTGCATTTTGTGTCATTGTACTTTATAAGAATTTTTAAAAAAAATCAATATGTGGTATCTCAGTCAATTAATATAGGCTATTGCCTTTAGCTAATGTTTTCTTTTCATTAGCTTCCAGTTCAGTTGATAGGATAAAAAACATAACTATATATATATGTGTGTGTGTGTGTGTGTGTGTGTGTGTGTGTGTGTGTGTGTGTGTGTGTGTGTGTTTTAAGCTAAATGATGTTTTCCTACAACATGAAAGCAACAAAATTTGCCAGAGTGCACTGCTGTTTGAGCACAGTGCTTGAAGCCCTGAGGCCTGGAGTCTCAGTGGGTAGTTTTCTGCAGGGATCCTAATTCAGACCCCACTGATGTTGATGTTTTCCTGGTTGATTGACTGATTGGCATCACTGATGTATCCGCTTCCTCAGATTATATGTCATGCGGGAGGTTAAGACATTGCTTGGACTACGCTCACAGAATCACACGTCCACGCAGAGAAGAGAAAGCACTACAGATGATGTCATGGTTGTGAAATATGTAGTATGTTTCAAAGTGTTGACAACATCAGAGGCACATATGTACACATGCACAACACAAATAAGTATATATCTTCAAACGCTTTCAAAATCAAAGCTGTGCACTCTCTCCACGCACACAGTGTAGTCTGTGTTGCTGCAGCTCGACACTCTGCTTTTCTCACATTCTGAAGTAGAGAAGCCAGGAGAAAAAAGAAAAAAATGGCAGTTTAAAAATGTTCAATAAAAGAAGAATAAACTGGGGGGAAAATGTGTGTTTGAGACTGCATGTGTGTATGACGTGGGTAGCAAGTAGCAAGGGGAGATGAAGGAGGGCAGACTCAACATTGACATGGAATGACGCACTTTTAATGACGTAATATGCTCTTGAATAGCCGGTAGAGGTGCAGACAGCTCTGTAGTCCTGTTTCACAACTCTTTATTTTTTCAAGTGCCCGACTTAAATTTGGCTAATTATATTTTTATATTTTTTTTTATTCTCACACTTTGTCAATATGACATTTTTAATTATCTGATCAACTTGGTTTTAAGGGTTATGATACACATATAATTAAGAAATGTAAGGTTACTATATCATACATACATAGACTATAGCAGCATTTCAGTATTGTAAAGTCGTTGTATAGTCAGGTTTGTATGGCCACGTGTGAACATGCAATTAAATCTATATAAATAATCTCTTTTATTCGTTTGTATGCCTAAGCATTATGACATTAAGTGAATACATGTTTTTATTGCAGTTTTTTTTTTAATCGGGGGTTAAGAAGTCTGTTAAGTCTATTAAGAAGTCTTTGTATTAATTAAATAGGATATTTTGCTTAAAATAATCCCTTGATTCTTTACCAGGAGATTAAATGTTTGAATAATGCAACAGAATTCACTTACATAACCCCCAAACTTATTAAATCGGGTGAAATTAGCAATTTATTTTCAGCTGTAGCCAATATGATCTATTGAAAAGAATGGTGACAAAGGACTTTTAAGGAAAGTATACCATATGAGAATTTTATAAACTGTTTGCATCCTGTTCAGAGTTCACTTTAGAAATTAGAATAGAAGAAGAATTTGAAAACTAAAATCTCAGCAGAGGCTTGGAAGCTGTGCTGCGGCTCAGTGAACAGATGGCTCAGCTGAACACTGACGTCCATCCTTACAGAATAAACAAAATAATATCAGAAATGTAAACTAACACTAAAGTGGACATGGGAATTTTATTTATGAATATATTTTGCAAAGAAGTCATGGTAATGCATGAAAATGATTGAGTTTTTATACTTTTTTTGGCACACTGCTTCAGCTGCTTAACCCTTTAGAGCCGATCGGAGCGGACACGCTCCATTTTGCATAACTATTTTTAAATCCCGGTAGCACTGCAACCACGTAAGCTAGCGCAAAAATTTTTTTTGCATATGAAACCGGAGGAGTTGTACTTACATCTTATGCCATCAGCTTGTCCTAGGTCACGGTTTCCTTCCACATAAAGCTTTGCAAAAACTGCATAAAAAGCGCTTGCAGGAACAAAAACATAATATTCCAGAAACACCCTTTGCCGGTCCGATCAGCTGTTCATAATACTTCCTACGTTGGAATAGACGTCAGCGCGAACTTTTGCATTTCCGCCATTACCTGCCCGAAACCGGAAGTGACGTCATTTTCGCGGAAATGTAGTCTTTTTTACCATCAGGGCCTCAGGGCCTATACTGGTCTTTTTAAAAGTTATCTTTGACTTTATGACTTTCTGTGTCGTTTCTGGGATGCTTAGGACTCATATTGCACTGCTGGAAATAGTTTATTTTGATAAATATGCTGCTTTTTTGCAAATTTGCAGTATAATATTTATTTTCGTTTTTCCTGCAGTGTATAAAAATTGGTGTATTTCAAAAATAAAACTATGAAGACATTCAAAATAAATTTCCTGTGGTGGGAAACTATTTTGTGCAACTTTTTTGTATTTACAGTTTTGAGGGATAAGCCTCTTAAATTTCTCTAACTAGAAATATATGTTAAAAAAGCAAAAACGATTTTCAATTTTTTGTAGTTTATTGCACTTTTTTGCAATTTATGTAATTACTATGCACTTAATGAATACATATTATTAAAATCTGGGCTATAATGGTTGTATTGATGTATAGCAACTTGAAATGCTCCCAAAAATGGCTCCACAGCATGTAAAAATATAATATAAGCTCTGGCGGACTTGGTTCTATGGTAGGTCTTAAAAGGTTAATAAAGCAAATGTTTAATCAGCCAACCACATTGGCAGCAACTTGATTTAGGCACATTCAGTAGACATGATCAAGGTGATTTGAGTGACTTTGAACATGACATGGTTGTTGCATTTCAGAATCTGCTGATTTACTAAGATATTGCAACACAACGATCATTTGCCAAACAACTGAGGCTGGATTTCATGCCGGCTCATCAAAATGGGACAATAGAAATTGGAAAAAATATTGTTTGGTCTGAGTTTTGATTTCTGTTGCAACATTTGGATGTTATGGTCAAAATTAGGCATAAACAATATCAAAATTCAATTAGATTCAATTCAGTTTTATTTATACAGCATCAAATCACAACACCAGTTGCTTCAAGGTGCTTTATTATGCAAGGTAAAGACCATGCAATAATAACAGAGAAAACTCCAACAGTCAGATGATCCCCTATTAACAAAAAAACCCTGATTTTTAACAGCAAGAAACCTCGAGTAGAACCAGGCTCAGGGAGGGGCGGCCACCTGAGGGAGGATTCAGGGTCACCTGATCCAGTACTAATTATATGCTTTGTCAGTATGGACCCATCCTGTCTAGTATAAACTGCTCAGACTTCTGCTGCTGCTATAATGGTGTAGGGCAGTGGTCCCCAACCCCTGGGCCACGGACAGGTACCGGTCCGTGAGTCGTTTGGTACCGGTCCCCGAGAGTTGAGCCTCGGGTATGAAATTTATGGTTTTCAGGGTTTTTATCGTTAACTTGGTTAACCCTGGGTCTTTTCCTGTGTTGTAGTTGTGTGTCTTATTTTGAGAGAAATATTTACGTGTTACCATAGCAACCAGAGAGCCCTAAGGGGCAGACAGGAGGATGTTACTCTCAATGTTGTTGGCGGATTTCAGGAGGACGCTACTCATAAAGTTACACAATTACACAGTGAATTCGCGTTTATTATTATATTTACAAATTATCACAGTTTTCGTCTTTGTTGTGTAATTTTATTTTGTTGTATTTATGTGCGACACCTTAAAGGCTGGTCTGTGAAATTATTGTCTGACATTAAACCGGTCTGTGGCGCAAGAAGGTTGGGGACTGCTGGTGTAGTGTATATGCTCTTGCAACACTTTCAACCCCTGAGTAATACCACAGCCTACAGAGTTTTGTTGTCGACCCTTGTCATGCCTTTATGATGGACATGGTGCCCAACTTCTGCCTGCTTCCAGCAGGATAACATGCTATATCATGAAGCTCAGACCATCTCAAACTTGTTTCTTGAACATGACTCAAATGGTCTCCAGAGTCACCAGATCTCAATCTCTAAAGCACACCACTGGGATATGAACATCAGGGATGTGCAGCCTACAAATCTGCAACAATACCATGATGCTATCATGTCAATATGAACCAAAATCTCTCAGAAATGTTTCCAGTACCTTGTTGAATCTGTGCCAATGAGAAATGTGGCACTTAGGAAGGTAAAAGGGAGTCCAAACCCACTCCTGGGCAAAGTGTAACAAACAGTATCCAGTGACTGTATTCAGGTCAAATGACATTTGCCATAAGCAACATTTTTTTTTCTCCTGGCTTTCAATATTTATGATAGCAAAATCACACATTTAATTTCTAGTTGCAATTTTTATTACCATATTAGTTTATTGGAAATGTCTACATGCGTGTCACCATCTGAAACATAATGAATAATTGGGAATGTCTGACATCATCAAAGTTCTATCAGTGATTTCCAGTTGTCACCCGTCAAATCCTTCTCTTCACTTTTCTTTTTTTTTTCCCTCTTCCAGTCACTCTGTGACAGACGTTTGGCAAAAGAAGATGTTTCCTATGTTATCTCTTCCTCACACCAGTAAGGAAACTGACTGGCTATTTGGTGCTATGTATAAATGGTGACAGTGCCATTCACTTCTCTTGAGATTACAGGGAAAAGGGCATGAAGTTGATATCGTCACTGTCATTCACTTGCAGTTATGTAGAGATATTTGATAAAACAAATATCAAAGGAGACAACACATTGATAGTGACAGTTACAGTTTACTGTCGTCAGCTGTATTTATTACATTCTGGTTTGTGATTTAATTAAATTAGTATAAATGGATTCACGCATATATTATTGTATATGAACTGCTATATAAACTATAGCAGTTCAAGACAGGTTTCCTTGTATGAAATAAAGCTTGAGATGCTTGGGATATTTCGTACTTGGAGGACTTCAGCACAGATTTCTAGATGCTATGTGATAAGGAGCACTTAACTGCTGCACTGCTGGATGAAAAATATTATTTTGCTGAATGTACATCAGTATTCATGGCAGGGGAAAAAATGAGTCAGAGAAAAATAGGGGGGGGGGGGGGTTGCAGGGGAGTGAGAGTAGAGGATTTGCTGAAAGTTTTGACAGGAAATCTGGAGATAAAGCGTTTCGATGGGATCGAGCCATTGAGTTTTGGCACTGTGTATGGGCCAGATTAAAAGGAGGGCCTGACTCAGAATGCTATGCTCAGACAAGTGTGTTGTTTAACTGGGCTCACCATTGTAGATCTTTGAAATCCAAGGCACATTTTCAGATCTAATGTCTTTTCACAGCAAATGGTTTTGGTTTAGTTAGTTCACATTAGCAACACATAGGTTCAGATATAATATTCAGTGAGCCTTAGTAAACCTTTTGGAAGACTAGTGTACCCAGCATGAACACAGGCTACAGAGACGCTGAGACAAGGAATGAAGGGAAAATCACTATTGAAGGACTGAAGCACTCTCTCTCTATATAAACATAAAGGTAATCAGGATAACTGGACATATTTAAAACTATGGACAATAAAACTAAATGCAAGAATAGAAGAACAGGAAGTAGCTAACAAAAACAAAGATGAGACACATCTATGCACAAAACTGTATATGAAGGGAAACGCTGGGGAAGGTTAGGAAACACAAGAAATTCTTAAAAAACATGAAAATAACAGAAAAGCTCTAAAGAATCACAAAATCAAAAATTCTAATAATAATCAAAAGCACAAAAACCCTGGGATCATGTCAGGAAAACCCTGGAATACTGGATATTATGGATCTGAAAGATTATTTCCAACTGTGAATGAAAAGGCAGCTTGCTATTCCATTGAGGATGTAGGATAGGTAAAAACTGTACTTGTTGTGACAGACTTGTCTGTCGCCGCCTTTTACACAATTACTGCTCCATTTTCCAGCCGTTGCTAGGATACCCAAATCCAATAGTTTTTTTCGAGGTCATCTCTCGCATGTATCATCCAGAAACAAACGGGACAAGCGCTAGTAAATCAAAAATCTATCCCTAAATCCTCTGTGACATCGTATCCCTGACTATCCGTTAATCCCCGGTTGTCACTGTCGAGGTAGATCAAAGCAAATGCGAGGCAATTGCCATGATGAAGTTTTGCCAGGACCAGGAGAGTGAACAGAGGGTCCGCTGGTGCTCCTTTTTTTTTATAATCAGAAACATGACGTTCTAAAACTAACTTCTCCAGATACTTTAGAATCCATTTGAATATTTTCATTCACAAAAAAATGGGAAACAGTATTAATTTTGACAGCACATTTATGTTTATTTTGAATTATTAAAACATATGTTTAGTCATAGTGTAGGCATCTTAACTCTTTTAGTTTCAGTCGAGTAAATATCATAGGATTATTATAGACAAAGTCTGAAGTTGATTCAGTTGAGTTAAAGAAAAAGTGTAGAAGTTTGTCATGTTTTTACCAGTTGAAGTTGCTACATGTGGTTTAAAAGCGTCCTAATTTCCTTACATCTACTCTTCTCGTCCTCCTGAACATTGAGATTTTGTTGCATTTTCACGCAACCGGATATCATGTAATAGACACGCCGGTCAACTGTGTCCATTTCATGCTTTGCAGCAGTTGCAGGACGTTGCAGTAACAGCAGAGGGAGATATTTAATGCAAGCCAACATTTTTTATTCACTACCGACTTTTTAGCTTCAAACGTGTTATCTCCCACCACTAGCAATGCAACTTCTGCATGCATGCACATTTCACACTTTGGAGAGACAAAGCGTGAATTGCTCACGATGGACCGGCATGTCTATTACATGTTTTGCCATGATTACTGGACTAATATGCATATAGTGCTGCCAGTGCAAGCATAAAACACCAAGCTCAAGCTGAAAGCAGTTGAGCTGAAATGGTAAATAAAAAAAAGTAAAAAAAAAAAAAAAGTAATTGCTTTAAAAAGAAAATGTAATTAACATCGCAAAAATCATTGCTGTGATCGGAAACTGTTATATCCGGTTATGTTGCTGCCATCTTGAGTATGTATATCAAATTCTTTTGATGAGTACAGGTATAATGATGAACAACTGCCTAGTACTTGAAAGTACAAACAAACTCCTCATTAAAATTGTGAACATATGGCTCATGGCTGATTACAAGGAGCAGAGAAAGAAAAGATGTACATATGGTGACATGAGAATTGAGAAAGGACAATTTCTCGTCATCATTTTATTACTTTAGATAGATTTAGTAGGTAGCTGAGGATGAACTTATGAACCACGTAGTGTCACGGTCCAGTGTTTTGAGTTTCTTGTGCCTCTGAGTTTTTTGTATTATGTTAGTTCTGTTTGTTGTCCCAGCTTATTCTTTAGTGTAGTGTCTTAGTTTGGTTTTCTTGTATTCTGTTTAGTTCTCTGAGTATTTAGTAGCCGCCCTCTGTGTCTTAGTGGCTCTGTCTCCCCTAGTCTAGTTTGAATCTGTGCTAATTCCTGTTTAAATTTGAAGGTCTGTGTCTCATGTGAGTGTATCCTACTTTGCTCCCTTGTCTCGTCAGTTCTGATTTCTCCCAGCTGTGCTCTCCTTCTGTGTCTCATTCCCCTCGTTACTTCCCATTGTATTTAAGCCCTGTGTTTCTCTGAGTCAGTGTCGTGTTGTCCCGCATGCTGTGTGGATTGCCCTGTGTGTTTTAGTTTGTTGTTTCCCAGTTTAGTTTAGTTTAGTTTGTATGTTTTTTTCCTGCCAGCAAATAAAGCTGTGATTTTGAGTTGTTCCCCTGAGTCTGAGTCCTGCACTTTGAGTCCTCATCTCCTGCCTGCCACACAGCGTTTCATGACACGTAGAACCTTATACTATACACTTTATAGTTTATATACTCCAAGGGGAATTATGTTCTTTTTACAAGTTTTCACTCTAAATCAAACTTTGAAACAGTTTGGCTTTTACTCTACTCTGATCTTATTAAAGTTATTGACATCTATCAACAATGTAATATATTCATTAAAAAAAACACTAAAAAACATTTTGTTTTCCTCCCATGTATTTGTTGATTTACGTTTTTGCTTTATTATTATTAAACATAATTTTAATAGGATATGACTAATTGATGTTGAAATGATAATGTAAATTATATTACAGACTTTTATTTTATTGTAATCTGCTGTAATTATCTCATATTGAAACTTACAATTTTCTGCAATCTCAACTTTTTAGTGTTTCTACAGAAAATATTTTGTATTTTGTTCATTTTCTGACATGATTTATTTTTTTTAAAATAAGCATTAAACAAACAAGGGATGAAAAATACCCTGACTATGATCACTCCATTGAGTCACTAATTCATGGTTAGCATGATGATTGGACTCAAAATGCAGACAAGAGGTCAGCGGCAAGATTAACAGATTTCCTAACACAAAGAATAAGGGAGGGACTGTGTTTGGTTATGGTAGGAAAGCAAAGGCTCTGATAAAAAATTGATACTGGCGCCTTATGTTCTTGCATACTCTTAAAGCGACAAGAGATACAGTGATCAATGGACTCCTAGAAAATGTCAGTACTCTTTTATGGTAGCCTTGCAAAGAAAATCCTTTCTCTTTAATGTTTTTATTCTTTAATATTTAACTTTGCTTGCATTGCCTTAACACATTGATAGAAAGTACCTTGACAGAAACTATGAGGTAAATTCATTTCTGGTTGAGATTCCTCAGCTAAGGGCAGAAAAAGAAGAATATTATTTTTATATAACTCACGGTCAAGAGTTGAAGTCTCTAATGAACAATGTGGAAAATTGGCCTTAGAGGCAGAAGTACTTTTCTCTGAACAAATTTCACCAATGGCAATGCATTTGCCTTTGTTAGTAGGAGCGTGTTGGATTTGAATGTATTGTCATGTCTTTGATATAATCTGCCTCAAAACCAATTTTCTTCACACTGGCCATCACACAAGTGCAAACAGAGAAGCAGGATTTCCATGGCTACAGCAAATGAAAGAAAGTAATCAGCCTAACAGTCATAAAAAGAGCCGTTTTCCTTTTGGGGCCCTCTGAGGAGAACAAGTACAGCTGTTATTCCTACTGTGCACACATGTGTGTGTATTGACCACGCTAATGTCTGTGGGATCTAGGCGTCTTGGGAAATCTCCTCCAAATTGGACTTTAAGCAGACATGGCCGTGCTTAATGAGGTGTTGATCAGGAGTACACATCTGTAGTCATAGGATGGGACAGCGGAAGGGTTTACCAGCATGACCAATATTGACACGCAGAATTATTCTGCTGAGGTCTGGGGTTCACCGTGGAGATGAGCAGTTCAGGTCCCCTGTGATGTAGGAAATGAGAATAACAACAAGCCCACCCACGATACTTCCCTTGTTAATGTGGTGCTGTGTGGAATTGAAACCCCAAGAGGCTAGGTTTCTTTAAAGGAAGAAAGACTCCTGTACACTTGCGAACACACAAACATGTTTATATGTAACTTTGAGAAAGGTCATACATTACATTTTCTTTTTCTTCCTGTTCTTGTACTAGACGTTAAATGTTGTCCAGAAGGTGGTGGTAATAATGCACCCCAAACTGTCTGGTTTTCAGGAAGAAGAAGAATACTTCTGAAAATTAAAATTAGAATATCTTCTCTTAAAGTAATGCACGCTGTAGAATAATATAACCCCAGTGACTTCCTGTACATTGTAAGATCTGAAAGATCCAAAGACTTGGTGGGAATTAGCTTGTCTACTTTTGTTAAATCAACATTGAGAAAGATGGCTTCAAGTTCATTTTATTGTTTCTCAATCTGACACTGTAGCATTCTAATTGGTTACTTTCATAGAGTCTTTTGAATGCATTAATGTTTATTTTTACAATATGTCTTTAAATCTTCCTTAGATGTATTCTTAATGCTCCTTCAATTGACGGCCCCCACTTTAGGGGATTAAATTGTCATTTGGCACATGGAAAGTAAATACAGTCCAATTATATTTAACTAATGATTTTGTTGATGATGTTCTTCCCCGTTCCTGTGTGTAGGGGTGTCTTAATTCTAAAGTCTTCTATAGACATCAACAAAACTCCAGATTTTGAATGCACTTCATTTAGATTATTTTTTTTTTAATTGCAAAATTTGTGAAAAACTGCTTCCAACAAAAGCAAAAAAGCGTCTCATTCATAGTGCAATTTTTATTATTTTTTTAAAGTCATCAGTCACTGAGGTGTGAGAGACAGTGTGATTACATTTGGTATTTTTGAGCCTTTGATTGTGCTGTGCAACTCTTTCATCTGTTGATTTGCCCTGAGAAAAAAAATATGTTGCTCTTGTTCGGGCAAAGCAAAGCATAAGATGAGAGACTGATGTTGTTCAGCTTTGACCTGGGAATGAACTGGACTTTAGTTGCTGTTAAACCATGAAGAAAACCTCCCGACTATGTGGCATGGCATGTGGACAGAGACACATGGAAAATAAAAATGACACCCCCTTCTTCCTCTCCATTAAGCTCCTTTATGCTCTCCTTTACTCAATCTCTGTCACTCTTTTCTCTCCTCCTCCTTTTCCTCTTGTCCATTAAAGTCATTCTTGCTGTCACTCTTCCTCAGTCTGTCTCTGTTACCAGAAGACAGTTGTTTGCTGCAACTGATGACTGTCTGCTTGCACACAAGGTGAACAAAAATGGAGTGTTCCTGATCTTAAAAGACAGAATTGTTCAATTATTAACGTTTTCTTTCTTCATGATCTTTAATTAATATATCGCTTTCACCCAAAGCTCAAGTTTCTAAAGCAAAATTAATGCAGCGAATTAAACATGAGGAAATGATCATCCACAACGTGATTCCTTTGTATTGAAGTCCGTCCTCTCATTTACACACACACCATCAAATACACACTCATTTCCATATACAAACTATCGCCCAAAAGCACACACATTCACATCTCTCTTGAAGCCAACAATAAATTTGGCTGCAGCTCAACAATCCATTATGCGTGCACTGACCCTGGAGGCTGAAGCGCCCTTTCTTCTTCTTTGGTGGTGCCTTTTCCCCCCCTGCCTGTGCTGAACCATGAAGCAGCAAGACTTCACAAGTGGGGGAAAGAGTAACTTCAAAAGGCTGGAGATGAGTTCCTTAGATCTTCGCTCAGTGTGGTATTGCCACGTGCACACGGCAATTGTCTGTGAGGTGAGGACTTCACAAACTCTTCTGCTTTGAATGCAGATAGGAAATACAATAAGACAGAGTCACAACAGAGGCTGAATTTTTATCACAAAGGCTTTTGGATACCTGTTAAAATTATCTGAACATTTGTAAAGAGTGGGACATTTTTTGTTATCATTTATGATTAAGCCTAGCTGAAGTGAAAAGAAGGGCATTTTAGTAATGCAAGTGACAAATACAATATATCTGAATAGAGCCACTGTTGTTTGTCATCTTATTTTTAACAGTGTCACAAAATAAAAAAACCCCAACACATACAGCAAATGCAAAAAAGAGCAGTAAACACAATACGTAATGCAGAAATGTGGAGAGGTGAATTCAATTGGCCATATTTTGCCATCAAATAAGAATATGTGAATAAGGAAAACAATAACAAGGGGCTGATAAAAATAAAGATAATTTATTGCAGTTGGAGCAAGCAGTAAATTTTTAACTTTTTCTAACTTTTTTATTAGAGGAAATAAAGAGAATTTAATCAGAGATACTCAATTTAAAACATAAGATCAACAAAATGTCACAAAGGTCATTCTTGTCCTCCAGGAGTGGACTTGCATCCTCTCTTTCTCCCCTTGTTGCTTTATTTCTCTCTCCTTTAGAGGTGGGTGTATTGATCCAAATAGCAATAGTATCGATACCAATGTCGGTATCGGTATCAGACCAATACTAGCGCGATAGGATCGATACTTTGTTTCTATCCCTTAAGGTCAGCATACAGCCCACTGAACTGTGTTAATGTGATTTAAAATAAAAATAATGTATGTCAGAATATGCAAACTGATAAATACAAAAAAAAAATCAATCAATGAATTATTCAAAAAATAATTTCATAAATTCATGTTTTAGACAATAGAGCTAGTGAAAGCAAATATTTTAAAAGAATGTTGGGCTTAAATAAATTATTTGGTTATAGTGGTTATTTTGATATACCTTGTGTTTATGGTGGTAAGTAGGTCACATTAAAAGTCATACTCAAGAAACTGATTCCAACCTGATATATTAACTGCTTTTAACAACAAAACAGGCTGAATGGTTTGTGTCATGTTGAAACTTTAGAGCTGCGGCAGAAATTCAGCTCAGGGTACTCAGCCGTACCGCCAACAGACACATCTTTCCATTATTGCAACGATGCTGTTTAAATATTCTTGATGAAGCGTGAAAAGGTTGCTTTGTCTGCTTTCGACTCGGCACTGCTCCCCTCGAGAAATCATTGATTTCAGACCAGCGTTGGTTAATTTATCAGTCAAATTCACCAAACAGAAAACAAGCTAATTTGACTTATGCGGTTTGCTTTTCCACAAACGTCACAATCTCAAAAATGGTTTAAATCACTGAAGCAATAAATTGATGCCTGTATCGTGTTTTTTTTTTTTTTTTTGTTTTTTTTGTTTTTTCTGTGTTGCGTTGGGTCTTGTGCTCATTAGGTGATTAAGTAAAAACAGGTGCAGATGATTGCAACCTCTAAACAGTGTCAGAGTGGTTGGAGGAAAGAGGGGGAAGTTACTACAAGTTACTACTACAAAGTTGATGAGCTGCTGTGCTTATGTCTAATTTTGTTATATGTGTTGTTTTTAAGAGGTACAGCTATATTTGCCAACTGGACATTGCGAAATTAACCTTTCAACTGTGGCTCTGTGCCAGCATTCTTGGTTCTTGTGAAGGCAGGAGGAATATGGGTCAGATAAGGAGGCAAGGTTGGAAGATCTGTAGTGAATGGCTGGAGAGTGGACAGGCCGGTGTCTGGCACAGTGTGGTGAGAGAATGATAAGCTGGTACTGACAGGGGTTCCACTGGAACACAAGGTGAGGTGACTACTGGAATTCAGAAAAGCAAAAATGTGTGTGTGTGTGGGGGGTGGTGTGTAATATTTGTATATATTCACACCAATTGGGCATAACATTATAACCACTGATTATGTGATACGTGAGGTGAATAATACAGATTATCTACTCATCATGTCACCTGTTGGTGGGTGAGAGATATTAGGGAGGAGGTGAACATGCTGTCCATGTTGTCCTGAACATGTTTGCAAGTGAGTTTGGCAAATTCTTATGGTGACGACTGGGTCAGATCATCTTCAAAGCTACAGCTCTTGTGAGGTGTTCCCAGTCTGCAGTGGCTAGAATCTATCAAAAGTGATCCAAGAAAGCAACAGTGGAAAACCAGTGACAGGGTCATGGACAGCCAAGGTTGCTTGATGTAGAAGAGGAGTGAAGGCTGGCCTGTGTGAAGTTCATGTTGATTTTGTTAGAAAGGCGTCAGAATACACAGTCCATCACAGTTTGTTGTATACAGGGCTGCAAATCAGTCGGGGTGTCTTTGCTGACCCTTGTCCAGCACCAAATGTGTCAAGAATGGACACGAGAGCATCAGAACTGGACAGTGGAGCAATGAAAGGTGTCCTGGTCTGACAAATCACATTTTCTTTGATTTAATGAGGATGGCTGTGTGCATGTGCGTTGTTTACCTAGACAACAGCTTGCACCAGGCACCGAGGGAAGAAGGCAAGTTGGCGCAGACAGGGAACTTTGGCAAATAGCACCTACCATTGTTGCAGACCATGTACACCCTTTCATGAAAAGAGCACTGCCTGATGGTTGTGGCCTCTTTTAGCAGGATAATGCGCCCTGCCACAAAGCAAAAATGGTCCCAGAATGGTTTGAGGAGCACTACGATGAATTTCAGGTGTTGATTTGGCCTCTAAATTCCCCAGATTTTAATCCAACACAATATTAGACAGTTGGTCATAATGCTATACCAGTTCAGTGCTTATATATATTTACATAATAGAAGAGGTGGATTGCAACCAGAGGTAGAGTCGAATACTTGAAATCTATTTCCTATTCCTTAACCTTGGTGGAAAACATCATGAAGTCATGGTAGAAGTGATAAGAACTTCGGGGAAGAGAACTGTCGTGTACAAGTAATCCAACCACGCTAGGCTGCTTAACGTGACACCAGATATGGGCATCTTACTTCCCCTCATCATGTTATTATCCACGTAACAATTTATTGTCACAATAATTTAAACTAAGGCCTGCCTGAGCATATATGCCCACAGGGAAGCTTCCCTAAGAACTCCATCCCTTCAAAAACTAACATGATGTAACAGGGATCATAGCATGGCAACAATTGACAACATGACAACACAAGAACACAAAACTGATAATGTCGTAACCGGAGCTGGGTGTTTGCTGTCATCAAACACTCTACAACATATAAAAGAGCTAGAAGGGCAGGCCTTCTGTCTGAAATGATGCTGCTGTGAATTTGGTGAGTAGAGGATGGTAATTTAACGTGCATGTCTACCTATTGTCCCTGATAGGGATGGGTACCGGTATCCGTTGCCATGATAGCACCGGTTCTGACATAAATGGTAGTAACCAGACCGAAAAGCAGCGCACATTTCGGTGCTTTATTTTCCTGAGCTGTGATACACTTTAGATTCTAGCCAATCATTTTACGTTTCCGAGGATAGTAGGCGGGTCCAGGTACGTACGTTCTTTTAGAGCAGAGCTACAGATTAAAAACGCCCAAGGCGAAGCGGTCAAAAGTCTGGCTGTACTTCACAGCAAAAGATGCAAACTCAGCAGCCTGCAGCAAGTGCTTTAAGTGATACTGTGATACTGTCAAAGGAGGTAACACCTCAAATCCAATGAAACAGCTGGCGACGCATAGCGTTTTTTTTAAAAGCCGAGAAATGCGCTGTATTTGATAGCTTGCTGCGAGACCTCAAACCGAGCACATCTACTGCGGGTGGGTTGCCTGTTATCGGACTCTGAGTTAACAATATCCCCCAAAAACCCGAAGAGGAGAGTCCTGGCCCCTAGCCCTGCCAGTGTAGCAGAAATGATGACAGATGATGATGGCAGCAGCAGCCGTTCTTCTCTGCGTGAGTAGCTTAATGATGTTCGTGTGTAATTTACGTTGAGTAGGCTAACCACGTTATTACATTAATGCATGTAAGGTGAACTAGCAAACATCATCATAGCTACATGCGGCTGTCCTCTTGTTTGATGGCAGATACTCCCTTCACCCTGGCCAAAAAGGAAAACTGTGGAAAACAGTTAAACATGAGAGGTTTTTGGACAAAATTTGTGTTTTTTTTTTCCATTGTTTAAGCACTGCTTCCAGCCAAGAGTGATACCATATATGCCCCATAGCTGCAGAAAAGGCTAACATTGTTACTTTTTTACAAAAAAACAGCTGAACATGAGAGGTTTTTGGACAAAGTTTGTTTTCTCCATTCTTTAAGCACCGGTTCGAGCACCGTTTAAGCACCGGCACCGTTTAAAAAGTATCGGTTTGGTACTGGTATTGGATAAAACCTAACCGATACCCATCCTTAGTCCCTGATGCTATTATGCTACATGTTGCACACACAGATAATTGAACTGGCCATCGTGCAGCCCTTTGCTTCAGTCCTGTGTCGGACTGGCAGTCTGTACATGTATAAGTGGACTACATGTACCCTGCCTCTCACCCACAGACAGCTAAGACAGGTTGACATAGGTTTCACCTTTGTGCTGTTTATCTCCTTTTTCTTCCATGTTACTTGGAATAGCACTTTACCCAAGTTCAATCCAGTTTAGCAAAATATTTGAAGGCAGGTAACAACTTGTGGAGCCATGGGTTTGGAGCAAGCATGCAGAGTTTACAACCTTTAACTTAGACTAATGTTGTGTATATAAACCATAAAAGTAATGATCTGTCACACTGTTACGGTCCTGTTTTTAAATAAAGCTGATATGACTGTGATAAACCCAGCCATGCTACTCATTTGAATTCTGAGATGAGTCCAACAGAGTTTAAAGGCTGTTGTAGCTCCATCCCACACAGCCTACATCTTGTGTATCTCTGATCCTGTGGTTAAGTCCAAGGTTACACCCATTAGGGACTACTGAGACAGACAGATATTGCAAAATAGAGGATGCTCATTGCCCTGATGAGGCATTTATTCCCTCACTGTTCCCTGATCATTCCAATCTCGCCTGCATTTTAGTCCCTCCGAGATGTATTTCTAATTTTCCTGCAAACCTAATGGTACAGTGTCAGGCATGATTACTGGGTACCTGCAGCAGTAATGTAAAGTAAAGAATTTTGATGACTTTAGACTAAAAGAAAAGTGTCAGGTTGCTCATATGTTATGTCTCCACAATGTATTGTAAGCAGCCTTTCTGTTGCCATATGTTCTGCCACATTTTGTCGAGAGCTCTGGATCATTTTTAGGGTCACGTTGTTCCAGTCTGTGTGTATTTTTTCCCCCCACCTTCATATTATTTGATCCTTGGCACTGTGTTTTGCTGAAAGTTGCTGATTGTTCCTTGCACAGGGTCATGGAGGGAAATCACACGAGAAACGGAATTACATTATAGCTTATTTGGAGGCCACAAGGTTTCATGGGAGCCATCCATCAAATGTTTGAGGTGTTTTTGGAGCTCATAAAGAGAGGTGATTCTGCAAACACTGCATAGTCTCAGGTAGGTTCCGCTGAGCAAATCAAGTACGGTGCACAAATGCTCACCTCTCCAACAAAATGGACAATGATCAGCAGGTCACTGAAATAGATCAGACTGGAAAACGTTGTCTTCTCCCTGGAGCTCTTGGATAAAGAAAAAAATAATTTAGCACAAATATGTCCTAAATGACCCTGGCTATGTTTTGCATACTTTTTGACCTCTGAACGAGTTTCAGTATTAGTCTCCATACCAAGTAAAGATAAAGGGGTAATCAGCTGAGCCACTGATGCAGTGGTTGAAGTATGTTCCAGGGCATTGATTATACTGATTTGTTGTTGTTGTTGTTGTTAATAATAATAAACTGTTAGGCAGTTTCAAATACAATCAGGAAGCAAGTTCATTTTTCAGGTGCTACAGACAGGTATTCCTTCCATGGAGCTACTCATTCAGCAATTCAGAGTAATGTCATCCCAGAGTCCCCTTCCCCATACAGCATCCTTTTTCCCCCCTTTCTCATTCTTGTCATCCCATCATGAATGCGTACATCGACAGTGTCACAGTACTCAGGCTTCTATCTTTGGCATCATGCTAGCGCCAGGGAACGGGACCAAGTGCACACAGCTGCTTTTTTTTGGGGGGGGGGGTTTCTTAAGTGGCAGGTAATTATCCAGCTGTTTGTCAAACAGTCATGAAAAATGTATGTTTTTTTTTTCATGTTCGTGGACATCCATGAAACAACGCTCAACACAATTGTTTTTTTGTTTTTTTTAAGTAATGCATTTCAATAGGAAGTATGTTACATGTTAGGAGCGTGTGCATTTTTGTAGAGAGAGCAGAGAGGTGTCAACATGGGAACCCGCAAAAAAAAAAAAACACAGCCATGCAGCACTTGTATTGCAAAGTCTGGCAGGAGGGAATAACTTTACTCTTAAGAACTGAGAGATGTGGCAGAAAGAAAGGACAGAAGAAAAGAGAGATATGTAGAATTAGTGTCATCTGCTTAGTAAATTAATTTGGTTAACTGGATGAAAATGCTCACTTAAGTAATGTTATTCATTTTAGATTACTTTAATCAGACAGTGCATCTGTGTTATTTGGATCATTTAGAGAAATATCTGACAATCAGCTAAATTACAAATTTTATGTTATTCAGTGGTTTGAAAATGCCTCATTCAGTAAGGGACTGAATTAGTTTTTAGCCACAATAAGGTTAGGATGATGTCAGTCATTCATTTGATTTCTTTTAAGCTGCCAGTTATGCACTTTTGTGTAATTTGCCATATATACCACCTTAGAGCTATGACTAAGACTTGGTATCCATGTGACATCTTCTGCCATACTGTACAATGCTATGGGACAAATCCACAATACAGTCAACTTCAGCCATAGTGCAGCAGCAGCACAGGTCAGCTGATCAAATAGTCTGTACCCAAAGAAAACAGGTGAGTCATTTTTTTCCAGCTACACCAGATCAAAGGGTTTTCTCACCTGCCTTTGGACATTTCTATCATTATTTCAGTCACTGCTGCACCCCCCTCTGTGGGACTGGTGAACGAAAAGACAAAATATAGTGAAGTTTCAGCGCTAAGGTTGTATACTGCAGATCTGTAAAACTCCTAAAGGGCACCTTTTTCCCCTCCAATTTAAAAGGTCAAAATATGGTGACCACGTTGCCCAGAGCAGATGTCTGCTAACTTTCTGCTACCCAACAATGAAATTAAGTGCAAATTCATTGAACACTGGCTCTTTAATCAAATGTTGCAATTTCATTTGACCCAAAATTAATAGTATACAAAAAACCGTCTCTACCTTGGATTGATGGCGATCAAGGCAGTGGAATCCTCAGCAAGATTTGGTTCTTCAACCAGCGCCTAAAAAGAACCACAGAAACCAAACAGCTCCTCTCTGTGGTTAAGAAATTTGAACATCAAAATGCTCTTGAGATGTAAGGTGATCAGTTGCCGTTAAGCTGATCTTTCCCCAGATGGCATTTTAAAATCTTGAAAAGTCTCAAGCCTAACTTGTGACACGAGCAGGATTCCTGCAGTTTAAGACAACAACTGCGAGCTCCAGCTCTAACAGAGAGTCATTAGACATAACATGTGGCAGATAAGGAAACCAGCAGCGTCTTGCACATGGTGCCTGATTACGATCACACAAATGTCTTAGCATATGTTCCATGATTGGATTTGCATGGTTGACGTACTGCACATTCATTTCCTTTAAAAGTAATGAAGACAGACTTTTAGAGTCACAACATTGGGACAAATAGTGTCTTGTGTACTAAGGTATTAATAATGGTGCGTGTCCTCCATTGCATTTGGCAGCAGAGGCGTGGACTGAGCGGTACACCGCAGCCACCGAGTCGTGAGTGTCCTAATGGTACTGTGTGATACATGACACTAGAGTGGGCAGCATTTCACACTTTAGACTTTTTTATGCCTTTGGATGGTTTTACATCACGTCCGGGTGTGAGGCGCCAGTTGAGCACATTTACAACTATTATCCCCTTCATCTCAATAAAAGTTTCAATTACGCGACAGAGATGGGATTAGATAATGGACCGTGGTGCTGAAGTACTGTATGCTCATATTCGTAGGAGAGAAAGAGACGGCGAGGGCAAAAAAAAAAAAAGAGGAAAAAAGAAAGAGGCGAGAGGTAATTCACGTGCAATGAGGCTGCGATTATGACCGCGAGTTGGATTTTTGTTCATTAGGGAAAATCTCTACAGGCAGTAGCGATATGTGTACGCACACACAAACGTACACATTCTTGAAATGCGAATACCCCATGACACAAGTGTGCTTAAGCTGCATGCATTAATGAAAGTCGTGTAAATGGTGTGGAACAGAACCACTTAAGATTCAAAAGAAATTTCTCATGAATTTGAAGCAATTAAGGAGTGTGTGATAGGTTATCGTGTTTGGTAAATAAGCTCATGCAGATGCATTATTCAGTAAGAAGCACAGAATTTGTGTTTTGGCAGAAAGAGATAAAAATGGGCTTATTTATGATTATAGTTGAGTCAGTCAAAGTCTGTTATTAATTTTGCATCAGAACATGAGAATATGGCAAGGGAACA
This sequence comes from Mchenga conophoros, assembly GCF_057382185.1. Taxonomy (NCBI): domain Eukaryota; kingdom Metazoa; phylum Chordata; class Actinopteri; order Cichliformes; family Cichlidae; genus Mchenga; species Mchenga conophoros. The sequence continues at coordinate 37,628,882 of NC_140547.1, read as the reverse complement.
GAGGTTTCCATTTGTGGTCTTTTGAAAAAGTAAGAAATAAACGGTAAGAGGAAATGCATGCTCACTGCTTATCTGCAGATCAGACTTTAGCTTGACAAATTTGTATTCACAGCTTTGTTGCCTAATGTTGCATAAAAAGGGAATATCTGGAGGAAAAACGAGAATTTGCTGAGAGTAAAACTCAAATAGCTTTGACAAATTGCACTCTTGTAGTGCAACTAAACAGTGCTGAGACGAGGCCCCAGGACAGGACTTAAAATCTTAATGTTAAAAAGTAGATGTTATTGCGAGCTCCTGGAAAGCTTTTAAGTGGTTCTGACACAATAATGCTGTAAATCTCTATAGGCTGCTGGGGAAATCCTACTATACTAGGGTGTTTTTCTACCTTCTATGGTTTGATTTTTGATTGTAAAGCTTTAAACGATCAGAATAACAATTCTTTGGTCATCAAGTTCAAATAATTAAAATTTAAAAAAAGAGTAATGTTGTGAACACAATGGTGCTTAATATATACTTCAAGGATCTAACGGTGATTGCAGGATCTAAGGCCAAAGAGTTGCCCACTACAAACAGAATTTATTAGAAACACTTAAATATGAACATGAATCATTCATGAACCTCAGCAGCAAAAGAGGCAGGGCAGCACAATTGTTTCACCTCTGAGATGATTTCCCATGCAAACTTACACCACATCAAATCAGCAATTACAAAAAAGAAAGAAAAATCATCAAAACACAATCTCCTCTCAGTCAAAGAACTCACACAGTCCATCTTTCAGTCTTACAACCCATCCCGATGTTTAAAAAAATAAAAAGAAGAATGGCTCTGAAACAAAATGCTTGAGACGTTTTGTCATGAATGTGATGAATGGAGTGGATTTTACTGATGCAGTGTGTGTGTGTGTGTGTGTGTGTGTGTGTGTGTGTGTGTGTGTGTGTGTGTGTGTGTGTCCCTCTCTATTTTTTTCTTTATTTTTGTTAATGATTGAGTAGTTGCTGCCCTTGAGGTCTCTGCAGAGTGTGCAAAGTGTTCGTGTCTTCTCTTTCAGACCTTTCCAAAATAAAGTTCTCACTGTACAGAGTGCTCTACTTTCGTACAAAAAAAGCAAAAAACTACAACTCTAGGTTTCGTGGCTCTTGAAGAGAGTCGAACACGGACAAAGGAAGAGCCCATTCAATGCAGAACTGAATCTTTAATTTGAAATTGCAACAGAGGGCACTGGCCCTGGTGGAGGATGTGTCCTTTGACTTTTTTGGTTTCATTATTGGTTCACTGCTTTGGTACCTCGCTATTTTTTTGAGAGTTATCTCTCAGTTTAAACTGTACATGGAAAAAAAAAGTGGCACCACTTCCTTCCACTTTTACAAGACACTTGTTTAGGTATCAGGCATAAAATAAGTCTTGTCATCCTACACTGGCTACATCATGTGCAATTATAGTCTGGGAAGTATGGGGAAGTACTGAGAGGCGATAAAGACATGGTATCAAGTTCCAACATCTTACCCAGCCCAAATGTGACTGCTTTTCTTTAAAATCCATGGATTAATAATGGGTACTTGCCAAGGTAGCTATAAACTAGTTTGTAGTATGTTTAAGGCCATTACACCAAACTTGTCATGTAACGTATCTACACATTGACATCAAGCGATGATGAGCTGGTTCTGATGCTTCAAAACAAGAGAAAGGAGAACCTGAGATGCTGTCTTCATCCAGTTCTCATGAGCTGGGAGAATTTCATGGTTTGATCCAGGAATCAAAGCTGTATCACAGCTGTTTCCGTGCATACTTTTGGATGTCAGTGGGACAGTTTGAGCTCTTGTTGTCAGAGTTGGGACCTGATCTGAGGAGACAGAGGAATAATTTCAGAGAGCAAATTGACCAAGAGCTGCATCTAGCTGTCCATTTGAGGTAAAATACTATTATTTTCCTATTTCTGTGTACAGTACTGGTGCGCGTTTTGAGCTAGATGCCCACGTTTCCCTATGCAGCATTCTAATTGGTCTGTTTATTAGAATCTGAAAAGTCAACTTTGGTCTAAAAAAAATATAAAAAGATGTAAATTCATCTCGTAAAATTACGTGGCCGGTGTGAACAGCTGCGTGTAATATTATATATATTATTATTGAGTTAAAATTCAAAACAGAAACTTACATCAGCAAAACATCTCTGAATATCTTCACCCTATTAGATCTGAGTAAGGAAGTATCTAACCACAGCCCCTAACCCGTATGCTAACACATTAAAAGCTATCCTTTTCCATTTCTTCAAAACCTACAAGTTTAGGGAGCCCTTATCACAGTCCTGGTAGAAGCCTGCTTCTCTCCCTTCCTTGTGCTTGTTTTTGTACCTTTCTCTTTCACTTCACCTCCCTTTCTCAAGCTATGGAGCAGGCATTCTGGGTTGTCCTGCCAGTCAGGTCCAGCTAGAACCTTTTCTACTTATTACTTCACTGGATTTAACTTCATCATCTGAAAAGAAAGGCTCACCTGATAATCCCAAGTTGCTCATGTTCCATAAACATAGCATTCCTCTACTCAACTTTAACCTTATCTGTCCACTCTGAGAGCTGCGGACTTCTGGACAACCTTGTCTACCTCCCCCAGCAAAAGACCAGAACTAGAACCTGCTCACAGACAAAATAACTGTGGCAAAGCAGATCAAAGTCTGGCACTACCTGCCTTATTCTCTCTGGCAGTCCTCTGTTGAATTGCTGTCCGATCCTGGAAAAGAAACCCTTACCTAAGTTGAACTCATGTGCCACCAAGTTCCGATGTATGAATGCTGTTAATAATACAATCTGCAGACTTGCTTTGGTCTCTGGGGTCATGCATTTGAGACATTTTCTCTGGCAATGTGACAACCCTAGTCTTACATTGAGTTGTTAAGATTTGTTTAACAAAAAAGACCCCACACTTTTTTTACGATACTCCAACCAGCCAACAAGGTTTGATTTAGATCATTGGCTCAACTTCTGAGGAATTGTAAAGTCCTTCAAGGTTACAATTTTGAGTGAAAGTTTTCAGAGTTTCAGGTGAAAGAATCAAGGCTTCTCCACGGAGAACTGCGCACACAGCTCTGATAATAGGCAAGAAAGCTGGAAGCACAATTTAATTATACAGTTATATCATATGTTTTGCAAAGTGCTTTACAAAAGCCATCTCAAAGCATAAAAATAACAATTCTCTAATGGATTTCACTGTCCTCCACTTGTGAATATGTCTAAAAGGATGTATGCTGTGACTGCAGGAGCCATGTCAATAGAAAGCAACAATGTACCCAATAATACAGATCAATCTGTGAAAGAATTTCCATTTTGCCTTCACACATGCACTCCAGTGATTAAAGCCAAATCTCTTTATCCCAGCCGCTGTCTTTTCAAACATAATCTCGAATTCATGGAAAAAAAAAAATCAGTCCTAATACTGGCCAAGGTTATTTAGATGGGCATATGAGTGAAGAATGTTTAAGGTGCTAAAGGGAGAGGATAATGCATGTGAAGATAATTTAGCACTAGTGCACTAATGGGAAGTTTAAGTTTTATTACATTCTGCATGGCACGCACATAGAAAATTGTACTTTTTTGTTGTCGTTGTTGTTGTTAAATATGCAGTATAAAGGCATGAAAAAAACATGCTGTTAGTGTTGCGTATAGTAGTTCTATGCAGGCGGTAATTGCATTATATGGCATCAATTGCTTCACCTCTCACTGGTTGATTTATCACATGGTTGGCTCCTAATTTCAAGTAATGCAATGGAAATGCAAAGGACAGCCATCGTAAAATGACAATATGGAGCTCTTCGCTAGCTCCTCACCACTTCTTCTGCTTAAGTCAGGGCTGGACTGGGACAAAAAATCGGCCTAGGCATTTTGACTAGAGACCGGCCCACCAGGTATTATAGGAAAAATCATAAAGCCTTTGAATGCTCGGACAGTCTCAATCGTTGAGTCCTTGGGCAAGACACTTCACCTACCGCCTACTGGTGATGGCCAGAGGGGCCGATGGCGCGATATGGCAGCCTCTCCTCTGTCAGTCTGCCCCAGGGCAGCTGTGGCTACAACTGTAGCTTGCCTTCACCAGTGTATGAATGTGAGAGTGAATGAATAGTGGTATTGTAAAACGCTTTGAGGGGTCCCGAAAATGCAATCTATTATTATTATTATTATTATTATTATTATTATTATTATTGAATGAAAACAAACGCTGTTGTGACAGTGATGCACACTGTCTTGTTGGTATATGTATGATTTCTATACGTTGTACATCAGATAAAAACTTTGGTTGGAAGATTCAGATAATTATTTAATAAAAGCGAGACATTTTAAATGAGAATAAGAAAGAAAAGTATTTCTCTGTGCCCCCCTCTCCCTGTTAATGCCCCACCTGCCCCCCTGGCAAAGCTTTGCTAGACACGTCCCTGCAGAGTTACCAGCTGTCAGCTACACAGAAAGGATCCTGGTGTTATTTGTCTCTCAGAAACCGTTCATAACTTCCCTTCAACTCATTCATGTCACCTAAAAGGTAAACCTGTTTCTCCATCACCTGTTCAGCTCTGATGATTCAGTAAGAACATCTCCTGGTTTCATCTTCATGTTTCCCTCTCACCACATATCCAAACCGACATAATGACCAGCAGCTTTTACAGCTGTGGCTCCAGCAAACATCAGCTGATACTAGAAATTAATTTTAATAAATTCTAACAGCTGATCAAGCTTAAACGTAATGCTGTTGTTTAACGCGACAACCACTGGTTTCCTCTTTCTGGCGCAAAGTGGGCGATAAACAAACAAGAGAGAAAAGCCGATCAGCTGATCATTGATCAGTTTCATGAGTGAATGAGAGAAGAAGAGACAGCTGACAGCGTAAAGACAGAGAAAAACTCCAGTTTTGTGTCTTTTTCCATCCTAGCTGAAGTCCGGGACAAACTGTGTTCCTTTTCACCTCAATATGAAACGCGTAATATTTTCTCTGAATACGGGACAATTCTTTTTTTATAGGGGACGGTTGGCAACTCTACTAACTAACCTTATGAATCAAATAAAGTTCACATCAGTAACATCATAGCACCCACCCAACTCTCTCATACTAGCTAGTACGCAGTACGAGTTATTGTAACTGACTGTGAAAAGTCAGCACAACGAAAATAAACTTCACCTAAACTTGGTTTATATCTGACCCAGATAGACTGCAGCTCATAACTTCTTACCTGAAGTTCAGTTCACCTGACACTCGGACCGGGGTCTCTCCTCCTGCCTCCCCTTTCCCTCATCCACCTGGCCTCTTGTGGCAGCTCCGCCATAGCCACCACCAAACAACTTATTTTTACACATCTGCCAGCATCTGGCCAATCCATCACCTTTCATTGTTTTATACTGTTATAAAAATAAATAAATAAATGAAGAAAAAATCATCGGACCATAAAAACGAAAAATCACCAGTCCAGCTATGGCTTAAGTGATTCTTTTTATAAGACTATATTAAGGGCTGAAATGCTTCAGCCAATGGTCAAACACTTTACAAGGCCTCAGCACCTTCCTAGCATTGGACGTGAGTTACTTCGCAGTGCAGAGAGAAGAAAGTTAGCGGTGCTTCTGCCCAAAGCAACATAGCAATTTCTTCCACTTTTCCTGTGTACAAATGAGTAGAAGAACATAAATGCCTCTAGGGAAAGACTGTCTGAGAATGTGCATTATCCCCGTGTTTAAATGATTACATCTGGTCCATTTTGTCCGCATCAAAACCAACTATTTACCCTGCCTTTGAGTCTGGCCCTTTGTGACAGCTATAAACATGCCCCCCCCCCCCCCCCCGACATGGTTAGACAACTTGTAGTAGGAAATAGTTTGTACTTTGTGGGAAACACCTCAGGGTATCTGCGAGATCAAGTCGAGATGAAAACAAGAGCGTGCTTCTTGAACATCAAGTGTGTGTTTCACAAAAAGCGTGGTAAGTTATAATGAACGCACTAATGAAACAAAACCTTGCTTGCAAGTATAAAGATGAAAGTAGGATTTTCTAAATCGATACAATACAGGCACCAGCATGCACAGGTCGCCGTGGCGATTTTGGCCTGTTTTGCTCCAATGATGTTTATTTTACACACAATTTATTAATAATAATAAAAAACAGTTCTATTTTTTTGCGTGATGTGATATGAAAGCAGTCATTGCTGCATGGAGAGAGAGTTTAGGACGTCTGAGATTACCCAGATACCTAATACTAAATTAGCTCAGTGAACTCACAGATGACCTGGCACCTCCAACCACAAAGCAGCCACGCAATACTAGTGGGAACAAAATCTGTTGTAATTCTTCAATTATTGGCATTAAGGGGCTTTTCAGCATACTGTGGCATGAATTACACAACATGATTAAAACAAAAATGGCTGAAGAGGGGAGAGATTACGTCACTGACTTTTGGACATGCCCTGAGAATAATCAGGCCTTGGATGGACGTCACCCGCAAGAGGTGTTAATATCATCCCATTTTCCATTTTAAATTGTTTGCTATTTTTAAAGTCCTCTTTGTTTTTTGTTCTGATCAATGCATTTATGTTAAAAAGTTTAAAAATTCTGCTTTGGCAGCCCAGGTGTCCTGAGCCTCTCTCTGACAGGGGAGCACTGTTTGGAATTTTCACTCTCATTATCAAGAACCCTTTGTGTGTTCTCACACACACACACCCTCGGGATGAATGAAGTATGATCAATCAATCAACACACATAGCAAGGTTCTACGTGTGTTTCTGTATCAGATTTTTTGCGTTATCTTTCAGTTTTGTTTTTTCTTTTTTTCTTTTTTTTTTGGGGGGGGGATGCATTTTGTTACAGATGGTGGCCTGCTGCATAACTTGGGTTTTGTCCTTTATTTTCATCTTTTGTCCTATTCTTCCCCCTTTTTTTTCTGCCTCTTTCTCTTTTTTCCAGTCTCTTCATCACTTCCACGACTCCCTGCCTCTCACACTGACAGGCAGGGAGGGGTGGTAATAATAAAATAGAAATAAATAAATAGAAAATGGTAAATGGCCTGTATTTGTATAGCACTTTACTAGTCCCTAAGGACCCCAAAGCGCTTTACACAACCAGTCATCCACCCATTCACACACACATTCACACACTGGTGATGGCAAGCTACATTGTAGCCACAGCCACCCTGGGGCGCACTGACAGAGGCGAGGCTGCCGGACACTGGCGCCACCGGGCCCTCTGACCACCACCAGTAGGGAACGGGTGAAGTGTCTTGCCCAAGGACACAACGACCGAGACTATCCAAGCCGGGGCTCGCACCGGCAACCTTCCGATTACAAGGCGAACTCCCAACTCTTGAGCCACGATCGCCCTGTCAAAGAAAAGAAAAGAAAAGAAAAACAAAAGCCTATAGCATATAGAGGTCCTGCTGGCAATGCAAATGTGTTTGACACATTAGTGTTCTCAGAAAATTTTTTCTGCATTCTAATGTTGCCATGAACTGTGTAATATTAGATGAATTACAGTTTTATCATTTCAGGACCATGGACAGTGCTCACATGAGCTCTACATGGTGGGTTGTGACTTTTTTTTCTTTTTTTTTTTAGGTAACTTGTCGTAATACAAGATTGTTCTCTGTGCGTCTGTGTCTTACTACAAAACTTAGAACACACCTTGGTTATTTAAGGTGGACTGAAGTTGTTCGAATGGTATCTGATAAATTCCAACCTGTGAGCATAGATTTTTCTTCTTCTTCACACTGATAGTAGAGGTTTCACATGTTTGCTTTAGACAATATTAATAGAAAACACTCCTTATCATTTCATTGAGTTTGTATTGGCCGGTAGATAAAACCTGGCTTTATTTTTCCATGATGACGATGATACAAATTTAAACAAAATTGATCGAGCATATATCCTTAAACAAATTTGTTGTACTGCTTTCAGTCATGTGTGTAACATCTCTAAAATTAGAAACAACATATCTTAGAATGATGCTGAAAAGCTGGTTCATGCATTTATTATTCATTTGTTATTATCCATTATCATTAGGTGGCTGATATTTAAAGTTTTAAGTTGGACTGGGAAAAAAGGCCATATTTCACTTGTATTGCACTTTCTTCACTGACTCTGTTAAATCCAGGATTGACATTAAAATCCTTCTCTTCACATCCAAATAATAATTGAATCAGGGGTAAGGCAGCAGTGCCACACAACCACATTTATGATGACGACAATCAGCTCTGTAGCTTATAATGCATGTTGTTATGTTAATGTTACTGGCATCCAAATCAATCTTTTCTCATGTCTGCCTGTTTTTATAAATCCTGTAATACTCTGTTTCATTTTAACTTTCCCAAACTCATCTGCTGACAAGTTAAATCAAAGATAACCAATATGCACACCTAGTCTCAGGAGGACAGATAAAAGGCAATACTTTCCATAACTACTGGCAAACACTGAGACCCACGATGGCCTATTAAGCAAGGCACAGGACAGCATGTCTGTGTATACACTAAGGCCACGTGTCTATACTTGACACTCGCCCAGATAGTGTGACTTCTGACTTATGTAAAAGGAAACCTGCCTCACCCCCTCTCCGTCTGTTTCACTTTCTCTTCTCACCCTCTCTCTCACTCTGTCTCTCTCACTCTGTCTCTCTCACTTTCTCACACACACACACACACACACACACACACACACACACACACACACACACACAGTGCCTTCCCCCCTGAGGCGATGTGCAGACAGAAATCCCAGCTTTGCTGTCCATCAGGATGGAGCAGGGCACCGAGATCCTCCATCAGTGAGACAAGGATCTAGCCCTTAATGAGCAGACAGTGGCCCTGCGTTAACACTGATGCTAATGGATTTCTACAGTTTCTACAGGAGCACAGCGGCATCCCTGTGGTCTTAATTCAAACGGGGGATCTGTAACAGGAGCAGGATGAACAACGAAAAGGGGGTGGTGAGGGTAAGAGAGGAAGAAATGTGGTGGTGTGCTTGAACAATAAGATAGCAGATAGCACCTAAAGGATGTGGTGCAATTTCAACATTTGGGGCGATCGTGGCTCAAGAGTTGTGAGTTCGTCTTGTAATCGGAAGGTTGCCGGTTCGAGCCCCAGCTCCGACAGTCTGTCGTTGTGTCCTTGGGTAAGACGCTTCACCCCTTGCGTACTGCTGGTGGCCGGCAGCCTTGCCTCTGTCAGTGCGCCCCAGGGTAGCTGTGGCTACAATGTAGCTTGAAATCACCAGTGTGTGAATGAATGGGTGAATGACTGAATGTAGTGTAAAGCGCTTTGGGCTCCATAGGAACTAAGTAAAGTGCTATACAAATACAAGCCTTTTACCATTTTTGGTTTGGGCAAACTGTTTTCAGATGCAGATATACAGTGGTGTGAAAAAGTGTTTGCCCCATTCCCGATTTCCTATTTTTTTTGTATGTTTGTCACATTTAAATGTTTCAGATCTTCCTGACAAAGTGAAGAAAACCAAAAGATCCTTAAAAGCCAAACAACATGATGCAAGGAAATTCAGGAACAAATGAGAAACAAAGTAAGGACAGGCAATAAAGCCATTTCTAAAGGTGAGGGAGGCTTGTCTTTTTGGAAGGTGTGTCACCTTACATCTGGCATAATAGCAACATAAGCATGTCAGAAAAGGAATCATACCAACGGTAAAATATAGTGGTTGTAGTGTGATGGTCTGGGGGTGTTTTGCTGCCTCAGTACCTGGAAGACTTCCTGTGGTAAATGGAACCATGAATTCTGCTGTCTGCCAAAACATCCTGAAGGAGAAGTCCGGCCATCTGTTCGACCTCAAGCTGTAGCACACTTGGGTTGTGCAGCAGGACAATGATTCAAAGAACACCAGTAAGTCTGCGTCTGAATGGCTTATGAAAAAGAAGATGAATATTTTGGAGCGACCTAGTCAAAGTCCTGACCTTAATCTGATTGAGATGCTGTGGCATGACCTTAAAAAGGCGATTCATGCTCGAAAACTCTCCAGTGTGACTGAATTACAATTCTGGACAGATGAGTGGGCCAAAATTCCTCCACAGCACCGTGCAGGACTTACTGCCAGGTATTGCAAATGCTTGATTGCAGTTGTTCCTGCAAAGAGTGGCCCAACCAGTTTGATTACATTTTTGCCATTATGGTTACAATTTGGCTTCAGTTTTTTTTTTTTTTTTTTTGTAATATTCACACAAGTGCTTTTTGTTTAACAATCACACTTCAATGGATGGAACTGGAAGACGAGAATCAACACCTTATCCAACGATGTTTCCATATGCGAACTAGCGGAGCTGGGGATTGATATATATAACCCAGTGCATCACCAAAGGACAGCTTTAACAAAACAACACCATTTTACGTCCTGAGAATGAAATACACATCACAATTATATGGTTTGGCACTGAATCCAAAAGTTACAAGCTGCCCTCCCATAGCTTGAGCATAAGATCCATATTTTATGAAGGCCCACCCTAACTAAATGGAGCCCTTTCTAGTTTACCATATTAGGACTAATCCCAAACAAGAAGAAGTGGCACAGCATTTGCCCAACTACCCGTCACGTTTGATCATCAGCTGATAACGATTCCGCACCATACCTGCTGCTTCATGTGCCGCATGTACCCAATTAAATTGGGTTTCCCCACCCCTGCTGCTGTGTGACACGCTGCATGCTGGCACTACTTTCCAAGAAAAACAGTTCTTTGACTTCTAAGTGTTATGCTTGATCTTAACTTAATTATGAAGGCAAACATCCTACAATCCTACAGGCTTTTTTTGTTGTCAAAATGTGATAGAGCTTCAGACGGTTAGGCCTCTCACTCTGCTTTAACTAAGCAGTCTTAACCTACAAAGCATTTCTCCTGTAAATAAGAATTTAATCAACTTGCGGTTTTTAAATAAAGGAGTTAACTCAAGCATTTCCATTAGCTGTCTCCCAACCTGATTATTAGTGACTGCTGGTGGTCTTTCTGTGTGTCTGTTAAACCCTAATTTTCATCTTTTTCCTTTCCTTCTTAAGACTGAAGGCGAACAAATCCTCTGAGTAGTTCAGTCAATAATATTGTCACTGCTGGGTCGATCACAGGCGAGAAGACAAGCTTATTACCGTGTTCTCCAGTCTGAGCAGGAAAAAAGTTGAGAGGGAATTCTTTACTGATACTTCTCTGACTGACGCTCAGCCAAGTGCCACCTCTATGCTATATTTACTCCCACAAACACACATTTCATTGAAACACATAGCAGATGAGTACAGAACTAAATGAAATAGATAGAACAGAAGGATTGGGGGGGGGGTTGCTGCTATAGTGCCCATTTGGTCGCTGATAAAATTATTCAGCATGAATTGTTGATGTCTTGGATAATTGCATGTTTCCATGGATACGGTCCCGCTGAATATAGCTTGCTCTCAGAACAGAGATGTTACAGATGGGAGACGGCAGTGCTGAGATTGAAATGGAAGAGAACATGGGCGGCTTTGCACAGCTGGTTCAGTGACAAACACCATGGTGGGGCAACTGTTTTCAGAACAGCTGCATTAGCGACTGTAGGAAAGTGCTAATCTGACATTTTTTCCTGTTTCTACAATGAGCTGTGCATTATGTTAGCTACTGCTGCAAAACATACTGTACTAATGAAACCTTGTGAGAGGGCTAAGTATAGTATAATTATAATAAGAAAAGTATCTTCTCAGTGTATCACAGCTACTATATTAATATCCTATATTAATTTTGATTATGATCAACAGGTTAAATTTGATGAAAAAACAAACCACAAATGTGAAAATATATTTGCCTTTAAATCCTGCCATTTTATTATCATCTGTATAATATAAATATATATGCCCAGTTAACACTGAGTAGAATACAGCTTTCAAACATTACTGTGAATTTAAAGTTATGAGAAAAACACAATATTTAGTTTGATTATTAAAAAATTCCTTACTTCTGTATATTTTGTGAAGTAAAAATAAATAAATCAATGAAGTAAATAAATAAATGCTCCTTATGTCTGAAGATTCAGCAACTCACCAATCATAGCAAAAAAAAAAAAAGCATGCTTACCCATTACCATATCATTATGGGGTAATCATGTCAATCAACACCCACATTGCAAATGTCAGCAAGAATGTGAATGAGAATTGGTGATTATGTAAAGTTTACTTTGCCTCCAAAAGTAATTCTCAGTCTGTGTCCAATGCAGATGCAGATTTTCATTCAAGCTAAAAAAAAATACTTTAAAGCTCAACAATAGAATTAGGAACTTTAACCTCAGCTGGATTAAAGATTAAATCCAAACAGGATAAAAAGGCACTTAGAGTTCTTTTGAGCTAAACCATCTATCCCACACACCATGTGATGTTGTAATGTAAACTGTATTCAGACTTTTGCTTCTGCTTAGACATGTGCACTTTAAATTCTTATTTTTCAGTAGGCGATTAGCATTTTGCATCATGTAACTCAACACAATGGAGCCCACAAGATAACAAAAATGCTGCCATCATTATATTATCCAACTCAACGAAAATGAACTTTTATAGTATCCTTTTTTTCTTTTTTTTTTTTTAGTACAAGTGCATTTCTACATCATTATGTAGAAATGTGAAAAATCACAATTTATATCTAGCAGTCGTAACCAAAATCTTCCTATTTGTTCATTCATGAGTTTAGATAGCACCTGAAGAAGAAATAAATGGGCATCACTTCAGTATTTTAGTTGGATAGATGAGTATCTGAATAGAGAACACATACAGTAGACTCTCTTTTTTTGCCATTCATCGCTTCTTCCTAATGGGTAAGGAAAGTAGTTTTGTAACAACATCAGTAGCATTAGTGTGCTAGATATATCAGTTTTCTTCTAGTGCTCAGCCACAAAACGATGTCCTGGACAAAATCCAGTATGAGTATTTTAGACCAAGACAGCGGAAATACAGTTGAAAGCACAAATAGAATGTGGTTTATTAAATAGAGAAGAATAATGTAGAATGGCAAGAGCAAAAAGATAGGTCTCTGAACACAGCTAGTTAGTTCCAAATGCATCAATGGGCCCTCTTCTTGACTCAGGCAGTAAATTAAGGGGCAGGGCCCATTTTCCTCAGTGGGAGCCTTAACAGGAATTCTCTCATGCGTGGAACTGAGTGGCCTGATGGGTTTTCAGCCTCAAACTGTCAAAGCATGTGTGTGGGAGGGTGGGGACAGTGCAAACTGAACAGGGAGGAGGGAGGAAATGTACATGTGCACTGAAAAACTGACCCTTTTCCTCTATCAGAGGGAAAGTAAGCACTTGTGTGTATGCATGAGTGTGCGATAGATTTTGGATTTTTCCGGGTGAGTTGATGTGCAATTGTTCAGAAGGTAAAGTGACAAAGGTTTCTGCTACAGAGGTATCTGGAGCAGATAATAACCTATTTTATTATTGATTTTGGAGCAACGTGTGTGTGTGTGGTGGGGGAGCACTATTGCCAAGCACCAACTATTAGTTATTTACAGTTGGTCCCATATTACATTTTTGTCTTGTTGTGTGGCACAATGAATATTATATAAGCGTACTAAAGTACACAGCATGTTTGAGTGGTTGTGTAAAGCTCCAAGAAACCAATAATGAGGACCAGAAAAATTCCATAAAATCTGATTGTGTTTCTCTTATGATTTCCATCAACAGCAAATCTACCCAACAGCTGGAAACCATTGAAGGAAACCTGCAAGGACTCATTTGTGTTGAATATCAATTCAGTGCTCAAATGCATTTCAGAAAGTAGGGGCAATTAACAGGCTAATTATCAGGACCGTGGAGAAAATTCTAATCAGGGGAAAGAGCTTAAGTGAAATAGTGCTGTCAACGCTGGCTGAGTCAGGGTGAGCAGAACAGGAAAATGTCTTTGACTGGTGCAACCAGGACTTGACCTTTGTCAAAAACTTGTGAAAGTGACAAAGTTACTTTGCGTATGCAGTGGGTCCTGCGTATATCAGAACATAACTCTGTGAAAAACAGAAAAAGACATGCTGTACAATAGTTAGGCCTAAAAAACTATAGTTGACACCACGACACAACTCCAGTTTACTAAAGACAGAAAGAATGTGTGAATTGTATGTTTCAGGCTTCTGTGTTATAATACAATTTGGATCTCTGCATTGATTAGCATGTAGTTCCCTGGACTCAACATAGCAGCACCCACCATCGTCTCATTAATTGTGTTGATTTCTTTTGATCCTGCGCCAAATTATACTTGGGCAAGGTGAAAAGTTTAGATTGGGGTGGAGACTGCATCTATTAAGGCTTTTAATGATAACACTTGACCATTTCTGGCAGAGCATCAGGACAAAATACAATGAAAATAAAGTGGACCTGAAGGGAAGATGTAAATTACATCCCAGCAGGTTTAACTTGAATCTGAGGCTATAGAATATATATATGTAAATTTGTCTCATGAGGGCGAACAATGAATTATTACATATTTAAAAGTGAGAGTGACACATTTATGTATTTATACAACTTGTCTGCAGAGAAGCTGTATTGGCATAACCAACTAAGGATAAATCTAATGGGCTGTTGTAGTAACCCACTGCATTCAGTTGCAAATTTAGTAAAGCCTGATGGACCTGACTGTTTTGTCCATAATTTTGCCTCATCTCATTTTCATAGCCATTACAGGCCCTGGAGAACTAGTTAAACATGAGCACTGGGTTTTGTGCAGTGTACTCTCTGTTCATTTTGCTTTAAAATGAGTCACCAGTTATCAGATGTCAACATCCATCTCTTCATTATATCGTTATAAACCCTGTGTGAGTACCTCACTGCAGTTGCCTGGGAATGCATTCTCTGTCAAAGCAAATTATGAAAAACATGTCTCAGATATCCTCAACATTGCATATTAGGCATTTTGTTTAGGAAAGTTGTTCAAAATATCTTTTTTTTTTTTTGTTCAAGTGCTTGACAGTCACTTCCAAATGCTAACATAAGGCCAAGCTTTTTGTTTGTTTGTTTGCTTTTTGCTCAATACATGCACTCCATTGAAATTCATTCCACTAAAAACTATAACATGACTGTGCATAATTCTCAAGCCACCCTCTGTTTATATTCTGCCAGACTCTCTTTTCTTTTGCCAGGCTTTCTGAAGGTTTTTTTAAGTTTTTCTTTGGACATCGAGTGATTTTTCACTCATTTTCAGTCCAGTACTTGTACTTGACCATTTGCAGAGAAATGTTTTTTTTTCCCCCTTTGTTCACTTAAAGCTGACCTATGAATCACTGAAGCTTTAAAAAATGCACTTAACTCAGGGGCGATTCAAGGATCAGAGCTTTGGGGGTGCTGAGCACCCAGAGAGCTGCCCATCCAGCCAAGGTAAACTTTACTAAGATGAGACGTCTTCCCTGTCTCTGTCAGTCCCTGCATCCTTAAATGTCTCCGGTTGTCCCGAGTTCCCTCTGACTGTCTCCTTGGTGCATTTAAACCCCTGTTCCTCCCGGTTCTCATTGTCTGTTGTCTTCATCTCCATTGTCAGTCATCATAATTTTACCCTCTCTGTGCAAGTCTGCAAATTTCTTTATTAAATCATAAGATTCTTAAATTTATCAAGTCTCTCTGTGCCTGGGTCCTCGTCACGAAACATGACATCACTGTTTTCCACATTTTAACACAATTTAATCCCCACATTTGTGAAAGAAAAGCAAAACACTTTTTTGAAAAGTCTGTAACAAAACCATCAAATCTGATAAAGGTTATTTAAATGCTGCTATAGAAGAATGGATTGGAATTAAAAAAAAAAATATATATATATATATATCCATCCATCCATAACCTATATCGCCTCACCTTGAGGTTGGCAAATCTGTCTATCACATTTTGGTGGTCAAGTCTCTCAAGCATCTCTTTCTCAACTGACATCACTGCCAGGTGCTGGAGTCTGCTTTGACCCATGGTCCTTCTCAGCCAGGTATGGAGCTGACTCAAGACACTAAAAGACCTCTCACAGCTAAGGCTGGGTTTGTTAGGGCAACTTGAATAACAGTTTTCAGTGTGGGGAAGATCTGATTATCCTGAAGATTGTACAATGTTAACATATCTGGGATGGTACCAGCCTCATTCTTGAGCTTCAAAAAGTCTTTGGCAACCGTGACTTCCTCTGACTGAAGTTCAATATGGTAATGCAGTGCCAGGGCTGACAACCCAGTTTGTTTTGCAGATTCGTTAGTTTGTTTTTTCTTTGCCAGTTTAATGGTTTCTATTTTGCCTGTTAGTATTCCCTGTCTGTTTTCTTACCTGGTTCTTCCTGATCTTGTACTTTCTCCTCATGTTCTCCTCTTTCCTCTCTCCCTCTTCGGACTGACAATCATACACAAATAGATTGTATTCAATTAGATTAAAAAATACCACATGTACATCTAATAAAGGATATAAATATTGAAACACTGATCCAACATTATCCTTTATTGATGGATCATTTGATTTTACACTTTTACCTGAATGTGGCTCATTTTTTTTGAAAAAAACTTCCTTATATCCATTATGAACCTTCATCCATCCATTCGCTTCCGCTTATCCTTTTCAGGGTCGCGGGGGGAGCTGGAGCCTATCCCAGCTGTCATAGGGCGAAAGGCGGGGTACACCCTGGACAGGTCGCCAGTCTGTCGCAGGGCTAACACATAGGGACAGACAACCATTCACACTCACATTCACACCTAGTGGCAATTTGGATTATCCAATTAACCTATCCCCACAAGCTGCATGTCTTTGGACGGTGGGAGGAAGCTGGAGTACCCGGAGAGAACCCACGCAAACACGGGGAGAACATGCAAACTCCACACAGAAAGACCCTGGCCTGATGGTGGGATTGAACTCAGAACCTTCTTGCTGTGAGGCAACAGTGCTAACCACCGTGCCACCGTGCTGCCCCATTGTGAACCTGTCTCTCTATATACACACACACACACACACACACAACAGGAGTTATAAGGTTAATGGGCATCCAGTCAGTTAGCTAGTTAGTACCTTGGGTTTAATATCAGCACATGCACATATGACAAAATACCCAGTTTCTCTTGTTACATTTCAAACAGGACAGTGGTAACAACAGCCAGTGTTGCCAACTCCTCAGTAAGGAAAATCACTATTGGCTGTCCTAAAAGTCGCTAGAAGTCGCTAAATGACGTCATCGCCTAATTTGCATAATTGGTCATGCTAATATAATTGTAACCTACGTTGTTGGAGAGAGAAATAACATCGTGGAAGAGACAGAGTGAGTAAAAAACGTCTTAAACGAATTTAAATTTCTTTTAGCAATTATTATTTTTTAATGTCACAATTCCAACCCTGCTCCTTTATCCGGGCTTGGACCGGCAAAAGTGACCCGAGATTGGCACTCTGGTGGGGTTAATTTGTGTGTGTGTGTTTATAAGTAGTTTTAAACCTTGTGATCCACAAAACAGCATAACAGTAAAAGAAGAACTGACTGCGTTACAGTCAGTGCGGGAGCAGCGGCTTTTCTCATAAGCGATTCATTTGCAGTTCGGAAGCATGGGTGAACATCTCCTGCCCTGATAGCAGCTGGGGGAGGACTATCCTCCGCCCGTGAGCGCTTTGGCACGGGTGAGGTGCCCACGGCAGCACCGCTGCTTGTTGAGAGTGAAAGCGATACGCGCTTTCAAGTCAAAAAGTCGTCATAAATAAGTCTCCAGTAACACCAGAAAAAGTCGCCAGATTTGTCGCTAGTCGCTTTTTAGAAAAAAAGTCGCTAAGGGGCTCTGAAAACTCGCTAAATATAGCGACAAAGTCGCTAAGTTGGCAACACTGACAACAGCAGGCTACGGACAATGTTAAGTTTTAGATCTTAAATAGGCTGTATAAATTTCAATGGGAGCAACAGGACAGTCAAATGTCGCTCATTTTACTACAGGGCAGGATGGATTGTAGGGTAGCAAACATCGTCGGAAAACAAGTTTTCAACACTGCAGGTTACCTGTGTGTAATGTTTTTCAGCTAAAAAGAAACATGGTCTGACTCCTACCTACATACAAGGTCTTAAATAATCAGGCCCCGTCTTATCTTAATGACCTTGTAGTACCATATCACCCTATTAGAGCACTTCGCTCTCGTACTGCAGGCCTACTTGTTTTTCCTAGAGTATTTAAAAGTAGAATGGGAGGGAGCGCCTTCAGGCCCCTTTTCTGTGGAACCAGCTTCCAGTTTGGGTTCGGGAGACAGACACTATCTCTACTTTCAAGATAAGGCTTAAAACTTTCCGTTTTGCTAAAGCATATAGTTAGGGCTGGACCAGGTGACCCTGAATCCTCCCTTAGTTATGCTGCAATAGACGTAAGCTGCCGGGGATTCCCATGATGCATAATTTTTTTTTTTCATAATTGGCCTCCATTTCTTTAGCTGAATCAACAACAAACACCAAAGGCAGGCACAAACGAGGTGATTCTCAAAATTGGTCCTTACACTGAAAACATCAGTCTCAGTGCATTGGTGGTAAAAAGCAATCAAAGGCTACAGGACATATTTAGTAGTGATGGGTCGTTCGCGAACGAAATGGCTCTTAGAGCCGGGTCTTTGACGTGAACGACACGAGCCGTCACGTTTTTTTTTTTCTTTCTCTCAGCCTCTCTCTCGCACTTAGCTGCTTCACTCAGCACCCTTGTGCTTTACGCTGGACAGAGGGGGGAGGGGCGGTAGTTACACTCAGTAGCACAGGAACAGAGCCAGAGGGAGAGAAAGAGAGCCAGGGACAACAACGTCACATTAGAAAGGTATAGTAATCATCCACAACTATTTTCAGTTGCAGATGATAAAGGATTCAGAAAGTTTATTCATGCAGGTCCATATGACAGAGAATGTGCATGTTCTTTTTGTTTTCATATTTTAATTTATATTCAATTGTGTTGTGGTTTGCAGTGTTTTGTGTTGTTTCACTTTAAATTTGTAAAAGGAAAAAGCTGAAAATTTAAATAGTTAAAAGTTGAAATGTGAATAGTTGATTTTTGTATTATATGATTTATTTATCACATTTTATGTGGAGTGAATAAATAAAAGTATATTTACGGTGGTCCCTACAGACAAAGCACATACAAACTTCAAATCACGTATGAACTCTGAAGCACGTACAAACTCCAAAACACGTACAAACTCCAACGCACGTAAAAACTCAAAACAAAAGACAACAGAAGTGCTCCAGGATGCTGGGCGCAAGCCAGCAAGTACCAACAACCAGATTTGGTGTGTGGTAATAACAGGTAAATGAACATTTTTTAAAAATAATTTGAATATATATGAGTGCCTGTGTATAAATACACAAACAATACACACATGCTTTCAATTGTGTAATTTAAGTGATCTAGTAGCTCTGCTTTGGAAGTTCAGTTCATGCTAGAAATGTGTTTTGGAGTTTGTACGTGCTTTGTCTCTAGGGGCCACCGCATATATTTATATATAAGCATATATAAATAAAACCACTTTTTTACATTAGTAATTCCTTTTGTGCATAATTTTATATTATTGTTAATATAAATTAATTATAGCAACAAAACAACCTGAAGAGCCGGCTCTTTTTAGTGAGCCGAACCGAAAGAGCCGGATCTCTAAAAAGAGCCGGAAATCCCATCACTAATATGTAGTGATGAACCCAAATTCAAAAATTCATATCACATGTCATTCACGTCAATAAAAATATAAATTTGTCATTAACATGTACAGATTGAGGTCATGATGAGGTTTGGGGATGTAATTATTAGAGATGGACCGATCCGATATTATGTATCGGTATTGGTCAGATGCTGACCTAAATTACTGGATCGGATATAGAAGCGAAATAAAAAATGTAAGACGATCCATTAAATATCACGAAAGCACCTCAAAAAACTTGCGACATGGCGTAACTCAGCTCATAACCATAGCACGTCGGAGGAGTATGCGTCACGTGATAGAGCTGTTGTGGCGTGCAAGACCTGTCGGTTTGTAAAGCATTCCCATGTTAAGCTTAACAACCGATATCCGGTCTTTAAGTCTGACGTCACTACCCGTGTCTGGGCTCAAACTCCGCTGCAGGTCCATAAATCAAACAATCACTGTGGCATCACTGAGAGTTGAAAAACTATCTAAAGTTTTTCATCTGTAATAAAATGATCAGCGTTCTGCTCTACTAGGTGTAACAATTGAGTTTATCATCCATTTATGACATTTTATGAATTTATGACATTTAACGGAGTTAGAAGTTAGCAGCAAGTTAGCTCGCTAGCTTCCATCTAAATACAATATAGCATGTCCTGCCTGAGGGATTTTGGAAACAAATTAAAACGTACAGCTCTGTTATCACTTCCAAAATAAATGAAGACAGAAAACTAAACAGCAGTGACGTTTGTAGGGTTACTGAAGTTTGGCTAGCTGGTATATAACGATGTACTACGTGACCGCTAGCGACACAGCTATGTGAGCATAACGAAAACACGCTAACTTTTTTCCACTCAATAACAGCTAACGTGAGGATTCTCGGTGGTCAGGAACAAATGTAATCTCATGGCAGGATGCAGTAAACGGACCAAACTTCAGCCAGGAGAACAACTGAGATAATTCATCCACAAGGATGAATAGGGTTAGTCATTCATATATTGCTGCATGGGCTGTAGCTACATTGTAAGGTTTTAAACACCGAGCTTTAAAGTGATTAGTAGTCATAAAAGCCGAGGGAGGCCAACTGTGATCACTGACTGTTTTTTGGAGCTTTTTGAGATTAAATGGTAAATGGCCTGCATTTGTATAGCGCTTTACTTAGTCCCTAAGGACCCCAAAGCGCTTTACACTATATTCAGTCATTCACACACTGGTGATGGCAAGCTACATTGTAGCCACAGCTGCCCTGGGGCGCACTGACAGAGGTGAGACTGGTGCCACCAGGCCCTCTGACCACCACCAGTAGGCAAACATGGGGTTTGTGATGTTTACAGAAGTTTTATTTTGAAAGGTCGAACAGGAAACGGAAAATGAACAAGTTAGCGCTGCAGACTGTGTTATCGCTGCAAGCCTGAGAATTAAAGAATGGAATTGAGAATTACTGAAGGTGTGATCATTAATGTTTGAGGCATGCAAACATTACATTGGCGACGAGAGTAAAGGTTACAACCAAAGCAAGACGAAGAAAGTTGCCCTACCCGGAGCTTAGGAGACAAGAACATGGCTGCACACGCTACTCCACTTCCACCCTTCGACACGGAGACCGACCTCGATTCCGTCGGACCTCGCTGGACGAAATGGCTTCAGAGGTTTGAAAACTACACCACCGCAATGAATATTACTGGAGATGCAAGATTAAGAGCATTATTGCTGCATGTGGCTGGTGAAAAAGTGCATGACGTTTACGACACGTTAGCAACGGATGGCGACAAGTACGCAGATACAAAACAGAAATTGTCAGAGTACTTTGCGCCTAAGAAAAACGTGCAGTATCAGATTTATCTGTTCAGGAAAGCGGTGCAGGAGTCAGGCGAAACGTTGGACAACTATCACACCAGGCTTAGGATTCTAGCCAAAAACTGTGAGTTTGCAGACATGACTGCAGAAATCAAAACACAAATTATCCAAAGCTGTACATCATCACAGCTGTGTAGAAAAGCACTCAGAGAACCTGATTTAACGTTGGATGATCTATTAAATCACGGGCGTGCATGTGAGTTGTCTGAATTGCAAGCTACAGGGATGGAAGCTGACAAGACAGCTGCAGTTAATAAAGTACAGCACAAAACAGGACGTGATACCACGGCTAGAAACAAATGGACACCCTCATGGCAGCCGAATAACCGCTGTCGAAACTGTGGAGGCAGATATCCTCATGAGCAAGGCTGCCCAGCCAAAGACAAAATCTGTAATTCTTGTGGCAAATACAATCATTTTGCAAAGCAATGTCGCTCAAAGAGAAAAGAGACACATTGTGGAAAGAAGTATAAGAAAAATCTGCCACCGCAAACTGTTCATCAAGTAACAGATAGCGCTGCACATGTGGAGACAGGGCACACATTCAGCAGTGATGACGCCTATGTATATGTGGTGAACACAGCTAAACATCCTAAACTCCCACATACTGAAATCAGAGTAATGGGCACCCAGATACCGGTGCTAATCGATTCTGGGGCCACTGCTAACTGCTTAACTGAAGCTACCTACAACAAACTGACACCACGTCCTACTTTGACTTCTACAGACATCAAGATTTACCCAT
This sequence comes from Mchenga conophoros, assembly GCF_057382185.1. Taxonomy (NCBI): domain Eukaryota; kingdom Metazoa; phylum Chordata; class Actinopteri; order Cichliformes; family Cichlidae; genus Mchenga; species Mchenga conophoros. Next base: position 37,606,700 of record NC_140547.1, on the reverse strand, counting down.
ACCACTCATCTACGTCTCTCCCTGTGTGTGGTGCATTCAGGTGCAGTGTGGAAAAACAAGACAAAACAGTTAGGTGTTCCTTCTTTGTCATTAAAGGAGGAGGTTTCAATATTTTGAGTTTTGAAACCTCAAAAGCCTTGGGACTCCTCCATATTGTCACTGCAGTCTCTTCTCAGTCTCAATGTTCTGTTGCAGACAAGCTAGTAGAACAACACCCAAAACTTTTCCAGGGAATTGGAAAACTCAAAGATTTTCAAGTGAAACTGCACATAAACACAGATGTAAAATCAACCTGTCAACCACACAGACGTGTTCCTTTTCATTTACGTCAAAAAGTGGAGGACGAACTTCAGAAATTAGAAGCTGATGACATTATTGAAAAGGTTACAGGACCAACACCGTGGGTTTCACCCATTGTAACACTGCCAAAACCAAAGAATCCGGATGACGTACGGATATGTGTGGACATGAGACAAGCAAACACTGCAATCGAACGAGAACGACACGTCACGCCCACGATTGATGATGTAATCCATGAGCTGAATGGATCTACGGTGTTCTCAAAACTTGATCTCAGGGCAGGATACCACCAACTTGAATTACACCCTGACAGCCTACGACGTTCACTACTCATCTGGGACTTCGGCGCTATAAAAGAGTCTCTTCTGCAGCTGAAGTGTTCCAAAATGCTATTTATCAGACGCTGCAAGGACTGAACGGAGTCAAAAATCTCAGTGATGACATTATAGTCTTTGGCAGGGACCAGGCTGATCATGACAGCAATCTTACAGCTCTCTTTAAGAGACTATCAGAGTCAGGTCTTACTCTGAATCGAGAGAAGTGTGAATTTAATAAAACGAAACTTGAGTTTTTTGGTTTTATCTTCTCTGCAGGTGGCGTTTCAGCAGATCCTAAAAAGGTTGCAGCAGTTCAACACGCTCCCAACCCAAAAACACCTGCTGACATCAAAAGTCTCCTTGGCATGGCCAATTACTGCTCAAGGTTCATCAGAGACTTCTCATCGATCTCTGAGCCACTGCGTAGGCTCACGCACAAGGACACCCCTTGGATATGGGGTCAAGACCAAGAAACTGCGTTGCAGGCACTCAAGGTCAGTCTCACAAGCGACGCGACGATGTCCTACTTCTATCCCAGCAGACAGACTGAACTGATAGTTGATGCTAGTCCAGTAGGACTGGGCGCCATTCTCTGTCAAAAAGATGAAAAGGGGATGAAACACATTATTGCATATGCAAGCAGAGCACTGAGTGATGTGGAAACGAGATACTCGCAGACAGAGAAAGAAGCACTCGCCATTGTGTGGAGTTGCGAACATTTCCATTTGTATGTTTATGGACATCCATTCACACTGATGACCGATCACAAGGCACTCGAAATCATCTGGAATAACCCAAGATCAAAACCACCTGCCAGAATAGAAAGATGGGGACTGAGACTTCAGCCATATAACTTCAGAGTGGAATACAGAAAAGGTGCTGATAATCCAGCTGACTTTATGTCACGTCATCCAGTGCCAACACAGGAGAATGAAAGTGCTCGTGCATGTAAGGTTGCAGAAGAGTATGTCAATTTCTTCTCTTATCACTCCACCCCAAAAGCCATGACACTTCACGAGATAAAAACAGAGACTCTGAAAGACCAGGTTCTGCAGGAAGTCATCGGTCACATCAGGAACAACACGTGGCATCTAACAGATAAATCCCAGCATGCTGACATTTTGAAAACATTCAAACATGTTCAAAGTGAACTAACAGTAGCCGACTCATCTGACTTCATTCTCAGAGGCACGAGGATAGTCATTCCAACTGTCCTACAAGAAAGAGCAATACAGCTGGCACACGAAGGGCACCAGGGTATCGTCAAGACCAAAGCGCTGCTATGTACCAAAGTATGGTTCCCAGAGATCGATCGGAAAGCAGAATCTGCAGTTCAAAACTGTCTGCCATGCCAAGCTAGCACACCTGTCACACACACTGACCCTCTGCAGATGTCACCATTACCGGAAACGCCCTGGCACAGTGTCAGTGCAGACTTTTATGGACCACTCCCTACGGGGGAATACCTGCTCGTTATCACAGACGAGTATTCTCGCTATCCAGTCGTTGAAAGTGTACGCTCAACATCAGCATCTTCTGTTATCCCAGTCATTGACAAAGTGTTCTCCATGTTTGGGATCCCAAGGACAGTAAAAACTGACAATGGTCCTCCTTTTAACAGTGAGGCTTTCTCACAGTTTGCAGACTACCTAGGATTCCATCATCGCAAAATCACACCTTGTTGGCCTCAGGCGAATGCCATTGCTGAGAGATTCATGAGAACCCTAGGTAAAGCACTGAGAGTTGCCGAGACGCAGGGCACACCATGGAAACAGCAACTAAACATCTTTCTTTGTGAGTACAGATCTACACCTCATAGCACAACAGCGAGCTCACCAGCTGAAATACTGTTTCAACGCCAGCTATACACCAAGCTCCCTTTCGTTAACACCACTCCACGGAAGTGTTCAGATGCTGAAGTGAGAGCAAGGGATGATAGTGCAAAGATCAAGATGAAGGTGATCGCAGATGCAACTCGTCACGCCAGACCACACTCACTAAGTCCGGGTGACACAGTGCTGCATCGCCAACCCAAGCACAACAAATTATCCACACCATACAATGCAAAACCCTACAAAGTGACTAAGGTTAAGGTCTCTGAAATTACAGCTACACGGGATGGACACTCAATTGTCAGGAATGCCTCATTCTTCAAGAAAATCAGACATGGACTTGAAGATGCCCCACCTGGACGGCATGTCGACCCCGCCTTAACAGACAAGCCCAGATACCCAGTCAGATCAAACAGACGCGCACCTATGCATTTGTCTGATTACATCAGATCTAAGACTTGAATATCTGAGTGACCAGTTAAAGGTTATGCTGCGTGTAACATGTTTGTTGTTCCTGAATCTAACACTGTAACCAGTATTATAGTGTTGAATGTTGATAGTGTTTAGTCACAGATCTGCGCAAACGCAGTGCTGTTTAAGTGATGTTTAGGTGTGGAGAAACTCAAGTAATAAGAACGTTCAGTAATTTTATTAGGTGTCGTTGTCATAGGTTCAGATGAATAATTCACATCGCTGAATACCTAAGTTTGTTTAAAAAAAAAAAAAAAAAAAAAAAGGAGGTGATTGTGATGTTTACAGAAGTTTTATTTTGAAAGGTCGAACAGGAAACGGAAAATGAACAAGTTAGCGCTGCAGACTGTGTTATCGCTGCAAGCCTGAGAATTAAAGAATGGAACTGAGAATTACTGAAGGTGTGATCATTAATGTTTGAGGCATGCAAACATTACAGGGTTAGTATCTTGCCCAATGATATTTGGCATGCAGCTAGGAGGTAGCCTGGGATCGAACCACCGACCTTCTGATTAGTGGCTGACCTGCTCTGCCACTTGAGCTACAGCCACCTGAGCTACAGTTGTTAAACATGTTAACAACACAAAACCCATATTAAACGCAGACTACTTTAAGCAGGATTCGTCACGTCATCACTTAAAGACCGGATATGGAGCAACTGCTTCTCCTCTCCCCTCCCTCTCCGTCAATCATGAAACTGATCAATGATCAGCTGATCGGCTTTTCTGTCGTGACTCCGTCTCTCTTGTTTGTTTTTGGCGCACTTTGTGGCTGACCTGCTCTGCCACCTGAGCTACAACCACCCCACGGGGGTACAAAGACATACTTTTGATTCTTATTCTCATTTAAAATGTGTAGCTTTTAATAAATAATTATCTGAATCTTACACCCAAAGTTTTAATCTGATGTAAAACGTATAGAAGTCCATTACTGTATATAGTAACTATTAAGTCTAATATACTCTAGTAAGCTATACTACTTTTTCCTTTGGGAAGATATCATCTGTGCAGTCTGCAATTCTGTTGAAGAAAGATGTTGAATCTATTTAATTATTGTGAAAATATAATTGATTTTTTTAACACGAGCATTAAATTACAGTTGACTACGCTGATTAAGCATCACGAGGCAGAGGGTGGGGGGGTGGTTCCCTATTTTATTTTATTTTTTTTAATTTTCGCTGGGAGTTGGCAACCCTATTAGTTAGGTTGCTTAATATTTCCGCTATGTATTCTTTAAAATACGAGAATAGGGAGGATGGTATAGGTTTAAGTTTATAAGATTGATAACAGAATAGCTTTAGTGGGGGGTTTTTTAAACTTGAGTATGAATTTATACAAAATGCAGCAAGATAAAAAAAAAAACAAAAACAGTTTTATTGATTAAAAAATACACTATATCGGATTCATATCGGTATCGGCAGATATCCAAAATGATGATATCGGTATTGGACATAAAAAAGTGGTATCGTGCCATCTCCAGTAATTATAATGCACAATTTTGATACCTGGACAGAACAAAAACACACAGTGGAATCATTTATGGATTGGCCATCCCAGAGCTTGGGCCTCAACATTATTTGAAGCAGTGCAGGTTCATCCAGCCAACACTGCAAAAAGAGCTTTGGATGTCCTTTAAGAAGTCTATTCCTGAAAATCAGTGAATGAACTGACAAGAAAGCTTGACTAAGTTCAGGCTGTGTTGAAGGATCAAAGTGGTCTACAAACAATGAGTGGAATAGACTTGATTTTATCTTCTTCTTTTTTTTCTTTTTAGCTGTATAGGATGCAGTTATTCAGAATATTACTGAACCCTTTGTAATTTTCTGCAAATAAGACATTAGAAATTATGGCCTCCTTACCAATATTTATATAGAGCTTTCTGCCAACAGACCTTTTCTTCTTTTGAAAACCTTTGTTAAAACATGCACGTCAGATCTGTGTCAATTTTTTTTACACTTGCAAATACTTCTACATCAAGCCTTTCATTATGCATCAATATCCAAGCACTAACAAGGTGTAGCAGTAGATTTTATTTTTTATTTTTTTAAACTCATGTGGCAGATTCAGGCTTCATCTCCCTAAAATTTATGCAGATAATTAAGCACTAGGGACGCAATTAAGCAGACAGGTATGTGTGCTTTTGAGTTAATTGACTGATTTAAAGAGGGTAAGCGTGCAGAATAATGTTATCTGCTTGGTTACTCATACTCGGCAGCTGGATGTCCACAAGGGGTACATCATTTATCTTTTGATGGCACATACGTTGACCTGTTGTAGAACAGAGACGTAAGCAAAAGTTACAAATGTTAAGCAATCAGACAGCAAGCGGCACCCTCACACCTAATAATTATGCTGCTTTGTTGAAATGTGGATATTAACAATTCACATTTTACAGTATGATACTCTGGAGATCAAATGTATTCATGGATCCAATTTATGCTCTGAATTATATAAAAAGGTGTTTTACATTACTGAAAAAAAATCATCAAATCTACACCTGATTAAGTTATTTGAGACACCCAACATATTGTGTCAAAGAAAATAATTGACAGTTTTTGACAGTGCATTAGTTACGTTTATCAGTGCACACCCATTACCAAAAAATCTATAAATGTGCCTCTAAATATAAAACTCCAGAATCTTTTTACTTTACAGTTTTACTTTACTATTCATCACTGATTGAAGAAAATAAGAACAACCCCAGGTTTCTCTTCAGCACTGTAGCCAAATTGACAAAAAGTCAGAGCTCTTTTGAGCCAACAATCCCTTTAACGTTAACTAGTAATGACTTCATGAACTTCTTCACCAATAAAATTTTTATCATTAGAGAAAAAATTACCAGTAATCATCCCACAGATGTAATATTATCTACAGCTACTCTTAGTACCACTGATGTTAAGTTAGACTCTTTTTCTCTAATTGATCTTTCTGAGTTAACTTCAATAATTACTTCCTCCAAACCATCAACGTGTCTTTTAGACCCCATTCCTACAAAACTGCTCAAAGAAGTCCTGCCATTAATTAATTCACAGGCACAAATGTCACAGGTTTTGGAGGCCAGGGTCAGGTCTGCTGCTGCTGTCAGTGGCTGCCCCGGGACAACTGCTGGTGAGGGATTTTGAATGAGACCACATGACCAGGGGACCAATCAGCAGCCATCAGCTCATCCACTCAGGGACCTGCAAAGACTTAAAGACAGACAAAGAAACAGCCACCAAAACAGATTATGGCCAGGGCCATAACACCAGCAATGGTTTGAAAAGAGCTAGTCCAGTCCAGACTCATGTGGATTAATTTTTCACAAATATACACACACGAATATTCACAGTTACTAATATGTAGTTTAAAAAAAAGAAGAAATAATAAGTCATTTATTTAATTATTTATTTATTAATAAGTCAACCAAAGTTAAAGTTACCTAAATATCAGCAGTACATTGTGATGTTAAATATTGAAATTATAGGTTTTGCTTTTTTAATAAATCAAATATTATATTAAATCTGTGTTAGGACATCAATTACTTTTGATGTCAAAATGTGATTTCTTTCTTTCTTTTTTTTTTTACCATGAGTTCCTTGGTATGATAGCAGTGGCATTCCAACTCAACACTACATGGGCTCCATGTTTTCTTTTAATGCTTGGTAATATTGATTGTGAATTTTTTTTATAAGCCCAGATAAGATCAGAGTAAACAAACACAGTTTTCAGCAATGAAAATACAATTATGAGTCCATCGCAGAGCCTTATTCTTTGTTTGTTACTATCTACAAATCCCCGAGTCATTAAACGACTGTAGGGAGAAGGGAAAGATATACTGTACTTTGTTTGACTAAAGTCACTATCTGGCCTGCATATGAATAAGTCTCTTTCTATCCAGATCAGCATGCCACTTGGATGCCCCCAATGCCGTCTCATCAGCATGCAGATAAAGTGAGTCAGACACTTCCTGGTGTAGAAAACTGTGTGTAACACTTAATGTCATTAAAGAAGCCAGATCTGACACTGTGTGGATATTTGCACAATGACATACTGGTTTGAAATTTGTATGTTTTCAAAGCTCTCTCGATAGTTTTAAATGTTAAACTGTTAGCCTGATTGACTTTATTTAAGAACATGTATAAACAAATTTTGTTTTATGGATGAATGGATATTTTCAATTCTGCCCTGTGCTTTAACATTGAGTGAAATCCTCCTATTTTCCATTTATAAGTAAGAATACCTAACATGTGCTTGTCTAATAATTGATCATGTTGCCACATTTTACTTGTGGAATAATATATTCAGCTTCCCAGGAGTGTGACCACTATGTGACCAAAGCAGAATATCCCACGTATGTCAATCCAAGACAAGGCTGGCTTTATATACACACAGACTTCTCCGGAGTTTCTTTAACCTGCAAAAATTCCTTATGAGCTTTGTTTATCATCAAGAATACATTAAAATAGAAAACAGCTAAGTAAAATCATGAACTTCACAAAGTATTGGCTCTTCCTGCACTATTGAACTTTCTTATTTTTGTGTATTTTCTCTTACTTGCCAGCATCCCAAGGATAATAATGGCTTGTACCCATTTGAATAATTGCTGCATATACTTCCTGATACCTCTCAGGGTCTTTTCTAAACTTAAGTGACAGAGTTTTCCATAAAAAGCTGGAATAATTTCTAAACAAAACACTGCAGTTCCATTTTGTGATCCTCAGATGTTATTCTTGTGGCCAAGGACAGTCTTATAATTATTTTTCAAAGTAAGATTATTAACATCAAAAAAAAAAAAACCCAATTGGCCCTGTGAAAATAAAAATTGTGGAAGAAATGCCAGTGTCTGACATATTTAGGCATTCAAATGGATAGCTAATAAATATCTTAAATTTAACCCACTAACTTACAAAGTCACCTTCAAAATAGGACAGTTTTTACCTGAAAAGAGGTGCCATATGCAACAAAAATGGAAAGCATGGCTGAGTAGAAGACCAGTATCCACACTGACCACTTTGTCCTCTGAAAGTTTCCCTTTACTGATGTCAAAGTTGGAGATTCAGAGGCTGCAGCTACAAAGGAACAATACAGAGCATGGACACAATCATCTTACTCTAGTAGAAGAGAGAGGTAGTAAGGAAATAGACCACTTGCACTGACTTGGGGATGAAACCTGTGGCCCGACTTAAGACAGCTACACAACCACTGATGCTGGCTGACAAAAATTCCATCAGAAGGGATACATGTTCACATTAAAACAACTCCATCCTCACCAGTAGTATCAAAGAAAAGCAAACTTGTATATTTCACTGCCACTAATCCTTGCATAAGAATATTTGAAGAGAGAGCTCACAATGGAGAAAATCAAGGAAACCCAGAAGGACATTAATCAGCTATCAGAGATACAGGCTTGTGGTATGAGTGTTGGGTCATAGGTCTCTTGTTTGTTCACTCAAGAGAACGTTGGACTTTGCAGAATTCTTTCCTTGTTCAAAAAACCCCACAAAAACATCTCTGGATCTCTGGATGATCTTTTTTCAGTCATGGCCTGCTTCAGTTGCATTGAGTTTGACCTTTGCAAGTTCAACTTTGCAAGCATTGACCTGGAATCCACTTCAAACCTTTTATCCGTTTCATTTTTAATAAAGAGGGAACAGGCATCACTTATTCATAAAACAGCTTATCAGCCAATTCTCTCAATACGTTTTTAACTTTTGAAAATAGGGAACTGTTTATAATAAAAGGGCTTTGACTCCTAAACAGTTCATGCAGTACTTTTGTTAAACCCCTTCAATTAAAGCAGAAAGTCTGCGCTTCTGTTGTTACATTGTGGTGGTGTACCCATGCAGTCTCATTGTCCAGTTTGACATCTATTTGTGAACGTGCCTGAAAAAGTGGTCTTCAAGCAACAACGTTATCTAAAAATACATCACATCTTTGGAAGGCTTCACTCTGGACTGTCCTGTCAGGCCTGTAAACTGGCACCAAGATGGCGCCAGTGTTCATGGCGGACTGTCTCTTCGACTTCTGTTTGCTGTTTGTTATTTCTTTTTTGTGTTGTCCTGATGTCTACGGGCTTTTCACATATGATCGTCAAACTCTTCTGAATCTTAGGCCTTTGCATCACCAAACACCTGATCTGAAGTGGAATTCAGAAAAAATTTCCCCCGCTTCGGCCAGACTTTTCTGACTGCCTACATCGCTTACCTTTTTCTCCTCCACACAAGAAGTGATCTAGGAGACGGGGTAAACGAGGCGGTCTCCATGTTCGCATCAAGGCTTTTCTAAATTCTCATAATGTGGCTACTCACAGTCCTTTCATGGACACCCTACCACCTCCCCGTGCTCACTGGGATCACTCAAGCCACAAATTGTTCTGTCATCGCTGAAAAAGGACAAACTTCAGGTCTCTTTTGACATCCTACAAAATTGTTTATCAAAATATCAAAAGACTGTTAAAGCTGCCAAGTCTGCCTTCCTGTCAGGTATAATTACAAAAAACAGCCACAAGCCTAGAGCCCTTTTAAAAATCTTTAACTCTATGATTAACCCTGATGTTAGTATTCATAGAGAACCTTCCCCCGCACTCTGTGATAACTTCCTAAAAGATTTCACTGATAAAATCTTAGCCCTAAGAGCTCCATATTTGCCGACATTGGCTGGCCAAGTGCCTGCTACTCAAGTTCAGATTGTTATTCAGCAGTTTGAGCCGGTGTCTTTCTTCACCTTAAAGGAGATAATTGGTCACCTTAGAATTTCTAACTCCCTGCGTGATATTCTTCCCCCCCCCTCCCCGCATCTTCAAGGAAGCTTTGAACACCATTGGGCCTTATATTGTACTATTGCTGAATGCATCACTGTCATCAGGTTGTGTGTCGATTGCCTTGAAATATGCTGTTCTACAACCTGTTATTAAGAAGAAAAATCTTGACCCTAGTGCTCTCTCCAGTTACAGGCCAATTTCCAAACTCCCTTTTATGTCTAAAATTTTGGAAAAAGTAGTTATTAAGCAACTTCAGTCCTTCTTAGATGCTAACAATATTGGTGAAAAGTTCCAGTCTGGTTTTAAACCTCGCCACAGTACAGAAACGGCTTTAGTAAAAGTTTTTACTTATTTACTTTTAACTGTCGACTCATGCTGCTCTGTGGTTTTGGTTTTACTTGATTTGACCTCTGCTCTTCTCTTGCTCTTGACGAAGGCGGTCGCACTTTTTTCCTCTCCTCCTCTCCCTTAGCTTCCCTGCTTAGCCTCTTCCTTGTCTAGTCTCGTGTTTTTTGTATTACTTTTCCCTGGAACACTCTCTCACAGTCTGTTCTCTAAAACTTAAAAGAGGAATTATGGATTTGATCAACTGGTCCCTAAATGCAATTGACACCCTTTCTCAACGAGAAGTTTGGGCTTGGGTGAGCCTGAGTGCTAAAGATATCTACCTATTCAGAACACTGATAACAGGGTTCTTGCTGATCGGAGCTGGCTTGGCCCTGACTTATCGAAGAATTAAGAAAGCGGAACCAGCTGTTCAAACCCCCACAAGGCTGCCCGCTGGGATTGAAATGATGGGAAGAGGCATGAGTTTCTCAAAATGGGCTCATTGAGTGCAGCATTTATAAGATCTTGGAGAAGCTTACGGCTGCCGTGAATACTCAGAATAAGATCTCTGAGTGCAAACTGGATTACATCTTGGAGGGGCTTGCTCTGAATAACACCTCTGAGCACAAATTGGATCACATCTTGGAGAAGCTCAATGTGGTCGTGAGTTCTCAGAATCGGCTCTTTGAGCACAAGAATGACAACATCACGGAGCGCAAGTTTGATAACATCATGGAGAAGCTCACGGCTCTCCAACGGGAGATTGAGAGACCAGCGTTGGACTGTTAGAACAGCTTTGAAATTCATATGAGTTGTTCGCACTAAAGTTAAAAGCACCATCACTTCATGGGGATACCCTTTTGGCACCAGCTGCGGTCTCAAGGCTGGAGCCAAACAAAAACACCCTGATAACGACTGTGTTTAGTCTGTTCCTTCCCAGTCCATGCAAGGCCACCTGGGTTGGCTGGAAGACTGTTTACTTAGCCTAGCAGGGCGAAGGACACTGTCTCAGCTGAACTCTGGACACGCACACACATACATATATACTGATATGCACACACTCATCCCCCCTCCCTTCCCAAACGCCTTTGATGCTTGTTCCCTCCTGGGAACGTGGAGGGTCTGAGCCTGCGCTGGAATGGTAGCGCTGGGCAGGATGGCTGCTGTGTTTGCTTCAGATTACTCCTCACCCCCCACCCAACCCCGTGGCTTGTCGCATGTTCCATAATGTTGTGCTGTGGACATTTATGTGCTTTTTTGTGCAGAGGAGTTTTTTTGTTTCCTGTTCTCATGCTGTCCTCCCAGGAGCACAGCATGAGTAGAGGTCTCTTTTTTTCCTCTTGTACTTCCCATTGTATATTTCAGTGTATTTTTTTCTGTAACGCTACCAATCTCCAACCTGTATCCCCATGTGATGTCTGTGTTGTGTGTGTAAGGTCGGGGGGGCATTTCACTGCAGGGCAAACTGCACGTGGCGAATAAAGCCTTGATTGATTTATTTATTCTATACAGTTGATCACCACATTTTATTATCGAGGCTGGAGCATGTTGTTGGTCTCAAAGGCACAGTACTGTCTTGGTTTAAATCATATCTTTCAGAGAAGACTTTCTCCGTTGCTATGGGCCAGTACTTTTCTTCTTTTGCCCCTACCCACTGTGGTGTGCCTCAGGGGTCTGTTCTTGGTCCTACTTTGTTCTTCCTGTATATGCTGCTTTTGGGCTCTATTTTAAACAAATATAACATCTCCTTCCACTGCTATGCTGACAACATCCAAATTTACTTCCCCCTGAACTTGGATGTCTCTGACCCACTACAACCTTTGTTCAACTCTCTTCATGATGTTAAAGTTTGGCTATAACAAAACTTTCCCACTTTGAATGAAAATAACACTGAAGTAATTGTCTTTGATAGTCATACCCGTCTGGGTCAGTTAACAGACACCCTTGGTCCTCTTGCCAGCCATCTATCTCGCACGGTAAGAAACCTTGGAGTGTTTTTGGATAGCTCTCTTAAATTGGAGAAGCAAGTGTCCTCAGTTTTTACCACTGAGGACAGCTAGTAACAACTAGCTTTTTACCACTAGCAGTTGCATTTGATATCAAAGGTGAAGCCCTATATTCCTTTAAAAGTACTTGAAAAACTTATTCATGCATTTATCACCTCTAGATTGGACTATTGTAACTCTCTATACCAGGGCCTCCAACAATCCTCCCTCTACCGCTTGCAGTTAGTTCAAAATGCTGCTGCACACTTTCTGACAGGTACTAGAAAGTATGATCATATCACCCTAGTTCTAGCTAATTTGCACTGGCTCCCTGTCAAACACCGTGTAGATTTTAAAATTCTTTTGCTTACTTTTAAAATTTTAAACAATTTGGCACCCAGTTACCTGACTGAACTCCTCCGCTTGTATATCCCCAGGAGTTCACTAAGATCATCTTGCCAGATGCTCTTAGAACAACCTAGATCCCGGCTGAAGTCCAGAGGTGATCGGGCCTTTGCAATTGCAGCACCTAGACTCTGGAAAAGTCTCCCCGCTTCTACTCGCACTTCTGAGTCTATACATTATTTTAAATTGCATCTTAAAACTTTTTTTACTTTGGCTTTTGGATCAAATTAGTTTTAACTATCATCAGACCTGTGTTATGTCTGTCACATTTGATGTTTGTTGGTGTGTTTGTTGTTTGTTTAACTTTTAATCTCTTGGTGGTTTTTTTTTTTGCTGATTGTTAAGCACTTTGATCAACCCTGTTGTTTGTAAATGTGCTATATAAATGAATAAACCTGAACCTGAACCTGAACCTAAAACACAGACAGCAGACAGCACTTGTGAAGGTGGCCATTGATTTAAAAACATATTCAAGATGCTTACTTTTTTCATGCCGCTAGACCTGAGTGCTGCAATTAATACAGCTGAAGTGAAATTCTGCTTGATGTAATGTACAAGTACACTGGCTTGCCTGCTGAGTTTTAATTGGTTTTGATTATTTCTACTTCTGAGGGAGAAATTTGGTTGATTTCAAGTAACCACAGATCTTGAGGAGTGGAATTCCCCAGGGCTCTACTTTTGAACCACTTTCATCTTTGGTACGCTGCACCATGAAAACACTGAGTCATTTATAAGAAGAAATGTGACAGGCTCCTAATAATTTAGCAAAGAGAAAGAAAGAGGTTTCAAATGACTTTTTGCTCGTATGTGTTCATTCATTGACATGAAGGGCAGCATTTTTATTAAGGAGGACTTTGAAGATTTTCTATGGGTTTTTGATCATTTCTTGAATCTGCACCCAGGATTATAAAGCATTTAATGCTGACGGATTCAGTCTGGATTAGTCTCAATGAGAGAGGTTAGCATTTTAAAACAGAGGCTCAAAACACACCTTTTAAGCCCTGTTTTTAGGTATGAGACAGCTTTTAAAAAAAATATCATTAACTTTACTTTTTATATTCTGAATTCCACAGAGAAGCTGGTTCAATTAAAATATCTATTCTCATCTTAACATCCAACTAGTACTCATCAACAGAATACAACAGAAAAATTACACAAAAATGTTAAAATACAGTACAAAGTTATTCATTTATTTTTTTAATGAAGGAGTTTACCATATAAAATTTCAAAATATTTTTTCTCCATATTCTGAAACCACTGAAATTAAACTGTAAAATTGTGGTAAAACAATTTACAGAAAAATCCATAAATGCCTAAAAGCGAAAACAAAAAGTATTGGGAAGATGTTTTTTTTTTTTATCTTAATTGACCATTCAGCACATAGTTAAAAAATATAAAGAATATGAATAAAAGTGAGAATATTTGATTTTTGGCTTTTGAAAATTGTTGCATCAGGTCTTGAAAATGAGAAAAATAAGTATTCTAACTAACACACTGTAAATGATTCAGATTAATTTAAACACATCATTTTTTTTTATATAGACTATATACAATTAGCTTTCTTGTCAGCAAAGATTTAACATCTTAACATATGGCATGTCAAAGTTAAATGGCTGAATTGTATAATGTTTCTTTGTTTACTTTTACAAAGGACATGTAAAATACATTAAACTTATCTTCCTTAACATTACATGTATAAGTAATCGTCCCCTTTTCCTAGACACTGCAACTCTCTTGCCTCTTTTTTCTTGTAATGCAAACGACTGAATGAATCATTATTCCGAATCTGTATTTTATGTGTGCACTCTGAAGTACTGAAACAGTTACTGTGAATATGATGTACAGGGTGGGCCATTTATATGGATACACCGTAATAAAATGGGAATGGTTGGTGATATTAAAGTCCTGTTTGTGGCACATTAGTATATGTGAGGGGGCAAACTCCTCAAGATGGTTGGTGACCATGATGGCCATTTAGAAGTCGGCCATCTTGGATACAACTTTTGTTTTTTTAATAGGAAGAGGGCCATGTGACACATCAAACTTATTGGTAATGTTACAAGAAAAACAATGGTGTGCTTGGTTTCAACGTAACTTTATTCTTTCATGAGTTATTTACAAGTTTCTTACCACTTATAAAATGTGTTCAATGTGCTGCCCATTGTGTTGGATTGTCAATGCAACCCTCTTCTCCCACTCTTCACACACTGATAGCAACACCGCAGGAGAAATGCCAGCACAGGCATCCAGTATCCGTAGTTTCAGGTGCTGCACATCTTGTATCTTCACACCATAAACGATTGCCTTCAGATGACCCAAAGATAAAAGTCTAAGGGGGTCAGATCGGGAGACCTTGAGGGCCATTCAACTTTCCAGGAAACTGTTCATCTAGGAATGCCCGGACCTGGCACCCATAATGTGGTGGTGCACAATCTTGCTGGAAAAACTCAGGGAACGTGCCAGCTTCAGTGCACAAAGAGGAAACACATCATCATGTAGCAATTTCAAATATCCAGTGGCCTTGAGGTTTCCATTGATGAAGAATGGACCCACTATCGTTGTACCCCATATACCACACCAAACCATCACTTTTGTTGTTCCAACCGTCTTGGAGGGATCCATCCAATGTGGGTTAGTGTCAGAACAATAGCGGTGGTTTTGTTTGTTAACTTCACCATTCACATAAAAGTTTGCCTCATCACTGAACAAAATCTTCTGCGTGAACTGAGGGTCCTGTTCCAGTTTTTGTTTTGCTCATTCTGCAAATTCTGTGCGCCGATCTGGGTCATCCTCGTTGAGATGCTGCAGTAGCTGGAGTTTGTAAGGGTGCCATTTGTGAGTAGCTAATATCCACCGAAGGGATGTTCAACTAATGCCACTCTCCAGTGACATGCGGCGAGTGCTACGCTGTGGGCTCTTGCTGAATGAAGCTAGGACAGCCACTGATGTTTCTTCATTAGTTCTTGCGTCCACATTTTGGCAAATCCAACACTGTACCAGTTTCATGAAACTTAGCAAGCAGTTTGCTAACTGTAGTATGGGAGATGGGTGGTCTCGTAGGGTGTCTTGCAAATAACTCATGTAAGAATAAAGTTACGTTGAAACCAAGCACACCATTGTTTTTCTTGTGACATTACCAATAAGTTTGATGTGTCACATGGCCCTCTTCCTATTGAAAAAAACAAAAGTTGTATCCAAGATGGCCAACTTCTAAATGGCCACCATGGTCACCACCCATCTTGAGGAGTTTGCCCCCTCACATATACTAATGTGCCACAAACAGGACTTTAATATCACCAACCATTCCCATGTTATTACGATGTATCCATATAAATGACCCACCCTGTGGAACTGTGTTTTCATTGCAGCTTCTGACATTAGGTATTATTTAATCACTGTGAGCCGAACAGTTTACCTAGAAATGTCTCACCAGTCCCCCATTTCTCCATACAAATAAGTATGTGCACCTCATTTAAGCTAAACACCTCCATTACTACATTGCTTTAAAATTATCTGCAATTTATAATGCGTATTAACATAACTGCAAAGTGACTAATAACAAAAACTACAACTGAAAGGGTTTAGGCAGTCCCTTTGTTCTGAGTGGTATGTTTGTAATTAAGCAAGCATGCAGGGATTCTGCAGGGATTCATGCTGTCTCAAGTTACAGGAATTCCAAGATGTATTGATTAGAATGGAAAATTGATGATTTTACAGTCTCAAAGAAATATATTCAGTGCAAGACCAGCTGTATTACGCAGCACTTAGAGTGTTATGGTAGTAAACCCCTAACATAGTTGCCCCCCCATTAGGAAAACAATTAATATTTTATAAATGCAAACTACCTAAAAGTCAGGAGGAAAGTTGTTTCCGGTTGCATATTGATTGAACTGTAAAAGCCAGACAATAAGATACTGCAGTATAATCTTATGGCAGTATGGACATTTGATTAGATACTTACTAGGGGATTTAGCAATAAATGTTATTTATATTCAGGGAAAGCCTTTTCACCAGGGTCCAGGAGAATGACTGCAAAAGTGGAATCAGGCCTTCTGCATATGCTTCTCGTATTTGTTCCGCATATTTGTAAGGCTTGACACAAACATGATTATTTGCAGGCCTAATGTGATTAAATTATGAGAATGTAAACTTCTGTGGACCTTAAAGAAGAAGAGCTGAATCAGCTATAATCGGATGTTTTAAGTCAAAGATGTTACGCATGAATCCTTCCCTTCTACTGGTTCTTGGAACACGGGTGAGGAAGAGAGAGCTCACGCTTGTGTGGGTTGTTGTCGCTAACTGTGCTAAAATGGAAAACGAAATAGGTTTGTTTCTTTTCAGTGAAGTTGTTTCCCAAGTCACACATTTATCTTTTTTGAATGAAAGGGTGTTTTGCTTGGCAGGTTTTGCCAAGACCAAAGTGTTATTAAGGTCTGTAAAGACTGCCAAATGCAGACACACACACACACTATTACTGCACATGAAGTTTACATCTTTTATAAAAGCAGGTTGAAGATGCACAGTACTGTATATAATACAGTACTGTATATAATAAGCAGCTGTCTGACAGTAAAAATGCTGTACAATGAATCCACAGGTCCAATGGTGAACACCCACTTAATTCTTTAGAATATGCATAGGTCACCTGGAAATTCCTGTAATTGTTTGCATGAAGTTAACCCAAATGGCCAACACAATTTTCTTCAAATTTTCAACTTTAATATTTTAGTTTCTGTGACATTTTCTCCTTTCTTGAGATGATAAATTGCTAGTTTTAAGTGGTATTTATTTATTTAGTGAAATACTTAATTATCAATAGTTTTAGCAGTAGTTTGAAGTTTCATTGCACTATCCAGAAAGTTCTGCTTTGCAGAAGTAAATTATAGATGTTAACTAAATTGTTGTTTTTGCTTGAGCATACTGAGTCAATCTGCATTACTATTCTAACATAACTCTGAACGAAGCACTACCTTTCCAAGTGAACTGTAAAGTCATGAAATAAAGTTTATTGACTTTCAGTATAGGGTACCTACATGTCACATCTACATGAGCTTCTCAGCCATGAAATGTCATATTTGGCAAAAGAGCAGACCCAGACAACTGTTGGCAGATTTAAATTGTTCATTGTTGAAGAGTGAATAATTTCCTAAAAATGAGTAATCAGTGGGGAAATTCAGCAGAGCTACAGGTTTGCACACAGGAGCTGTCAGACAGGGGGTTAGAAATGTGAGATATCCAGATCCAGTTATTAACAGGCTTACTTGAGTTTTGTTATCTAAGATTTGATGGAGATGGCATGTGGAGAGCGGGCCGGCATTTGAGCATGTGGTTCCTTTGACAGGCCAACTTCAAGCCAATAGCACTGTCAGTGCGCCCCAGGGCAGCTGTGGCTACAATGTAGCTTGCCATCGCCAGTGTGTGAATGTGTGTGTGAATGGGTGAATGACTGAATGTAGTGTAAAGCGCTTTGGGGTCCTATGGACTAGAAAAGCGCTATACAAATGCAGGCCATTTACCATTTACAAGTAACCATCAAGTCTGGGATCGACCTAGAAGATGCTCTGTCCCCACTGCTGTTCTGCATAAGGCCTGAACCTCGTCAGTGAGATCACTGATAAGACTGGCTATGGATACCACTAGAATCTACAGCAATGACATCGGAATGTCATTCGGACTGGAGAAGCATACTTGGATAGTGACAAAGAGAGCGAAGGAAGTCAGAAGTGAGGGGATTGCACTACTAGAAGGCAACATTGCAGACATCGAGTAAAGCTACAAGTACCTGGGAATCCCACAGGCAAATGGGAACCACAAAGGTAGGAAAGCCGCAGCCATCAAATGACCAGCAGAGAGTAAGGAAAGTCCTGCTGCGTGAGCTGAATGGGAAGAACAACATCTGGGCAATCAACACCTACACCCTGCTGGTGATCAAGTATCCTGTTGGAATAATCAGCAGGCCAAAGGAGGAGATAGTAACCACTGTACTGGCATTAACACTGAAGCTCCTCACCATGGATGGAGGGTTTCACCCCAGGTCCAGCACCCTAAGACTATATGCTAAGCGAAAGGAGGGTGGCCAAGTACTGGTGAGTGTCAAAACCACTGTCCATGATGAAACAGCAAACATCCATGAGTACTTTAGGAAGATGGCCACAACCAACAGTGTGGTTAATTAAATACCTCAGGGAGCAGAAACATGAGAAAGAAGTGTAGAAAGGAGAAGAACCATTATGGAAGAACAGGCCCCTGCACAGCATGAACCACTAGTCGAAATCCTACCAGCAGCTGGACAAAGTTGGACTCGCATACAGAAACATCTGAGCAGAGTATGGCCTGGAACTCCCAGGGTCAAAATGGGACACTCCCCCTAGGGTGGTTGAGAACAAGTGAGCTAAGATCCTGTGGGACTTCCAGATACAGATGGACAAACTGGTAACTGGGTAACCAACCAGAAATAGTAGAGGTGAACAAGCAGAGGAAGATGGCCACAGTGATAGATGTAGCTTTAACGAGTTATAGTAAAGGAAGAATGAACATGAGAAGTTCGAGAAATACCAAGGGCTGAGAGAAGAACTCAAGGAGATGTGGAGGGTGGAGGCAAAACTGGTCCCCATGGTAATCAGAGCATTTGGTGCAATGACCTCCAAAATGGGTGATCAGCTCAGTGTAGCATATTTGGGGGAAAAAAGAATAATTTTAATGATTTTCACATTTCACTTTAAGTGAATAGTGTACACAGCCAGTGATTGAATTGTCAGATTTCTCTTTCTAATTTATTTGTTTTGTTTTGTTTTTGTTCATTTGGGGTTAAAAACTTATGTAAATTTATGAAACAAAATAACTTTGTGTTTTCACAGAACTGTACCAAGTATCCTTTCACCATTATTCCTCATGCCAACCTGCAACAGCTACCACAGCGCTTGTCGGTTTCAGCACTATCCTCTACTCCTGTAATTTCCTTCGCACACCATTCAGTGTTTTGCTGGCACTGCAAATTTGAATGAGCATATAGATGGAAAGCACACACTGAGTTGTGCTCGTAATCTCTAAAGGGTATGTTATATACTGAAATAGAATTCATATGCACCGCTGCCCAGTACTTTTGGAAAGTCCAGTAAATACTTGTTCCAAAGCTAGACTCTGGACAACTGGATGTGCTAGTGCAATGGAAAATGTGCCCATATTGCTGGGAAACCTGCTGAAAGTTATCACAGTCGCAACAGAGCAAGAAAATTCTTTATGGCTACATTAAAAACAAAAATACAGCCTTTTTTAAGTTTTCTGGGAGAACTGGGACTTCGGTGCATTGTCACCATTAATAGAGATAATGTATCCTCCTGCATAAAAGCATTTACTAATTTACTGTATTTTTTATTTTATGAATATTTTTCTAGATTTGGTACTTTAAAAATGCAGTTTTCTTTCTCCATATAATCACATGTAAACCCATCTACTCTCCTGAATAGATGGGTTAAAAGGAATCCCCGAACAGCCGCTTCTTCTCCTTCTGCCACCTCTTCCTCCTTCCATTTCATTATTACATGCTACGGGTCACTGCAGCATTGCTACACTGAGCTGCCAACAAGCATATCATTTTCCATTAAGATCCCACTCAATGGTTCCAGTGGCATTATTGGAAGAGGGAGCAGACAGAGAGTAATAGACCTCAAGTGATGGCTCTGTCAAAAAGACATTGGTGGAAAGTGCCCTATAGAGATGTAATAGACATAGTCTGTGCAGATAGCAGGCAAAGGAGAATGGGAAATTTACTCAGTTGCATTACCGGGTCACTCAGACTCGAATTGGTTTTGAAATAAGGAAGGGAACCATCTGTACTTACATTTGATTAATGTTATACTTACTACACTTGATATACAAATCTTTAATTGAAAAAAAATAAAATAATCTCAGATATATTAATCTTACTGTCTCTGTGGTACTAGAAAATTTTAATTCCACCTAAATCAGAAACATAGTATTCATAGATCCATACAAGATCCATACTCTTATTACAGTATATTATTTATTCATTCTGATCCCTAAGTACACCACCATTTCTTCCTAAAAAGATTTACACCATGTGGCACTCGCTGTAATAGGATTGTCCTGAGTGTCCAGCAGTGACTGATCTTACCCATCGTGCCTCATGTGTAAAAGAATTTTGATTTAAACTTTGTTAATCTTCCACCCTTGTGCTGAGTCTGTGGAAGTGGTTACTGGGCCCCAAATTGAATTTAACAATGACTGTGCCCATGACTTATGGGGAAAAGTGAGTTCATGAATGGCCATTACTGTTGCCTGTACAAAATCATATTAAAAGGAACAGATCCTCCTTTATGCTACCCTACCAAATTATGGAAGTCTATATTGTTAAACAGTTCATGACAGGTTGTGTGAGTAGCTGGATTTACACCTGTGATACCAGCAATGCATCATTCAATGATGTTGCTCAGCACCTAAGTACAGAAACAAAATATTCTTAAAAACCTCATGCAAAAAAAAGATCAAAATTTCTATTACAGTGTATTGCACTGCAACTGAATGTTCTTGTTCTTTCTAATAACAAAATACAATATTGTAGTTATTAAACAATGTTTGCTTATGGTCCATTTAGTTGGAAGTCTCACAAAATCAGCCACTAGTACTAATATTCCATATGCGATTTTAACTAAGACGTCAAAAAAGGGAAAACAATTCAGAGGAATTTGTTTGAGTATTAATTTCTGATGTATCAATATCCACTCACAAGACACTAACAGAAATGTCTAATCAGCCAATCACGTGCCAGAACTGTCAGGAGTTGCAACCAAATATGGTCCTCTGCTGCTGCACTCCATCTGCTTCAAAGTTTGATGAGTTGTGCATTCAGAGATACTGTTCTGCATACCCTGGTTGTAACACGTGGTTATTTGAGTTGCTTACTGTTGCTTTCCTGTCAGCTAAGAACACAAAACTGAGGCAACAATTCAGACCAGCTCACCAACAGAATATTGGAAAACATTACTTGGTCTGATGACCTGATGGCTTTCATGCTGTCTAGGTTCGTGCTGGCGGTGGTGTAATGGTGTGGGGAACATTTTCTCAGCCTACTTGAAGTATACCTAATAAAGTGATAGCGAGCATTGTTAGTGTACAGGGTAAGAAATATATTTTAGCTAGTAAAAATAAAATGTACTTGACAGAAAAACTGAACAGCAAACTTCATACAGTATGTTCTCATGATTGCTACTCTAACTTGAGATTTAGGCATTAGTGGGGAATTTATGTGTTAGCTACATCATTACAGCAAATCACTCTGGAACCCTAACCTGACATGCACCTCCCCAACTACATGTTGGGTTGATGCAGCCTGTAGCAATTGTGATTGGCCTGTTCATTAGTGTTGATCCTCTTAATTATTTCAGAATATTTTTTTACTATGGCTGATTGTTGGGCAGGAGGGCATAAGACATGGATACCCAAGTTTGTGACTGGATAACTTGAGAATGAAGGAATATAGGAGCTTCAGCTTCCATACACATATGCAGTCAGTTTCAAAACTGAATCCATTGACTGACTAACTGAAAAACTGACCACTACAGAGAGTGGGAACCCACAGGAAAAAAAGTCCCAACAACTATTTGTTTCTATCACCTGGCATCTTATATAAAACAAAGCAACTTAGCCACAGGGTACTTACACATAATGCACATAAATGCTAACAACAGCATCGCCCACTTATGTAGGTTATGTCATAGGCTTTACAAAGATTCACCACAGAAGACTAAATCAAGCCTTAAACTGATCAAGACAAATGGGAATCCATCCGTCAAAATGGCAAAATGTGGCCATTTGAGGAACTGCTTTTTTGGCACTTTTGTTTCACTTCAGCTCTGGGTTTTGCCTCTTAATAGTAACAGTGAAAATAATGATGATTAAGGTAATCATCATGTCAGCTTATGTCCAGAGCAGAGTTTAAAGAGTCTGTGTAGTGTGCAACAAAGAAGTAAGTAGTAAGATGAATTTAGATTAGATTTAGAAGCCCTGAATAATGACTTGTTACCCAAATGCTAATATTAAAAGAAATTATTTGCAGTTGTTCAGCATTATTTAATTGATCCCATCTGACTAAAGCTACAATTTTCACTGTTGCTCTGGGTTATCAGTCACTTTCTGCATAATAAACAAGCAATCAGAGCATCCTTATTGCTTTTACAGACGTAAAACGAAATATTCAAAACAGAAGACGGTTAAGTCATTATGCTTCACAAAAGCATGATTCACAAAAGCCCCCCATCCACCCCTCCCCCAGCCGTAATGGCGAATACTGTAGAATTTCGAGGTCATTCCAAAAACTCCATTAATACATTGTGTTATTTAGGATGCTTGAAAAAACATCATATTGTCCCTATTAAAAACGGAAAATGAAAATTCAGGTATGCAAGTGACAAACTAATGATTTTTTTTTCTGAATCTTGAAGAGTAAATGTTTTCCGCGGTTATTACAATGGAAGGGTCACTACAAATCAAAGTTGATCCAAGTGAGAATTAATTTTTATCCTATGATGAAACAATTGTTTTCTGAAGGAGTGGCCTTTTCTGAAATGACCAGAGCGTTCTCACTCCCGAGGCGTAACATGTCGACGTTTTGTCACGTCCCGCGGCGTTCCTGAGGAACGCGAAAGGAGACCTTCGGCGTTCTTATGGTATGCGGCGGGTTATTGCTGGAATCCAGTGCAATGACGCTCACGCTCCCGCGGTAGTAGACGTTCCAGCCCTGTATTTCAGCCCTAAACCTAACCTTATCCCTAGCCCTGACCATAACCTTATTCCTGACCTTAACCAGGACTTTAATGATGTTAAATAGCGTGTTTCTAAGCGATTTGAAGAAAAAGAGCGAACATGTGTAGGTTCAGTCCAGACGGTTCTCATATTTCCTCTTTTTCCGAGGTCGTCATTTAGGAACGTGGTGGGTAGCCGAAAACGTAATATGGTGACGATTTGTCACCTAGCGTAAAATGTTACGCTTTGGGAGTGAGAACGGGTTGAAATGACAATGCAGATGGAGACCCCGAATGGTTTAATGAGTCTGAAAATGGTTGCAATTACATGCGCTGCCCTTCACAATCACCGGATGTCAACACAACTGAGCGTCTGTGGTTGCTTTTGTATCAATGTGTTCGAAAACCATCTAAAAGAGAGAATAACGGTGCTTCAATTGTTCCAGTAGAGTTTCAGAGTCTTTCGCTCAATCATGTATGCCATATGCTGCTAAATAACTTAAGGTTACGATTTGGTCCCTCGTTCCAACTCTCCTTCTCATTTTAGGTATCAGGCACAGCAAACGCAAAAACCTATCCTTACAGATACAATAAAGGGAAACACAATTAACAGCGACTGTCTGAAGACACGTATTAATACTCTCATTACAAGGCAGCTCAAAAGGACACAGTCACAAACACATAAGAATAGGCTTTGCAAGGGCACAGACTCTGCTCAACAAAGCACAGACTCTGCTCAACAAAGAGAGAAATAAAAGCCTGTGACAAACGGATGGACAGCATCTGTTTCTCAGTGTCAGTTGGCAGTCGGGTGCTAATTGCAAATGCCAGAAGACAAAAAAAACCATGGCAAAGGTCTCTAGAAAACTTCTCCTCAGCTCGGTTTATTTTCTTCTTTTCTTCTTTTTTTTCCTTTTTCTTTTCCTTTTCTTTTTTTTCAGGCTCCAGGGGTAAACAAGCAGGAGGTTCAAGCAGCAAGAAAAATCACATTATATATGAAGTGCTTCATGCTATCACTGACATGTGTGTGAGTGAGTGTGTGTGTAATGAATCCTAACTACAGGCTTTTTATTCCCCAATCGCCATCTAATATGTGTCTGACATTGGAGTGTAATGTTAGGGAGCATATATTGAAAGGCTTGTTTGTCAAATCTGGAATTTTTCAACTTATGTACTGAAGCTTTAGAAACCTTGATGAGAATGTGGATGTTTTTGCATCATAGGTGTGTACAGAATTCCAAATCAGTGAAAAACAAATTGAAATAACAGCAAAGTAGTAACGACATCTACCATTATTTCCGCTCTCTGAATCATAGGAGTCTTGGACTTGCTTATGATACTTGATTTTCTGACCTAAATTACATAAATTTGAGAGATAGATAAACTAATAACCTCTAAGCTGATACTCTTTGCTTCCTCTGTGGACACATTGAGACATACTTTCAAAATCTGATCTCATGTTAATAGCTCCCACATTCATTTTGCCTAAATATTGTGCAGTTTATGTGTTCATTATCCTGGATACCCCAGGAGATAAGCGATCATCCACGATACGCTCTGTGTTCATTTGCTGTTTAATTTCATGCAAGCCATTTATCAAGCAGATGTTTTCCAGTGATTTCCAGGATTAAGAACCTGTGGTAATAAATGACAGTTTCTTAAAAAAAAAAAAAGTAGTGTGGTACATGGGGGGGGAATTGCT
Organism: Mchenga conophoros; assembly: GCF_057382185.1. Taxonomy (NCBI): domain Eukaryota; kingdom Metazoa; phylum Chordata; class Actinopteri; order Cichliformes; family Cichlidae; genus Mchenga; species Mchenga conophoros. The sequence goes on along the minus strand of NC_140547.1, from coordinate 37,581,863 downwards.
GCTGACTATAAGGGTAGATTAATTACAGGTCAAAAGAAAAGTCAAGATCATGACGAAATGCTTTATTAAGACCGATCAGGCATGACAGAGAAACTGGAAACCAGTTTTTGTGTGTTAAAAGTATATTGCGATCATTTCTATACAAGTGTGCAAGAATTGTATGGACCCAGTGGGCTAGTGGTGACAGGGAGGTTTGTTAAATCATTACTATGATATAAATAAAGAGTGATCAGCTGAAACTACTGAACATAATTTATTAAGGTCCAGAGTTTGAGTAATAAATTATTTGGCTATTACCCTGAGATGAAGCTACTTCGGAAAGTGCAGTCCGACAGTGGCAGGAAGTATGACAGGATGACTGCTCAAGATATTGGTGATAGCAGAGATCAAGAAGGCAGAAACTTGGCCAGTAGGAGGTGGCTGGGTAGGAAGAGGGTCACACAAATGACAATCTGAAAGGCAGAATAACAGAAGGGCACTGATATTTAAAGCACATGTTGGAAGCAGGGAGGCACTCGGGCACGACAGAGAAACCACAGGAAATCACAGTATTTGATATCTGAGAAACAGAGTGTACAGTGTATTTTATAGTCTATAAAATTGGTGTAGAAAACGTAAAATTTTCAGGCTGTGTCCCAGTGGAGATTGCATATGAAAAGCAGAACTACACGAGTCTAAACATTGTTGTTTTTTTTTATTAAATAACTATTTTGAGAAAGTTGAAAAACAGATATCTTTCTTTTTCCTCAGTGCAGTGAAAAACTGGATTACCTAAAGTAAAAGTACTTATTCAGCATCATGCATTAGATTACTGGATCTGAGTATTGATTCAGTAATGTGTGTCACTTCAATGTGGTATGATATAAATTATTCCTATTCTGTTGGGTAGCTTCATCTATGATATTACAATATTGCAATAGCAGATTTAGATTGATAATGACATATCAAATTCCAACCAAAGAATTTATATTGTAGTTTAAAGATCCTTAAACTTGATAATCCAAATCAGTGATCCACTCTAAGCAAGCATTTAATCACAGTAAGCAGTAGGGTCAGTAGTGTGTGTGTGTGTGTGTGTGTGTGTGTGGGGGGGGGGGGGGGGGGGGGGGGGTGTTGGGGGTTACTGCAGCCAGTGGAAGGCCCAGAGAGGATAGCCATCTTTCAGTCCTATCCGATTGTTAAGTGATGACGTGACGAATCCTACTTCTATTTAATCTCAAAAAGCTCCTAAAACAGTCAGTGATCACTGTTGACCTCCCTCGGCTTTTATTACCGCTAATCATTTATTTAAGCTCAGTTTTTAAAACCTTAGGATGTAACTACAGCCCAACCCATGCAGCAGTATATGAATGACTAACCTCTTATTGTGGATGGATTATCTCAGTTGTTCTCCTGGCTGAAGTTTGGTCCTTTTACAGCATCCTGCCATGCGATTACATTTGTTCCTGACCACCGAGAACACTCACGTTAACTTTTATCGAGTGGAAAAAAGGTTAGCTTGTTTATATTATGCTAACATAGCTGTGTCGCTAGCGGTCACGTAGCACATCATTATATACCAGCTAGCCGAACTTCAGTAACCCTACAAACGTCACTGCTGTTTAGTTTTCTGTCTTCATTTATGCTGGAAGTGATAACAGAGCTGTACGTTTGAATTTGTTTCCAAAACCCCGCAGTCAGGACATAGAATAGAATAGAATTCAACTTTATTGTCATTGCACATGCACAGGTACAGGGCAACGAAATGCAGTTTGCATCCATCCAGAAGTGCTTAGTGATATAGATATATTACAATATATATTAGCAATAATATAGATATGTAAGTATATTACAGAAATGGGTCTATTATGTTATAATGTACACGGTATGAAGTATGTTGTGAATATTCTATAACTATAAGTATGTACAGGCTGTAGTGAGTACAAGCTATGTACAGGATATGGACAGGATATAAATATGAAAAACTATACAGAATATGAAATAAATAACTTTACAGGAATCTGAGATATACAGCTATACAGAAATGGGAACTATGCAAGTTGTAAACAGTTGTAGGGTTAAAAATTATCGTATGTACAGAATGATTGTTTACACAGGGCTATACAGTAGTGCAGTTAAGGTAAGTGAGGGTGTGGATAATTTCTACAGAGGCTATATAAAGTGCTAGTGGTTGTGAGTGGTGGTTCACTCCATGTTATTATTGTGTGTTTGAGGGTACAGTTGTCCATTGTGTGTGTGTGTGTATGTTCAGTCCATGAGTTAACGTGGGTCAGATGTCAGGAGGCAGAGTTCAGGAGTCTGACAGCTGTGGGGAAGAAGCTGTTCCGGTACCTGGTGGTCTTAGTCCGGAGGCTCCTGTAGCGCCTCCCAGAGGGCAGGAGGGTGAAGAGTCCATGTGATGGGTGACTGGGGTCTCTGATGATTTTCCCAGCCCTTTTCAGACACCGCTTCCTGTAGATGTCTTTTATGGCAGGAAGTGGTGCTCCGGCGATGCGCTGGGCAGTTTTCACGACCCTCTGCAACGCCTTCCGGTCCGAGGCAGAGCAGTTCCCGTACCAGACTGTTATACAGTTGGTCAGGATGCTCTCGATGGTGCAGCGATAGAAGTTCACCAGGATGTCTGAGGACAGGTGGTTCTTCCTCAGAGTCCTCAAGAAGAAGAGGCGCTGGTGAGCCTTCTTGACCAGCTTGGAGCAGTTGGTCGTCCAGGTGAGATCCTTGGAGATGTGGACTCCCAGGAACTTGAAGCTGCTCACACGCTCCACAGCCGTCCCCTTAATGTGGATGGGTGGATGTGGGTCAGCATTCCTCCTGTAGTCCACGATGAGCTCCTTGGTCTTCTCGGTGTTAAGCAGCAGGTTGTTTGTGTCGCACCACTCAGCCAGACGATCCACCTCCTCCCTGTAGGCGGCCTCATCGTTGTCACTGATGAGGCCAATCACCGTGGTGTCATCTGCAAACTTAATGATGGTGTTGGAACCATCAGCAGGTCTGCAGTCGTGGGTGAAGAGGGAGTAGAGGAAAGGGCTCATCACACAGCCTTGTGGTGGACATGCTATATTGCAGAGGTGTGGACTCGAGTCACATGACTTGGACTCGAGTCATTAATTTTATGACTTTAGACTTGACTTGAAAAAAGGTTGTAAGACTTGTGACTTGACTTGGACTTTTACACCAGTGACTTGGGCCTTGAATTGGACTTGAACCTGTTTACTTGAAAAGACTTGATATTTTACCCAAATCTAAAATTTAACATACATATTATATAAAAAGTGTGGACCATTAATTCACTTTATTCATTCATTCATTCTTACCACACTCCGTATGTATGTGAGCGTGAGCTGTAGCACAGCCAATCAAATTAACCAGATTTTTAAAAAAAAACCCAAAAACGCTCGAGCCTAAAATGCTCCCAAGAGTAATTTCTTTCAGCTACATAAACTACGAAGGAGTCAACAAAAAACGAAATGCAACATGCAAAACATGCAAGAAGAGAATTACAGACGGAGATGGAACAACTTCCAACTTTGTCCGACATTTGAAGTTGCATAAAGAACGGTAGGTGCTGCCTTTTTTTGCTACGATGAGATAGCGACTTAGCTAACTTCATCTTATTAGCAAATGTTCTCCGGGCTACGTTGATGATACTGTTTGGCTTTAACAGGTATGATATGTTTGTCATGCTATTTTAAATCCGGTCCTACAAGCGCATCCAAGAATAATACGCAACTTGTTAGCTCAGAATTGTCGGTGAATGGTGAGCAGGGTCCGTTTCAGAAAGGGGGTTCTGTAGCTGTACTCAGGGAAGACAGTTTCTCTCCGTCTCCTCCTCATCATTAACCCCGTAGAGCTACATGTTTATTTTTGTAAGAAAACCAATTACACCCTTATTGTGACTTATTTTGACATTGTTATGTGTTGCCAGACCATGGTTATATTTCATTATGCCAGTAGATAGTGCTCTTGCATTGCTGTGGAACTACGAGAGACTCTAGCAATAGGCTCTGTGCACGCGCAGCTCAGAAATAAATGAGCTCCGTCCTGAGCAAGATGCTAACTTCGGTGTCCTCTCTATTAATCCACAGGTACTGACAAACAAACTTTTATGTTATCGAACTGGTTCTAAATGTCATGTAAGTTGAGTAACAACTATTCGGCTATATTTTGAGATGAGAGTGATGATGTTGTTTTGTGGTATTTTGTTGTAATGAGTATTAGAGTATCATCGGCATAATGTTACGTAGCACTATAAGTATATGCTATGACAGTGGCAACCTGCGGCTTCAGAAAATGTGTTGTAGTGTTAGCCAAGCAGTACTGAGTCCATGTATTAAGGGGAAAGCTTTTCGTTGGTGAAACAACGTTTGCAGTCGTCTGCCGCCATGTTGTGTTGCGTTCAGGGGACGCCATGTTCAAAAGTAATTGCGTATATGGCGCAAATGTGGGGAAAGGTGTGAATGTGAGATGGGTTATTTTGGTATGTTGTTATGCTTTAGCCGCGAGTGTTTTGTTTAAGTTGTGAGTATGTAAAGTCATTTTGGATTAGTTTGTATTTATTTTGCTTTTGAGAGAATGCTTTTTGTAACTTTATTTATGTTTATGAACTCTGTTATTTTATGGGAAGAATGCATGGTCTAGTGTGATTTGTATTGTGTATATGCAGAAATAAATGAGCTCCGGCCCGAGCAAGACGCTAACTTCGGTGTCCTCTCTATTAATCCACAGTTTGCTCATATTTGGCTACGCAGTGCTCTCTAGCCTGTGTGCCGCTTGCTGCCGGTCCAGATCCCCCTAGGTCTGGTGCCGGTAACATATGGTCATGTTTAACTTTTGCATGTCTGAGCCAGGGAAAAAAAATTTTGGTTAGAAAATCTGGCCCACCTTAGTGGCTATATACGGCCTTTTTCTTCTGTCATTTATGTCAATACATCAAATAAAATTCTTTGATCTTATGTTATTAGCTGTTGTTTATTTGCAAAGGTCAGTTATTCTTAACAGGGATGCTAAACATTGCTTATTAGAACTGTATGCAGAGTTTTGAGAAAAGTGTTTTAATAAATATTGTTTATATATTTTTCATTTATATTTTTTATTGTCTGAAAACTATGAGAGTTTAAGTGTTAATAGTTATTTAGGATTTTTAGGATCAACTTAAAGTAAAATGCAATTCATGAATGGCTGAAATGGAATTTCTGACATGAGTCTAATATGCTTACCTCTATCAGATTTGAAGAATACCAGATGAAAAAGAGGATCACAAATGAACCTCAACAGCCTTCCATATCACAGTTTATGGACACCTGTGCCGGACAGTACAGCATGACTCATCCACAGCAGAAAGCTATCACGAATGCATTATTAAGTGACTTGATTATTGGTTGCAACCTGCCCCTTTCTATTGTGGAAAACAAGAATTTTTGGCACTTTCTGACGGTAGTTGACAGAAAATACAGCCCGGTATGTCGCAGAACAATTATATCAAAAACAGAGAACCTTGCTGCTGAGAAACGTTCAATGTTAAAAACTCAGTTGAGCGAGACTGATCATGTTTCAGTCACTGTGGACGTTTGGTCAGACCGAAGGATGAGGGGTTTCCTTGGTATCACTGTGCACTGGATACAGAAAGAGACAGAGAGGATGCAGCTAAAATCCAAACTGCTGGCCTTTGACCGCTTCAAAGGATTACACACTGGTGAAAGAATCCGTGAGAAATTTGAAGCTATATGTGATGAATACAACATCAAAGATAAACTAGACTATATTATTAGTGACAATGCTGCCAATATGCGGAAAGCATTCACTGTGTGCTTCCCCACTGAGCAAGCTGAGGAACATGATGATGATGGTGATCATCTTGACGACCCAGAGCTCTGGCATGACTCAATCTTGGAAGATCAGGAAACAGTAGGTGCTGCTATGGCAAAGACACAGCGCCTGCAGTGTTTTGCGCACACACTTCAGCTGGTGGTGAAAGATGGTTTGTCAGAGACCAAAGTGGCATCTCCTTCACTTTCAAAGTTATCTAAGCTCAGCTCTCTACTGCACACAAGCACAACATTCAAAGATGTGTTTGAAGCTGAATTTGGTGAACAGAAAGCGATCCCTGCTGCTGTAATCACAAGATGGAATTCAACACTGAGACAAGTGAAGGCAGTTATCCAATGTGAACATCTAAAACTCTGTGCTGTTCTTGAAATGGCTCGGCACAAGGAGTTATTATTGACAACACGAGAGTGGAACCTGTTGAAGGAGATGGTGGACATCTTGAAGCCTTTTGGAGAAGCAACAGATTTGACACAAGGTGAGAAAATAGTCACGATTAGTGCTGTTGTTCCATCCGTGCTGTCCCTCAATCACCACCTTGAGAAACTGAAGCCTCAAGTCCGTTTCCTGAATGGTCTGGTCAGGAGCCTCCAAGCATCTTTGAACAAAAGATTTCTTGGAATCGTTATCCATGTGCGAATGGCTAGAGCAGAAGATGGGATCACTGCCCCCTTTTCAGATCCAGTGTACCTTAAAGCAGCTGCTTTGGATCCAGCATTTTCTCTGTTGTGGGTGGAACACCATGTGTTGGGCAGTTGTGACATAAAGACAGAGGTGACACAAAAAGTTAAAGGTAAAGATTGAATATAGTTTATATTTTTTCTGTATTTTTTTTGTCTAAAATTGTAATAAAGGCTCTTTTGCTGTTGTTAATTTGTTTTGCCAGATCTGATCCTGCAAGATGCGGCAGATCCTGCAAAGTCAGAGCAACCTGTGACTCCTGGTGGGGAATATCAAGAGGACTGTGAAGATGGAGGACTCTTTGCTGCTTACTGTAAGAGGCAGAAGAAGGATGTGGGGAAGAGTCCAGCTCTACAGCTAAGTCACTACCTGGATATTGCTAATGAACAGAAAGCCCTCTTGTTCTGGGCAATGAACATGCAGACTCTTCCTTCTCTGTTTCATGTGGCCACCAGAGTTTTGGCAGTACCTGCATGTAGTGCTCCTCTGGAGCGAGTTTTCAGCTATGGTGGCATCATTCTACGGCCTCATCGTGCACAAATGACTGACAGACTTTTGGCCAATTTGGTCTTTTGCAAATGCAATGCAGAATAGTTAATAGTGAACTGAAATAACTTAAAGTGCACATTCTTGCACATTCTTGTTCATTGTTTATATATATATATATATATATAGATATAGATATATTATTCATTCATTGTTTTGTACATAAGGAAATCTCAGCACTTTTTGTTTCAACAGGAAGTTCTGCTTTTGCATTTTTCACTGAATGTTTATTCTGTGAATTTGTAATTTAGAGGAAGACTATTCTTGCAGCAAAGTTTAATTGAGCTGTGCAAGGTGCAATTTCAGAATTAGTTTGTGCATATTTTGTAAGTTACTTGTTTCATCAGGTGATGAGATCAATACAGATTTAAAAAAAGAACACATGGTCTATTATTTACACCTAACATATAACTGCAACATTGTTTTTTTTAAAAAAAAAAAGACTTGAAAGGACTTGAAATTCAAAGTTTCGGACTTGGGATTTGACTTGAAAGTTGTGTCTTGACTTACGACTTGACTCTGACTTGCTTGACTTTACTTGAGACTTGACTTGTGACTTGAGGATAAAGACTTGAGACTTACTTGAGACTTGCAAAACAATGACTTGGTCCCACCTCTGCTATATTGTATTTAGATAGAAGCTAGCAAGCTAACACCCTGCTAACTTCTAACTCCGTTAAATGTCATAAATTCTGTTTTCATGGATGTCTGGATGTTAAACTCAATTGTTACACCTGGTAGAGCAGAACGCTGATCATTTTATTAAAGATGAAAGACTTTAGACAGTTTTTCAACTCTAAGTAATGCCATAGTGATCATTTGATATATGGACCTGCAGCAGAGTTTAGGTCCAGACACGGCTAGTGACATCAGACTGAACGACCGGATAGCATTATGTGATGTGAGACTATTATATAATTGCATAATGAATTTAATAGTAGATTCGATTTACTACTGTCAGTTTGTTTACACAACAATTTCACCAGGAAAGAAAGTCAATACAGGGCAACTTATGGAAAACGAGCATTAAACTCATGTCCAATACCAAGATTTCTTCTTTTGTGCACATGATAATTAGTATTAGAAAAATAATGGTGGTTCTTGGCAACCAAATAGGGTTAATGTTTAGGCTAGAGCCACCTATTGACATAAAAGAAATGCCTTCTCAATTTCTTTAACTGATTCAACCACCAGGATACAATTTCTTTCTTCTTCTTTTTTTTTTTTAGAAGAAATCTCTAAAAAGTAGCAAGTGCTATAGTTTTTGTGCCTGCAGAATTATTTTACTGTTCAGGTAAATGTTTACACAATAGTGTTGATCTCACAACTAGTTTCTGATAAAAATGTACTGAGAGCATAATTGCATCCTTTTGAGTCCAGCTAACGATTCAAACACAGCTTTTGAGAACAGCTAACTGCTGCCAAATATTAAAACCCATTATGGTAGCAATGTCATGTAAAAGTCCTTATTTTATAAAGCCTCTGGGGAATAGCATCAATTTCACACCAACGCTCGAGTCGAGTTGAGCCCCGATTCCGTCTTCATGGTTTTATTTCCATGCTGACTGAAGTTACCATAAAATAAACCGATGGACTCATATTCATCGCTGTAAAATAAAAATAAAAGAAGAGGCCCTTTTATAGGTTCTCTGGACTTAACAGCTCTAACCTTCTTTCATGTCTTATTGAAGGAAAATATCAGTGAGCTGGGTTATGTTTCTTTCCATGCTGTATTTAGGGAGAAGTCAGGAAAATGGCCGGTAGAACTGACTTACATTGGTGCAAGAGTGAAGACTTTTTTTATTTGTTGAGCTCTGTTATTTATTCACGTTGTCATGGAAACCATTCCAAAAAAGGGTCTTATTAAGGTTTCTAAACCTTGATGTAATCTATCAGGGAAAAGGAGAACTCACCTATAACAGGTCGAAACCACAAAAGCAGAAGCAAACTCATGACGTACCTATGCTATACATGGGATCATTGAATTCTTCTGTACTCTTATTATGATTTGGATTCAATAAGTCAATATTAAAGTCCCCACAAATAAACATTATTTTAATAAATAAACATTACATCTGATTTAGATTTGTAAATAAGTCCTCCATATTATCCTTAAATATCTCAATCTTTGATCCCGGTGTTCTGTATATACAACTGACAATTAGGTTTTTCCTTTTTTCCATATTTATTTCCACTGTTAAACATTCCATCAATAACAGTCGTCATTCTTCCAACTCTTTTGTACTTTAGGTTTTTATCAATGTAAAGTGCCACCCCACCTCCTTTTTTGTTGTTTCTGTCTAAATGAAGGAATTCATATCCATGTATCTCAAAGTCTTCTTCCTTTCCAGGAGTTATCCAGGTCTCTGATATGGCTATCACCTTGAATGGCTGTTTAAACTGTGTTATGTATTCTTTGATGTATTGAAAGTTTGCATATAGGCTTCGACTGTTAAAGTGAACCAGTGTTATACCCTTTTCTACCGTGATTTTCTTTTTAAATTGTTTATTTGTATAATAATGTCATTCATTTGTCTTATTGTTAAAGAAATTACAATCAGGATCTATGTTGCTGTCATACACCAATGTCTTATTTTCAATATCTATATGAGTTATTCGTTGAAAACTGTCAGACATCTGAGTTGGTTGTGTAACTTAGACGGTCCCATCATATTTAGCACTGCTTTGCATTCTGATTTATCAGTTATATTTTTCTAGTTCCGACATCTCTTTCATGACTAGAACCTTTGCCTTCTCTGGTGTTCCATTTAACTTAATGAATATTTTACAATCTGACGTCCAAGATGACTGTATTTTCTTCTATTTTCTTAATATTCTTGCTTGTCTTGCAATGTCTGCATTTTTCTCGATTAGGTGTTCATTTAAATAAACATCTGTACCTTTTAGCTTTCTTCCTTGCTTAAGCAGTTCTTTTTTCTGTTTTCTATTAACAAAAGGTATCATAATGTCAGCTATTTGATTTTTGTTTTACCTTGGCAGAGGATGGCATCTCTCAATACTTTTACTGTCCATTTCGATACCCTGGCTTTTGAAGAAGCCCATTACCTGCTCTTCCAAGCAGAGTAGCTCTTGCTCAGGTGGCTCCCCTCTCTCTGACGCTGCTACCCGTGCATATGTCTGATGCTTGGTTTCCAGTCCCGTCACTATCACATCATTTACTCTCGAATATTGTTCCATATCTGACACCCATCCTTCCAGCATAGCGATCTTCCTGTCCTTTTCCTCGCTCTGCCTACTTAGTTCTTTAATATCTTCCATTAAATTAAGTATCAGTTTTTGTTGTTTTGCAATGGTTGTTATTTCTTCTGACATAAAGTTTAGGAATTTCTTTATGTCCTCCAGTTCCTCCTCGTTGACGTTGCTCTTCTTAGGCGGCATCTTGTCGGTGCTAAGGCCCGTTGGTTGCGAGCACCCTCGAGGGTTGCCGAAGCCAGGCCTGTCCTGGCAGTTAACCTCACTGGCTGTTGGTGGAGTGAGGCTCGGCCTGCCTATGAGCTTTGTTGGTTGGTGGTTGAGCTCAGTAGAGCCAGGCGATTATCCTCGCTAGCTGGTGCTGGTGTCAGGCGTGGCCTGGCAGCTAGCCTCTCTGGCTGGTGGTGGAGCCCGGTGTGGCCTGGCAGCTAGCCTAGCTGGCTAGTGTTGGTACCCGGCATGGCCTGGCAGCTAGCCTCCTTAGCTGATTGTGGAGCTTGGCGTGGCCTGGAAGCTACCCTCTGTGGCTGATAGTGGAGACCGGCGTGGCCTAGCAGGTAGCCTCGTTAGCTAGTGGTGGAGCCTGGAGTGGCCTGGCAGCTAGCCTCTCTGGCTGGAGGTGGAGACTGGTGTGGCCTGGTAGCTAGCCTCTCTGGCCGGCCCTTGGATGGAGCAAAGGGGTGACTTGATAATTGACTATTAGCTCAAAGCAGTAAATGCTCATTCTATGACCTCTGGCATCAAAAAGGTATTTTTATGGATATTATAGATATGTGAATTTTTTCAAACCATTCTCTCTAAACCCCATGATTGTGTGTGAAAATCCCACACCAACACATCTGGCACCAACAAACAGTCAGATTCAAACTGACTTGAATCGCCTTCCTTCCCCTTTTTGATGCTGAACTTTAGCAAGTTGTCTTGGTCATGTTGCCATGTTAGATTATTTGATTGCATTAACAAACAGGTTCACCTAACAAAGTGGTCAGTGAATGTATATTTATGTATACATATATCACAAGTTTCTATTAAAAAACAAAATTATAGGACTGCAAGATTGATAAATATAGGAAAAAAAATTGTATTGTTCAATATCACAACAAAATATAAGGACATCTTAAGTGACACCACTTTGGTCACTAAAACATTATAGAAACACAATCTTCATTTAAGTATGAAACTGTGTTTCATCTGCAATTTTCTTTTCATATGAATATAGAAATTAACATTAACCAATTTGTATTCTGGGAAAGGTGCACCACCTTCAAATATAGGAACTATTTGATTGCAATTACAGTTCATATCAATTACCAATGAAGAAAAGAGTGGTCGTGGGCTGTTGTTCCAACATCAAAGTTCTTTTGAAAGGTCTCAGTTGTTCATAATAATTCTCCTTTTGTCCACACATACTTTCAGCCATTTTACTTTAATTTTACCATGCCACAGCAATTCCAAATATTTTATAATTATTCATCCTATAATTACTGACATGAAAGGGCTTAAGCCACCTCATGTGTTTCAAAAAGCGAGCAACTCACAGCTTGATATCAGGAAGCTATTACAGCTCCAGACTAGAGCACAAGATTTAATAACACTGGTAACATAATAGGGATGCTGACAAATCCAGAAAACATCACTACAAAGATAGCCACTCTATGGATGGGTTCTTTGATTTATAGATGAAAAAAAAAAAAGAATATCTTTCTGAGGGAAAAAAAATCTTGTTTTCTTGTAATATGAAACCTGTCAGAAAATGGATGGGAGGTATAATAGAGTAAAGTAGAATCAAAGTCTGCACACCACTAAAAATAGTCTCAGGTCATAACCCAGGATGTAAACCTTTCATCAGAAAAAAAACAGTGAGTCATTTTCACACTGTCACTATCTGTTTCATATGCAGGACACGGACCACAGGACAGACATTTTTGGCAATATGAAAACAGGAAACACCTCTTTGAAAAAACAAACAAACAAACAAAAAAAACCATCTCTGTGTGGAAATTAAAGGCCCAACTTTCATATTTATTCATAATTCATGTTTAAGTTCAGATACATTTCCAACATGTGGCAAGTCGAGAGCAGCACGCTCATGAATGATTGACAAGCCTGGGCTCTGCCCCCCAGCTTCAGAGCCTGCCTCATTTATTTGTCCATAAACAAGCATAGCATGACGTCGCACAAACATGAGGCACACAACTTTTACCTTCATCCCGTGGCAATGCTTATACTTTCAAATTTATCTCTAAAGAAAATGAATGAAACACTTCTTTTTAACCAAAACTAAATTATTTAAATGAAATATACATGTATTCATGGCTATGACAGACAGAGAGCATGAATATGAACTATGGGACTTACAATTTAGGTATATCAAGTTATTATTGAATCTATCAGTGGGAAGGGAAAATGGGAGGGAAAGTGCACTGCAGCTTACATACAACCACTTCCACTCATTCCTACTGATTCTCTTCCTCTCCATATGTTCATGATTTACACCATGTGTTAACTTTTTATTCCGCCGTCGCTTGTGTCGACGACTGGAAGATGTTTGGACTTAATGTGTTAATGAGCCTTCCATCTTCCATTAGTCAATCCATCATGCAAAACCAGTTAGATTTAACTGCTTGTTAGAGATTTTCCTCTCATTTTAACGTTTTTTCCCCTCTGGGAATACAGTTTTGCCTTGAGTGGAGACTGATTTGAATCCAGTATTGCTGACAAATAACTGCAGAATACAATGACTTGGGTACACAAATGCACAAGCCATAGAGTTGCATGGCGGCGGGGGACGACGACTGTGAATCCTGTATATTTCTTTATGTTACCTAAAAATGATTTCTTACACAAGCTCTAAAAGTAGAATGAGAGAACAACAAAATGAAAAAAAATACACTTTGTCATTTATTTACTGATGATCTGATGGACATGTACTGTAACCTGGGAGAGGAAAAACCATGTGAACGGAATTGCTTTCAGTATTTTCAGCTTTCAGCAATAACAACAACTAAAGATTTCACTATTGATCAATCCAGCACATTGGCTTGTTGAAATTCCTGTGCTTTTGGGATGTTCTTGGTTTTTCTCACATTAACTGCTCACTCCAAGCCCTTCCAAAACATTTCTATTGGGTCTAAGGTCATGACTTTGGCTTTGCAATTTGAAAACAACAGCTTTAATTCTTCAGTCACTCTTTCGCAGAGCATTGAGATTCAGTTCACAGACAGATGTTTTTGATGTTTTTTTCACAATTTTCTGCTGTAAGTTAGAATTAGTTTCCTCACTGACCAGAAGCAGCAAAATAGCCCCAAACCATGATGCTACTGGAACCAAGTGTCACACATAGACATACTGTGTAAAAGTCTTGAGCAACCACTTTTTATTTTGCCTCCAGGAACCCAGACTTTCTCATAATTTTTGCTTAACCCTTTAAAACCGGTCAGAGCAGGCATGCTCCGTTTTGCGTAACTATTTTTAAATCCCGGTAGCACTGCAACCACGTGAGCTAGCACAATAATTATTTTTGCATATGAAACCGGAGGAGTTGTACTTACATCTTATGCCATCAGCTTGTCCTAAGCTTTGGAAAAACTGCATAAAAAGCACTTGCAGCAACAAAAACATAATATTCCAGAAACAGGCTTTGCCGATCCGATCAGCTGTTTGTAACATTCCTACATCCATCAGCGCGAACTATCACATGTCCGCCATGACCTGCCCGAAACCGGAAGTGACGTCATTTTGCGGAAATGTAGTTTTTTACCATCAAGGCCTCATGAGCCTATACTGGTGTTTTTCAAGTTCAAGTTCAAGTTCAAGTTCAACTTTATTGTCACTTCAACCATATACAGTTTAAAAATACACAGTGAGGCGAAACAACGTTCCTCCAGGAACCAAGGTGCTACAAGACAAGTTAGTGCAAAAAAAATAATAAAGTTATATTTGACTTTATGACTTTCTGTGTCGTTTCTGAGATGCTTAGGACTCATATTGCACTGCTGGAAATAGTTTATTTAAATGCATATGCTGTTTTTTTTGCAAGTTTGCACTATAATATTTATTTTCGTTTTTCCTGCAGTGTATAGAAATTGGTGTATTTCAAAAATAAAACTATGAAGGCACTCAAAATAAATTCCCTGTGGTGGGAAACTATTTTGTGCAACTTTTTTGTATTTACAGTTTTGAGGGATAAGCCTCTTAAATTTCTCTAACTAGAAATATAGGTTAAAAAAACAAAAACGATTTTCAATTTTTTTGTAGTTTATTGCACTTTTTTTTTTGCAATTTATGTAATGACTATGCACTTAATGCAGACATATTATTAAAATTTAGGCTGCAATGGTTGTATTGATGTATAGCAACTTGAAATGCTCCCAAAAATGGCTCCACGGCATGTAAAAATATAATATCAGCTCTGGCGGAATTTGGTTCTATGGTAGGTCTTAAAGGGTTAAAGAACAATAGAACAATTGTTCTCCAGGTTTTGTTTGTATGTTTTTCTTTTCTTTGTTTGTTAAGCCACATAACATTGATCAATAAATCATTACAACATTCTAAAAAGGCACCCAACACAAGTAATGAATTTAGCAGGAATGACTTTTAAAGTATCTTCAGTACTTTGTTAACGTAACAAAAACAAAGTTGTTTCCATTTCCAAGTTCTTTTGACGAGTTAGGAAAAATGCCAAAGACAACACCGTTTTACAGGCATAAAATGGTTTTGTTGAGTCATTCAGTGAAAAGTTGCCAATCATGACAGAGTGTGCAGCCTTTAAAATAATTGAGGAAACTAGGGACCAAAAGACATGAACAGTATCTGAAAGTACTGAAGACATAGAAAAGAAAATTCAGTAAAGAGCTGACACAGGATCTGTAAGATGCATCTGGCCCTTTAGTCGAGCTATCGACTGCTTGATGAAATACTCTCAATGATGGTATGTCAAAGTAGACAAGAACTGCACAGAAAGATCAGTTGTCAGGGTCGGACGGTGCCCCGACCAGTCGACCTGCCTGTGTGTATATGTGTGTGTGTGTGTTTCCTCTCTCGCTCTATTTTTCCCTCCAGCTCCGCTGCGGTGTTTACGGAGGTTGCCTAGCAACAAGGGACCTCCGACCCAGAAGTGCAGTTGCCCTGAGATGCCTCACCTGCAATCAATTCTTCACCAGCTGCTGCCTATCATCCACCATCTTGGGCAAGGCTATTTAATGGTGTGGCTGAGCGACAGACAGCGCTGGAGTATTGCACTAAGCCTGCAGTGTTACTTGCCGCTTGCGTTCGCTCAGTGTTCACTGCTCAATGTATTAATCCTTGCTATTGTCTGTGTGCAACTAGGAACTGGGACGGAGGATTCACTAGCACAAGGAAGCACTCGGAGGAGAGACGGGCACTCACTACCATGCACAGTCTGAGCACAGGAGGACGCACCTACTATCATTATTGATGGGAGAGGCGTGAGTTTCTCAAAATGGGCTCATTGAGTCAGCACGGATAAGATCTTGGAGAGGCTACGGCTGCTGTGAATACTCAGAATAAGATCTCTGACTGCAGACTGGATACATCTCGGAAGGGCTAGGTCGGAATAACATCTCTGGGCGCAAATTGGATGACATCTCTGGGAGGCACACTGCCATGAGTTCTCATAAATCGGCTCCTTGAGCACAAGAAATGACAACATCACAGAACGCAAGTATGCCGAAGCTCGCGGCTCTCCAACGGGAGATTGAGAGACCAGTGTTGGACTGTAGAACTGCTTTGAAATTCATATGAGCTGTTCGCACTAAAGTAAAAAGCACCATCACTTCATGCGGATACCCCCTTTGGCGCCAGCTGCAGTCTCAAGGCTGGAGCTGAACAACAACACCCTGATAACGACTGTGTTTAGTCTGTTCCTTCCCATTCCATGCAAGGCAACCTGGGTTGGCTGGAAGACTGTTTACTTAGCCTAGCAGGGCGAAGGAGACTGTCTCAGCTGAACTCTGGACACGCACACACAATCATATACAATGATATGCACACACTCATCCCCCCTTCCCTTTCCAAAAGCCTTCGATGCTTATTCCCTTCCGATGCTGCACCCTTTATCCACCCCTGTTGCTTGTCATGTGTTTCTTTGGTGTATTAAGAGTTTTTTCATGTGCTATGTGCAGAGGTGGTTTTTTTTTCTCCCTGTTGGAGCTCAGTCTGGGGGGAGTTATTTTTTTTCTCCTTATCTTTCCTCATGTGGTGCATTTTCCATTGTTATACCTCTCTGACCTGTCTTCCCCATGTGATGTTTTTGTGTAATGTATGTATGGTCGGAAGGGTAAGATGGCGCTGGCACGGCTGGCAGCCTTAACCCAATTTCCCTCGGGATGAATAGAGTATTATCAATCAATCAATCAATCAATCAATCAATCAATCAATCAATCATTGCACATTCTAACTGTTGTCAACCTTGATTGACTGTATATAAACACACTGCCTTTATTCTGAGCTCCGCGCCTGAGTCCACTCAATCTTCAACCCTGACATCAGCAGCAACAGAGTGCTGATTCTAGATTAGAAAATTTTGATTCTAATCATGTATGTATGGAGGACATCAGGAGAAAGGTACAACAGTAAGTGTCTACTACCATCTATAAACACAGTCGAGGCTCTGTCATGGTTCGATTTGCCTCGTGGAGTTCGGGATCTTATTAAAATCAGTGGAATTATAAACAAAAAGATTTTAATGTCTGTTAATCTGTGCACGCTGTCTCAATTATTGCTAATAGCAAACATTTAAAACATGGTTTGGATCCATGACACTTGTAATAGAATGTGTTACACCTATACATACACGTTTATGCACCCTTACAAATGTATTGTTATATGGACTTATGAGGGCAGACGTGTTTTTCTCATTCATTATATAATCCATAATAACAAGCTTCATGCTGGCTATTATGCATTTTTTTGTCTAGAAACATAATTTGTCTCAGTTATCTCCATTAACGACCTGCCTATGACAGGATGGGAAAAGGTACTTTGTCAGGTCAGCGGGGCCTTCAACAACAGAAACCTGCAAATTTCAAGCTCTTTAGGTTTGCCTGCTCCCACATGACAAAGTCAATGCTGCAATCCCTGCATTGGCACATGGCCCAAATGCTTGCTTTCAGATTTCTCTTTAATGACATGACAAGTTAAGTTAATCACAACATTATTGCTGAGCTCACTGTGGGATCCCGCCCTTGGCCCCATACACCTGTCAACAATCAGCGGTCATCACCCAGGAGCACTATTTGATGCTGGAAGACAGATCCTCTCGTCGCTGGATGATTGTACTACACGTTAGTGTTTCTCCCAGCTCTTGTGAACCTGTGATTCGTGATTTGTGTGTGACTTCCCTCTCTTCTGCGACAGACTTTCCTCCCCGTACCTGTGACCCCTCAGTTGTGTGAACATGTGTGAGTTTGGGCAAGAAGACGTGAGCGAGTGTGAGAGAGCTTCCCTGTGATTCCCTGGAGTTTGGATTCCCCTTCACAGTATATATCGTGCACTGTTGCTGTAAATAAACTGTTTTTGGAGACGCCTACCGCTCTGCGCTTGAGTTTCTGCTACTAGATTGTGACAGTTATATTGTGCCATCACTGATGCTCCAAGATATCATTGTACAAAATAAAATGTATTGCACTGACTGGCCCTTGATGCTGGCTACACTGTATGTCATGGTCCTGGGCCATGTGGGCCCAGTATTCTTAGTTCCTTGTATTTTTGTATTTTGTTCCTTGCTTAGGCCATGTTTTCTGAGTTGCCCTGTTGTGTTGTTCCCTAAGTGTTTTCCATTCATGGCTTTTACCCCCTGTGTGCCCCTCTGTGTATCTGTGAGCCCTCGTCTCTCCTTATGTTTTATTCCATGTTTCCCCAGCCCGTTATGTCTGTGTTTTCCCCGTGCTCTCTCTCCTCCTGTCTGAACCTCTGTGCACTTCCTGTTTACTTTGTGACTCTCACGCCTGTACATGTCATGTTCAGTTCACCCTGCCCTGTCTCGTTATGATTATCAGTGTCACCTGTGTTCCCCGTGTGTTCCCACTTTCCTCGTTAACCCTCTGTGTATTTCTGTCTGCGTCTCCCTCTGTTCGGCGTCGCGTTCTCCCTCATGCTGTGTGTGATTCCCCTGTGTTCCTTGGTGAGCTTTATGTTAGTTTTTCCCAGTTTAGTTTTGTATTGTTTCTCGTGGCCAGCAATAAAGCTGTGTTTTTTGAGTTCATCCCCGTGTGTGTGAGTTTTGCGATTGGGTCCTCATCCTGCCTGCCACACAGCAAATCATGACAGAAGAACGCGACCACGATATGGACCCAGCAGTTCACAACCCCTCCGCGGACCTCCAGGACGACGCGACCATGTCGGACTCAGCGGACATTTCAGAGGAGGTAGGGGAGGAGCTGAACCGGCTCTGCCGCATTATGGATCGCATCATCGGATGCGCGGATCCAAGTGTGGTTTCCACAGGATTGGCGGCCGTGGACGCCGTTTTGTTGCGGGAGCCACGGTTGCGACAGCTCCCCCACCTCGTCGAGGCGTTTGACTCCCTGGGCCCCCTTAAGGAGGAGCTTCGTGCCCGTGCGCTGGCCCAGAGGGTCCTGAATGCCGCCTCAGCACCCACACCTCCGTCCCGTGAACGGGTGTCATCGCCGCTGTCTCATGAGCCAGTAGCGGTCAGAGTTGGAACGGTGAGGCTCGCCACTGACACACCTTCCGCCCGCACCCCGCCGGCTTCCGCGTCTTCACCGCGGTCTGGCCGCACGGCGTGGCGCACGGAGACAACGGAAGCCATAGACTTTGGCGAGGAAGAGCGGCAGCAGGTGTTACGGGCTTATCGGGAGGACGAGCTCCGGTGGAAACCCTGGCTCATCCCGGAGGAGGACCTCTCACCTGCTGCACAGCCTACCAGCCGCTCGCCGTCTCCGATCCGCTTAGGCTATTTTTCGCCTGCCTCATTTCTGGCAAGGATGGGGGCGGACGACGGGGAACTCACCACTACGTCACCCTCTGTGTTGGCGCCATCAGCGCCCATCGCGCCAGCTTCCTCTGCTCGAAGGAGGCGGCGCGCCCGCCGCCATAAACCGGACAATGCTAAAACCACAAAACATGAAGTGGACGGCGGGTTCATTTTTGATAGAGCCATTTTTGTCGACCCTGAGCCTGCCATTTCTCGGACAGTTTTTTCTGAGCCTGCTCCTTTTCCTGCTCGTGTTTCTCCTCCCAGGTCAGTTCAGTTAGCTCCCTCGCAGCCGCCCTCAGTTCAGTTAGCTCCCTCGCAGCCGCCCTCAGTTCAGTTAGCTCCCTCGCAGCCGCCCTCAGTTCAGTTAGCTCCCTCGCAGCCACCCTCAGTTCAGTTAGCTCCCTCGCAGCCACCCTCAGTTCAGTCTCCAGTGTCACCCCCAGTTCAGTCTCCAGTAGCTCCGGTGCCGCCTGTAGCGCAGGCCCCAGTAGCTCCGGTGCCGCCTGTAGCGCAGGCCCCAGTAGCTCCTGTAGCCCAGTCCCCGGTAGCAGTATGGTCCGCTGGTCAGCTTAACATTCAGCCAGGGGTCCCAAATCGCCCTGGCTCTGCATCAGCTCCTGCTGGGAGCTCGGATGAGCTCATCCAGGACTCCGCGGCTCCCACGCCGCCATCTACCTCATCCGCTGGAGGGTCCGAGGGGCCCGTTCAGCCTCCTGTCTCCGCTGGAGGGTCCGAGGGGCCCGTTCAGCCTCCTGTCTCCGCTGGAGGGTCCGAGGGGCCCGTTCAGCCACCAGCTGCTCCACCGGCAGCCTCGTCCACGTCTGCTGCAGCTCCAGCCTGTGCTTCGTCTGCTGCAGCTCCAGCCTGTGCTTCGTCTGCTGCAGCTCCAGCCTGTGCTTCAGCCTCGTCTGGTCCGGCCTCATCAGAGTCTTCAGCCTCGTCTGGTCCGGCCTCATCAGAGTCTTCAGCCCCGTCTGGTCCGGCCTCATCAGAGTCTTCAGCCCCGTCTGGTCCGGCCTCATCAGAGTCTTCAGCCTCGTCTGGTCCTGTGTCCACCGGGCCTCAGCCAGTGCGCCTGACACTGATGCGCCGCCGCTGCCTTCCGCGCGGCCGGCCTCCTGAACTGCTCCGTCGTCTCCTTCGCCGCCGCCGCTGCCTTCCGCGCGGCCGGCCTCCGGACCAGCTCTGTCACCTGTGCCACCCGCCTGGTCGGCCCCCCGACCGTGTGACCCATGAACTCTTGTGCCTGTGGGCTCTGGGTCGGCCCCCTGAACTTTATTTGGACTATGGTCATGTGCTCCTGTGTTTTCTGTTGTTTGTTTTGTTTCCCGTTCTGGTCCCTCCGTCCTGATCCCCCGCCTCCCGCCCTGGGTGGGTTGTTTTCTGTTTTGTTTTGTTTCTCGGGTTTGGGCTGTCGGGAGCCAGCCCTTTAGGGGGGGGTGATGTCATGGTCCTGGGCCATGTGGGCCCAGTATTCTTAGTTCCTTGTATTTTTGTATTTTGTTCCTTGCTTAGGCCATGTTTTCTGAGTTGCCCTGTTGTGTTGTTCCCTAAGTGTTTTCCATTCATGGCTTTTACCCCCTGTGTGCCCCTCTGTATATCTGTGAGCCCTCGTCTCTCCTTATGTTTTATTCCATGTTTCCCCTGCCCATTATGTCTAAGTTCTCCCCGTGCTCTCTCTTCCCCCTGTGTGCCCTCTATGTATCTATGAGCCCTCGTCTCCCTTCGTGGTTGTTTCATGTTTCCCCAGCCCGTTATGTCTGTGTTTTCCCCGTGCTCTCTCTCCTCCTGTCTGAACCTCTGTGCACTTCCTGTTTACTTTGTGACTCTCACGCCTGTACATGTCATGTTCAGTTCACCCCGCCCTGTCTCGTTATGATTATCAGTGTCACCTGTGTTCCCCGTGTGTTCCCACTTTCCTCGTTAACCCTCTGTGTATTTCTGTCTGCGTCTCCCTCTGTTCGGCGTCGCGTTCTCCCTCATGCTGTGTGTGATTCCCCTGTGTTCCTTGGTGAGCTTTATGTTAGTTTTTCCCAGTTTAGTTTTGTATTGTTTCTCGTGGCCAGCAATAAAGCTGTGTTTTTTGAGTTCATCCCCGTGTGTGTGAGTTTTGCGATTGGGTCCTCATCCTGCCTGCCACACAGCAAATCATGACACTGTAAACCCGAATGTTCAAAGTAATAGATTAAATAGTGTATACTCAAAGTCTTTAAAAAGTTCTGTTAACTTAAATATGTCAAGTTCGTGTAACATGTTCTTCTTTTTGAGTAAATGAAACTAATAATATTTGATTGAATTGAACTATTTCTATATTAAGTAAGCATCACTTAAAATCATAACTTAAGCACAACGTAACACAGTTAAGTTAGGACATATAAGAATGGTAAAGTCCTGTTATTTTTGTTGTTTCAAGTAGGTAGGATTTAATAATAAACTTAATTTATGTAGCACATGCTAAAATACAATAAAATCTCAAAGTGTTTCACCAAATAAGTAAAATCAAATTGTCTTAAATGCATTAGTGGAAGACAAAATGTATTTATTTTAATATTCATTGTTTTATCAATGTATCCTACATATATATTTTTAATTTTTTCCGTAAGTATTGAGCAGCTGCAGGAATCAACTTTTATTCCGAGTTAATCTCTGATTCACCCTCCGAAGCGGAAGGCGGCGCTAATGAGCATTAATACGAAACACAGAAGAAGTAAAGGTATATGGGCGGGAACAGCACCAAAGAGGCAACACCGACGACAGGAGAAAGTTGGACCTAACGGCAGCAACTAGCATCACTGGACTTACAGTAAGTTTTCAATGTTGATATTAGTTTATTGTTAAAATACGAATATTTAGTTGTATTTTGGGTGCATCTCGAAAAGAATAGCAGAAATGTCGGGTCCGTGTTTTTTATGTGCTTTGCTGCTCTCCCCGAAGGAAACTTTGCACTTGCAGAGCTAGCATTAAGTTGTTGTAATGAGGGTCGCAGGCTGTTTAAAAAGTTAGATACTACTTATTCTAGAGGTAGCGCCCGGTCGCCTAGTATGAAACAAAGTGTTTTAATCTCTCTAAATTTTTAAACCCCCTCTCATGACTCAGAATACTTGGGTCCAAACAAGCCCGTTGTCCCTGCAGTTACACAGCGGAGATACCTGTCTGCAGTGAGAGTGCTTTCAAGCCGTTTTCTTGTTAGAAACACTATATTTTAAACTATATGTGCAGGGTTAGGGTTGTGAAGGAGTGAAGGAGCTCTTGGACCTCTGGCCTGCTCTAAAAATGGAGTCTGAGGTAATATGGATCAGCTCTCTTTAAATTGAAAATTGTAATTCATACTCATGTGGCAGCTTTTTGCTGCTTTATAAAGGTGTGCGAGATTCTTCAAATTGAACTGTATTGTCCTTCTGCTGTAGTTGTATGCAGAGTTTCAGCGGATTACAAATCAGAACCTGCCCAATACATTCTACGCTGAACTTGACCGCCATCTTCCTCGACTGATGACCTTATTCAGACAGAAGGTATCAAAAACTGGGAAGACAGTAGATGCCCTGGCTGAAATTCTAAGAATTCACAATGAACAGGTAATAATAGATTGTTACACATTTCATAGGTTGAACTATTGGAACATTGGACAGGTTCAATGATTTAAATGAGCTTTTTGAATTTTGCTATTACTCCACTTTGTGTTTGCTATTTTTCTGACTGTATTAAAGATGTGAACAGGTTATTTGTGGACATATGTTCTGATTTGACTGTTGTTGTTGCTGTTCAGTAAACTCACCAGTATATACAATTCTGTTTTTATCTGGCAATAGGTAATCGATGATATCCACACCAAGCGCACTACCGTTCTCCACGCCCTTCCTGTCTACCTGCGTGAGGATGTCTCTGGATTTTTCAGAACCTGCACTGTGAGTATCCTTAAGTATCTAACAGATACTACTGTGTATATAAACAGTGCATCAAAGTACAAACATGTATTTTGATGCACTGTTTGGACTTACCTTTGTTTAGTCTACCCATACAGTTTCCATGTATGGTCTTTTCTGTCTCCTCACTACGAATGAACTGAATTGGTGTTTTGTTGAAAGTGATAAGATGTTTAGTAAAACATTTTCCTGTGTATTTCCTTTAGCTTAGTTTCAGTCTATCTCACACCACTTGATTCTCTGGTGAATTAGCTGATTTATGTGTGCAGAACATGGATCTTCTGTTTTTCACCTCTTACAGTGAGACTCAGGTCTCCCTTGTAAAAAAGGTACTGGATCTCAATGGGAGTTGGTAAAATGAGAAATTATATGTCGTCTGTTGTATTTCTTGGGTTAGATTGTGATTAGTATCTCTTTTTCATTAATTCAGGACGAATCTGATGAGTTGGAGCTTGATGGTGTTGAAGTGGCCCTCTTCACTGTCATCAGTGACCATGACACGACAAGTCCAGTTCACTACCAACCTGTGAAAATCTCTGTCGTCATTGAAAGTGATGCCGTGGTCAGTCTCCCCAGATTTGGTGAAGCCTTCCTGGTAATGTTTGGACTGATCTATGCACTTTACCTCAGCTACCCCAAAGCCCTGACCAACACTTTAGAATTTACTCAAAAGATTTTACTTGGTCTAGAAAGTGGTAAACTGTCACCCAGGTTACAGACCTTCAAGAATGACTTGGTTATGTAGGAACTCATCTGAAAGGAGGACGCAGGGTGAAGCATTATAAAAGGCTAGTTCAAAGTTCTCTCCTTTTATCTAAATAATGCCTCAAAACGTTATTGCATTACTCTACAGGTGTTAAGCCAATAGGTCCAAACTATACAACGTGCCTTTGTTCTCATTAACATAATGCAAAGCAACACTAATGTTTTGTATGTTTTAATGTTTTTCATAATACTATTTCTAAAACATTGTGGGCTGCGCAAGATGACCTAAATTTCACTGTTTGATACTAGTTAATGTAAAACAAATAGCATTGTAATTCACTCAAATTGCTGCCCTGTTGCCTTATTCAGATATTAGCCAGAGAGCCAAAAACACATTTTGATATTATTTCTTATTATTTGGCATTATTTTTCATTACTCTGACAGTTTTCCTGACTAAACAATTTTTGGTCTACTTATTTTAATTTATAAATGTTTTTGTTAATTATTTTTAATTTATTTAATTTTTTTTCTTAAAAAATGTATTCAATTTCAACATAGTGCTAAAAGGGAGCAGGCAAGATACTGTTCAATGGCAGATGTTTATGACTTTTGCATATTAAGTTACCGCTACTCAGTGTAATTGAGGCAATCAATTACCTAAAAAATTTTAAGTTTTGTGTCACATGTTTTTAAGTATCAAGTAGTCAACATATTTGACTAACATGTACTTAAAATAATGACAACACAAACTAATAAACATTTGAGTTTTGTTAACATAAAAATGTTGTGGTTGTGTACTTATTTTTTATAAGTTCTGTGAACTTATTCCTTTGAATTTGTAAACTTAAAACTTTAAGTCATATTAACTGCAAATATTTGAATTGACCGTTCTCAAAAGATACAAGTACCATGTAATCCAAACTTTTATGTTCTGGAAAAATTTGATTTTTGAGTTGATCAACTCAAAAAAATTGAGGCAATCGATTGCCTCAATTTTTTTGAGTTCTGGTAACTTATTTGGGTTTACAGTGTAGTAGAATTCATATTTTGTGAATCTGCTGGGGTAAAATGCAAAAATTCATCTACACCTCTCACTGCCTCACATGCTTATTTTTGATTTGAAAATTGAGGAATTTCTGGCCAACTTCCAAACTTGTTTCAGACATTGCAAAGACCTTATTTAAAATGAGTGCTTATATAATCTACACCAATGTCAGCATCCAAAGCCACAGCTGTGGGCTTCTTCTCCATTCTTAGTTTTCTACCAGTCTAGTCTGCTGCCAAAACATATCTTTTATAGGTAATAGTGGTTATGTGGTGTTCTTTGTCTGCAACGCTGCAATCCCATGCTAAAGCAAATTTTTAAAAATGTAGAAGTGGCTTTCTTCTTGATATTATTGTTATACTCTTGTATTCTAAGACTCTTCGGACAGTGAGTTTTCATAGAAAATAACTTGTGCATTTTTTTCCCCAATATGACAGAATTAAACATCCAGAGGTCCTCTTTATAAATATACTATTGTGTATCTTTGTAGACCAGTCTGACTCAGTATTGAACGCTATTACAATGATGTTTGCTATTCACACAAAAAAGGTGGAACCTTGAGAGGTGAAGAAGAGGACAAGACTAGTTTTTCTTTTCTGCTATAGAGAAATGTAAAAGTTGTTAAGAGAAAGTGGGATGTCATATTTAATTGGGTCCTTTTTAATTAGATTTTGCAAGTATTTCCTGGACTCAATGAAAATCATTATTATTAAGAGAACCCACCCGTAATTATATAATTGCCTGCTTCTCTTGATTATTTTTTAACTTATTTGCTTCATTGTGGAAGTCTGTGGATGTACGTCATTGTTAAGTGATTAGTGAGCAAAAAGTGACGGATTCACAAAAGATGAACCAAGCACACAACACAAAGGCAGGTTGTAAAGAAAAAAAGCCAGCTGAATCCACACTGAGGTACGCACATTCCACACAATTTCCCAAATCTTTCCTTCTGACAAAAAAAAAAAAATGAAATCAAATTTATATTGGATTGCATTTGCATGATTTTTGCTTAATTTACAAAAACAATATGTTGACATCATAAATTAAAACACACAATGAAACAGTATGGGCCAGAGCATCCATCCAAAGAAGAGCTTTGAATGTCCTTCAAGAAGCCTATTATTATTCCTAAAGACTGTTTGAGGAAAAAATGACAAGAAAGCTACCTAAGAGAGTTCAGACTGTGCTGAAGAATAAAGGTCATCATACCAAATATTGATTTTTGAGCGTGTTACAAATGTACAAACTCTTTTTTCCCATTACTGTAATTCTATTTATGTTTGCTTGTAACCTCCCAGACTAGAGTGTGAGTGATCTTTGTTGGGTCTTCAGCTTCCGTTATTTGTACACAATCTGTGTGACTGGATGAGTGAAGTTCTGTGACCTTTAAAGATTGTTTTGCACACCAAGGGTCTTCCTTTTTGTCTTTTTGTTTTTTCTTTTCTTCATCTTTTTTCTCTATGTATAGAACTTTTGTGAAAATCAGATGTCACTGTAAGTCACATTTACATAGAAAATATATAGAACAATTTCTGATTACAGAAAAAAAAAAAACTACACCAAGACAAGGATACATATCTCTTCATATCAGAAGCTCTCAAGACTTTAGCTCTTTGTTAGTTTTGAGAATATTAAAATGATACAATGAAAGAACATCAAATAATTCACAATGAATTTAAAAGAAAAAAAAAGACCTTTTTATTATTAATGTTATTATTATTATTATTTATTTTTTTAAGTTAACTTAAATGAATGTTTTGGCATGTAAGGCGACAAGCTGCTGTGTTCAGTGGGTGGGCCAGCATTGTTTATTCATGATAAATGTGTATTACATGCATGACTGACTCTAAACCGATTAAACATGAGTAGAAAATGGTCGTCGGTCCCAACAGTCAGGCAGTGCCAGTGAAAATCAGGCTGAAGTCCTGAAATGTTAGACCAAGCATTTCTTGAGTTGTTTTGATATTAAAACTAATTTTTGCATGACTACTATTTGTTGCCCATGTCTGTGTTACATTAATAGTTATCTCCCACAGGATGAAAGCTACCTGTTCCAGCTGCAGAGGATCTGGTGGTGTGGTGTGAAGGGCTACTCTTACAAATTAGTATCTGTTCATCTTCCCTAGACATGGCGGGTGCACTGTGGGGTGGGAGAGTGACTTTAGCCAACAGTTCATCCTCCCTCCCTCCTTGTTCTTTCACACAATCCATCACACACACACATAGGAGCGCACAAACATTCTGACATTTGTGATTACAGTGATTACCCAGCGTAGAAATGAAGTCATATTTTTGTTTCCAAATAACAGATTGTCAAAGCAGCAAATTAATCTGCTCCCACCAGCGATGTGAAATAGACATATTATTTTCAAATTTCAATTTATTTTCTTGTGACGGCTGCTGTCTTGTGGGGCTGCCACTCACACCATTGTTTCAGGGTTTTTTTTTCTTCCCTGCTTCTCGATATTGTTAGCAATCAGACAGTGAGAAGTTGCCTCAGTTTGTCAGAAGAGGGTTATTTTCCATAGCTGCCTCTGTTAGAGAATGTAGGTAAATCACATTTATATGAACATGAGCTGTGTGCTTACTGAATTTACATAATTGGCGCTAAATCAGCGAGACCTACCTTATGCATCCTTCTGTTCTGCATGTTCAGGTTGCTGAAGAATCAGGGAGAGCTTAGTTTTTCAAATCTAGGTTGTCTAGGGGGGGAGTTTTAATACCAATATGCAAATCACACTTAATTTTACTATTATGTTTAATTTCAGCTCTAGAGCTTTAGTCTTGGACTCTACCAGAGCTTTCCATAATTTCCAGGTCAAACTAATACACATATGTGTTAAACTCAGATGCTCAGGTCATCCGTTATTTGAAACAAGCCATGTTACCTCTGTTTCCCGTCCTTTTGAACTTTCTTTGACTGGTTGAGTGGGTGGGGCTTTTGTGCTCATAGTCACAGCTGTCCACTTGATATGAACATATTAAACACTTCTGTTCTCTTTGACATCACACAGAGCAAAGGTGTAGAAAAAATAGAAACAAAGCATTTAGAATATAAAGCTACAGTGAAGAAGAAGACCCAAATACAAGACACTGTGAGGCCGAGTAAAATCTGAAGTACATTAACTAGTGAGCAAGTTTGAGTCAGTAAGAGAACCAACAGGGACAGACAAATACATGAGCATATCAGTACCAGTTTTGGGCCATTGCTAAAAAAAAAAAAAAAAAAGCAATGTATTGCACATTGTTTCATAATAACCAGTCAACAATATCAACTGTCAGCTACAGTGCTACACACCAATATTGTAAAATCTTTATTTTAGTGTTTATAAATGAACACAAAGCAAAGATGAAAACCATCTCAAAGAGACTTTCAAGCGATCGCCGCAGTGATTCTGCTTTAGAAACATGAACAGGCAGAAACATAGGCTACTCATCACTGCCTTTATTACCTTTTGAATTTCAGACTCTGGCTACTGGGCTGGTATTGGCATACACTCAGCTTTAACATCACTCTGGATTCTTGGCTAACTCTGCAGATGTTTGCAACGAGCGTTTTAGTTTGCACTTTGCAATTGTGCTCTTGTCCTTTTGTGGAAAAAAAAAATACAAGTATACATGCAAACAGAAATAACCAGATGGGAAAAACAAGAATAGAAGGTATGCTAAGAACTGATGACAGCTTGAATACAAAAAGAACAAGACAACTTGATAAATGGGATTTGATAGCCAGGGTGTATACTGTGATTATTTCCACATATGCTGACCTCATTATTTGAAACTGTGGCCATATTTAATACATAGATTTCATATAAAAGACTGATGTCACCACTTCAGTGTAGCCCATGGGTTAGCTTAGCATCACTAAGCTTGCAACTTATGTGCCAAATGGTAAAGCATACACTGCTTTATGCGCTCCTTGATCATTGTAACAGGGAATAATAATTTACAAAATCTAACTATATCTCATTGTAGTTAATAAGACTTAGAACTAGCAGCTGAGAAAAAGAAGCTTTATGTAGACTGAAAGTGATCCACAATGACATGATGACAAGAAAACATAGAAAGTGAATGACGTTCAGCAATTTCAAGCGACTACAGGCGAGATAATTGTGACACAAAGTGGGCGGGACGTGAAGTGCAGAGTGATTGAAGCAAGTACCTGTGAAAATGACGGAAACTGTTAATTGATATATGATCTGGTAGTAACTACATTAGAGGGTTACCTAGGCAACCAGAGCCTGGAATGTCTGTGAGGTATCAGCCGTCGGCTTCAAAGTCACTCTGGACTCTCTGATCACTTCAGCTATGGTGTCCCTGATGCTCTGCACAGCCAGTAACCTGCCTGGTCTCCATACATCCTGCCCATTATCCCATCCTCAATGCAATGATTAAATTCAAATTCAAATTTTATTTGTCACGTACACAGTCATACACAGTACGATATGTAGTGAAATGCTTGGACAACTGCTCGTGACCTAAAGAAAACAAAAAAGGAAAAGGCTATGAATAAGATAGGAAATAAATATGAAAAATTAAAAAGGGTAAATTTAACTAGGAAGGAATAAAATATAAATTAAGGTTAAAAATGAAATAACTGTACAACACAAATTAGAATGAAGGGTAAATTGGGTAAACTGGGAAAGAATAAGATAAAATATATTAATTAAAGTTGAAAATAAAATAACTGTACAACAAAATACACAATATAGAACTATATAAGAATGTATGAAGAAATATAAATAAATATATACACAATAACAGCAGCTGTACAAGTATTAACTGGAAATGAAGAATATAATGTCCAGTGTTGTGCAATCCACATTATGTCTTGTGTAGTGCAAATATGCTTAAAGTGATTTAAGTGATGAAGTGAAAACAATGTCCAGAATGTCCAGTGTGTGTGTAAGAACTATATGTGTGGGTCAGTACTGTGTGGTGGTGTGATTGAGAGACCGTATCGCCTGCGGGAAGAAGCTCCTCCTCAGTCTCTCTGTGTTGGTCTTCAGGGAGCGGAATCGCTTTCCTGACCTCAACAGAGAGAACAGTCTGTTGTTGGGATGGCTGAGGTCCTTCACGATCTTCCTGGCCTTGGTCCAGCACCGCCTGCTGTAGATTGAGCGCAGGTCAGGGAGCTCGGAGCGGATGGTGCGCTCAGCTGATCGCACAACCCTCTGTAGAGCTCGTCTGTCCTGCATGGTGCTGTTCCCGAACCAGGTTAAGATGTTTCCCGTCAGGATGCTCTCTATGGTGCACGAGTAAAAGTTCCTGAGCACCTTGGAGGGCAGTTGGAAGTCTCTCAAGCGTCTGAGGTGGTAGAGACGCTGACGGGCCTTTTTCACCACGGTGTTGATGTGACAGGTCCTGCGTGATGTGAACTCCGAGGTATTTGAAGCTGTCCATTCTCTCCACTGGGCACTCATTGATGACGGGGGTCTGGTAGTTCCTCTCCTGCTTAGTGCTGAAGTCCACTATCAGCTCCTTTGTCTTACTGACGTTTAGAAGGAGGTTGTTGATTAGTCAGCTTTTATTCAAATACAGTCCAATACATATTTATTAATCACATCTAGTTAACTCAGGCTCATGTTATAGCAGCCATCGTCAAAATATGTGCCGACCTAACAATGTTGTTAGGTCAGTATTTTACAATGATTTCCATAGGAGTCGAAATCACTCTATCGGCGCATCTAGACAGTGGTGGTAGCAATTTTCTTTTTTTTCTTGTTTTTTTCCTCTATGAATTCACTCTAAGATACATAAACCCATTTTAGGAAAGTAATGAATGTTTTACTTAGACAGAGTTAAATGATTCTTAAAATACAAAGGAAGTTTTGTTGTTAAAGCCATTAGGACCTTTTTTTTTTTTTTAACTGAGGTCACATATCAAGGGAGCCAGAGGGCAATGTTGTCAAAGCCATCTATGAAAAAAATTCAAGCTGCCCTCTTCTGGACACTAAATAATACAGTTTAGCAAATTCCTTCTCTTCTACCACACACTAGTCATATGTATATAGAAGCTATACATATACAGCCCCTATTATATAAGTATAAAATGGCCTGTATTTATATAGCACTTTTCTAGTCCCTAAGGACCCCAAAGCACTTTACATATCCAGTCATCCACCCATTCACACACAGGTGATTGTAGCCACAGCCACCCTCGGGCGCACTGACAGAGGCGAGGCCACCGGGCCCTCTGACCACCACCAGTAGGCAACGGGTGAAGTGTCTTGCCCAAGGACACAACAACTGAGACTGTCCAAGCCGGGGCTCGAACCGGCAACCTTCTGATTAGAAGGCGACCTCCAAACTCTTGAGCCACGAGTTGGGAACATAGATACACTGAAAACAACTTAGAGTGTTTTGGCTTAAAAGTTCAGCATGATACTGAAAGGGAAGCAAATAAAATTTTGTTATATTATTATTATTATTATTATTGGTCAAATTCAAGAATCAAGAATTAAATTAGTGATAACAGATCAAGAACATGTTTTTTATATTGATTAATTGTTTTATGTACCAAACTAACTCCTCTGGAGGGCTCCATCATCACTGTCAAATTAATGATTAAAAGGGATCTACGCTCATTACAGTCTGAGGCGTTTCTCTGTCAGCCAAGGCTCTGTCACAGAGAAGCAATAAAAGAACTGTGAAACCGGTGACAGTTACCAAAGCAAAACAATTTATCTCTGTCTTGGATGCAACAGAGAGCAAACAATTGATTTCATACTGAGACTAATACTTTATTCATTGCAGGGATATGGAACCGCGACTACAGGCAAACTTGTATGATTCCAAAATCCTCCAACAAAGCGATAAGAAAATCCTGACCCATAACCATAGCCCACTGTGATAATGTCTTATCGAAAGCTATTTTAACCCAAAGCAGGTAAACATTCAATTCTCTTTAAACCTTTAGGACTTTTGTAGATTGTTTCTTTTTGCATTGTTACTCTTGTTTTTTTTCCCCCATCTCCCCGTTACGCCATAACAAAATTTATAAGTCATCTGGGTTGACTCTTTCATTTTTAGCATATCTAAAGCCTGCTAAGTTGCAATTTAGTCAGTAAATACACTCTTTAAAAAAATTAACAAGCTAGCCATGTTTATTTTTTGTATATAAGTAATCATCTAACAAAACAAGAAAAACATGCTTTGAAAGGATAAAGAATACAAAAAAAAAAGTTTTCATGAAGCATTTATACATGTTTCTAGATGTAGTCTTTTTCCAAAGACTGGTCTTGACAGCCAGTTCGTATTCCCGGGGCATCAAATAGTGCCTTTGAGGCACAGGGTTATGGCAGTAGTGCTCCAACACGTCAAATACATTCTGTTGCCTACAAATATCCAGTGGGCAAAATCATAAATAAAAGGCAGTGAAATAAGACTAATGAGTGAGCACAAAGAAAACAAAAAGTTCTCCTTATGCCACTGCTACCCCTTCTGCATACTAATGCGGAACTGCCAAATGACATGTGTGAATATTTCTGTAATGCCAGTTTTATCCAGAGACTAATTACAAAAGAGGTAACCACGTCAACTATTGGTTTCTGGCATTTCGAAGACTGTTAGTATCTGGACCACAACAAAGTTGTTTTTGTGGAGACAGAAGTGTTCATATTTAGACTAGAGGGTACAATTGTCAGCTGACAATAGCTAACTAAAACCTAATAGCTAGATAAACTAATAAAATTGCACTCACCAAAACTAAACAGACTTCTTGGCTCATTTTTACCTCCATGTGCAACCTGCTACAAAAGACCTCAGCTATACTCAGCTACACCATGCAAGCACAGAATACCAGCATGTCCAAGTCCCTTAATGGGTTAATTAATAATGGTTGCTAAGAAACTATCCATAAACAGTCTGTGCAGATTGACTTGTTTTTGAAGCCAACCTCAAGTTGTATTTATTCAGACCCAGATGTTGCCACTTGGTTATATCTGACATAAATGCAGTATCTGACGCATCGTTGTGTGTTGTGACTAACACGAGACATGGGATGTTTTCATTTGAGATTAATGCCTTTTTTTCTAATAACTAGGCTGACTTTTTTTTCTGCAGTTGTCATATGTTTGAAATGTGTGTTTTTTTGTCTGGGAGGTGTCAACAAGGAACAGAAAAACTCAGATCCTTTCCATCAGAAAACTGCAGAGCACTTGCAGAGCTTGTTGTGCTATATAAATTAATCTTATGGAGCATGCCACCAAGGTCAACTTTCTTTTGTTGTTTCAAAAGTTAGTCTGAGCAGGAAGACTTAATGATTTTTCTTTTCGAGCACATACCTATTTTCTCTGAGACATTTTCATTGCATCGCAGAGTAAATATATGCACATATGATAGGGCTCCTCTGTACAACTGATATCCACAGGTGGAGGGTATCATAAAGTTAATGTTAAATGTGGAACACACACGCACACCAGTGTGATGAATGATGCTTATTGCTTTGTTGGGGTTTAGTTTATATGTCTCTCTCCTATCACCGACCCCACATTTCTGCTTCAACACATTTTTGAGGCTTTATTGCAGAATGCTGCTGTATTTGTAATAATGCTAATATTTTTGTCACTCGTTTCCATCTGTTTGTTGCAGTTGCTAGCAAACCTATTTAGGAGTATGCATCAGAAGGGGGGGAGAACAACCCCCCCCCAAAAAAACAAAAAAAAAAAAAAAAAAAACACAAAACAAAAAAAACCCACCAAACATGTATTATGATGAATTATCTGTTTTTGCAGCATCACATTACAATGAATGTTCTCTTAGACATCTGCACCAATGGCAAAAAAAACAGTTCTTTTGTTTTCAATGACTAATATAATTAGGAATATAATGATGTCATCAAGATATGGTATAAATTAGATGAAAGGTTTATGAGATTAGAGTCAATGTTAAAAGTTTCCAAGGCAAGATTTGTCATTTCTTTAAATAGTCTTCAGGAATCGGTCTCCAGGCTTCTTGAAAGATAACTAAATTTCTTTTTTGGTTGTTGGCTGCTTCTTGTTTCACTCTGTCAGCACGATCCCAAACTGTTACAATAATGTTGTGATCTGAGCTCTGGGGAGGCCAATGCGTGGCTTATTGCCTTGCACTGTGTGTTTTTCTATCCAGGTATGTTTTGCACTGCATTGGCATGGTGTGACAAGAACCCCATTGGCTGAAATGCAGCTTCAATCCATGACAGACCCTTCAGTATTTGCACCAAGTGAGTGGCACTCCAATTTCGTTGTACTCTGTACAATGACAATAAAGGCTATTCTATTCAGTATGTCTTCCTGATGGCTGTAGACAGTTTTTTGATAACCCTGTCCTGACACCTCATACATACTATTAATGACTTGAATCAAAAATTACAGATTTGGATTTCATCACTCCAAAGCCTACTTTGAGCCCAGTTCTTGTGTACTTGGTATACTTTATCCATTTCTCCCCGTTTCGCCTCCTTGAGAATGGCTTCTTGACATCCTTCCACCAAGACCATTTCTGATGAGGCTAAACTTGATTTTTTCCTCTTTCCCCATTTCTTAAGGAATTGACTTGTAGTTACTTCTTACCTCTGCTTTTGTCCTCCACCTTTCCTTAAAAAAGATTCTTAAGGACAGGCTGCACACTATGCTGAAATTTCCATCGAATAGATCTTCACGAATTAACTTGTTTGCACAAGTCTTTGGTATTTTAGGTAGGTTCAACACAAGAAATTGGAACCTGTGTTTTGCAGCTGTCAGAAAGTACAGTGTCAAGTGTTATGTCTGTGAGGTGCCCACACTTGAAAAAGACCAGACTTTGAATTTCACTCACTTTATTTTGACCAGCTAGTAGGTAGGTAGGTGAAAAACCTTTCAACACAAAAAAATAAAGAACATTTCATTAATCATTCAGATTAAGTAAATGCATTATACAGAAGACAAATGAAATAAAAATATATACACTTGAGTAAAGCCACTTAACATAGCTAAAGCTAAATACTTTTGTCTAAACTATCATTTAACCCAGTTTAAGTTAGTTTTACATTCATTGGTTTTTAATCACAGAACTGAGTAATTTCAAGCAACAAAGATGAAATAAACTGTGGTTCTTAAATACACAAAGTGTCTACCTTGCATTTTACACCTTTTATAAACAATTAAAATTTAAAGTATACATTTTAGAGTTTGCAAATATTTTAATAAAGACTTTAACCAAGGATTTTCTTTTACAAAGAATTATTTTCCTTAAATCAAACCAAACATATTTACACTAGTTTTAAGATTGACCAAGGATTGGGGGTAACTATTTTTAGTATTAATTAACATAAATGTGGGAAACACTATCTACATAAACAATTTACTCAAACTTAAACATTTATTTTAATATCAATATATTTTAAACTTAAATGCAGTAACTATTTCCCAAAGCATAAATACATTTCCACAATTGAGCTTCCATGGTTCCCCAACATATAAGCAGCAAATATGAGTCCAAGAGCTTACCGATAGCCCATCTAGCTTAAAGTCTTCCTCACAGTTGCAAGCAGATTGTGCTTTGTTTGCTGTCCTCTCAGTATGTCACACCCAGGTCAAATGACTGCTGCATGCATTTTAAGGTCTACTAGGCACGCCAGCCCTTGATTGCTCTAATTCAGCTCACCTGGCGGAGCGGCGCGCACCAGGCCGCGCTTAGTTATAGATTGCACACAAGGTCTAATCAGCAGCCATGCGCAAGCAGCAGCACAGAGCAGGTAGTGGGCAAGAGGAGGAAGAGAGGAGTAACAGCCACACCTACTAGGTCAGCGCGACATACAGAAAGGTACAATTGGTTCTTTGGTCAGTTCATTTTTTGAGTTGGTGTCTTATAATACTACAATGATTCTGATGTCATTGTTCAGTGACTTAGTAATTAAAAAGAATTTTTCTGAACAGATACAGGTAGTGATGGGCAGATGAAGCCCCATGAAGCACTGAAGCTTTTCATCCAATTGGTTCACCCCAACGCGAAGCTTCATGAAGCTTCATTTGCTCTAGCAGGACACCTACTGGACGTAAAAATAATAGCTGGCATGAATTTGAAGAGTGTGGCATTTTGCACACAGCCTGTAAATGTCAACAACAAAAGGAGTGTGTAAAACACCTATAGTGTAGTGATGGCAGTATACTGTGTATATTTATGCTGGCAGTATGGAAAATGATTATTTGCGGCAAAGTTCGAACCGCTTCATGAACCAGTCACGTGGTACAGCCGGGCAGCGAGGCTTCGGACGTCATCATTTTCAGCTCCTCCCATAAATGAAGCAAGCCTCGATACGCGCTTCGCGGAAACGCCCCCTCCATTACTCGACACACGCTCCGAAGCCTCGATACAGAACGTCCCATCACTAGATACAGGGACTGGACTGAAAAGCATGAAAACGCAACAAATTCACACAGAAAACTTTTGAAGGAGATTCAAAAAGCCCAGAGAACTATTTTTCAAGACCAGAAAGTATGACTCATTGAAAGGAAAATATGATGAAATGAGGGGTGACTGATGAACTTGGTGCAGCATTGTATTATAGTTCATATAGTTTAAGCATTTCTTCAATATGGGCCAAACTGTTGCATGAGCATGACCTCAGGACTATGTCTTGTAAAATCTGACAACTGTACCTTCTGATTCAGTAACTACACGTTCATGGTAGTCAGTGTTGGGGAGTAACGGAATACATGTACCGCCGTTACGTATTTAAAATACAAAATATGAGTAACTGTATTCCGTTACAGTTACAGTTTAAAAAGGTGGTATTCAGAATACAATTACTTTGCTAAAATAAAGGGATTACATGGGGGTCTTTTCCTGTTTCATATGTTAGGCTATGCTCGCTCTATTTTTGGTAATTCCACGCTGGTGGAAACCCAAACTAAACACACATTAAGAGGCTCAAATGCCTGTGTCTCAATCTCGCATCTCATAATGACGTGAAGAAATATATATTTTTAAATGATTTAATATGAAGGCAATAGGCTGAGTGTTACAGGAATAGCCCTAAAGAATGTAGCCTCATGGGCAGTGTAGTCCATGCTGCAGGGAGAATGGACTGCCATACCTGTTATCTGTCTGTGAGCGCCAGGAAGGGAGAAAAAGGAGAGTGGAAAAGTACGAGTTGTCACAGAGCAGAAACGGGAGCTGGAAGCATGTAAATATAATAATAACCACTGCAGCCAAAAAGAGTGCCTGACGAGCCCAGTTGTAGGCAAGCTATTAAGACTCGACTGTTCACTGTGTTCGTGTTTTCCTCTGAAACTATAAGTTCCACTGGAGCAGCCTTTCAACGCCTCTCTCTGTCTCTCGCTAGCAAAGTTGACACAGACAACAAAGTAAAGCTAGTTTTCAGCTAAGAGCCCGACACGGAACCCAACGTATTAGCCAGAGGTCCCTTTATTACGGTTTGGAGCCGCGGACCTTTTTTATATACGCGCCGAATAGTTTTCTATACGAGATCACTACAAAAAGTGCAGCCTTACCTAATGTCAACCTACTGTTACTCATTTTATATTAAAATTTACAAATGTAGTTGCTATTGGTATGGTGAGTAACCTTCAGTAATAGTAATAAATCACACAGCAATAGTACATTCATGTAGTTATAAAAAAGCATGGTAATATATTAAGTAATCAGAATATGTTACTCTCATTGAGTAATGTAACGGAATACGTTACAAAATACATTTAGGGGCATGTATTCTGTAATCTGTAGTGGAATACATTTTAAAAGTAACCTTCCCAACACTGATGGTAGTTCTCCTATCTTTTACTGGGAACCATAATATTGCTGGGAAACAAGCAGATGATAATCCAGAAATAGCACTACTGTGTACTAAAGTAGCTCCTTCATTTCCTGAGGGAGGGCATCCACTTCCTCCAGAAAGGCCACAAGTGACTCACAAACTCCACTGAAGGGGCTCGGTATACAGTAAAGCTGGAGTGGGTAGACTGTAACAAACAAAATCCTTAGCCTTAAAACAGAAGCTGTAGTGTGAGCATCCTAATCAAAAGCCATCATGTACCAGCGGGGGGTAGAAGTAAGATCATAGGCTTTCAAAGTTGTGAACATCTGTTTTCACCGGCTTCCTTGGCTGTTATTTATTTCCAAGCATGTTCTCACTGTACGAAAATCCACTTTAACATTAACATTTGCATGCCAGCCCATTTCCTGTTAGTATAGTATTAAATAGGATTGAGAAAGACTTCTTTGTCTCAAATTGAAAATCTTAATGCATAAAGAACCAACAAAAAAAATGACCCAAACAATAAGAAGGCTTTGCAAACTAGAGTAAAAAACCACAGTAACTTCACTCTAGGTCCTCCCTAAGTACCGACAGTCAAACACTGTCAGGCCTCACAAGCAGTGGTTCGTGACCTGTTGAGTTTTAAGGTTACCTGCCACTTCAGTATTAGTGACTGATGCTAGGGTGAATTGTGCAAGCTCCCTTTCCGAGGTATTTGTCAAGGGAGTTATAAGGTACTTCTTGACAGATGTAAAGGTCATTATTTTTTTTTTTTTTTTTTTTTTTTCAGAACAAAACATTTGAGCATCCTTGACGTTTGGTTTTTTTTTTTTTTTTGCCAGTTAGCCTCCTTGAAAAGCCCCATGTAGCTGTTTTTGTATGAGGTTAAATTTGCCCCAGATTTTTTTTTTTTCTGACATAAATATGTGAATAATGTAGCACAATTAAAATCCTTAATAAGCCATGACATTACCTCATTTGTTTCTAGTTGGTTGTAAACAGTAGTTGGTTTGCATTTCACTGTAACAGTCTATTGGCTCGTGATGCGATGGCATAAATTTTCAACAGATACAAAATTCTGAGAATAAAACTGCCAACTAATGCAGGCTCTGTTCAGCTAACAAGCTGCACACTGGTGGAAAGCTGAATGTTTGGCCTTTGTATTGCAAGTTACTGATCTTTCTTTTAAGTGGCATAGTTTTCACTGTAGTGTGCCTCCTCTACTGACAGTCTTTTTCTGTATTCTGCTCCCGTCAGTTTATCTGGCACATAATGTGTTTGTCAGGCATGGAGGCCCCCGAGCTCAGCCAGGCTGAACTCCAGCCATACGTCTTTCTTTCATTACTTTGTCATGGGGATCCAGTGGCCTCCAACACTGGCCATTAATCCTATGCCAAATCTCCGCCTCCAAGTCCCATTTTGTTTGCAGGTTGAGTCTTGCCTAGCCATGGTTGTTTTACTGAAAATGAGAGGTTTCATAGCCCTGAGTCCTAATAATTACTCGTTTGCACTTTTGACTTGTACGTACTTGTCAGCAAAGTGAAAACTTTTTTCCCTTCTTAAATGGACACTGGGCTCTCACTGGGCTGCTTTCCTGATCTGATTATTGCCTGAGCTAATATAGTTATACGCTAACAAACTCCAGCACATAAAGCTGTATTTGCAGAGCACATCCAGTCAAATGCAACAACACGTCCAAATGTTCTCTATAGTGAATATGAGCAAATAAAGATTAAAGATAAAAATTAACTCTTTTAAAGGATAAAGAAATTACTGCTTTCAGCAATAATTTATATAGGTTGGATCCTGTTCACGTATGCTAAATGACAAACGGTTAGCTTGATTGCCTCCAGCCATAGCATACATGCTTCATGCTAATTTGTGAAATCCATCAATGGATCAGACATTAGGTAGACATGCTCTCGGGTACTTGTTGATTTACTGTCTTTTTATTGGATTAAATGCACAATATCTCAGCAGCCAAATGCCTCCAAAGGGTCGATACATGTTTTTAAACCATTATAGTGCTATCCAGGGACTTTGAAGGACAATGCTATTGTAATATCAAAATTACTCTTACAGCATAACGTTAAAATAATTAATTATGGATTCAGTCATTAATATAAAAGATCTTTATCCTATCTGGTTGTTCAGTCTGACGTCACTAGCCGTGTCTGGACCTAAACTCTGCTGCAGGTCCATATATCAAACGATCACTATGGCATTACTGAGAGTTGAAAAACTGTCTAAAGTCTTTCACCTTTAATAAAATGATCAGCGTTCTGCTCTACCAGGTGTAACAATTGAGTTTAACATCCAGGCATCCATGAAAACGGAATTTATGACATTTAACGGAGTTAGAAGTTAGCAGGAAGTTAGCTCGCTAGCTTCTATCTACACTCAACAAAAATATAAACGCAACACCTTTGTTACTGCTCCCATTCCCCATGGGATGGACGTAGAGACCTAAAATTCATTCCAGATACACAATATAACCATCCCTCCTAAACAGTGGTCACAAATCAGTCCAAATGTGTGGTAGTGGGCACATCTGCCATATTGAGATAATCCATCCCACCTCACAGGTGTACCTCAGACTGCCCACAACAAAAGGCCACCCTGGAATGTGCAGTTTTTTGCGCTATTGGGGGTCTGGGGACCCAGAACCGGTCAGTATCTGGTGTGACCACCATTTGCCTCATGCAGTGCAACACATCGTCACATGGAGTCTATCAGATTGTCAATTGTGGCCTGTGAAATGTTGGTCCACTCCACTTCAATGGCTGTGCGAGGTTGTTGGATATTCATGGGAACTGGTACACGCTGTCGTATACGCCGGTCAAGCACATCCCGAACATGCTCAATGGGTGACATGTCCGGTGAGTATGCTGGCCATGCAAGAACTGGGACATTCTCAGCTGCCATCTGCCCTGAACAATGTGAACCATGATTCATCCGTGAAGCGCACACCTCTCCAACGTGCCAGACGCCATCGAATGTGAGCATTTGCCCACACAAGTCTGTTACGGCGACGAGCTGGAGTCAGGTGAAGACCCCGATGAGGACGATGGGCATGCAGTTGAGCGTCTCTGAGACGGTTTCTGACAGTTTGTGCAGAAATTGTTTGGTTGTGCAAACCAATTGTTCCAGCAGCTGTCTGGGTGGCTGGTCTCAGACGATCTTGGAGGTGAACCTGCTGGATGTGGAGGTCCTGGGCTGGTGTGGTTACACGAGGTCTGCGGTTGTGAGGCCGGTTGGATGTGCTGCCATATTCTCTGAAACGCCTGTGGAGACGGCTTATGGTTGAGAAATGAACATTCAATGCATGGGCGACAGATCTGGTTGACATTCCTGCTGTCAGCATGCCAATTGCACACTCCCTCATTGCTTGTGGCATCTGTGGCATTTTGCTGTGAGACAAAACTGCACATTCCAGGGTGGCCTTTTGTTGTGGGCAGTCTGAGGTACACCTGTGCACTACTCATGATGTCAGATCAGCATCCTGATGTGGCACACCTGTGAGGTGGGATGGATTATCTCAATATAGCAGATGTGCCCACTACCACACATTTGGACTGATTTGTGACCACTGTTTGGGAGGGATGGTTATATTGTGTATCTGGAATGAATTTTAGGTCTCTACGTCCATCCCATGGGGAATGGGAGCAGTAACAAAGGTGTTGCGTTTATATTTTTGTTGAGTGTAAATACAATGTTGCATGTCCTGACTGCGGGGTTTTGGAAACAAATTCAAACGTACAGCTCTGTTATCACTTCCAGCATAAATGAAGACAGAAAACTAAACAGCAATGACGTTTGTAGGGTTACTGAAGTTGGGCTAGCTGGTATATAATGATGTGGTACGTGACCGCTAGCAACACAGCTATGTTAGCATAATATAAACAAGCTAACTTTTTTTCCACTCGATAAAAGTTAACGTGAGTGTTCTCGGTGGTCAGGAACAAATGTAATCGCATGGCAGGATGCTGTAAAAGGACCAAACTTCAGCCAGGAGAACAACTGAGATAATCCATCCACAATAAG
Organism: Mchenga conophoros; assembly: GCF_057382185.1. Classification (NCBI taxonomy): domain Eukaryota; kingdom Metazoa; phylum Chordata; class Actinopteri; order Cichliformes; family Cichlidae; genus Mchenga; species Mchenga conophoros. Next base: position 37,540,187 of record NC_140547.1, on the reverse strand, counting down.
AGGTTAGTCATTCATATACTGCTGCATGGGATAGGATGTAACTACAGCCCATCCCAAGGTTTTAAAAACTGAGCTTAAATAAATGATTAGCGGTAATAAGAGCCGAGGGAGGTCAACAGTGATCACTGACTGTTTTAGGAGCTTTTTGAGATTAAATAGAAGAAAATACATAACATTAAACATGTTAACAACACAAAAGCCATATTAAACGCAGACTACTCTAGGCCCGGAAGTAGGATTCATCACGTCATCACTTAACAATCGGATAGAGGGTTCTTTGGTTTACCTGCTTACTAGGGATGAATCAATACCCAGAGAGGTTAAAACAGAAATGTATCTAGAAACTAATGATATTTTTTTTTGTTGCTATTAATTATTAGCTCCACAACTCATACCAACTGATGAAACTGGATGCCAGGTATAATGACAAAATCTACAGGATGACTCCAAATGATAAATATTATATCCTTAGTGCTTATTATTAACCAACTTCTATAGATTCCAAATAGTGTTTCACTGATGCACAGTAACAACTATTTAAAAAGTGAGCCATATATGCATATTACACATGGTGGTTTTCCAAGACTAGGAAAATCTCTTCAAAATACCTGGGTCTTCATCAGTCTTCAATTTGCCATCAGTGTCTACAAACTGAGAAGCTTCAATACTCCTCCTTCCCCTCCATCCGGCAAAGATCACCCAATTGTCATGGGGCTGGGTCTGTGAGCATTTTTGAGTTCTTATGTTATATTGGAATAATGTTAAGTTCTTGTATTGTTGTTATTATTAGCTAGGGTTTAGTTGAGTTTTAGTCTAGTTTATGTTTCACCCATGTCTCAGTGTTTATGAGTCTTTTCCTGTCTTCTGTCTAAATCTGTATTGCCGTCTTTGTCTAATGTTTAGTTATACCCGTGTTTGCGTCTCTCTTATCTGTTCTCATGTGTCCCTCCTTGTGTTCCATGTCTCCCCAGTCTGCCATGTGTTTCATGTCTGCGTGTTCCATGTTGTCAAGGTCATGTTGTCATGTCTAAGTCCCATTATGTTCCTGCTTTATTTTGAAGAGTTTGGGGTTTCCATGTTCAGTGTATTTGGTTTTGCTTCCCCTGTGGTGCCAGATTCATTTAAGTCAGCTGTGTTTCCACTTCCCTTCTGTGTACTTAAGTCCTTTGTGTCCCTTTGTTCAGTGTCGGTTTGTCTGTCCATCTTGCTTCACGTCATTTCATGCCTCACGATTTTGTCAAACTACTGTTCAGGTACAGCTTCATGTTTTGATTACCTCACGCTAAAGTTTTGCATCTACCTATTCACTTTCATGTTCTCATTTCTCGTCCCAGTTTTCATGTTTAGTTTAGCTGTCCCTAGTTTAGTGTAGTTTGGTTATGCCCCTGTTTGCCTTGCTTTGTTTTGTATTTCATGTGTTTAGTCAAATAAACAGCTTGCTTTTTCTTACACTTAGTTTCCTCCCTTCCATGTCTGCTTTTGGGTTTGCTCCAGAAACACACTGCCCCCCCGCAGCTGTAACAATAATGTTCAATTCTGAAGGAGGTTAAAAAAAATAAACGAAGAATAAATGCAGAATGATAGTAAACTCTGTCTAGCATAAAAATATTTATATATACATGTATATTGTATACTGCAATACTTAAACTAGAATCTTCATTTTAGCACACAAGGTACTTCATGACAATATGGCAAAATAAGATGTGAGCACAATCCTCAAATAATACTCAAACCTGAGGTTGACCCTGTTTGTGCGGGCACAGCGGCATAGTAAATCTGGACCTATGTCTGCAACTGGATGGAGGACAAATAGGAACACAGGAAAGGGTGATTTCTATATTTTTTTTCACAGAACATACTTTTTAAATTATAAAGATATTCAATTTAAGAAAACAGATCTTTATACAGTTCAATGATACTGAAATCAGTGATATTAATTTTTAAATGACATAAAGATTTTTTTCTATATTTATTATAAATATCACAAAACATTCTTTTAAGAAAAGCTTAGTAAATCATTCAAAACCCATTGTATAACCAATTAATCTTAACATTTTTCTGATAATTTATGATAATAGTGCAGATTACTTAAAGTGCATCTGATTGGGACTGCACTTCAGCACTAATATAATTATTCACAATAAAGACATGGCTGATTAGCTGATGTAATTGTTATGCCACCAGAATTTTTATTTCAGCCTTTTTGGACAGTTATCTATTATTATTATTATTATTATTATTATTATTATTATTATTATTATTATTAACATAAGCAGGCAGCGTCTCTCTATGTAAGGGGGATCTGTCTATTGATAGCCATAGGTTAAGCAGTTGTCTGACCAAAGAATTATTGCAGTTAATTTCATACTTTCTATTATTATTATTATTATTATTATTATATATAACTTTGGCTATTTCGAACTCAAAACCTGTGTTGCTAAAGCTGTATGCTATTGTGGAAGACCTACAGTGTCAATTAGGACAATCCAATTGAACATAAAGGCATCATGAAAGAGCACTGCCCACACGATATCTTCAGTCTTACCATGCTGGCAGAGGAGGTGATTATTTTTCATGACTTCAGAGATGTGCTCATGTGTTTTGCTATGCTAATGGACACCATCCACTGCCTGTATCTGGAGTATACTCACAAAATAAATTACTCATTTGAATTCCTGCAGAGCGTCATCATGAAGATAAAAAAAGCTGGCCACTTTAAAGCTAGGCTACAAACTGCTGATGAAAGCACATCTCAAGACTTAAGTGGGAGGAAACTGCTGTGTTCAACATTGCATCTCCAGGGATTGTAATGTATGGACCAAGTGCTGTAAAACAAGCAGAGGTGAAAAACAATGTAGACTTGCTCTTAAGGCAAGCTTGAATGCTTGCACAGCTGAAGACAATTTTGGTGAAGCTGACACCATTCTCAGCTGATCATATAACAAGTCAAACGAAACCAAGTTACAGCTGCCAGAGTTCAAAGCATACCTCCTTGTATTTGTCATAAAGTGTTACTGAGAAAATAAAAACATTTAAATTCAGTCTGCATTATTCAGCACTGCACTTGCAAATCTTTTTTTAACTTTAAAACTTTTAACCTATTAGAAAATTCAATAGAGGCTTGTAGAAAGTGTTTGGGTAACAGTCAATGAGCGAGTATTGTTGAAAATATTTAAAGGTCAAAAAGTTATGTGAATAAAAACCAGTATACTTTAATAAAATTGATGTCTAATTAGTTTGAGTTTATTTTGGCCAATACTAGGGCCAGATACAAATTAAAGAAATTAAACAACAACTCACAAAGAACTAATCAGGTAACTACAAATGTCACTGTGTAGTGTATTTACATTTTGGTCATAATAAAAAAAAAAAAATTTGAATTTGAATTTAATTACAATGATTTTGATACGGTTTCTCATAATAATAAAAATAAGATCATGTACAGCAGACACGTGGGGCAGAATGCTTTGGAACTTGCCCGATAATCTTCTGAAAAAAAAAACGTTAAAAAGCAAATTTAAAAAACACACTTGAAGCTGTCAATCAAAAAGGTCATCTTTAGCCAATTGCACTGGTCCAGTTACTACTTTTGGTTTCCACCACCAAACTTTCAAAACTCAGATCAATTCATGCAACCAGAAGTCAATTGCAACACCGTGTATGCCCTCCAGCATTCACCAAACAGAAGGTCTCGCACACATGATTGTTGCTTTGTGAGTGGCTGTTTAAACTACAAATAGGGTTAAGGTGTTAGACTGGTTAGAATATGTAAAATGTATTTATAGCACCAACCTAAAGCTGGGAATAACACAGACACACACAAATTGCATTAATAGGTTTATCAATATCACTGCCTGTCATTCAGGCAGTAGTTCTGACTAAACTGTTATGTATTCCATTAAATTATTGCTTCAACTAGAATTCCCATGGCAAGAACAAACTACATGAGAAAAATATAAAATTTGTGAGAAAGACCTTTACTTTTTTTCACATTTGTAAAGGTCAACAAGTGGAAGGCTGCAAATGCAAAGCTTAGGTACCTTGTTTTATTTTTATATTGAGGCTTATAGAAGAATGAAGTTGGTGGGGAAGAAAAACAAGCAAGAGCCTTAAGTTGTTTCTAAGAATCTATATTTGTTATTGATATTTGTCAGACAAAGACAGAGACACTATAAAAGCTGGATTTGCTTCCTGGGCCCTGTTTCAGGAAGCCGGTTTAGTGGAAAAACTGAGTAAGTATACCCTGAGTTAACGAAAACTCTGGGTTTTCAGTTTCACAAAGCGAGTTCAGCTGAAGCCTGAGTGAGTCACTATGACGACACACGCCGTGAAGCTAACCTGCCCCCTAGCAGGTTTACTACAACTAACCCTGACTGTCTCCGCCCCTTTGTCGGAAACCTGACAGTAGGAAGTGTCAGACATGGCGTGTCCCTTCCTTGAAGAGCCAGTAGATCGTGAAGCCCAAATTCTCCGCAGAGCTCTCCGCCGGGAGAGAGTGATCAGAGCGCGTTTGGACATTTTATCATTTCCTGATGATTTTCTGTGCGAACGTTACCGTTTCTCAGCACAATCTATAATTTATTTGGATAACATCCTCAGGCCATATATTACGCATGTGACACATCGCGGACATGCTCTCAGTTCTGTACATATTATTTGTATTGCACTTCGGTTTTTTGCAAACGGGAGCTTTCTGTATAATATTGGTGACGCTGAGCACGTTTCCAAGGCTACCGTCTGTCGGGCAGTCAGGAATGTTACAGTTGCACTGAAACGTCTCCTGTACACGTTTGTGGTGTTCCCCGGTCATAGACCCACAAGATTCATCAAAGAGGGATGCCACAAAATTGCAGGTATCAGGATGACCAAAACTTAATGTATGATGTGGTGATACTTGAACTACTACTTAAATTTTACATTTATTTTCACGGTTCCCAGGCGTGATTGGCTGTACAGATGGCACTCACATTCCAATCATTGCTCCTTCAGTAAATGAAGGAGACTATGTGAACAGGAAGTCTTTCCACAGCATTAATGTACAGGTACATAGTTCCCTGTAGCATTTCAAACTAACAAATTATTTCATCATAGTAATGGATGCTAATTTGTGTTCTCTGCACTGTGAAGATCATATGTGATGCTGCCAACATTATCACAAATGTGGAAGCCAAGTGGCCAGGCTCTGTCCATGACTCACAAATATTCCGTGAATGTACACTGAGCACAAAATTTGGACATGGTGAGTTGAAAATACTTTAAAATAAAGACCAATTGCTTCAGGGACATTTGAACTGAAGTGTATCCTTCTGTCTTAGGAGAGTTCACTGGCTACTTGCTTGGTGATAGGGGGTATCCATGTTTACCCTATTTGCTTACCCCTTACCCTGACCCTGAACCGGGCCCACAGCAGCGATATAATCTGGCTAATTGCAGGACAAGAGCCAGAGTTGAAATGACTATCGGAATGCTTAAGGCCCGGTTCCAGTGCCTGCAAAGACTCAGGGTCACCCCAGAAAGGGCATGTGACATTATTGTGGCATGTGTGATTCTTCACAATATTGCCACAATTAGAGGAGAACACTGTCCTTCTGAACCAAACAGCAGTGATCCAAACCATGAACATCCTGACCCTCCCACGGACATACAAGATGGAAGAGCAGTCAGAGACACCATATGTCACAATCATTTCTTTTGACCCATCACCTCAACATGTTGAAAGAAGAATAAACAGATTTTTTGTTCAACTGGCTTTATTGGTCACCTGTGTTTCCTGTACACAAAGTATTAAAAGATGTAAACCTCATAAAGTGTCTCTGTTGCTTCCTCCTCTGTAACAGCTGTCAATGTTTCTTCATTATTTTCCTGTAGTAAAGAAATAAACAACATTGCTGTTCTACTGTAAACTCATATAATCTGTGGAGTATTACTCACAACTGCATGTTGGTCTGGCTCAACAGGAGGCTGCACCAGATGCAGTACACCACCACCATCAACTGATAGAATATGAGGTTTATACAGGTCACTTATAACTTACAAGGGACCAAATGGCAATTAACAAACATACCAATCACCTTACACTTCATTGTCATTATGCTCTCAAAGACAACCAAGACTGAGGGAAGGCAAAATCAGTAGGAAAATAACTTCACTACAAAATAATTCATTATGGTAAAGAGTTTATCAAATGAATGAGCAGCACTGCAAAGGTGACTGTGAAGAAAGGATGTATGCACATCATGTATTATTTTGAATTTACCCCCTATGTAGGCACTTGTGTCTTGCGGGGTTATTGACTCAGAGGATGTCCCCGCAGAGATGCCTTCGGCCACAGGGCGCCCACTGTTTTGGCTGAGGGCCAACTGCTCAGCCTCTGTGAGTGGTGGTGGTGGAGGACCCCCACCTGTTTTCCGGGCCTCCGCTTTTTTTCTGTTGGCTATAACGGGCCACATTTGAGCATACAGAGTAAGCAAATATGTACTTGTAATGTGCTCAGATAATTTCAATAAGTGCTTACAGAAAGGAAATTAATGTAGCCTCTAACTGCAATTGATTTACATAGGACAAACAGACCAAGCACTATGGCTCATAATACAATTACACCTTACCTGTTTGGACTATATTTTTATATTTCATTTTTACTTGCTGCCAGGAACGTTTGGGGCCTGTTGGGTTGCACCTGCGCTCACATCACGTCACAAAATAAAATGTATAAAATAACAAATAAAATAACATATGATAAAATAACGTGTTAAATGGGTGGAAATCCCTAGATCAATGTTTAAATTAACACTCACGCATTGACTCTGTCGGCTATGTTTTGCCATGCATGCTCACTTTCTTTTGCAGCTGTCGCTGTGTTACTTTTTTCCGCGGAATTTGCATGTTATCGGCATATGCTGCCATCAGAATTTCGGCCTCAAGCGCTGTAAAATACATTGGCCGCGCCTTCTTTCCCTCCGTCTCCATGGTGACTCGCTTAATCTGTGCTCCACTGATCAGGGCTTTATGTATCCTCGTCCGCGCGCTTCACTTGGGGTTAAAGCAACTCCGCGTTGACTGAACTACTTGTTATCAGCCTTTCTGAAACCGAATATTCCGAGTTGGACAGTTCGGGGTTACTCAACCCTGCGTATCGTTTTTCACTCTGAGTTTTCTAAACCGGCTTCCTGAAACAGGGCCCTGGTGTGAAATTTAATGCCAACATGGAAGTGCCTCAAACCTGCAGTATTTTTAATGACAAGCAAAAGAAATTGGGCCCTGACGTCTTTAAACACTTTTCTGATTAATTTCTAGTTTCTTGGTCACTCGTGTTCAGGCTAGATTAGTGAATGATAATACTGTTTGAGTCAGATCCAACACTTGCTCTTCACAATGCTGTTTTGAAACGTCAAGAGGGTGACAAAACATTGATCATGACTTCAAAAACAAGTGGTCATGTCAGTGTTGTTCTCCATCTTTTATTCTGTCTATGGACAAAGCCAAAAACTCTTGACCACAAATTCAATTAAATGTACTTATATTTATATAGTACAAATCACAACAACAGGTGTCTGGAAGCATTTTTATTGTAAATTAAAGACCCAAAGATATTGCATAGTAATAAATATTTAAAAAACAAATAGCAGAATAAATATTAATATCAATTTAAATTAATCATTGACTTAACTGACATTGTATTTACTAAAATAAGGAATCTTTACATTACAATGCATATAATCAAAAGTGGAGTTCTGAAGGTATGGCTAGCGTTTAGAGCATACTGGTGGTGCCAGAAGATGCAACAGTCTTTAACTTGAAGAAATTTGTTTAACATTTAAACCTATTTTCTGCATATTCCAGCATATAAAATAATTATATGCGTTTACACTCACTCCTTCAAATAGATGAAAGTAAAACCCAGCAAAAAATAAACAAAATCAAAGATTCAGCAGCATTAAGTCCTGTCAATCTTAAATCTATTTTCGCCTGTTTAGCAGGAGTGGGGCCAGTGGAGGTTTGCCCGGTGCTGCAGCGGCCATGTCAGTGGGGGGGTCCGGGGGTTTCACATTCCCGTGGTAGGTGCTTGCTGAGCTTCTAAGTTAAATTTTTCACTGGAAGAAGTTTGCTTCCCATGCAGGCTGTACAGCAGATGCTAATGTTTTGTCACTTTTACAGAATCAAACTCAAAGTAATGTTGGTACTTCGACGCTTTCCATATTATCCATTGTTGATCTACACACATCTGTTGCTGCCACGGACTTTGCACGCTTGTACTTCATTGTCATGAGACACTGTCACAAAAAAATCATGGTTTAGTAATGCAGTAACGCAGAGTGCTTATGAGAAAGTAACAGTAATCTAATTACTTTTTGCAACAGTAATTCCTTAATTTACACGTTACTTGAAAAATGTAATTGGATTACAGTAACGTAACTGGTTACTGCCCATTTGAAGTGTCGGAATGTGGAAATTTCAACATCGCTTGAAAAAACTGCCTGCTAGCAACATCTCTCTCAGCGGTAGGCTAAGTAATTTTTAGCCAATTACAAGTTCAATCTGGTAGTTGGGGTTGTTAGCTTTTAGATACCATCATTAAGAAGCGACACAACTGATGTGTCTATGCGAGCTAATTTGCGATGTGCACCGGTGGCCCGGCCATTGATTTTTAATGCACCTTCTCAGATTAACTCACCGTGTGTCGTGCCATCAGTTAACCCTTCGCGTGCCAGCTGTGGCACAAGGGCCCAGGGTTGCCGACCACTGTAATATATCATTAAATGAAAAACCTTTCACATCATAGAATTTCTCATTCAACTTCATAAAGTTCATCTTGGCTACAGTATTTACCATTAAATCTTTACCATTTACTTTTCAGTTGATCACAAGTCCACTACAGAAGTATATTTGTGCATATGTAAGACTCTAAGAAACTGTTTTCACTATCGCCACGAAGGCTACACTACATATATGGAAGACACAATTAAATACACACACCACACTACACATATATCAGCCTTAAAGAGACATAAGTGATGAGTATTACTGGAAAAGATTTTCGGTCAGGTTCAAACATGAACACATTTTCTTTCTAAGCGGTCCACTTGTCCACAGGTCCAGAATAGAAAAGCAATCCCCAAAGCAGCTCAACAGATTACTCAGCTCCATTCTACAGGTTGTTTTCTTTGTTGTTCTAGATGACGGACAATGGTTTTGCAAAGGAAGGCAGGTCTCATAGGACAAAGAAGGTTAGCTTGACAAAAGATAAAAAAATAGCTGCACTCTTGATGGCCTGACCAACCCTAACACATACAACAATCTATCAAACCCTGTATCAGGGAAAGCTGCTATTCCTGCAAGAGTAGGCCTCTAGTGTAAAGTAGAGTAAATAAACCTGCAGCATGAAAATCCTACCCATTACATTGTACACCATATTGATGTTGTAATGATATTATCAAGCATAACTGTAGCAACGAGAGTGCGCATTTGTTTGTTAATTAGATATTAATATTTATTACTTTAACTAAATAATTATTCTTTCTGTAATCATTTAAGTCCTTACATCTACTGTGTGATGAATAGCAATTTGCAAACAGAGGATAAACATGTGGATAACACTGTAAAGCTTGGGGATATATCTACTTAATCTGCCATTGCAAATCATTGAGAACATTAATAATTACATTGTGTTGTCAACCATACTTACTCTGTCCCGTTTAATGTGATGGGTGAAGCATTACACCGCATTGGCAGAATGAATAATTCATGTTTTATCAGCACACATCCCCCTAAATGCTTATTACCATTACTTGACACTAATAAATGTACATTAGGATTGGGGATGATGGCTTGAATCACAAAATGAAGGTAGATGCTGGGAAAAATTTTGACACGTAAGTGATGGTGTGGCTGCAAAGTGCTAGAATAAATTTATGTACAAGAAAACAGTGAAATTGGTAATGTTTCAAAAACACTGTCTGATTAGGCCAAATACCAAATGTTTTGGCAGGAGTTCAGATTAAAGGAATTTCTTTACATTATTTCTCGTTATGTCACCTTTAATTCTATTTATTTATTTTTTATGTTGATAACATGGCACAATACAATGAAACGCTGAACCAGATGCTGCTGATTGACTCACTCATTGGGAGAAAAGGCTTCTAGTGATTCCTTTTGCGCAAGTGGCAAACTAATGTATTCCATCTTTTGAGAGGGAGGTGAGTTGCATTATTGAGCCCTGGGATTATCATTGTTTATGGCGTTGCTACTCTTAATCTCCCTTTATCCAGAATCCCCACCCTGAGTATGACAAATTTATTTCTAATTTGGTTAATTTGTGTTAAGACGTGTATGTACAAAGCTTCTCGATTTGCTCTGACGCCCTTTACTTTCTTCTCAGCAGTGAAAACAACTAGGAACACTCTTCACTCATCTGCGGTTTTCCCATGCATACCAATAGGGCTGAATCGATGGCATCTTTTAATTGAAAATAGATGGAGCCGTTTATATGCAGCCTGATCTACTGAACCTTTAGCCCTGTTCCTCTTGTGCGCCGTGATTGCAGATAGATGCTCTGCTTAAAATGTTTGTGCGTGTTGGTTTGAGGTATAAATCTGCCCGGCACATTTCTGAGAGTAAGGAGTGTTAATGCTACGAGAAGCGCAGGCCTTAATGTCATTAGTCAAAGATGGAATGTTTAATCATCCCTCTGCTCGTTTATCGATTTATCATTAGTCCACAAGAGTTTAAAGAAAACCTTGAATAGAATCCAGAGCGCCAGCCGACGGCATCTCTTAATCACCGATGAACGACCTTGGACTTGTTTAGTTGTATCACAGCACCACATCGCATATTACAGATAGCTCCCCTCTGCACTTCCCTAGGACCATGCATCATTGGGAACTGCCCAGAAGACTCCTGAAAGCACACAAGGGATTCACGAGGGCACATAAATATATATATATATTTTTTTTTGGATTTTTTTAAAAAGGTGAGAAAATTACGAGCTCCCAATGCTGTGTGACAACCTTTGTTTTTTCTATCATGCGACGTAAACCTCAGTGGCTCTGTAAACACAGAGCTGGGAAATCAACATTGTCAGTTTAAGAACTCATACCACAAAGAAACTGTTGGTGATTTGTTTTAATAATCTTATTGTAACATATGAAATCTTTGTCTTCCTGACAGTGCGCAAACATCTCTTATGCAGTCCAGTGTTAAGCAAACAAATTTGGCACAGAGGTACATTTTAGGCCTGATTTAGACCTTTTGTGAAGCCTATGATGTAACCTAACATATATGTCCTTATTCCACTTATTAACCATACCCTGACATCCATTCCTGTAGATTCAGCAATCTCCTTCCAGGAATTTGCTGACATTTATGAATTATTATATTGGTTATATTTTTTATATTGAGGCAATGGTCGTGATTCTCTCAATGCTAAAATCAAAAACTGTGGCCAAAAAAGGAGCTGGAGATGGACAGGCTGAATTGACGGTACTGAAAAGGCCAATCAAAATAGCTGTAGGCTGGGTCGATCCGAGGACGTGCACATCACGTTACATGTAGGGTTTCAGATGGTTTTGCAGTTACAACTTAGCTACAGCATATATTTTCCATTGAAGTGCAAGTTTCCTGTTAGACCCCTGAAAGTTCTTAATATTAGATATTATTATGTCATTATCATTATAATGTGCTTGCTACTCTAGCATGCTACTCTATTGTTTGCAAGCAATGTGATGATGTCATGATTATAGTGGGTATTATTTCAGTTTTGTTCATAGAATTTCGATAATAACTTCTTGAAATGTAAAAACATAAAATGTAAAATATGTTCATGGTGTTAAGGTACGTAAATGCTAGAAATGGATCATTTTAGCCTGTTGGTAGGTTGTTGCTAGGCAACATAATGATATCTTAATTTCTGATGTAGATAAGAATATTCAGGGCCCCCACTGCATTAACATTAAAAGCAATTTGTAATGTGTTCCGATTCTGGCCTAGGGGCCTTGTGTTTGATAGTGTTGCATTAGGAGGTGTTAAAGCCCTAGCAGAGCCTCCTGTGAATTTGACCTTGTGTGGGTGTGTCCTGCCATCTCTCCTGCCTTAGGTGCCCCCCCCCTTCTGTTGTTTTCTCTTTTTACAGCTGATTCTAATCAGCAAATTAGAGTACTTACAGCCAGAGAAAGAGGTGTGCTCGACAGTCAGTCTTGTTGGTTTTGCAGCTACTGAGCTTTGTGTGTCTGTGTTGGCTGTTCACTTCTGCTCTGTGGAGAGGAGTGTGTTTAGGTGACCTGTCCTCTTTTGACTTACTTTTCAGTTTAGTCACCAATTTGTGGGTTTTGCCGTTTCCTTTCTTTAAAAACAGCTTGTCTGTCTCTTTAAATTAGTAATACAAATTTCACAATTTTCCTTTTGTGCCTCTTTTTTCCAGCCTGGACACATTTTGTTGCTTTTTTTCTTTTTCTTTTTTTTTTCTTTTTTTTTTAATCTCTTTTTTTTCCTTTCATAAGAATGTTTGGAGGAAAGAAAGGAAAACTTGGTGAATGTGGTAAGGAAAGTAGTAACAAATATATAGCAGAGGACAAAGGCAAAGGCTGAAAAGAGAAGTAATAATGGTTGGCTGGTTAGGTTGGGTGGTTTCTAGTACCCCCTCTCTCTCTTGCTTTTGGAGATAGTGGACGTGTGTGTACCCAAAAAATGGTAAATGGCCTGTATTTATATAGCGCTTTACTAGTCCCTAAGGACCCCAAAGCGCTTTACATATCCAGTCATCCACCCATTCACGCACACATTCACACACAAAACATAAAGGCTGGTTTCTTTTTTTGTTTTCATTTAATGCAGGAAAGTACATTCACTTTTTTTGAATAAAAAACTATTTTTAGACATGCAAATTCCAGCATTTTTATCTAACAGCCTTGAGCTTCAGTCGTTGACTAAAAAATAAAAGCCTGATTAAGTGATTCATACAAACTTCTGTTTAGTTTTCATCAAATAAGTGATTGAAACTGAGGTTTGAAAAAACTTTTATCTCTATGAAATCATTATAGTTATTATATCCATCAGCCTTTGTAACTTTTCAGTCAAGACAGATATTGTAAAATTGCTTTTGCCGTGGCTGTAGTCGAGTAATTAAGCGCAATTGTAATCTGAATCACAGGGTAACATAAGACCACTTTTGTTGTTTAGGTATGAGGACTCCTAATGGTATTAGTGGCAGGTGTCAGTGCGGGCGTATATGCAGGTCTATCCTCCCATTCCACAACATCCTAAAGGCAATCTATTGGCTTTAAATCTGGAGACTGTGGGTACAATGAACTCACTGTTATTTTCAAGCAACCAGTAGATTATTTGAAATTTCTTGCTGGAAGCAGTCATCAGAAGTTGGCTACACTTCAAATTGGAGCCTCAGTTTTCTGTTCTTAGCCGACAGGAGTGGCAGTCGATGTGGTCTTCTGCTGCTGTAGCTCATAAATGTGCAACATTTTGTGCATTTTAGTTGTAACAAGTGGTTATTTTAGTTACTGGCTCAAAGCACTCTAACCAGTCTGCTCTTACTAGTATCAGTAATCCCTTTTGACCCAGAGAATTGCCATTAACTGGAAATATTTTTCTTTTTCAGACCATTCTCTGTAAATCCTACAGAGAGCCCTGCAGATCAGCAGTTTTTCAAGAGTAGCCTGCCTGGTACCAACCAAAATGAGAACTTCAAAATAACTTCACCTTTACACATCACCTTTATTCCCCACAATGATGCTCACTTTGAACTTTAGCAGGTCATTCTAACAATGTCTTCATGACTAAATGCGCTGAGTTATACATGTGACTGGCTAATTAGATTTTTGTATTAAGAAGCAGTTGAACAGATTTACCTGCTAGATGGAGTGTGTGTTTTTAATGTGAGCATCTAGTTGGACAAGTCATAATTCCCAATTCTTTTTATTCACTATGTCTTTTTAAGACTGAATTCCCCACACAGTTTAGACCTAATATTAATTTTTTTTTTTTTTTTTTTTTTTTTTTTTGCCTGTCCCGTTTGGCTCTTTTGCCATCAGAATTGTTATCTAAAGGCAAAGAAAGATGCCCAACGGATTTACTTTACCAAATTGACCATCCCAGCCTTGCCGTAATGGTCCATTTGATTCACCTTTTATTGTTTATTTTATTTTTACTTACTGAATACGGGACAGACTTGACTGGGGGAAAGAAGGGGAGAAAGAAAGAGGGAAAGAGAAACAGCTGAGAAGAGGGACGGGGGAGAAGGGCAAAAAACAAAAACCAACAGAATGGGCAGAAAATAAAAGAAAAGGAAAAAAAATGCATATATCAATCACCTGGATCACCTGCTGAGAAAGAAAAAAGAAAACAAGCAGAAGAGAACAAGACTAACAGAATAAACAACATCACAATGATATATGGGAATATGACAGTAAATACTAAATATTAAACATTATTGTGCAGCACATAAGATCAACAGAACACAGTGTGCTTTGAGGTAGGAGCCAAAAAGGGTGTAGTTTGTGGGTGTGATCACCCGTGTGTACACCTGTGAGCATGGACGCGCTTGTTTGTTTGTTTGTTTTTTTGTTGGTTTTTTTTGTTTTGTTTTGTTTTTTTTTTTTTAAAGGTTCCTTCATGTAATGATCTGCTAGAGGGTGTGGGGGGGCCACAGCCCCGTCCTCCAGGGCATGAAGCAGGTATGGAGGAGATCAAAACTCCAGACATCCAGAGGCCCCCAGAATGACATTTGACATTTTGTTACTTTTACCATATTTCCTGGACATTTAGGGGAAAGTAACAGAGGGTTATCTAGGAAACCGGAGCCTGGAAGGTCTTCAAGAAACCAGCTGGTAGCTTCAAAGCGGTATGTGATGAGCGAATCACTTCCAGCGTGTACACGACTCAAGATGTGCTATATAATTTTGCTTCCTCAGCTCTTGATTGTGTAGCTGGAGTTCATAGGCGAACAAAGCTTTAATGTATTATATAGTAGGAGTTATGCACCATTAACACAAGCATGTGTCATCTTCATTTCATGACAATAACAGCTCATTTAAATGAAGAAAACTTAGAATATCATGATTATTTTATATAACATGTTGTCATCACATTGCCTGGCAACCACCTAACTTCAGGTTAAAATGAAGAAACAATACTACAGCATGATGAACATGTATTAGTCTTGTAAAGTGAGACACTAGTCTGAGATTTAGAATATCTTGTAAATTGAATAAACAGAGAAAAGTAATGCATCTATTAACAAAAAAAAAAAAGGAAAAAATAGAGGATATATAAACTCCACACAGATGGCTCCCAGTCGCTTCATGCTGAGTTCAAGTGCAGGACCTGTACTTAGAGGCCATGATGGCATCCTGTTTGACATACGGCTCAGTGAAAGACCAAAAGCTGCCTATTTGTCCTACAGCCATCTGTTCTCATAATCACTCCCAAATATCTAGGTATAACATAATGCATTTTCATAGAAATCAGAGTCAAAAATAAAAAAATACTTCAATAAATGCACTCATTAATTTGTCATTGATTGCATAAACATGCTGGCTTCAGATTTCCTTAGAAAAGATCTGCTAGAAAATGTTTTCCCCGTATTAACATTCTGAACTGTTTGAGCTTTAATCAAAACTAGGCCTGCAGCTAATAATTATTTAAGGTTATTAATTTAGCTGCTCATTATTTTGATATTTCATATGATATTTTGTGCAACACATGCTTCTGAACCCTACCTACAAAGCAATAAATGATTGACCCAAATTTTCAATTTCCTTTGGGCCTTGGCTAATGACGGTAGCTCAGGGTGAGTGTTGCTACTTCAACTCTGCCACAAGTCCGCCTTATAACCGATATGTCAGGTGTGATGTAGCATTTGGGCCACATTTTGTGCACACATCATTTCCCACTGCTGTAACTGAGCCAAAAGTAGCACAGATTAGGCCTGAATATGTTTGGCAAAGACATTAGGCATACAGCAAAACGAAGCGTAGGAAAAAGGAAATGATCACTAAATAACCAAAGAATAATGTCTCCTCTTCTTCTCTAGCTACAGATTTAGAAGATTCGGGCTAATTGGTCAACACTGTAGCAATGGGAATTGCATTTACCTGTGTGTTCCACCCGGGGTCTGGAGAGTGTAACACCGGAAGGTGAGAACCGGAGACTCATGACTGTTTATTAAGAGTTTAATAAAAGTTTACCTCAGAGGAGGGAAAGTTCAACCGAGCATCTTGTGAAGTTTATAGAGAGAACAAGATGAAACATGGTGGCAGCGGGGTCTAGAGTGATCCACACCGCGCTTTGAAGACAACAGATTGAGCGGACGGTATCGACGCGTCCAGCTAGGCTAGTTAGCCTCGGAGGTGCTAACGGCTCAGGACAGCAAGTGAGACGCTGACGAGAAGAGCGCAGCGGCGTCTACAATGGATGGATTGAAGCCACCCGCACAGTGGAGTATGGATTCAGTGAACCTGTCTAAAGCGTGGAAAACATGGAAAGAAGAGTTTACACTCTACACGGAACTAGCTCTGCCGGATGCTGAGGAAAAGGCGAGAGTGAAGCTGTTTTACTATCTGATCGGGGAACGGGGCAGGGAGCTCTGTGGAACGCTGATCGGAGCTGAGGCAAGAGTAACAGTAAGTGAGCTGATGAGAAAAATCGATGAACACTGTAATCCCAAAGTTAATGAGACTGTCGAGAGATACAGATTTTTTGCACGCAATCAGGCTCCTGGAGAAAATATTGATAAATATGTTACGGACCTGAGAATGCTGGCGAGCACCTGCAACTTTGGACAATTAAAAGACTCACTGATCAGAGACAGGATCGTCTGTGGCACGAACAGCTCCAGTTGGAGGGAAAGGTTGCTCAGAGAAGAGAACCTCACATTAGACAGATGTCTAGATATTTGTAGAGCAATGGAGATTTCAAGAGAATACAACAAAACAATAGCGGAACAGGCTGTAGAGGAACTGCATGCAGTAAAACAAAAAGAGAGAAAAAGACTGGATAAAGAGATATCATGCAGATTTTGTGGAAGAGCACATGAAAGACTCAAATCAAAATGCCCAGCATATGGAAAAAAAATGCAAAAAATGTGGCAAAGAAAATCATTTTGCTATAGCATGAAGGAGTAAAAGCGGACAGAGTGAAAACGAAAAAAAGGTCCACACAGTGACGGAGCAGGACTCGGATTCCTGTGAGGACATAATGACTGTCACAGCTATGACACAGACTGCAGTACAAGTGAACCAGATCAAAGAATCAGACATGAAAAAACGAGAGCAGCTGTTTGCAGGCATGATGATTGGCACCAGCCTGGTCAAGTTTCAAGTTGACTGTGGTGCAACCTGCAACGTTATTCCCATCAACTTGTTGAACCCGAACACCAAAATGGAGCACACAGACAAGGTTCTTGTGATGTACAATAAATCAAGGCTGTGTCCATTAGGAAAGTGTAAAGTCAAGCTGACAAACCCAAGAAACAACAAAAAGTACAGAGTCGAGTTCCAAGTGGTAGAGGAGGATTGTAAAACACCTCTACTTGGAAGAACAGCTAGTGAAGCGATGAAGCTAATACAAGTTAAATATGATAACATCTGTGCTTTGGACAGCTCAGTGACAACAGCTCCATCAGAGAAAAACGCATGGTTGTTGGAAGAGATAAAGACTGAGTTTCAGGATGTGTTTACAGGAGATGGATGTTTGCAAGGTGAATATGAGCTGGAAATCGACACAACAGTGCAGCCCGTCAAACTGCCAAAACGCAGAGTCCCAGTGTCGATGATGAAACCACTAAAAGAGGAACTGATGAGCCTTGCAGACAGACAAATAATAGCACCAGTGGAAGGTAGTACTGATTGGATCAGTGGGATGGTGACAGTGCAGAAGCCAAATGGCAAACCCAGGATATGTATTGACCCAAGACCGCTTAACAAAGCTTTGAAGCGTAGTCACTTCCCGTTACCAACAATAGATGACATCTTGCCAGATGTGTCAAAAGCGAAAGTTTTCACAGTTTGTGATGTGAAACATGGCTTTTGGCATGTGAAGCTTACAGAAGAGTCAAGCCATCTCACGACATTCGCAACACCATTTGGTCGCTTTCGTTGGCTGAGAATGCCGATGGGGATCAGCCCAGCGCCAGAGGTCTTTCAGCGCAAACTGATGCAAGCGTTAGAGAACCTGCCAGGCACATACATCATTGCTGATGACATCCTGATCACTGGAAAAGGAGAGACGACTGAGTTGGCAGAAATGGATCATGACAGAAACCTGAGACTTTTCCTGGAACGCTGCAGAGAGAGAAACATCAAATTAAATGTGGAAAAACTCAAGCTTAGAAGACAGGAAGTACCATACATCGGACATCTACTCACAGCAGAGGGGCTGAGAGCTGACCCAGAGAAGGTACGGGCCATCACAGAAATGCCAGCACCAACTGACATAAAAGGGGTGCAGAGACTAGTTGGAATGGTCAACTATTTATCAAAGTTTTACAAGCATCTGTCAGACGACTGTGAGCCTCTCAGACAACTGACGCACAGAGATAGCCTATGGGAGTGGACAGACGTGCAGGAAGATGCATTTAAAAGACTGAAAGAAAAACTAACACAAATCCCAGTTTTGAAATATTACAGCTCTGAAGAAGAGCTGACGCTGCAGTGTGATGCCAGCGAGACAGGACTGGGAGCAGCTCTGACTCAACATGGAAAACCAGTGGCATTTGCAAGTCGTGCACTGACGCTCACTGAAAGAGGTTATGCACAAATTGAAAAGGAATGTTTAGCTATTGTGTTTGGGATGGAGAAATTCCACCAATATACATATGGTCGTCTTGTGAGAGTGCAATCTGACCACAAGCCACTCGAGAACATTATTAAAAAGCCACTGTTACATGCACCTAAGAGACTGCAAAGGATGTTATTAAGGCTGCAAAAATATGATATAACCATAACATATGTTCCAGGCCACGACATGCTACTTGCTGATACGCTGAGTAGGGCCTACCTGCAGGATAGCATCAAAAGCCAGACGGAGTTGGAGACAGAATGTGTCAACATGGTGGACTATGTACCTGTTTCAACAGAAAGCATGGACAGAATACGAGCAGGGACAAGAACCGACCACACACTACAAATGCTGATGAAAACAATACAAAAGGGGTGGCCAGCCTGTAAGAAAGATGTACCTGTTGAAATAACCCAGTTCCAATCTTTGCAGGATGAACTGAGCACACAGGATGGATTGGTCTTCAAGGGAGAGAGAGTGGTGATTCCAGAAGCACTGCAGGCAGATATAACCCAGCGAATTCACTCAACACACATCGGCACAGAAGGGTGCCTCAGGAGAGCTAGAGACTGCGTCTACTGGCACGGTATGAACGACCACATCAAAAAGTACATCGCTACATGTGACATATGTCGGTCTGTGGATGCAAAACAACAGAAAGAGACACTAAAACCACACGAGCCGACCACTAGACCATGGACCAAAGTTGGGACAGATTTATTCAACTTTGAGGGTAGGGACTACCTAATAACTGTTGATTATTACTCCAACTTTTGGGAGATAGATTATCTACCTGATACCAAGTCGAGTACTGTGATTAGGAAACTAAAGGCTCATTTCGCATGTCAGGGAATCCCAAATATTGTTTTTTCTGACAACGGGCCCCAGTACAGCTCAACAGAGTTTGCCAACTTCAGCCGGAAATGGGAATTTCGACACCATACCTCATCACCTGGCTATCCGCAGAGCAACGGCAAAGCTGAGTCTGCCATTAAAACTGCCAAACGACTCATGAAAAAGGCGAAATTGGCTGGACAGGATCCATATTTGGCCTTATTGGACCACAGAAACACCCCAACACAAGGTTTAACTACCAGCCCTGCACAGAGACTGTTAAGCAGGAGGACGAGGACACTTCTCCCAATAGGAGACAGATTGTTGCAACCCACAGTGACTGACAACAAGTTAGCACTGATGAAAAACAGAGAGAGACAAACAAAGTACTACAACAAGACAGCGAAGGACATGGACACATTAAACCCAGGGGACTTGGTGCGAGTCCAACCTTTTGAACCACACAACTTATGGACCAAGGCTAGAGTGTGTAACACTCTGGGAAACAGATCCTATGATGTGGAGTTGGACAACGGCAGAGTCCTCAGAAGGAATCGTCGCCATCTGAGGCGAGCTGCGGAGGTCAAAAAAGACATGTCAGCACATCTCCAGCCTGAGGGACAGAACATTACTGTGCCGACACAGAGCAAAGAGAACACTCAAAACAGCACTACCAGGTCAGGACAGGTAGTACAACAACCTGGATATCTGAAGGACTATGTATGCAATTAAGGGGTAATCTGTGAGTTATACGCTGTGATTTGTTTACTTGTCAGAGGAAAGACAAAAGAAAAAAAAAACATCTGTGACGACATTTTGAGTTATATGTTGTGATTTGTTTACTGGTTAGAGAACAGAGCAAAACATCTGTGATACTATTTTGAGTTATGGCTTTGTGATCTGTTTTCTTGTTTGGAAGAAAAAATATAAATAAAAATAAAAGAAAAAAAAATAAGGAAATGAGAAACAAAACGGAAAAAATGAATAAAAGTAATACTAAAGGAAAATAGAAAGAAAGCTAAAAAAGTAAGTGGAAGAAAGAATTTTTATTTTTGAAGAAAATTGTGTCCAACAAAGAAATGTCATGTCTAAGTTTTGTTCCAGTTGCAAACTGAGTTCTCAATTTATGAATAGTTCATTGTCTTTGTAAAAGAAAAGGGATGTAGCAATGGGAATTGCATTTACCTGTGTGTTCCACCCGGGGTCTGGAGAGTGTAACACCGGAAGGTGAGAACCGGAGACTCATGACTGTTTATTAAGAGTTTAATAAAAGTTTACCTCGGAGGAGGGAAAGTTCAACCGAGCATCTTGTGAAGTTTATAGAGAGAACAAGATGAAACAAACACAAAAGTAAAACAGTCTCGGACACCGCCATCATTGATGATAAACTAAATGAGAATGATCACCTTTTCAGCTTTTTCACCTAAAATATAGAAGAGGAGTTGTTTCTGAGGTCCTTATTGCACTCTGGCAATGGCGGTAACGCTTTTTTGCAAATATTACACCTACCCTGTACACACAAAAATCATACAATATAAAGGTCTCATATATGAGATGCCAGGATGACTGCATGTCAGCATCAATTCTAACAGACCTCTCCCCAGATGAGTACATTTTCTTTAATTTGTGCTAACAGTGTGAATTCTGTCATGACACGTTGGATAGGATGTTTCTGTCCCTGCATTAAAGCCATATGATTGGTTCCTACTGATGTGACCAACTGTTTTGAGGGAACGCTAATAAGTTTGTTGCTTAGAAACGGTTTGGTGGCCACCATATTGGCTACACAGTTATAAGAGGAATGGACCGAAGGCCTAGGTGTAGCCAGAGAAATTGAACTCGGCTTTCCAAATATGTGATACAACACAGTTAATTTATGTTACAAGATTTAGGGGCAATTACTTTTTCACACAGGGCCATGTAGGTTTGGACTTTTGCTTCCCCTTAGTAATAAACACCTTTATTTAGAAATGTGTGTTATCTTCGTCTAAGATTTAAATTTGTTTGATGATCTGAAACATGTAAGTGTGACAAACATACAAAAAAATAGAAAATTACTGAATACTTTAGGAGTAGTCAGAGTCTTGAAAATGTTCACCAGAAACAGTCATGATCACCACTGTTAAGGTAGCCTCTTTTTTTTTTTTTTATGAACAACATGCTCAATTTAAAACACTACCCTCTTGACAATCATACACAGAATGTTATTTAGTGAAAAAAACTATATATTGTTCACAAGGCTTACTATTAAAGTATTCAAGTCAAGTATTTATTTTTATTGTCATTGTCAAAGAACAATGAAATTGCGTTTGGGGCTTCCGTACAACCCGTAAAAAAACAAACAAATACCCCTTAAAACCCAAGTGTAAATATTTAACCCAGTGTGACTTCAGTGCAATGAGACAATTCTTAGCAACAACATGAGAACAAGACAGGTAATGTTCATAGGACATTCAGACAAAGACCTGAGAAACATGACAAAATGCAACAATGCAACCCGTTCAATATTATTGTACTGTGAGATATGATGGTTGTCTATTTAAGAAAGAGGGGGGGAGAGAATAAAGATAATAAATCTAATAATAAAGATGGGTAAATGAAGGGTGCAGGAACAACAAAGGATAAAAATACAATTTGGAATGCTCCATCTAAAGTAAAATAGTCCCTGATTAACCACAAAAGAGGAGGAAAATATGACTGTCAGTAGATGAAATAAAGACACAGAGAGGTAGCACTCCTACAAAGTGGAAATAGGAGGCCAAAGGACATAACAATGTATGTTTTTCTTAACATGAAAAAAGCCTTACAAATTTTCTCTTTATCCACATATAGTATGATAGTACACTAAAAGCTCAGACACATTAAATTCATAAAGTGAGAACTGCAACAATAAGCCCTTGCAGGTTTCAGAGTCAGCTGTCTAAGATACTGCAACACAGCATGTATCCCTGTCACTGCAGTGCAGAGCAGTAATTACTGTGTTTGACATTTTGTATTTCGCTGTGACTTCTGAAAGTTCCATTAATGTTTAATGGAAAATTTAGCACAGAGTTAAACAGCATCACATCACAGTCTGTTTGAGTTTCACCGTTTTTGTAACTGATGCATCTTTAGTTAAACTCAAAACTCCAGCAAAAAATGTACAATACAGAACATATTTATTGTTAGACCAATACATTTCGGTTTGTGGCCTATATTAATCATAAAATTTATTACAAACACAATCAACTGTTAGTGGTATTGTAAAAAGTGGGTGCAATTGGGAATGACAGCAACTCATGAAGTCATGTGGTAGGTCACATAAAATACAGAGCGGGGTCAGTGGATGCTAAAGCCGCATAGTTTGCGCAGGTTAGCAGCTTTCTGTAGAGTCACTCGCTACAGACCTCCAAGCTTCATGTGGCCTTCAGGTTAGTTCAAAAACAGTCCATAGAGAGCTTCATGGAATGAATGGGATTCCATGGCTGAGCATCCGAGCCTTGCATCACCAAAAATGGATGCAAAGCATGGATGCAGTGGTGTAAAGCATGCCCCCACTAGACGGGAGCAGTGGAGATGTGGTCTCTGAAGTGATGAATCCCGTTTCTCCATCTGGAAATCTGAGTGTCTGAGTTGGCGTTTACCAGATCGGTGCTTGTCTGAATGCATTGTGCCAAATGAAAAGCTTGGTGGAAGGGAGATTATAGTGTTGGGTAGTTTTGCAAAAGTTGTTCAAGGGTCCTTAGTTCCAGTAAAAGGAAGACATTTTGAAGCATTCCATCCTCCCAACCTAGTGGGAAAAACTTGGGGATGGCCCTTTCCTATTTCAACATGACTGCACACCAGTGCTCAAAGCAAGGTACATAAGAGCTATTGGTTATGGATAATTGAGTTTGTGCTGGCAATTCAAGTTCTTCTAGATCAGGTATCAAATTCCAGGCCTCTAGGGCCGGTGTCCTGCAGATTTTAGATATGTCCTTGATCCAACACTGCTGATTTAAATAACTAAATGACCTCCTCAACATGTCTTGAAGTTCTCCAGAGGCCTGGTAATGAAATAATCATTTGATTCAGGTGTGTTCACCCGGGGTCTTATCTAAAACCTGCAGGACACCGGCCCTAGAGGCCTGGAGTTCGACACCCCTGTTCTAGATCCAAGTCCTGACCTTTAACCCTCTGGGGTCCAGGGTATAATTGACCGTTTTTGACTACTTTTGATTTTACGTCTATATTTCACTTTTAAAATGTGTTTTTCTTGCCTTGTTTGGTATCATCATTTTCAGCACAACCTCAAATATCTGAAATTTGAGTTATTTTTTTCATTTTGGTATGCTATATTAGCACAGTTGATCTAAATTCAGACAAAAAAAGTTAAAATCCGAGTAGAAAAGTTTTATTTTTTACTGTAAAACCCACAAACATGTTTAACGAATCATTTTCATAACTTTAAATGCAAATAGAAATTGTACATTTCTATAAATTATGCACAAGTTTTGCAAACAACAAAGTTATATGGTACTACACTCAACAAAAATATAAACGCAACACCTTTGTTACTGCTCCCATTCCCCATGGGATGGACGTAGAGACCTAAAATTCATTCCAGATACACAATATAACCATCCCTCCCAAACAGTGGTCACAAATCAGTCCAAATGTGTGGTAGTGGGCACATCTGCTATATTGAGATAATCCATCCCACCTCACAGGTGTGCCACATCAGGATGCTGATCTGACATCATGAGTAGTGCACAGGTGTACCTCAGACTGCCCACAACAAAAGGCCACCCTGGAATGTGCAGTTTTTTGCGCTATTGGGGGTCTGGGGACCCAGAACCGGTCAGTATCTGGTGTGACCACCATTTGCCTCATGCAGTGCAACACATCGTCACATGGAGTCTATCAGATTGTCAATTGTGGCCTGTGAAATGTTGGTCCACTCCACTTCAATGGCTGTGCGAGGTTGTTGGATATTCGTGGGAACTGGTACACGCTGTCGTATACGCCGGTCAAGCACATCCCGAACATGCTCAATGGGTGACATGTCCGGTGAGTATGCTGGCCATGCAAGAACTGGGACATTCTCAGCTGCCAACTGCCCTGAACAATGTGAACCATGATTCATCCGTGAAGCGCACACCTCTCCAACGTGCCAGACGCCATCGAATGTGAGCATTTGCCCACACAAGTCTGTTACGGTGATGAGCTGGAGTCAGGTGAAGACCCCGATGAGGACGATGGGCATGCAGTTGAGCGTCCCTGAGACGGTTTCTGACAGTTTGTGCAGAAATTGTTTGGTTGTGCAAACCAATTGTTCCAGCAGCTATCTGGGTGGCTGGTCTCAGACGATCTTGGAGGTGAACCTGCTGGATGTGGAGGTCCTGGGCTGGTGTGGTTACACGAGGTCTGCGGTTGTGAGGCCAGTTGGATGTGCTGCCATATTCTCTGAAACGCCTGTGGAGACGGCTTATGGTTGAGAAATGAACATCCTGCTGTCAGCATGCCAATTGCACGCTCCCTCATTGCTTGTGGCATCTGTGGCATTTTGCTGTGAGACAAAACTGCACATTCCAGGGTGGCCTTTTGTTGTGGGCACTCTGAGGTACACCTGTGCACTACTCATGATGTCAGATCAGCATCCTGATGTGGCACACCTGTGAGGTGGGATGGATTATCTCAATATAGCAGATGTGCCCACTACCACACATTTGGACTGATTTGTGACCACTGTTTGGGAGGGATGGTTATATTGTGTATCTGGAATGAATTTTAGGTCTCTACGTCCATCCCATGGGGAATGGGAGCAGTAACAAAGGTGTTGCGTTTATATTTTTGTTGAGTGTATTTACCTAAAAATGCAGCCAAGGCCTCAGGCGTTTTTTATATAACCATTTAAATCTATTTACAGAACAATCAGGTGTGCTGCACCAAATAAGAAGGCACACAAATTATTTGTGCCAGTCCAAAAAATGTAGTTTGTGTTCAGTATAAGACAGAGGAGAACACCAAAGGCCTAAACCCTGTAGGTCTGACAACAGGAGGTGCATCAGTCCAGTTTTCCGTGTGGGAACAGAGTTTACACTGGAATCTGCCTTTGACGGCTTTTTTAGAGCAAATGTGAAATTCAGCAGTATAACTAACACACAATACAAAACAATAACTACACAACAAACTAACTATAGCCTCCAAACACACTAAACATCACTAATGTCTCACATATGAAAACTCGCGCTCTCTCTCTCGCTCGCCCGCTTTCCGTTGCTGGTGTCACTCCTAAAAACTTCCCCTTCTCCTTAAACAACCAAATGTCACGTTGCCTTATCATTTTTTTGATTGGCTGACATGGTAAACTAACACCAATAGGGAAGGGGTGTTTTTTCTTTTTCTTTTTTCACTTGCAAGCGTAGAGTGTTTGCTAGCGATGTCTGTAGAAAACGCCATTTTTACCGTTCTTCCCGCTGTAAACACCACAGTTTTGTTCAGAAAAAAACATTGCGTGTATTTTTTTTATCATAACTCTGGTTTGACGTGGCCCATCGACACAATTCAAAAACTGGTATATAGTTTGAAGTCCGCACTTTCGACCCAAGTTGAAATGGAGACTCTGACATGCTGCATCTTGTAGCTGTGTCGTCTTAAATTGGTCATGTGATTTTGACGCGCCGGCGCGTCCATCGACCCCAGAGGGTTAAGCACCTTTGAGATGAATTAGAGTGGAGACTGTGAGTTAGGCCTTCTCATCAAACATCAATATCTGGCCTTATAAATCAAACCTTATGGAATAATGAGGTGATGTCACTCGAGTTCATATGCATGTGAAGGCAAATGAGCAAATGCTTTTGGCAATATAGTGTATCTGACAGTAGAATGCAATTTGACCATAGCACGTACCTGGCATTTTAACCCTTCAGAGTTCTTTACCCCTTCATGGACTTGTAAGTAAGTCAGTTGACATTATTAAGTCAGATCCAACATGAAAGGAGAAGGTGGGTTGCAAAATGTTTTGCAGATGCACACAAAATATGGAAAAGCTAAAGTACCTTAAATAACAATTGGCTGTATAGATGGGAATTAGCTGAGACATCAGCCAATATGGGCTGGCACTGAGATCGACTAATCTTGACTTCATTCAACTTGTGATTGTGAATCCTGATTGTGTGGGGTTTTTTTTTTTTTTTTTGTTAGAGGCGATCGTGGCTCAAGAGTTAGGAGTTCGCCTTGTAATCGGAAGGTTGCCGGTTCGAGCCCCGGCTCGGACAGTCTCGGTCGTTGTGTCCTTTGGCAAGACACTTCACCCGTTGCCTACTGGTGGTGGTCAGAGGGCCTGGTGGCGCCAGTGTCCGGCAGCCTCGCCTCTGTCAGTGCGCCCCAGGGTGGCTGTGGCTACAATGTAGCTTGCCATCACCAGTGTGTGAATGTGTGTGTGAATGGGTGGATGACTGGATATGTAAAGCGCTTTGGGGTCCTTACGGACTAGTAAAAGCGCTATATAAATACAGGCCATTTTACCATTTGTTTGTTTTTTTTTAAGATGGTGCCATCTGTCAACTATTAGCAACACACTAACTACCATTCAGCATAGTTATAATGTGATGCTTTTAAAGTGCGAGCCATATAGTGTGCGTACCATGACTGTGTTTTCAGGTTTTAATTAAAAGGTGATTTTAAAAAAGTAGTAACCTAAGCACCTTTATTACTTACATACAAATTTCCATGCATTGAATATAATGACATGTAGTAATAATAATATCATCAACTACAACATCTAACCAGTAATTTCTTTCAGGCTGCCTGC
This sequence comes from Mchenga conophoros, assembly GCF_057382185.1. NCBI lineage: Eukaryota > Metazoa > Chordata > Actinopteri > Cichliformes > Cichlidae > Mchenga > Mchenga conophoros. The sequence continues at coordinate 37,512,799 of NC_140547.1, read as the reverse complement.
CTTATACAGAAGATGCTGTTTATTGCCTTCACTGAAAAAAATACAAGTACCTACCTATATTATTCCGATTGCATAAAAATACCACATAGAGTACTTTGAAATGGCATATCAGTTGTCTGGTTATGCCTTTGTTTGCATTTGCTTCCTAAAACATGTTTTCTAATAAATGTGCTTTGATCAACTATACCAGCTGCAGCTTGGAAAGCCCAGCTGAGGCAGCTGGGGAAAGCAAAATAGTGGATTTGCCATCCCCGTCTCAATCCACGCCTCCTCACTCTCCTTTAGTCTCTCTAGTGGAAATAAACTGTTCTTTTTATATCAGGAAACAGCCACACAGCTGGTCTGCTGTCACACATTGACTGATTTTCCTAAGCCATAGAACTCATAATCATTGTGATCAATTATCATCTTGTTCCCAGATGACCACCTTTATTTGGTATGGCCTACCCCCTGTGTATTTTCAAGCAGTGATGGAAGGCCACAGTCATTTCAGAATGTTAGGAATGTGACAGTTCTTCTTTTTTTTTTCTCTTTTCCCTCTCTTGTTCAGCATTTTTATTGGAGATAATTGAGTTTTTCTTATATAACTACATATATAACTTACATTTAGTACTGCATTTGCACTATTTACATTAAACGTTATGTGGCTTTTCATGTGTTTATATATCAGACTAATAGGTGGTTTAACAAGCTTCCAAGGTGTCCGAGCAGCTAAAATTACTGCTACTGTTGACAAGGCAATGACAAATTATTTTCATGGGGAAAAGAAATAATGTGCAGGTAGAGAGATTGATCTGCCATATAGATACAGAAACATCAATAATTAATTCCCAGAAATCTGGACAGCGCGTCAAGGCTGTTTCCATGTTACATTGGATAAAACGGCTTCTATTTAAATCTTCAGTTGCCTCATTTCGGTAAAGTCAGACCTTATTTTATTTAAGGAAAAAAAAATGATGTCAGTTCAAGATTAAAATTAACGGTTTCTAGGTGGAATAGACTTCTGTTCTTTATCCTTAAAGTGATTCATCTGCCCCACCACCACCCTGACCTCCTCCCTGTGACTTCTGATCTTTCATATTTGGAGGATGAATAAATACAAAATTAAATGGACCAAAGAGCTCTTGTTTTCTGTTAGTGATCCAGCTGTCATATTCTCTACTGTTTTGAGTCTGGAAAGGGCTTGTTTGGGTTAAAAAACAATTCACACTTTGACACCCTACAAGTGTGTGAAAACAATTACCATTCTTGCCTGGGAAAACAGACAAATCTGAGACAAATCATATTCCATTTGCTCTGACAGAATGCATCCAGCCCTCTAGCATTCAAGCAGATTTCCAGATTTCTAGTGCAAGGGAAGTAACTCCATATTTCTTTCACTCAGTCAGTCCTAAGTCAGATGTGCAGAAGCAGAGACATATTTAGTTTTTGCCTTTTACCACTGTCCAGTGGAAATAAAAATGAATCTAATAATTCTACACTGTTGTCCTAGTTTCTATGACCTATAGCTTCCTACATTGACACAAACCTCTGCCTGCACCACAATGGATGAACATTTTTGATTGCCACCTCCAAGATTTTAAACTGATCTTAGAAGGTAGAAAAAATATTTAAAAAATGTATTTCAGACCTATGTGGTGAGACATAAGGAGTCACATCACATTGTTTTGCAGATTACTATTACCATGAAACTGCAACGTTAGTCAGGGAAATAATTATTTGGTCCATGGGCAATTTGTAAGCTTGCTCACTTACAAAGAAATAAACAATCTCTGATTTTTCTAGCTGTTTCATTTTAATGGAGAGAGAAAAACTAACAAATAAAACGGAAAAAAAACACACATGAAAGTTCACATAAAAGAAAATTATGCAAGTTAGAAATGTCACTAAGTTAAATAAGTATTTGATCCCCATGCAAGATTTCTCTTGCTCTTCTCTTGGAGGCACGAGGAGAGACCCGAAGCAGCCGCCGGTCTGAGTATCAGGTGAACTGAACTTCAGGTAAGAAGTTATGACCTGCAGTGTATCTGAGTCACATATAAATCAAGTTTAGGTGGAGTTTATTTTCGTTATGCTGACTTTTTCGTACTGCGTGCTAGCTAGCATGACGGAGTTTCTATACAGCTGGGTGAGTGCTATGTTACTGATGTTGAACTTTAATAATTAACCGTATGAACAAAATAGAGTTGCCAACCGCCCCGTAAAAAACAGAATTGTCTCGTATTCAGAAAAAATATTACGGGTTTCGTATTGAGGTGAAAAGGAACATTTTGTCCCGGACTTCAGCTACAATGAAAAAGACACAAAGCTGGAGTTATTCTGTGTTTATGCCGCACAGCTGCCTCTTCTCTCATTCTCTCTCCTGTTTCTACTTCAATCATGAAACTGATCAATGATCAGCTGATCGGCTTTTCTCTCTTGTTTATTTATCGCCCACTTTGCGCCAGAAAGAGGAAACCAGCGGATGTTGCGCTTAACAACAGCAGCGCGTTTAAGCTTGATCAGCTGTTGTTAGAATTTATTTAATATTAATTTCTACTATCAGCTGATGTTTGCTGGAGCCACAGCTGTAAAGCTGCTGGTCAGGATGTCGGTTTGGATATGTGGTGAGAGGGAAACATGAAGATGAAACCAGGAGATGTCCTTACTGAATCATCAGAGCAGAACAGGTGATGGAGAAACAGGTTTACCTTTTAGGTGACATTAATGAGTTGAATGGAAGTTATGAACTGTTTCTGAGAGACAAATAACACCAGGATCCTTTTTTTTTACTTAGCTGACAGCTGATAACTGTGCAGAGGCGGGTCTAGCAAAGTGTTGCCAGGGGGCAGGCAGGGCATTAACAGGGAGAGGGGGGCACAAGGAAATACTTCTCTTTCTTATTCTCATTTAAAATGTCTCGCGTTTTTTTTTTTTTTTTTTTTTTTTTTTTAATTATCTGAGTCTTACAACAAACGATTGATAGATTAATGCATATATACCATCAGAACAGTGTACATCACTGTCACAACAGCGTTTGTTTTCATGCAAAGGCTTTATGATTTTTCCTATAATGGCGGGCCGGTCTCTAGTCAAATTCCCCGGGACGATTTTTTTTTTTTTTTGTCCCAGTCCAGCCCTGTAAGCAGCTCATCTGCAGTCGTCTGTTGCCTACATCTTCCTATTCAGAAGGCGGAATTTCCGAGTTCTGAGTACAATCGAAAGCACCACGACTGCAGTTTTTGTGTTGGATGTAAAAAGCAGGCTAGAATCATGCGGCGGTCAACGACGATCCAGGCGGGGGATTTTTGTGGGAATGTGCACATTATTTTTTTCCTTTCTATTGGTAGGTGGCACAGTGCACTTGTGGCAAGTAAGCAAGCTAGAAGACTGGCAGTCTGGCTGGGTATCCAGTTACGGAAGCAACACATTAACAAGAGAATTCTGAGTAAAACCAAAGTTACTTTCCCTAGTAACTAGTTACTCTGAAAGTAACGAGTAACTCGAAGTAACTGACTTACTTTTGATAGAAGTAACTAAGTTACTAATTTAAAGTAACTTACCCAACACTGGACATGGCACATGGAAATATTCAATTTTCTGCTTTCACATACATCTAAACGTGAGTGACATCCCATTTTTAATCCATAGGGTTTAATATGATGTTAGCTCAACCGACACAACTACAACTTCAACTCTTCTGGGAAGTCTTTCTGCGAGGTTTAGGGGTGTTTATGAGAATTTGTTTTTACTGTTCTTCCAGAAGGGCATTTGTGAGGTCAGATGTTGGATGAGAAGGCTTGGCTTACAGTCTCCACTCTAATTCATCCCAAAGGTAATCTATTGGGTTGAGGTCAGGACTTTGTGTTGGCCAGTCAAGTTCTTCCAGATCAAACTCACTCACCCATAACCAATAGTCTTTATGGAGCCTGCTTTGAGCACTGGTGCACAGTCATGTTGGAATAACAAAGGCCCATCCCCAAACTTTTCCTAAAAGGTAGGGAGCATGAAATGGTCCTAAATGTCTTGGTATGCTGAAGAGTTCCTTTTACTGGAATTAAGGGGTCTAGCACAACTTTTGCAAAACTACCCAACACCATAAGCTCGCTTCCACCAAACTTCTCATTTGGCACAATTGCAAGTACTGTTCTGGCAACTGCTAAACCCAGACTCATTCATCAGATTTCCAGAAATAGAAGTGTGATTTGTCACTCCAGAGAACACGTGTCCATGGTTCTAGAGTCCAATGGCATGTGTTTTACAACACCATGTCCAACATTTTGCATTGTGCTTGGCAATGAACACATTATTTCACAAATATTTGTAGAAACAGTCCGCATGCCTTGATTTTATACACTCGTGTTCATAGAAGTAATCTGAACATCTAAATTTAATGACTTGGATAGTTGAATGAATACTTTTGGCAATACAATGTATATACCATAATATCTAAAATGAGCTGATCTTGTTTATTTAAAGTTTTCATTTAGTCCTGTGCTGCTAATCAAATGTGCATCATTAACTGATCATCAGCAGGTGGAACCATCTCTGCAAAAAATAAATAAATAAGTTTAGGCAGTTTGGAGCATTCACTTGTGTGCTAGCACAATGCCACAATCTGCTTGAAAGTTGACATCCCACAAATTCATTGCAAGTTCAGAGTATGCAGTGCACAGAGAATCTGCAAACAAAAACCTAAAAGCTACATCTTTGACTTTACAGGTCTCAGTTAGCATGTTAAATTTGTAACTTCATTACAGGGCTGAATTACTTAATGACTTAATTACATTACTGAATATGCATGGTTTAATTGTAAAAACAAAGAAATCTCTTATCTCTTTAAAGCAAATATGCATCTGAATAAACTACATTTGTTGAGAAACCAAACAGCATATCAGCACAAACATCCCAACAACTGTCACGCAGGATGGTTGAAGGATGTTGATTTAGGCTTGTTGTGCAGCCACAGCATCTGGGCACCTTACAATCACTGAGTCAACCATGAGCTCCTTTGTATGCCAGAGTATTGTGAAGTCAAATTTCAGACCTTCTGTGCAGTAACTAAAGCTTGGCTTAAACTTTGCCAAGTAAAAATGACGAATTCTAAGCAGTGGCACAAATATACAGCAGAATGGGTGGGAAAAAAAAAAAGACAATCAAAGTGGCTCGGCCCAGTCAAAGTTCCAATCTCACAAAAATTGAAATGCAGACAGGAACTTAAGAGAGCTGTGAATAAAAAAATGCCTACAAAGAAGAATGAACCAACCCTCCATTGGTGTTAGAGACTGATAAAGTCATATAGAAAACAAGGGCTTCAGGTTATTGCTGTTAAAAGTGGCTCTAGAAGCTGCTGAATGATAGGGTGTGCTTTTAAAGGACTGCATAAAGTCCTTTGATAGCTTTCTTTTTCACAGGACTGTATGTTGGCTCTACTAACAGCCAAGGATTGTAATTGAAATTGCTTAGAAGACCGGACATTTTCCCTTTGCAGGGAAGCTGTCAATGAGCAGTCTGAGGGTGTTCTTGCTCACATGCAATGATTGACGTCAGTGGAGATGCTAATGCTGCAGGAGATGAGATCATTTTCTGCCTCACTGTGGGTGCATGTGTGAAAGCGCTAGAAAAGGTCCAGAGAGAGAGTGTGTGTGTGTGTGCCCCTGTGTCTGTTCAGAATAATTCTAATGTGTGCAACTAGCCCTGCAAGAAGAAAGTCCCCTGCCATAGAGTCATTCGGGGTGAGACTCCTCATACAGAAATGTCAACATCACTGCAAATGAAGTTGAGGTAAGAGTGTTAATGGACTCGTTTGGGAACTGCCACTGTGTCAGAAGCAACTTGTTAGAATGAGTTTAAGAGAGAAAGGGCTGATTAATTATTTGCATATATTAGATTGGCATAGCTGCTAAGGCAAGAGCAGTGTCTCTTGACATCAAGTTAGCCCTGAGAGGTTCAGCCAGTCTCCACACTCGTACTATAAAGGATCATCACCCGTCACCGATGTCCTGTTCTTATCTCTTTAAGTGTCTTGGAAAGAGCAGCAAAATCAGTAATTATTCTCTGCAGATTAATCTATTATGAGGGAATTTCTGACACATTTTGGGTCACCTCGGACTCAGGCCTCGAGGTTAGGACCCTGTGGTAATCTTACATTCTGTACAGAAACTTTCAACAGTTTCTTTGCTCCAATCACTCTTCAAGGATTTTTTTTAGTGATGCTCATACATCCAGGCTGGCAAGGGAATGTGATTTTTTTTTTCCCCCTCCTTTATTGTAATGTAATGTTAGACTCCCTTGAAAACAATGTTGTTTGTCCTATTTGAAAAAAGGTGAGACAGAGTATCATTTTTTTTTCTTCTTTAACAGGCGGGCGATACAAGCAACAAAGTAACAAAACGGGTTTTCCAGCTGTACAGCATGACTTGAGACATGTTTCCTAATGTGAACCTCAGCAAGGGGTCTTTTTTATTCCTTATGTTTATTTATTTTGATTTCAAAAGTATGGATGTGAAAATAATTCAACTGAAGCTTCTGGGACTGTAATTAAATTTAATACCGCATAGGAGGAATATTTTAATTTAGCTAAAGGGGTTTTCTTTTAAAACAACACTCCTCCTAAACCCCCTGGAGTGATTTCTTTTCCATCCTGCTGCAGTGATGACCAGCATGCTTTTTCATTTTGTAACCCCACAGAAATGAATACACAGTTAGACTTTGATGTAATTTATTCCAATTCGCTGTGGATGTGATACACACTTAAAACTGGATGTCTGCATTTATGTATTTTTTTTGCTATGCTCTTCTCTCGAGGGAGCCGTTTTACTTTCAGCCAGAGGACGCACTGTGATGACATTAATGTGAACTCGAGCCGTGAGGCCGAGACAGCCAATGATAGTTCGGTTATAAGTGCTATGCTAGCTGTCATGTACATCACGCAATTACAATGTGGCCACAGCAAAGAAACTGGTATTCTTGTCAGTACAGTCATACTGAAAAATTTCTGTCTGCTTAATTCAGTTCACGACCTTTTTAAAGTAACTGCAAATACTAGCGTACAACTTTTGACCTAAGACTGCCCTTACAGTGCCAGTGCAGAATATTCCTTTGGGTAATTGATATCCATGTCTCTGACAGGACATTAAATTCTTAAACATCTACAGTGGAAGGCAGTGTAACAATGACATAAGTAGCCCAAAGTGCCTTTTTATATTTTAGTGCCCTTGAGTATAAATTGAATTATCCATGAACATCGCATTGTCTCCAGAGAGAAGCAGCTGCCGACCAACTAAGGAAATGTGGATCTTAGATGAAGTGAATGGGTTTTCTTTTTTTTACCTCATGTAAGGTTATGCCTAAATGTCCTTTGATTTAGGCATGAAGTACCAGAAAAGTACATTTCCGAAATCTACTGTGGCCCTGAATTGGAAAACACAACAACAAGTACATATAATTATCATTTTTATTGAAAGGAACGCAACGACCTGGGGTCAAGTTGATGTAATTTCCTAAATATGTACAGCTCTCAGCATTTTCCATGCATGAATTTTAATTGGAGTTTGAAAGGCTACAAGAGGAAATTACAAGTATAGGAGAATATTTTAATAAATAACATGTAAATAAAATGTTTCTTTATTAAACATCAAAAATGTCCCTACCGAAAATGAACTGAGAAGACAGAAGCTGTGTGTTATGCTCTTAATGCCCACCTCTTGACAGGATGCCTCATACTGTAGATAGTGAGGGAAATATTTCAAGGTAATGCAAGGTTTAGAGTATAAACCAGTGGTCGCAAACTCATGGCCTGGGGGCTACTTGCGGCCCAGCAATGTAATTCAGCAAGTAATATAGTATAAACTATTTTTTTGTTTCAAATTCTACTTTAAGGCTGTGGACAGCTACAGGTACCTTGGTGTTCATCTGAACAATAGACTGGACTGGACTCATAACTCAGACGCCCTCTACAGGAAAGGGCAGAGCAGGCTGTACCTGCTGCGGAGACTCAGGTCGTTTGGAGTGGAGGGCCCACTCCTGAAGACCTTCTATGACTCTGTTGTGGCTTCTGCTATCTTTTATGGCGTGGTCTGCTGGGGCGGCAGCATCTCTGCTGGGGACAGGAAGAGACTGAACAGGGTGATCCGAAGGGCCAGCTCTGTTCTAGGATGCCCTCTGGACCCAGTGGAGGTGGTGAGTGACAGGAGAACGGCGGCTAAGCTGTCATCCCTGATGGACAACATCTCTTATCTAAATAGATTATCATGTTAAATATTACATATGCCGTATGGTACATATGCTAACCTCATTATTTGAAGCTTTGGTAAGTAATCAATGAGCAATGAGCTAAATGCTCAAGTTTCAGACTGCTCTACGTCTTTAGCTCAGACCATTTTTTTCTCTATTCTGATCTTTTCATATGGATTATGGTGGTCAGAGTGGGCATCCCTAATATAATCAACTCACACACATTCTGAGCAAAGAAGTCCCACCCACCTGCTGAGTAGCTAATAGGAAGAAAGTTAGCTTAAAAGGAGAGCGCATTAAAGCAAGAGCAGCTAAAATGGCTTTTTCCAGACAACTGGCGTCCTCTGTGGTTGGATATTGAAGCCAACTGGGAAGTGCCAAAAGCAGTGCAGCTTCTCTACCAGCCATTCGAATGTTCAGAAAGTGAGTCAGTCCCCATGTCCCCATGTTAAAATGCCCTCAACATGTTTACATGTTTACACCCTGGTAGGAACAGTGGATTTGATACTTCATCACAAAACAAAAGTCGGCTTTTTGAGTACAGGTATAGCCTGTGTCAGAAGTTCGTGTTTCACTTTTAGTGAACAGAACTGTAGAATTTGTCTTTTACTTTGCACAGACTGGCAGATTGCATATAGATAATAGTTCATGGATTATCCACTAAGCTTGGGAGCATCGTCCAGCAGATTAGGATTTTATTCTCTTTTCCTAATATGGTCATCTCTTGATCCAAAAAAAACACAACATGGCTATTGTCTGTGAAGGTTCTCAGTCATCCAGGCCAAAGTAGTCTAAGTAGCTCGAAAAGAAAAGCCTCTGGACTTCTTTAAGTTGCCTGAACACATTTCACCTCTCATCCAAGAACCTTCTTCAGTTCAAGGTCAAATGGTGGAGAGTCCCAGATTTTACTTTAGAACTGAAGAAGCTTCTCAGATGAGAGGTCAAAATTCTTCAAACAACTTAAAGATGTCCAGACACTTTTTTTTCCAAGCTACTTAGCCAACATGGTAATTGTGTTGCCTCAAAATGTAACATCTAGATTACAGTGGGTGATGTCATGCTCAAGATGGCAAATTGACTGATTCTTATATAGCGCTTTTCTACTCTCCCGGAGTACTCAAAAATTCTCACAAGCACTTTCTCCATACTGTCTAACGATATACACACATATTCATACATCCGATGGATGCATCGGAGAGCAACTTGGAGTTAGTATCTTGCCTAAGGATACTTGACATGCAGACTGCAGGAGCCAGGGATCGAACCACCAACCTTCTGATCAATAGGTGACCTGTGACCTATGTTTTTAGGCAATGGATAAACTAAGTGGCTTCATTAAGGTCTAGTATACAATAAATAAGGATTATCATGCGCAGCAACTGTACTGAAAATGAAAAAAGAGTGTCGGAAAGCTGAGCGCAGATGAAGACAAACAAACCTCCAGGTTCATTATGACATCTAAGAGAAACTTCACAATTATAATTTACAACTGAGGAGTGCAAGGAGGTCCTACTTCTCTGACATCATCACCCAAAACAGTCATAATGCTCGGGTCTTATTTGCTACAGTTGACAGGCTAGCAAACCCTCCTGTGTCAGTGGCAGCTGAACTTCATTCGACTATGGCCTACAATGACTTTGCCAAATTCTTCACAGACAAAATCCAAAAGACTAGACAAGCAATTTGTAAATCAACAGCAGATTCAGGAAATGTACTATGTCCACCAAAAAACAGTTTAAACGCCATGAAACTGTTTCACCCTGTTAACAGCAAAGACCTGGAGGACATCTTAGGTCAACTGAACTCCTCCTCTTGCTGTTTAGATGTCCTGCCAACAAGGTTTTTCAAAAAGGTTTCAAAGACTTTCGAGTCAGACCTGTTACAGATCGTCAACTTTTCTTTAATGTCAGGTGTGTTTCCAGAACCACTAAAAACTGCTGTAATTAAACCTATACTGAGAAAGGATAATCTTGACAAGACACAAATTAAAACTAAAGGCCGACCTTAAATCTCCCATTTTTAAGTAAGATAATTGAAAAAGCAGTTTCTCAACAGCTCAATTACTTCTTAAAACAGAATAACTGCTATGATGCCTTCCAGTCAGGTTTTAGGCAGAACGACAGCACTGAAACCGCTCTGACCAAAATGTTTAATGACATATGGTAAAATATGTCTGAATACAGACAGTGGAAAAATGTCAGTCTTAGTTTTACTGGATCTCAGTGCAGCATTTGATACAGTTGCCCACAACATATTACTCAAACAATTGGAGAACTGGGCAGGTCCTTCAGGAACTGTACTAAACTGGTTCAAAACATACTTAGAAAACAGGAAATACTTTGTATCAATAGGTAACTTCACATCTGAGCAGACAAGTATCACATGTGGAGTTCCCCAAGGTTCCATCTTGGGACCCTTTTTGTTTAACATTTACATGCTCCCACTGGCACAGATTATAAAGAACAACAAAATAAACTATCATAGCTATGCAGATGACACACACACATACATATCACAATGTCACCAGGAGACTGAGGCCCTGTACAGGCTCATGGTAAATGCATTGAAGAAATTAATGACTGGTTGTGCAAAACCTTTCTCTAGCTAAACAAAAACAAAACTGAGGTAATAGTCTTTGGTGCCAAAGAAAATGATTACAGGTCACCAGAGAACTTCAATCTATACACCTAAAACTCAAAAAATGATCTTTATTTCACATTTCCGGAAATGTAGAACTGTAGAGACGAGCACGCATCCACAGCTCTGGAAAAAATTGTCACACCTTAAGTTTTGATCAAAACAACTCCTTATATGTTACTAGATCTTCTTTTGTCTGTCTGGTTTCCTGTATTTATTTATATCCTTGTACAGCTCTAAACTAACTTCCCGTTTTTCAGTCTGGCTGAGCACTTAGTTTGTGAGTCAAAAGTGGCCTTGCTTTACAAGCCTTTATTACTAAAATACATAAAACAATATAATCAGAAAATAAGCACTGAGAATATATGTTTATTCCTTAACAGTTTCCCCCTTTTTAACTAATTTTATTAGTTAACCTATTTAACTGACTCCCTCAATAACTACTGTGAACTAAAACAGATATAATTAGCTTTTTCTAGTAAAAGGTCCGACATTACTTTTGTCACTCTTTGGAAACAGCCTCTATAGAGTTAACCCGTTTCCTCTTTCAAAAATTTACTCCTGGTTTTTCACTCCCTTTAACGGGTAGCACATATCCAGCCTTAACACTGTTTTTGGGCAATTTACATAACATAAAAATCCTACCAACTATTACTAAAGTCCCTCTCATTACTCTTCATTAATTTATGCTCACATTATAAAAAATGAGTCAGACAACTACAGCTCATTCAGAACTCTGCTGCTCGAGTCCTCACTAAGACCAAAAAAGTGGACCACATCAGTCCAGCTCTGAGGTCTTTAAACTGGCTGCCTGTCCGTCAGAGGATAGACTTTAAAGTTCTGATGCTGGTCTATAAAGCTCTGAATGGTTTAGGACCAAATTACATCAGTGACCTGCTGACCCACTATGAACCTTCCAGATCCCTCAGGTCATCTGGATCCTGTTTTTTTATCAATTCCCAGAGTCAGAACCAGACATGGAGAAGCTGCATTCAGCTTTTATGCTCCATATATCTGGAACAAACTCCCAGAAAGCCTCAGATCAACTGAAACACTCAGTTTATTTAAATCCAGGTTGAAGACTCACCTGTTCTCAGTTGCATTGGAATAAAGCACCAAATTCGCACTGTTTTACCTTTAAGCTTAAATTTCAAAACTTACATTTTAACTACTGATTTTATCTACTGTTCCTTTTTTCTCCATTTTAAATCATGCTTTTTATTTGTTTTTGTTTTTAATGTCTCTTTAAAGCACTTTGAATCACCTTGCTGTTGAATTGTGCTATATAAATAACTTGCCTTGCCTTGCCTAGTAAATTAGATACGCATTTGCAACATTAACTATCCTGTCTTCAATTCCTCCACCTGAAACACAACTTCACACAGTACCATTGCAGACAGGCAGGTATCCAGGCCTTCCTCAAGAGCAGCTGAAGTTCATCTTTACAACACCATAGAAGGAATTTCGAGAAGTCAACAACACTAAAGAATTAAACAATAATATTTTTTTGTTATTATATATAATATATTTCTTTTATTATTTTGTATTAACCCTTTTGTGCATGAATTATGACAACCTCAATCACGATTTCTTTTCTTTTATCGTTAGGCATGAAAAAAAGATTTTTGAACTTCATTTTTTTAAACATGTACTTTTCAAAGAGTTCTTTACATGTCCACTTAGGTTGACAACATACCTTTTGATTTATGAATTTGAAAAACAAATAAATAATATACACTGTATGTTGTGTTTATGTGCAAGTATACCATCAACACTGACACAAATCCAAGAATCAAATCCAAGACACAAATCTAAGCCTTTGAATAGCTGTTCACTGCGTGAAACTGTTAAACATTTATTGTATTGCCTGGCAAGCACACACATTAATGATAGTAACATAACTATAAGCCATCTTTAAGGTAGTGACCCGTGGCCATGGCTAATAATAAAATGATAATGTTAACGTTTGAGCTAGGCAGCAAATGTTATCAAATGTGACATTAATAGACAATTGTTTTATCCTGTTAAATTCACATTATCTGTGTGTAAAATGTGTGCTCCCAGACGGAAGCTGAGAAAGGTCTACAGCAACGAACATATGGTGTCACAGCAGTACCTGTGGCAATCTAAAGATATTTCCATTTAGCTACCTATGAGAGGAATATATCACTTATATAACTGTATCCTATACAACTAAACATTAATGTTAGTATATTTTTTTTTAACTGAATCAGCCATCTTAAAAATAGTGCTGTCACCAATGTTTGCATTGTTTGAATCTTTATTTAAAGTAGTCTCTTAATGCCCTTTTTGGCCCTGTGGTATTGAAGATATCATTGGATATATAGTGTTTTCTGAGATATATGTATTACATTTAATAATTTTGATACATTAGAAACTACAATAGGGTACAAGAATAATAAAACTAACTATGGAGCTGGAGAAGAACATAATAAATTCACTTTAAGTAAAAGATTAAAGTCAACTGTTCTAAATTTTAGTTTCCACTGATTGCCTCTCTGAAATGAGCTCTGAGTGTTGTGAATAAAACATAAAGTGAGATAAGCATTTTCACAAATGTGCATTACTGTAGAGACCATTGGCACTGCCAAGTTTCTTAAATGCAAGACTCTTGCATTTGATAAATAGGCAAACTACACTTTACATTGAATCCCGGAAACTCCTAATAAAAGCAATATTTCAAAAAATGTTTGAGAAAGGATTTTTTTTCACTCATCACAAGGGTATACTGCATAATAATGGGGGGGGGGGGGGCATCTAGCAGAAATGCAGGACCATTGTGAGAAAGTCAAACCCTTCTCAACAGGATGTACAGCTGTTTGATTTCCACCACTGTGCTGAAATTGGGAAATAAATATTGTAGCCTTGTAAACATTATAAATTAATGTTTTGCAAACTTCTCAGGAGGAGGTTTAAATTAATTCAACATATTGTGGTCTTTGCAGGCACACAACAACAACTTATATGAGCAAAATTATGGATGCAAACAAATCAATGCTGTTTCTGATTAAACACGGCCATGTTTTTCATGTAAACACTTGCAGCCAATCCTTCAGAAACTGATGGCAGCCTTTATTTCTGTGTTTTATATGTATAAAACTAGGAAACAAATACTGTATCCACTTGAGCCTGGGTCTAGGGGGAGGAAGGATCCTGGCAGCATTTGTTATGATTTGCATATCCCATGGTCTGTTGTGACAAACTAAAATGAATGGTTTGAAAAAAATTCTTGGATCTCTCCACAGGATACCAATTTTCATAATCAGACATCAAGAGCCAAATGCATTAGGAAAGGAAATGTCATTAAACATGCTGGTCAATTCATGTCTGTCTCTAAAGAAGAGCCTCACCTAGAATCCTTGGAGGTGGTACAGTACTTTTGCATACAATTATACCTCAGTACTGTGCAAAAGGCTTGAGCAACCCTTTATTTCTTTATATTTTGCTAAAACAATGGGAAACAGGTATAGCGATTTATTGAAACATACAGATTTGGATGGAAATATAAAGCAAAAACAGAGTCAATACAATTCTAACGAGCTTCAAAGTAAATAGTTATTATGACCAACATTGTTCTTCAACATAGCAGAAAATTTGTTCTCCAGGCTCTTTGAATACATTCCAAAGCTCTTTTTTGGATTTTGGCTGCATTTTTAACTGTTCTCTGTCAATGGGGAGACCAATCCATGACTATTAATGTTACTGTGAGTTTTTCTATCCAGGTATGCTTTTACTATATTAACATCTTTTTAATGCTGAAAAAGTAGGCTGTTGCCAATCAGAAGCTTGCCAGATGGAATAGCATTGTGGAATAAAATCTGATTGTACTTTTCTATATTCATAATTTAATTGATTTTAACATTATCTCCAAACAGCACTGGGTGAAATTCAGCACCAAATCATGACAAAGCCTGCTCTGTTTTCTTCTTGGCAGCTACCCTTCCATTGAGACCATTTCTAATGAAGCTTTAGGCAACAGTAGATCAATCATGTGAAATGGAATATAAATATAAATCTTTCAGGTCCTGTGTCACATCTTTGCCTCCCCCTCCCCTATTTCTTTATGACTTTTAGATGCTGTTCATCTGCTATAGATAGAAAGTGTCAGGCCTAAAAACTTTGTCCTCCACTTATTCAGTGAAAGTTTTGGCTAGTAGCTCTTTGGGTATTCACTTTATTGGTACAGCACCATTTTATGTCAGTCAAACTGTTTTATCATTTGCATGTTTTGTTGATTCAACTAAATAAATGGGAAAAAAGTTATATGTTTTTGTGGCTACTAGTGGCAAAGTGCTTAAATATATAATTTAAAATTTATTATTTTCTAAGTTGCCTCTTATAGGTAGATTCAACACTGGTCCAGCCATTGAGTTACATGCCTTTTTAATGCTTGAATACCAGGACCAGACAGAAAATAAATGAAAGAGTAGCAAAGGTCCAAGGAAACTCTTGAGCAATACATTGGAAAACTATTGCTCAAGACCACTTTAAAAAGGGGATTTGATAACCCAGATGTCAACGAGTGAGCATGGAAAAAGATGCCACAGCCACAGCTAGTGATGTTCGATTCGTGAACGAATCGTTCAATACTCGAGAATCACTTTATTGACTCGTGAATCATGATTCACAAGCCCAACTGACTCACTGACTCATCCCTGTTGCTGTTAGCAAACTAATTCCATTAGTAGAAATATATCTGGCTTATAATTAAAATTGTGGGGGGAAAAACAACAGCCAGTTTCGTAACAAAAGCATTTCTGCTCTGAACTGGAAGAAAAAACCCTGAGTAGAAGCTCACATCAAGAAAATAGCTCCTCGGTTCAGAGTAGCATAACGCTGCTAACATGCTAACAACACATTTGAGCTACTCACCCCCTCCCTTCCTGTGCTGAATCGTAAGCATAATCGAATCACTCAGGACTCGCTCACCCTCTCCCTCCTGTGCTGAATCATAGAGCGAACGAATCACTCACTCACTCACTCACTCACTAACCCCCTCCCTCCTGTGCTGAATCAAAGAGCAAACGAACGAATCACTCACTCACCCCCTCCCTCCTGGCTCACAGCTTCTTCTTCTTCTTGGTTGGCAACCAATGTTAAGGCGCATTACCGCCCCCTGGCTCACAGCGCAGTGGACATTTAGATGAGAAAATATATATTTGACACACTTAAGGAAAATACTAATAAAATACAAATTTAAAAAAATAAATTTTTATTAAGCAATTTTGATAGGAAATTGCTTAATTTTAGAAATGTTTTTGCTCTTTTTTTTCCTCTATAAAATAGTTTTGGGGTTTTTTGGGGGGGTTTTTTTGCCTGTCCCGTTTGACTCTTTTGCCATCAGAATTGTTGTCTAAAGGCAAAGAAAGATGCCCAACGGATTTACTTTACCAAATTGACCATCCCAGCCTTGCCGTAATGGTCCATTTGATTCACCTTTTATTGTTTATTTTATTTTCACTTACTGAATACGGGACAGACTTGACTGGGGGAAAGAGAAACAGCTGAGAAGAGGGACGGGGGAGAAGGGCAAAAGATAAAAACCAACAGAACGTTCAGAAAAAAAAAATGCATATATCAATCACCTGGATCACCTGCTGAGAAAGAAAAAAGAAAACAAGCAGAAGAGAACAAGAGTAATAGAATAAACAACATCACAATGATATATGGGAATATGACAGTAAATACTAAATATTAAACATTATTGTGCAGCACATAAGATCAACAGAACACAGTGCGCTTTGAGGTAGGAGCCAAAAAGGGTGTAGTTTGTGGGTGTGATCACCCGTGTGTACACCTGTGAGCATGGACGCGCTTGTTTTTTTTAAAAGGTTCCTTCATGTAATGATCTGCTAGAGGGTGTGGGGGGGCCACAGCCCCGTCCTCCAGGGCATGAAGCAGGTATGGAGGAGATCAAAACTCCAGACATCCAGAGGTCCCCAGAACACAAGAGACCAAGGAAGACCAACAGAGGGGCAGCCGCGCCACTGTCCCAGTAAGAGCTGAGGAGAGTCCCAGATGAGGGCTCACTCAGCAGCCGTGGAGCAGAAGCCAGGGGGAGTTGCAGTGACGCGCCCGTGAGCTCCGCCGGCAGCCAGCTGTGCCTGAGTGACCAAGCCCCAGGCCGAGAGGCCGAGGGCACCCCACCTCCAAAGTGGCCCGAGCGAGCCCCAGGCTCCAGGCCCCAATAAGCGGCCGCCAAGGAGTGAGCCGGTGTGTACCTGGACGCCCATCCCCGGACACAAAGAGCCACCGACGCACCGATGTCTGAGGGAGTCCGCCACTGGCAGGGGAAGTGGTGGTGGGTGGAGATAGGCCTCCAAACCTTGGAGGGCCTGAGATGTCCCCAGAGAGGTGTTGTCTGACACCCAACCTGACATATAGACACAGACATACAGGAGCACACATATACAAACATCCATTCCCACCCTCATGCTCTCATATGCACTTACTCCACACTCAACCAACGTGGAGACAGACATAAAGAGACGCTGTACACACGATCACACTCCCCAAGCATACTCTACAAACCGGGTCTAGGTACCCTTGCCCCTGGAACGGGGAACTGCACCCAGAACCAGGTGGTGTTACCCTTTTTCCCTGCGGTGGGGGGAGGCAGACCGCCCCGACTCCGCAGCAGCAGGGAGGCCCCACACTCCAGACCGCAGTTGGACGGCCAACTCCTCCTCCTATTCCCCCCGCTCCAGCAGGCCGCAGAGAATGGGGGTGAGAGAAGACTTTTTTTTTTTGAATCATTCATCTTAGCAGTGGGATTTACATGAAAAGGGAAACAGATTAAGTTTGAGTGAAAATGTAAAATTTTTGCACTCTCTGGTCAACTGACTCAGTGAATCAAATGACTCAAAACACCCGATTCACTTTGGTGAATGACTTATTAACACTCGATTCAATAAAAAGAATCAAATTTACCATCACTAGCCACAGCTATTAACATTTATTGTAGTTTCTTGTGTATTAAAACAGGGTATTACCTTTTTGCAAATCAATCTGAGTTACCATAAGCCATTGTAACCACTGACTCATTTTAAATAGTTTAGGACAGCCAAACTACGGACCAGTTGCTAGGTTCGGCAGGGCTACAATAGAAAGCGAGGCGAATGCAGAATGAAATGGCTGGAGACAGGAATTTGAGCAGCAACAGTTATTATTTTGCACAAAAATGAAATAAACAAGACACAAATTCCACATTGACAGTAGTAGTGATAATAACCATAACAATAAGAAGAAGAAGCCGGCAAAACAAAAATAACCCCAAAAATAGTCGTTTGAGCTCAATATTCAATTGTCTTTTTGTCTTTGGTCATTTGTCAAGTCAAAAATTCTTAGTCTAGTTCTTGTTCTCTTTCGTTTGTGGTTTGTGTGTTACCACTTGGAAGTCTCCATCGAGGAAGAAGAGTAAGTTCCTCTGCAAAGTTCAGTCTGGGCTCAGGCTCGCCATCTCCATCCGGAGAGAATCCATTGGAATCCAAAATCTTAGTTCCTTCCACACGGACAAGGGAAAAAAACCTAGCCTGCACAACAATATTAACATTATTGTACACAGCCAGCTCCGTTTCTTCTCTTGTATCACAGCTATAGCTTTAGTTCTTTATCTCTTTTCACATTTCTTTCACATTACCACAGTAATACATTACATGCATGCTTTGAATATATCTCTCGTTATACATGAAATTATTTTAACCATGTAAACAACAAATGAATTTCTTGTTCTCTTTTTAACCATGAAATTATGATTAATAGGTATAACCAGCAAGATAATACATTTTTCCAATCATCCTTCGAGTATGCTAAACAAATCCTACCACAACAGCATTTCAACCGTTTTTAAACAGCAAATTACCACTCGCGAATCGGTATGAACAGAAGAAACAACTTTTAGCAACAGACTAACACATTATTAACTTTCCAAACCCATGGGCTAAACTCACCAAAATGTTAGAAAATTCCGCACGAGCTATCCGTGACCTGTCTCATCTATTTCCACGTGCGAAAAGATCTAGCTCATGTGAAATGATGGTCTGGTGTTTCGGAAGACGGGGCTAAAACCACCTTCAACCAATGAAAAAGGCATTTATCCCTTGTGATCCAGCAACAGAAAATAAAGTTTGCTAGAGGATCACACTTCCTTTTTTCAAAATAAATGTTTCTTTTCAAAATAAAATAATGAAAATACATTTATACAATCAAAACGAAAACAAGAAAAAAATAACAAAAGGTAGTTTTCTCTACTGGTTTACACCATGCTGAAATTGGTATAGATATTTCCTGTTTCCTCATTACTTACTTAGTATGACTGAGGGTTGTAGAATTGTTAGAAGTGCAAACACAGCCACCACTTCCAAAATTATGTGTGATTCATACTAGTGAGATCTTCTGTTCCCAGTTCAATAAGATTTCTAAAAATACCACCAAAGCTAAAATATGAAGTACTAAAAATGAAACAAACAAACAAACAAAAAAAGGAATCACACAGTGCCTTCATATTCTTTATTATTTTCCTACACTTCGCATTAAATAAAGCATCATATTGACTGACTGACTACTACTCAGCTGCATTTTTCCAGTCCCATCTGCTATCAATGGGCCGGTATTGCATTTAGTGGCAATCTATCGTGAATGTATGGATCAGTTCTATAAATGCAACCTTCTCACATTTCTTGCCTGAAATAAAAACAGAAGAAAAAAACACCTTTGGCAAGTATAATTACAGTTGGGTTAGTTTATTATTTTCTGTCCAAGTAATGCAACTGCCATCAAACTGCAACACATTTCAGAAAGCCTGAAGTCCAAATCTAGTCAGTAATGTTAGAAATGTACTCTTAATGCTTTATTTTTCACTACTGTCTAAATAGCAGAGTTGAAGGTTGAGCAACAAGAACTTTCTGCTCAAGAGTGTCATCAAGACATGACACTTGATTCCCTTTCCGCTACTTCCACAGTGGCTACCATATTGAATTATGCATTCAGCCTCTGGCATTAATTAAGCTAATATTAATTAAGTCTCTTTTAGGTGGCTAAGCTATCCCCAGTCACAACTTGCGTTATAAAGAGCGGAGTATGGGGATCCGACACATTTGTGTCACATCAAGTGTTGTGTGTTGTGTAAGATGAAGTGATCTTGTCACTCCTTGAGGTGAACACAGTATTCATGCTTCAAGGCTAAAGTAGACAATGAGGCAGCCTTGGGCAAATTGGAGATACTGATGGGAGATAGTCTCCAAAGTGACACTTGCCTAACTGATTATAGTAATAATGAATAAAGGAAGCAAACAGAAAGCCTATGCATGGCTGACTTGTGTAACTTAACAGTAGCACAAAATGATAAGCGGTAGGCATCTCTCAGTGCTATTAACGTTGAAGGAATCTTACAAGAGAAAGGAAATTTCTCTTTTCAAAGAAGTAGAAGGGTACAGAAATGTACCTTTCTTGTCCTTGACCGAAGACCCATTCCTGATGATGGTAGAAAAATAGGACCACTTTCCCCATCCTTTCAAGTCTATTACACATAACCATGTAAATGTATTTTATCCACCTCATTGGACATGTTGTTTTTGAGAGTGAGAAGAGCAGTTTAGGATTCTTTCTGAGAAAGTAAATATCTTCCTTTTGCCAATATTTTTTTTTTTTTTTTGGGGGGGGGGGGGGGGGGTTAAAGAAGATCAAAAACATGTTCAAGGGATCTATATTTGAATCCTGGTAATATTCATTTTATAAACATTTAGTTTTATACTGATAGACCAAAGACTGAGTATAAACAGAGTTTAAAGGTCAAATTAATAGAAAATACAATTTCTAGATTGCTAATGCATTCCAGCTTGTAGGCAATGTATCTTTTTATCATTTCTTCTTCAAAAGAAAAGCATATACTTTTGCATACAGTTGTACACTTGTATCAGTTACTTATGTTCAGTTTATTTAACTCTATATCTCAGTCCAAAGTACAGAAATAGATGGAGCTGCCGAGCAGGGAGTCTCATTACGCCTTTCAAAAATCTATTTTTTCCAAGTTTTAATTAACTTTAAGGTTAGAAAACATATAATTAAAACCAGTGCAGGATTATATTCCTAAAATATTAAATCATTGCATGTAGTCAGTGAACAAAGCAAAATTTTATTAAAGAGTAAAATTAAAGTTATAAGGGCCGACGCTCTTTTTACCCGAAAGGACCTGCAGGGAAAAAGTTTCATTTTTCAAAGAAATTATATGAATTTCCTTAAAATGTAAAGAATGTATCACTGTGGGGTATTGCTTTTTATTAGTTTTTTAAAAAACTTTTATCTTTATGTTTTTCTAACCCATATGTATAATAATCCAAAACAATAATACATGTCGTAGCCATATGTACTCTTTTTAGCGATAACTATTGGCGCAGAGCTAAGAGTTGCAGATAAAATGTTTGAGTTTTAAACAGTGGGGAAAGAACACCAGCCCTCTAAGGATTTTTTTTTCAGCTTCCATTCAGCAGCAGCAAGCTCGTTGCTGTTTGGATGTGCTCCAAAATTCAAGCACAAAAATGCAAATTCAGTAGTATCGCCCAGAAGCAAAATTCAGTAATGGGAGAAGTTGCTCCACACATAATATTGCCAGTAGTGCCTGTACAGTTCTACTACTCCTCCAAGGGTGGTTAGGATAGTCTGTCACCAGAGACTTAAGAAAGAAAACCCAATTTATACAGGTTGTAAAACTTTCCTTTGGGTTACTACATTCAGTTAGTTTGCTGCACTGTTACACTTCAACGGGTATCTTTTAATTCAAGATTTCATACATCCCCTTTGGAAGAACGCAAGAGCTGTAGCAGTTTACCCACGGCCCAGGGCAAAGGGTAACGTGAGGATATTACAAAATAAGTAGTTTAATTGATTTTACTTGAGAATGACTCAAGACCTTATAATAATAACAATAATGGATTGGATTTATATAGCGCTTTTCAAGGCACCCACAGCGCTTTACAATGCCACTATTCAATCACACTCACTTTCACACAGTGGTGGAGGCAAGCTACAGTTGTAGCCACAGCTGCCCTGGGGCAGGCTGACAGAAGCGAGGCTGCCATATCGCGCCATCGGCCCCTCTGGCCAACACCAGTAGGCGGGAGGGTAAAGTGTCTTGCCCAAGGACACAACAACCAGGACAGAGAGTCCGGGGATCGAACCGGCGACCTTCTGGTTACAGATGCGCTTCCCAACCCCCTGAGCCACGGTCGCCCTTATGGTGTAATAATTTCTTTATTCTTTCACAGAAATGAAGCTTGCATATAAATTCAGTAAGGAAGGTTTAATTACGCTGCTGATCTGTCTGTTTGTTTTAAATCTCAGTACCCTTCAGTCATTCTGCTTTTTAGACTCTTGTTGGTTAAACTGACCTCAACCCCATCAGAACCTCATACCTGCCAGAAAGAGAAACCAAACTAATGTATCCACATAGGAAAAACACCTGGCATCAGTGTAGCCAGAGGCATTCTCAAGGACAGACATGCAACAAAGAATCCTGACTCGGAACCTAAAAGATTAAAAATTTAACAAAGTTTTATGTCCAAAAGTCAGATAAATTAAGTTAGAAAGCTAATTTTTTTTCAACATATGTCTAATGATTTTAAAATGATTGCCAAGTTTCAAGACTTGCTTGTAGAAAGACCTTCATAGGGCTAATAACAGTTTTCTTTGAAGGTTGGTTCTCACATTTTCTAAGCCTTGGTTTTCACACTGAAAGCTGACTTTGAAACTGTCCATGGGATTGTGCATACAAGCACATGAAGAGGTTAAAATCCACCTGGGCCTTAATGTATTGTTCTCACACTGTGTTCTGTATGAGATGCTGTTAGCCTGATATACTTTTCTCAGCTGTCAGTTTTAACTTTATGTTTAACTTTATCTGGGTCAAGGTTACATAATGTTGGACTAGTTTTGGAAAGGGGTGACAAGTAAACTTTCTGATTTATATTGATGCTGTTTGACTTTAACCTTAACCAGGTTTATCTGAAAGCTGAAAAGTTCTTGTCCCCTATGAAATTCATGAAACAGCTACGGAATAGTATAACAACCCAAAGAGCAATATGTAACCAACTAACTGATCACCATTTGACTTTTCTCTGCAGGTTACAGGGTTTTTGAGATATTTATACAACAGTGCAGATAAAATATTGACCATTATTTCCAAATGCAGTAATTTATATTTGAAGGCAGCTACATGCAGTACATAGCCCTGGACCTTTACTGGCTCTGTATAGAAGTGGATTAAAAGCTGAATACAATGTGTACACCTCCAACTTCATCACAGCTGATTAATAGCACTCTGAAACTACCTACTGTAAAAACACAATACACAGCATCCACAGCTTTCTTATTTCATTCCTCCAAAGGGGTGGGCTCAGTGGACACGTTAATGCAATCAGCCGTGTGCTCCTGCTGCACACAAGAACCTTTTGCCACAAGATAATCCCTCTCTTGTGCGATTTTCTAGCTGTCAGTGTAGTGATGGCAATTACAGGCCCAGAGGTGCCAAGCAGGTGGCCTTGGAGCTTTAAATCAGTCAGGTGGTCTATAGGGGCCATTTAACCTAGCTTACCTTGCTCTTTGTTGGAACCACTTTGAGGAGAAAAAAAAAGCTGTACCAAATACCCAGTATGTGTGCATGACTGTATATAATCTGTACCTCATCTGGCTTACAGTTCAATACCAACAGCTTTTTCTACAGTGCAGTTGGGTCTACCTTTATTCTCCCTCTTCTAGTAAGAAAATAAAATTCCCAAATAAGTGCATTCTCTCATTTTTTTAGGGGGGAAAGAAACATAAAAACTGTTGTTGAGTTAGTGAGGGAAATTCACATGCACACTTAGGGATATGCACACACATACTGTGAATGTAAACAGAAGTAAATTAGGTGCCTAGAAAAACTATTATCCCAAACCACTTCTTTGTGTGAAAGGAACAACAGGAGCAAAAAAACAATAATACTTGTCATGGGGGCTTCAAAGGGGCAGTTCAGTAATTTAGTTTTGCTCTTCGTAAAGTTGGGAAACTTGTGAAATGGGATGTTAACAAAACTGGAAACCAAAAGACTCCAAGGCACTCCTGATTTCAATAGTTATTAAAATGATTTTTCTGTGATTGCACGGTGATGTTAAAAAAAGAACTTAAAAATTCAATTTTCTAGTGGTGTTGCACCAATGGGAATCCTCCATCTGTGGTGAATGAAAATCTCCCTAGACTGGTTTAGGTGAAATTCCAAAATTATCTGGCCTATAAACTTATAGGCCAGATAATTTTGGAATTTCAGTGGTGAAACCACTACATGTTTATTGGTTTTCTTTTCAAAATGAGGTTGCAATTAACCATTTCATATAACTGAAAAACCTTGTTTGTTAGCTATACAAAAGATAACCAAAAATATTTTTAGTTTCTGAAGAAGACTGTGCACAAAAGAAGCAGTGGATGGTATCAAAGTAAACAGCCTTTTCCCAACCTCAGCAGTCTGTTGTAGTGGCATTCAACACTTCGAACAGAGCTCCATGTGTTCAGTCTATTCAACTTGAACTACATAACCTAAGAAAATACCCCAAAATTACAGTATTTATCATTTAAAAGGCATCTTATCATTCAGTTTTTCCAGAAAGGCTTAGGAGGAACTTTTCAAAATAATTGCGCATCATGCACCGAATAGCAAACCTAAAGGTCAGGAAAGCTCATGGAAAATATGTAACTACCCAAGTCTTTTAAATTTTTCCATTGCCTTTTTCAATATGGTGTTCCACATCTATTCAGACTTTTTTTCTCTCCCTGAATATTGCATCAGTTAGTATGTAACTATTTTACACTCAGTCAGCAAGTCAGTATTTAAATTACTGCACTTGACCCACGTGCCATTTGCAGACAAGGTTCAGCATAATCACTACAAGTTTTACTGATGCCAATAGATTAACCTGCTACTGACTATTTTTACTGCTGGATATTTTTTATTAATATTATTTTTCACTGAACTGACCCAAACAAGAAATATAAGAAACAAGAATGCGTGTCAAAGATTGGGATTTTGGGTTTTTTATTGTGTTTTAGGTTGTTTGTCCAAAGACATGCAGTTTGTGGGGATAGGTTAATTGGATAATCCAAATTGCCACTAGGTGTGAATGTGCGAGTGAATGTGAGTATGAATGGTTGTCTGTCCTTGTGTGTTAGCCCTGTGACAGACTGGCGACCTGTCCAGGGTGTACCCTGCCTCTCGCCCTATGACAGCTGGGATTGGCACCAGCACCCCCCGCGACCCTGAAAAAGGATAAGCGGTAGCGAATGGATGGATGGATGGATGGATGGATATTTTGTTTTGTTTCTTTTAAAAAAAATCTGCTCGTTCTTTCCAATTTTTTTTGTAGTGTTTGTACCAAAACATTTCTTTGACACTGCAAAAATTGAATTACCTATCTAGCAACAGAGTGTAGATGCTGTAGATGTGCCTGTGGATTTCTCATCTGAGCATTCAATCTCTCCAGAAAAAAATATTTTTATATAATCTTTTACATGCTGAGACTTTAACTTATAGAGTTCAGAATACTGTTATCGCTCAGTCAGCATTTGTCCACTAAAAAAGAAAAAGGCTATAATGAGAGAAAAAATATAGCTATAACATATTTTATTCAACTTCAATTTCCACAGCTATGTTACATAATGATCTTCAGCTGAAGCTTCACTCTTTGCTGGGTCAGTTATTGGTAGAGTTAACAGTGTCATTTAGCTGCCTCCACTGCAACTTCATCATCTTGAACAGCAGCTGTCTAAATCAGTAAGCCATGTCACCATGATGTCCACCCTAATACGCAGCTTTGTTCTGTTCTGCATCTGTGATGAGCTGACAATAAATATATTTGAACCAGTTATCAAATCCAACTGGCAAGTCTCATAAAGCATTTTTTTAAACTAGCTTAGCCTTTCTGTCCTGGTTGCTTCCTCTGCAAGCCATTATGCAACCTACCTTTACCCCAGTTCCTCCTTTTCCTAGTATAGATAATTATCAGTGGCTTCCTGCTTTGTTTTATATCCAAGTTTTTTCTGTGCACCTCTCTAAGCTTCCCCATGTATGTATGTGGAAGAGCCATAAGATCTCGAAATAGATCCAAAATACAAGTTCTTACAAAGCTAATAACATTACTAAAGTAGGGTGTAGGAATGAGGACCCACGTGCGGAATACAGAAGGGAGATTACAAAATTAGGCTGTTATTGAGGCCAAATATAAATAAATGAAACCCAGAGGCAGAGGATTTCGTAGAATGTAACACACGGGTAGACATAACAGACACCTTGACAAAGGGAAGACAGAGCTCTATATTATCCCTTCTCGCCCCTGCAGGGTTTCTAGGACTGCACTCTTCTATACAGCGATCACTTTCCTAGCTTGGGGGTCACTGCACTGAGTGCACTGATTGGAATGGGAGTCTTGGGTTCAACTCCCAACCAGGGCATCTGTATCCAATAAGGGTCCCTAGGCTAGACCCCCCATGCTAACCAAGCCTACCTCAGATATGAGTGAGAGAGAAAACGGAAGTCATACCGGCTCGGTAGTCACCCGGATTAACAAGGTCCACGTCAGGTGTGGAAGAACATGGACACACTGTTGAGAAGTGGGCTAATGGAACAACAACATTCTAGACATAAAGGACAGCTACAAGTACCTGGGAATCCCACAGGGGACAAAATGGGAACCAGGAAGAGGCTGCTAGAAAAGCCACAACCATCAAATACCTGCAGAGGGTCAGGCCAGTCCTGCTGAGTCAGCTGAATGGTAAAAACAAGATCCATGCTATCAACACCTCCACCTACAATCAGGTACCCTACAAGGATAATAAGCTGGCCAAAGGAGGAGATAGAAGGAAAACCAACATCAAGACGCAGAGGCTCCTGACCATGCATGAAGAGTTTTACCCCAAGTCCAGCACCCTGAGCTAAGGGTAAGGGGACTAGGGGAGTGTCAGTGAGTGTCAGTACCACAGTCCAGGATTAGACAACGAATATCCACGAGTACATCAGGAAGATGACCACAACCAACAGCATACCTCAGGCAGCAGAAACCCAAGAAAAAGAAGCAAGACGAGGAACCATCATGGAAGGACAAACCTCTGCATGGTATGTACCACCAGCAGATAGAGGAAGTGGTTGACATACAGAAATCATACCAGTGGCTTTACAAAGTTGGACTGAAAGACAGCACAGAGGCACTTATCATGGCAGAACAGGAACAAGCTCTAAGTACAAGAGAGGCTGGCGTCTACCACACCAGGCAAGACCCCAGGTTCTGGCTGTGTAAAGATGCCCCTGAGACAATCCAGCACATAACAGCAGGGTGCAAGATGCTAGCAGGCAAGGCATACATGGAATGCCATAACCAAGTGGCTGCATAGTATAAAGAAACATCTGTGCAGAGTACGGCCTGGAAGTCCTGAGTTCAAAATGGGGCCCGCCCCCTAGGGTGGTCGAAAATGACCGAGCTATCCTGTGGGACTTCCAGGTACAAACGGACAAATTGGTGATGGCTAACCAACCAGACATAGTAGTGGTGGATAAGAGGAAGATGGCCGTAGTGATAGACGTAGCAATACCGAATGACAGCAACATCAGAAAGAAAGAAGCTGGAGAAGTACCAAGGCTCAGAGAAGAGCTGCAGAAGATGTGGAGGGTGAAGGTAACGGTGGTCCCAGTCGTAAATGGAGCACTCGGTGCAGTGACTCTCAAGCTGGGCGAGTGGCTCCAGCAGATCCCAGGAACAACATCTGAGGTCTCTGTCCAGAAGAGCGCAGTCGTAGGAACAGCAAAGGCACCGTGCAGGACCCGCAAGCTCTTAGGCCTTTGGTAGAGGACCTGAGCTTTTAGGTTGGATGAAAGGGGAATGTGTGTGTCTGGGGATCAGGAGACAGGTGGGGAATGATGCACTTACTGCTACTTGTAATGAGTAACTGCTGTTAGCTTAGGAATAACCAAAAACTTAGGCTGGATGACTGTACTTTGTCAAATGAAAATAAGCCTGCAACTTCCTGTAAATGGTCTGATGTAAAGAATTTGTGCCTTTCCCCTGTAGGTGCTGTGTCTTCTCAGAGACAAAGTCACCAGAATGCAGTAAACACTGTAAACAGCACATTGGTATGATATATGTTTTAATTAATATTCCTTACAACAACATTAGACTCCTACCGTATGCTTATTTGCTCATTCCTTACCCTAGGGAGCAATACACTTCAGCTTCAGTTCTCTACTACCTGACCTGAACAGCAGCAAATCATTGTGACATGTTGTTAAGGTATCACTAGGTAAACATCGCTTGTCCTGAACTTTCCAGCTGTAGGTCTTCTCAATACATGGCAATACAGTGACATAGTGCTCCGCTCCCATTAACCTCTGTCTATAAACATAGCTGTGGCAGTGGATTGGGGGTGGTGGGCTGGGGGTTGCTTTGCATTTGCAGCACAGGCTGGGCGATGAGGAGTTTGAGGTAGATTGAGCATGATGAATGTTAATCAATGATACAGTATGTCCCGAACTGCATAATGAGCTTGTCTCTCAAGTCTTCCACACCTCTGCAAATAGACTTTGGCTTCTACCCTTCATTCTGTATTCAAGTGTGTATGTGTACGCACCATTAAATCTGCACTTGAATAGCTGAAGGAATCTCAATGCTGAACATGTTTCTGCAAGTGCTTTTGTCATAAATTCTGAAATTGTACCTTGAAATGCTGCCAATTGCAATGTGTGCCAGATGAAAAGAAAATGCTTTTTGTGTTCTATTGCTACCACTTTGATTAGAACAACATTCAACATGCTGCAGTGTTAGGAGTTTTATTTTTTTAATTTTTTTAAAAAATAACCTGGCTTCCATGCAAAACAACCAATCAAGGTTAACAGTCTGTTCTGTAATTAATTTATTGTCACATTTTATTGTGAGACTTTCCATTACTCTTGCGTTGTCTTTTTAGCCACTTTAAAATAGGATTAGACTCTGTCCTCATCAAACTCGAAGGCTAAAACGTGACAAGCAGTAATTGCATAATAAGGCTTTATTTTTTTTTAGCATATTTTTCATTGATTGTTTCACTGAAGTCTTGGATTTTTTTCACTCTTAAATGTACTTTCAAAACCATTTTATTTGATGAAAAAAGATATGAGTTGGGTAAGTAAAACATAAAATTGAAATGTAAAATTCATATTTGCCGAAACTGTTTTTTTTTTCTCTGCAAAAATAGCAGAAAACATAAAAGCTTACACAACAATTACCTAGAGAAATAACATATTAACCAAGAATCAAATGATTTAAACAGTCATACCTCCTCTGATGCTTAACAGAATCTGCATTAGCTGTTGGAGAACCAGGACATACTGATGAGAACTGGGCTATTGGGACAAAGCAGATATAGACAAGGACTGAGAATATGAACTTGATAGAATCCTGACCCAGTGAGAGAAGATATTTTCAGTGCATGTGGGAACTATGAATAAAACTATGGATATTTATCTTTCTACCTAAGAACCGAGGGCAGGACATTCTCCTTCAGGATTTTCTGGTACAGAGCAGAATTCATGGCTTCATCAACTACAGTAAGTCGTAATTGATGTAACCATCACACCAGCAAAACCATGTTTGACACCACGCCTGATCATGCCAAGGCCAAATGAAGTTATTGGAAGTTGGTGTCCTCTAATTAATTAAAAAACTATAATACGACCAGAATTCCTGCAAAAACTACGACATGCGATTTGTTTCCTGAATGATCATCAGTCTTGTTTTTACCAAGTGAGAAACTTTGTTTTACAACAATTTTCAGTTTTATATAAATGAAGGTAACTAGACTATGTTGTTATAAAACAGTGAGCTACAGGTAGTGAACATGCAAATAGGTGGCTGTAACTGTATAGTACGAGATTTAAAAGATGAATAAAAAGACATGCAACTGGAGTCATTTAACCCTAGTGAATCTCTACATAGACACACTGAAAGAACTGTTGGTAAAAGGTTAAAGTTTACAGATAATAAAAGATTATTTCAAAATAAATTTCTTATGCACCCAGGATAAGCTAATAATCACGAAAGAAGACTTAAATGTATTAAACTATTTGCATCCATTGTGTTACATAGTTACACAAATATCTTTGTCAACAGGAAAGGAAAAAAATCAGTATTTTTGAATTTAGAAAAAAGTTTAGAAAAAATGTTTTGGCAAACTAGTGTGTCAAGCTGACTTCTCAGCGTCAGTGATCTGGTTATGATTCTCATCTCATATTGCGAGACAATAATACAGGGAGTGCAGAATTATTAGGCAAATGACTATTTTGTCCACATCATCCTCTTCATGCGTGTTGTCTTACTCCAAGCTGTATAGGCTCGAAAGCCTACTACCAATTAAGCATATTAGGTGATGTGCATCTCTGTAGTGAGAAGGGGTGTGGTCTAATGACATCAACACCCTATATCAGGTGTGCATAATTATTAGGCAACGACCTTTCCTTTGGCAAAATGGGTCAAAAGAAGGACTTGACAGGCTCAGAAAAGTCAAAAATAGTGAGATATCTTGCAGAGGGATGCAGCAGTCTCAAAATTGCAAAGCTTCTGAAGCGTGATCATCGAACAATCAAGCGTTTCATTCAAAATAGTCAACAGGGTCGCAAGAAGCGTGTGGAAAAACCAAGGCGCAAAATAACTGCCCATGAACTGAGAAAAGTCAAGCGTGCAGCTGCCAAGATGCCACTTGCCACCAGTTTGGCCATATTTCAGAGCTGCAACATCACTGGAGTGCCCAAAAGCACAAGGTGTGCAATACTCAGAGACATGGCCAAGGTAAGGAAGGCGGAAAGACGACCACCACTGAACAAGACACACAAGCTGAAACGTCAAGACTGGGCCAAGAAATATCTCAAGACTGGTTTTTCTAAGGTTTTATGGACTGATGAAATGAGAGTGAGTCTTGATGGGCCAGATGGATGGGCCCGTGGCTGGATTGGTAAAGGGCAGAGAGCTCCAGTCCGACTCAGACGCCAGCAAGGTGGAGGTGGAGTACTGGTTTGGGCTGGTATCATCAAAGATGAGCTTGTGGGGCCTTTTCGGGTTGAAGGTGGAGTCAAGCTCAACTCCCAGTCCTACTGCCAGTTTCTGGAAGACACCTTCTTCAAGCAGTGGTACAGGAAGAAGTCTGCATCCTTCAAGAAAAACATGATTTTCATGCAGGACAATGCTCCATTACACGTGTCCAAGTACTCCACAGCGTGGCTGGCAAGAAAGGGTATAAAAGAAGAAAAACTAATAACATGGCCACCTTGTTCATCTGATCTGAACCCCATTGAGAACCTGTGGTCCATCATCAAATGTGAGATTTACAAGGAGGGAAAACAGTACACCTCTCTGAACAGTGTCTGGGAGGCTGTGGTTGCTGCTGCACGCAATGTTGATGGTGAACAGATCAAAACACTGACAGAATCCATGGATGGCAGGCTTTTGAGTGTTCTTGCAAAGAAAGGTGGCTATATTGGTCGCTGATTTGTTTTTGTTGTTTTTGAATGTCAGAAATGTATATTTGTGAATGTGGAGATGTTATATTGGTTTCACTGGTAAAAATAAATCATTGGAATGGGTATATATTTGTTTTTTGTTAAGTTGCCTAATAATTAAGCACAGTAATAGTCACCTGCACACACAGATATCCCCCTAAAATAGCTAAAACTAAAAACAAACTAAAAACTACTTCCAAAAACATTCAGCTTTGATATTAATGAGTTTTTTGGGTTCATTGAGAACATGGTTGTTGTTCAATAATAAAATTATCCCTCAAAAATACAACTTGCCTAATAATTCTGCACTCCCTGTACATGGATGGAGATAAATAACAGATTTGAACTTGAACTTGAACCTGTGAAAAAGTCTCGTGTCACTCCTCATTTCTTCATATTTTCCTATTCTATCTATTCTATCATATTTTGTATTTTTAAAGTAATCTGCAGGAATGGTTCTCTGGGCTTTCTGAAGGTATTTCAAAGAGTTTCTTTGGACACTGTCTGCTTTTTCACTCTTTTTCTGTCCACTCCCCAAACCTGTCTGACCTATGAATCGTAAAGAAGAAGCATAAAAACACCATACTCAAGGTATGAGCAAGTGTTGTGTAAGCACATAACAGACAACTTAGAAAAAGTATTTTAAATTGTATCTTTAGGCGTTTTGTTACTAACAGCCTAGTAACAGATAACTTATCAAAGATAACACAGTTTGACAGACATAAAATTGTATTTTTGCACCAACAAGGGGATTTCAAAAGTGATATTAGTTGAAAATGTGGCATGGTGTTCAATGTGTCCCTAGAAATTTGAGGAAACTGGACAATTGGAGCACAAAAGAAGAAATGGCAGGGCTAAGAGAGCAGACAAAGAGCATTGGAAAGCCACGTCCTTAAGAAAAGCGTCCAGCAAAGACCTTAGAGAAGCATTTGGTGCTTCAGCTGATCCATCTACTTTCCACTGAAGCATCAGAAATGGTTCAAGAAGCCAAGGTGTGCCAAATTGCACAAGCACTGGACTGAAAGTCATTGGCAACATGTTCTACAGTGTGATGAATCCAAATCTGAGATATTAGTTTCAAAGCAGAATGAGAATCAAATCTTTATTTCACCCATTTCAAGCCAATTACTGTTCAAAAATGACTACGAGCCTATTAATCAAAATCTATTTCAATATGTATGCAGGAGGTCAGGAGAGAGGTCATCCAAACAAGAATGTCCTTCGAGAAGAAAACTTGCCTCAGAGAGTTCAGGCTGTTTTGAAGAATAAAGGTGGTCATACCAAATATTGACTTTCAAGCTTGTGAGAACTGTAGAAAGTCTGTTTGCCTTCTACGGTGCATTTTCATGTATGTTTCAGTAACTAAGCAAAATATACATAAATGGGTTACTCAAAGCATTTGGTAAATGGACCAGTTCTTACATAGCACGTTTCTCATCTACCTAACCACTCAAAAAACTTTCTATAACATGCCTTATTTGGCCATTGATACAAGGACTTTTTTTATGCTTATGTGCTTTCTGTCTAATGTTTACATTCCTAGGCAAGCCAACTTTATTTATAAAGCACTTTAAAAACACTGAGCACTGACCAAAGTGCTGAACATAAAATAAGAAAAAATAAAAATACTAAAAATAAAATTCCGATGTGTCCTCAGCACATCGAACAACAACTGGTCAGCAGATCTACGAGACTGAGAAGGGGTGTGTAGTTACAGTAGCTCAAAGAAACAGTTTGGAGGCAAGACCATTTAAGGCTTTAAAAGCAAAAGAATTTCATTTCAATCTGATGGATGCATCCAAGAGCAACTTGTAATTAGTATCTTGTCCAAGGATGTTTAGCATGCAGACTGGAACAACCAGGGATCAAACCACCAACCTTCTCAACCTGCTCTAACTCTTGAGCTACATCCACCTAATGGATGCACAGCACTGTATTTATTTGCTTTATTTCAAGCTAAATGCAGCCTGGTTTCTGTTTGACTCTGAGGTCTCCAGAGATTAAAAAAATAAATAAATAAATAACATAATCCTTTTCAGTAACACTGGTAATATATACAGTATGATATTTAGCAATGCGGAGAGTCTTCCCATGAAATTCAAATATCAAGTAACATCTTTAATAACACAAACTCAAATGCAAAGGAAATGTAATTTATTTTATGCCTTTCAAAAAAGGAACAGCTGAGGGTGTCATCTTTTAAATAACTGAGTTAATACAAATGGACACAGTGATGACATTGTGTGAAACATGCTGGGACCCTTCTATGTTTTCCCCTGCATTTATCTTAGTGGGTGAAGTGACTTGTACTCAAATGAGATTTGACATGTTTGAACAAGTCATGACAGACAAGTTCTAAGAACTGGTCTATTAATCGAAACCTGGCCAAGTAATAGGGGGGTAGGGGGGTGTATCTCATTTCCTTTATTGGTACCTGTTGGTGCCAAAACTTCTAATGATGCTTCTGTAGATGGAGGCCTGTCTTTGCTATCCATATGTAAAGAAATCAATGCACACTTTATTTGATGAAATTACAGTAGTCAAATTTCATCCACTGAGTCAGTCGCTCCCTCCTGCATTTACTTATTGTATGAAGTGACACGAAAAAATGAATATTAACTGCAAATTCATGGTCTCAAGTTTGTACAGCTGACTAAGTGACAGATTGCTTTCCAACAAGTCTCCATTTCTCTTTTTGCATAGCCATCCACCATGAATTTGGTCAATACCGGATATCACTTTGGATTCAGGATGGTCACGGCCTGGCTTCACTTTCTGTGTTGCGACAGCAGGTATTCCCCTTCAGCATGGCTCCCAATGGAAAAACTAATTCTGAAAATAAGGGAGAGTTTAGTGTTGGATTCACACCGACCACTCTTGGCAGAATGGAGCATTTGGAACATCGCATGGGGCATGCAGGTTTTCTCCGACTCTCTCTACGGGAGGGTTGGTGTGTGTGGAGGCCATCTTGGACTGCACTCAAACAGCTAGCAGTGAGTGATGGGCCCAAGGGATGTTTACCCCTGCCCAGCGGAATGAACACTTTTTTTTTTAAATGTAGCTCTGTGCTGCTTTGAGAAATCATGTGGGGAGTCAGCAGGTCCCAGAGCCTTAAATGGTACATACTGAACTGGCACTCAGCTTTGGATCGGCAGTCATATGTGTTGCTAAGAGTTTATGTTGATGGAAATTAATGTTTTGCTGTTGGGCTTTCAGAGGGCCTTTTCACACCTGGAAATTTGAATCAAGGTTTATATTCTACTGTAAATATTTGATCCAACTTGTTTTCATATCACATTAAAATTATTCAAGAAGATAAACAACAACAGCTAGTAATAAACAAAGTTATGCTAGCTTACGTTGGGCTTGAGTGTCTTAAAAAAATCACATTGTCCTCCTCAAAATAGTGTGATTATATTCTCACATTGTGTGAAAGTTTATTCGCTATCTCAGTCTGAGGTTAGATCCACTTCAATGAAAGATTCAGTAACACTGGCTAACAGCGGCTAGCACTCATAAAATCCCTTATCAAAAAAAATCACTATCATCAGCTAGTAATATGGTTACTAGCTTTAGAACACTGTGTTTTGGTGTCCTAACACAAACTCAACAAGCAGCTTCTATGTGAAAAAACGTAGATGCTGTCAGTGAGTTTTTGCATAATATCAATCAAACAACACCATTTACATAAAATGCCCTGCTCCCATTGCTCAGTGAGCACACAGTGGATATATAAGAGGCAGTGCAAAAGAACTGGTATTGGCCTATAACTGTACAGTCAATGAAACAAGGTATTCGTATTTTTCCAATTTATCTCAAGTAAGTTCTTCGACCCCTGGTGTTTTG
The DNA here is from genome assembly GCF_057382185.1 of Mchenga conophoros. Taxonomy (NCBI): domain Eukaryota; kingdom Metazoa; phylum Chordata; class Actinopteri; order Cichliformes; family Cichlidae; genus Mchenga; species Mchenga conophoros. The sequence goes on along the minus strand of NC_140547.1, from coordinate 37,477,545 downwards.
TGTGTCATGATTTATGAGATGAGTCATCAATTATTTGAACATTCTGAAAAGATTTTAATGACCGATAAAACACCCTGATTTTTATTTTTCACAATAAGTCAAAAAAGACCACACCTTTCAACATTTCATGTCTTTCAAAACTGTTTTATTTTATTTATTTATTTTTGGAAAGCTGGAATGTAGAGAATGCCTGTCAATGTCTGTTGTTTACACGTGCTATAGGCTATAGATAAAACTGAGGTGACAGCCAAAGCAAAACGTTTCAGACATTTTTAATATTACATGTTTAGGGTATATTTTTTTTCATGAAAAAAATATTCATTTAACACAATTCAGTGGACTACACGCTGAACATACAGGATGGAAACATTAATCTTATTGTATTAGTATTTATCTGGTATCAGCATCAGCATTGGTATCAATATGATCAATATTTGGATCGATGTGCTCACCCCTACCATTTTGTTTTATAATGCTGCAGCTCATCCTCTTTTAATAAAACCAATACTAGACCATGGTCAAGTCAATTTTACGCTTTGCTAACATTTTAAAAAAGTTAATAGTTCCTTGTCAAATCAAATCAAATCAATGTTTTATTTATTCATATGTTTTGCATATGTTGTTACGGCCCTCCTCCTGAAGTTGCCTGTGTGGGCGTGTCCTATCGTCTCTCCTGCCTTAGGTGCCACCTTTTTCTTTTGTACTGCTGCCTCCCATCAACAATTAAAGGTATTTAAGGGCAGAGAAAAGTGAGCTCTGGTGCCAGAATGCCATGTGAGTGGTTGCAGGTAGTGAGCTGTGTTTTGTGATTGTTTGCTCCTGCTCGGTGAAGAGGAGCTTATTTGGTGTCTAACCCTTTTCTCTTTGACTTACTTTTCAGTAATACTGACCAATGCTTCTGTTTTGTTTCTTTAAATGGTGATAGCGGCTTGTCCAACTCTTTTAGTTGAGTTATTAATAGAAACTTTAATAAAACTCTTTAATTGAACCATTTTTCCTCTCTGTCTCCTTTTTTCGACCCAAACACATTTTGTTACTTCCCTTTATCCCCTGGACCTTTTTAGGGGAATGTAACAGTTATGTATCAGGGACAGAACAGAAACAGTTCTTATTACCATTGCAAATGTTTTAGTGCTAGCTGCTGACTCGGAGTAGACGGAATCCTCTGGATCCATGATATCTTTAAACGCTGTCTTGAATGTCTCGCTCAGCTTCAGCTCAGCTTGGCAGACAAATCCTTTTCTGTGGTAATGGGAGAATTCTCTTTATGCTCAGCAACTGTCTCATGTGGTATTCCCCAGGGATCGATTCTTGATCCCATTTTCATCTCTTATCTCTATGCCTCCCTTGGGATAGATGATCTGTAAATACAATGGTAATTTCCACTGTTATGTGTTGTAATACACAAATAAATGCTCCTGAATAAATGATAAATGAAACTGAGAGGCCGTCATAAGATATCGCAGACATTAGTTGAGATAGAAAAATGACTAAGTCTAATGACTAAGTGTTTTCTAATGACAACTGTCATGCTGTTCCAATTGAGAAAAAATGTGAAAAATGTACATATCATTCTTGCTTTCATCTCATTACATCTCCAAGACTCTTACATTTTGAGAAGCAAGACCAAATAAATTGTTTTAAGACTTTTATTAATTAAAACTTTAAAGCCTTACATGGTCTTGCTTCCACTCACATTATAGATTTAGTTACACCTGATGAATTGAGATGCTGCATGTATTCCAATACTCAGAACTTGCTACTGTTCCCACAGCCTCATTATAAAGCCTTGTTATAAAAGGAAATCAGGTATTTACTGCAGCTGTGCACGTAATGCAGCTGTGGAACATTTAAAATTTTTGCAGATGTGTTGGAGAAGTCTTTTTCAACTTTTAAACATGAAAAACTGAGGAAGATTTAAATCAGTCCACAAGAACTTTATTTATTCATTTAATATATGCTTTAACCTTTATTTAGCCTAGAAAGCATTCTGTATTTTCAGTCCACATCAAATTGAAATTTAAGCAGGCAAGTTACTTAAGAAAGCACCCTAAATGTGCCTTTTTGGAAAATATGCTGAAAGGTGCCATTAGGGTTTCATGCTTTGCCTGAATATTTTATTAGAGTCCATTGAACTTGAAAAAAAATCACATTACTCCCATAAATGAGGAGCAGTTTGTGCTTTCTGTTTTAACTGAAAGTTCACACCTCAAGCCAAACTTTGGTTTTGTTTCGGCTTGTTGTTTATCTCCTGATTTCTGCACCCTGGTATCAACTTCCACATTTCTGAAGCAATACATAAATCTAAAGCTGAATGGACTCAATATGACATGTGTATTTTAAAGGAATCATTTTAGCGCTTCTTCTGCTTTGTTTATATTTTCTAGTGAAATACTGTCAGTAATGTTTAAAATGTTGCATATTTGTCTATTAACTCATTCACTGCCATTGACGTCTATAGCCGTCAATTGCAGTGAATGAGTCAATGGGTTTAACTCATTCACTGCCAATGGCTGGCAGTGAATGAGTTAATATGTTGCTCATATGATCAAGTTATCCATTGATCCATTTTCTTGGTGAAAATGATTGATTGCATTGATCTCTTTGTTTATTAGGAACACAGTGTTAGTGCACTAATCAGTATGTTGAATCACTTTGCCTTTATATTTTATGATTTGATATACTTTTTGTATTCAAGCCATCTTTAGAGCTAAAGAAAAAAAATCTGAACTTTTATTTCTCCACTGCAGGTACAGCAGAAAAAAAAACCCTGAATGCTTTGCTCTCTCCGCTGGTTGTGACTGTGGCTGTGGGTGAATAGCATATCAAAGTCAAAGAAACATAAATAACAAGTGACATACAGAACAGTGTTTTCTTTTGCATTTGTTGGTGTCAGTTCTCAGTTGGGATCAAAGATCAGCTTTTCAAGTCGATGGTGCCACTAAAACCTTAACCAGAGCAGACAGAAAACCTTTCTTGAGTATTGCATAATTGTCCTTTTTCCTGCTCTGTTTGCAGAGCACACTGGCAGCTCTACTGGTGGTATTACACTGCTATGGTGTACTATTACACTAGAGGTGAATGCAGTTTGAAGTTGAGGGTTTATTTTTCTTTCAGTATTCATTCTGGGTTTGAATTCTCTGACAACTTTGAATAAGTTGGCCCACTCTGCCTTGGGTTTAAGTTTGTATTAAACATTTCTCCCAGCATGTCCAATACCAATATTCAGTGCCAAGAAAGGTAGAAAATAAGTTTGGAAACTGTGGATGGGCATGCTGCCTCTGGGTTTTGTGTGCAGGAACTATTGGAATAAATCACTTAAAAAGACTGCCACTGAATTTTGAAACACAGCTGGTCATCACATGAAAATTCTGATTATTTCCGTAATCTGTCAGGTGATTCGGACAGTGGGAGTTACATATCTGATTATTTTTGTTCTTTTACACGTTACTGTAAGTTTATACCAATGATTTGGAAAGTTGTGATTTATCAAAAATGTTCTCTTCTCTTGCACAATGTCATATCAATGTCCTGCACTTGAGGCTGTAAAAATAGATTAAACCAATTTTAAAAATCCAGACTATTTTGAATTGCATGGATTTAGAGGTGTTTCTTTATGCACCTTGGCATATTACCTACACCTATGAGGTAAAATGTATTCCTTATCCTCCATCTTCTCTAGGCCCTTTTCTGGATATGAGGTTTGACTTAAACTCATTTTCTCATCAATAAATCTGCAATTCAAAGTGTTGCAATGAGATTTGAACAGTTTGTTTCGAAACTTGTTTATGGAACATATTTACAATCCATAAATCCACACATCTCTGTGGTTTAAGGCATTCCAAACAGATCCTAGAACAGTTACCTGACTATGAAATGGTTGATAAATATCATTGGAAACCACTGTAGATCTCAGTGACAGTTGACATCTAGTGCTTGTAAAGAAACTTCTCAGGGAATGATCTTAAAAACTTAGCTTGTGACACCAATTGCTCATTCAAAATCACAGGACACCCTGTTGGGAATAACAGGATGTTTTCCTGGTGGCCTGAGGTCTTGCATTGACCCCCAATGAACTTTAAGCTTGGCCAGCAACAATTAGCAAGTCTACTCATAACATTTTGACAGAAATGGACAAAATGGAAAGTCAAAGGAAAAGAGGAGTGCGGGCTAGCTAATAAAAGACAAATACTACCAAATAGGTACCAAAAACAAAGCACAGTAAAATAGTATTTTTGCACCAACAAGGTGATTCCCAAAGAGCTAATAGCCCATAAATACTTAATACAATGTTTTCCATATAGAAGTTGTGAAAACTGGTTGAGTGGAGAACAAAAGAAGCAGTGCAATGGTTTAAAAAACTATCAGCAGAAGGACAGCATCTGACTCTCATGTCGATGAAGCACAGCTGGACTGAAACTGACTTTACTCCTACACAGCACCCATGCTATCTTGCATAGATGGAGAGCGCTTTAGGTTGAAGTTGTAAAATGTTGCTTTTTTTGTTTCTTTCTTTGTTTTTTGTTGGTGTTCGCTCGCTCTGCGGTAGAGTATCACTTCTTGTTCCTCCTCAAACACAGTGGTGTTTCTGAGTAGCTTATTTGCTTAGCAATTTAATTAACAACTTTTAAATACATTCTTTTTCATAGTATAATATTCACGTGCTTCATCCGAAGCACACTTTCTGTGTACTCACTACCTAATTTATAGCCAAAGTATTCACTCACTGTCTCTGTACTGTTTCGCTAGCTTGGCTTAGTTCGTAGCCGACTCGTTAGCACCATGGCTACTTCACCTGTCCCTCCTGCACTTTCTTGCTCATTGTGTCAGATGTTTAGTTACTCCTCGGCCTCCTTTAGCAGTAATGATATCTGTAACAAATGTAGCATATTTGCAGCTCTGGAGGCCAGGATTACTGAATTGGAGACTCGGCTTCGCACCCTTCATTCACCCATAGCTAGCCAGGCCCCTGTAGCTGGTGCAGCCGAAGATAGCGTAGGCCCCGCTAGCAGACCCCAAGCAGCTGGGGAAAGAGGGCGGCTGGGTCACGGTGAGGAAGCATAGTCCTAAACAGAAGCCCCAGGTACACCACCAACCCGTTCATGTGTCTAACCGTTTTTCCCCACTCGGCGACACACCCGCCGGGGGTCAAACTCTGGTAATTGGTGATTCTGTTCTCAGACATGTGAAGCTAGAGACACCGGCAACCATAGTCAATTGTCTTCCAGGGACCAGAGCAGATGACATTGAAGGAAATTTAAAACTGCTGGCTAAGGGTAAACGTAAATTCAGTAAGATCATAATTCACGTCAGCAGTAATGACACCCGGTTACGCCAATCGGAGGTCACTAAAATCAATATTGAATCTGTGTGAAACTTTGCCAAAACAATGTCGGACTCTGTAGCTTTCTCTGGTCCCCTCCCCAATCAGACCGGGAGTGACATGTTTAGCCACATGTTCTCCTTAAATTGCTGGCTGTCTGAGTGGTGTCCCAGAAACTATGTGGGCTTCATAGATAATTGGCAAACCTTCTGGAGGAAACCTGGTCTTGTTAGGAGAGACGGCATCCATCCCACTTTGGATGGAGCAGCTCTCATTTCTAGAAATATGGACAAATTTATTAAACCCCCCAAAATATGACTATCCAGAGTTGGGACCAGGAAGCAGAGTTGCAGTCTTACACACCTCTCTGCAGCTTCTCTCCTCCTGCTACCCCCCCAAAAACCCATCTCCATAGAGACTGTGTCAGCTCCCAAACAGACAAAAAACAAACTAAAAACCAGCTACAAACAACTTAAACATAAACAATTACAAAGAAAGAACAATAAAGTATCCACATCTGAACCAAAGAGTAAAACAGTGAAATGTGGATTATTAAATATTAGGTCTCTCTCCTCCAAGTCTCTGTTAGTACATGACTTAATAATTGATCAACAAATTGATTTACTCTGCCTTACAGAAACCTGGTTGCAGCAGGATGATTATGTTAGTTTAAATGAATCAACACCCCCGAGTCATTCTAACTACCAGAAATCTCGAAGCACAGGCCGAGGGGGCGGTGTGGCAGCAATTTTTCACACCAGCCTATTAATTAATGAAAGACCAAGACAGACTTTTAATTCATTTGAAAGCCTGATGCTTAGCCTCGTCCACCCCAGCTGTAAAACTCAGAAACCAGTCTTACTTGTTATCATCTATCGTCCACCTGGGCCTTACACAGAGTTTCTGTCTGATTTCTCAGACTTTATATCTAATTTAGTTCTGAGCTCAGATAAAATAATTATTGTGGGTGATTTTAACATCCATGTAGATGCTAAAAATGACAGCCTCAACATGGCATTTAATCTGTTATTAGACTCAATTTGTTTCTCTCAAAATGTAAAAGAACCCACCCACCACTTTAATCACACTCTAGATCTTGTTTTAACATATGGCATAGAAACTGAACATTTAACAGTGTTTCCTGAAAACCCTCTCCTGTCTGATCATTTCCTGATAACATTTACATTTACAATAATTGATTACACAGCGGTGGAGAGTAGACTTTATCAAAGTAGATGTCTTTCTGAAAGCGCTGTAACTAAGTTTAAGAATATAATCCACCCACTGTTATCATCTTCAATGCCCTGTACCAACATAGAGTAGAGCAGCTATCTGAACGCTACCCCAACAGAGGTCGATTATCTTGTTAATAATTTCACCTCCTCACTACGTACGACTCTGGATACTGTAGCTCCTGTGAAAACTAAGGTCTCTAATCAGAAGTACCTGACTCCGTGGTATAATTCTCAAACACGTAGCCTAAAGCAGATGACTCGTAATCTGGAGAGGAAATGGCGTGTCACAAATTTAGAGGATCATCATTTAGCCTGGAGAAATAGTTTGCTGCTTTATAAGAAAGCCCTCCGCAAAGCCAGAACATCTTACTATTCATCACTGATTGAAGAAAATAAGAACAACCCCAGGTTTCTCTTCAGCACTGTAGCCAGGCTGACAAAAAGTCAGAGCTCTTTTGAGCCAACAATCCCTTTAACATTAACTAGTAATGACTTCATGAACTTCTTCACAAATAAAATTTATCATTAGAGAAAAAATTACCAGTAATCATCCCACAGATGTAATATTATCTACAGCTACTCTTAGTACCATTGATGTTAAGTTAGACTCTTTTTCTCTAATTGGTCTTTCTGAGTTAACTTCAATAATTACTTTCTCCAAACCATCAACGTGTCTTTTAGACCCCATTCCTACAAAACTGCTCAAAGAAGTCCTGCCATTAATTAATTCTTCAATCTTAAATATGATCAACCTATCTCTAATGATCGGCTATGTACCACAGGCCTTCAAGCTGGCTGTAGTTAAACCTTTACTCAAAAAGCCATCTCTAGACCCAGCAGTCTTAGCTAATTATAGGCCAATCTCCAACCTTCCTTTCATATCAAAAATCCTTGAAAGAGTAGTTGTCAAACAGATCATCTGCAGAGGAATGGTTTATTTGAAGAGTTTCAGTCAGGTTTCAGAGCTCATCACAGCACAGAAACAGCTTTAGTGAAGGTTACAAATGATCTTCTTATGGCCTCTGACAGTGGACTCATCTCTGTGCTTGTCCTGCTAGACCTTAGTGCAGCATTCGATACTGTCGACCATAATATCTTATTAGAGCGATTAGAACATGCTGTAGGTATTACAGGTACTGCACTGCAGTGGTTTGTATCATATCTATCTAATAGACTCTAATTTGTTCATGTAAATGGAGAGTCCTCTTCACACACTGAGGTTAATTATGGAGTTCCACAGGGTTCAGTGCTAGGACCAATTCTGTTTACATTATACATGCTTCCCTTAGGCAGTATCATTAGAAGACATAGCATACATTTTCACTGCTATGCAGATGACACCCAGCTCTATCTGTCCATGAAGCCAGATAACACACACCAATTAGTTAAACTGCAGGAATGTCTTAAAGACATAAAGACCTGGATGGCCGGTAACTTTCTGCTTCTTAATTCAGATAAAACTGAGGTTATTGTACTCGGCCCTGAAAAGCCTAGAAATATGGTATTTAACCAGATTCTTACTCTGGATGGCATTACCTTGGCCTCCAGTAACGCTGTGAGGAACCTTGGAGTCATTTTTGACCAGGACATGTCCTTCAATGCACATATTAAACAAATATGTAAGACTGCGTTCTTCCATTTGCGCAACATCTCTAAAATTAGAAATATCCTGTCTCAGAGTGACGCTGAAAAACTAGTTCATGCATTTATTACTTCCAGGCTGGACTACTGTAATTCATTATTATCAGGATATCCAAAAAACTCACTGAAAAGCCTTCAGCTAATCCAAAATGCTGCAGCAAGAGTACTGACAGGGACTAGAAAGAGAGCAGATTTCTCCTGTTTTGGCTTCCCTTCATTGGCTTCCTGTTAAATCCAGAATTGAATTCAAAATCCTGCTCCTCACATACAAGGTCTTAAATAATCAGGCCCCATCTTATCTTAATGACCTTGTAGTACCATATCACCCTATTAGAGCACTTCGCTCTCGCTCTGCAGGCCTACTTGTTGTTCCTAGTGTATTTAAAAGTAGAATGGGAGGGAGAGCCTTTAGTTTTCAGGCCCCTCTTCTGTGGAACCAGCTTCCAGTTTGGATTCAGGAGGCAGACACTATCTCTACTTTCAAGATTAGGCTTAAAACTTTCCTTTTTGCTAAAGCATATAGTTAGGGCTGGACCAGGTGACCCTGAATCCTCCCTTAGTTATGCTGCAATAGACATAGGCTGCCGGGGGATTCCCATGATGCATTGAGTTTTTCCTTTCCAGTCACCTTTCTCGCTCACTATGTATTAACAGGGATGATCTGATATCCTCGTGTTGGTGTTGTTCCCAGACCATCATGAAAATGTTTTTCCAGGTTCAACATTGCAAGTGACCAATCACATTGTTGTGACGTTAGGGTTAGGGTTAGGGTCAGGGTCCGTTGATCGGCAGACAGAGGCGGTTTCGCGCAGCTTAAGTACAGTTTTTTGTTTTACGCCGGTTTTTCCCAAAGTCGCAAAAGTATGATGTCACAACATTCTGATTGGTCACTTGCAATGTTGATCCTGGAACAACATTTTCATGATGATCTGGGAACAATACCAACACGAGGATATCAGATCGAGCGTATTAACAGACCTCTCTGCATTGAATCATATCTGTTATTAACCTCTGTCTCTCTTCCACAGCATGTCTTTTATCCTGTCTTCCTTCTCTCACCCCAACCGGTCGCAGCAGATGGCCGCCCCTCCCTGAGCCTGGTTCTGCCGGAGGTTTCTTCCTGTTAAAAGGGAGTTTTTCCTTCCCACTGTTGCCAAAGTGCTTGCTCATAGGGGGTCATATGATTGTTGGGTTTTTCTCTGTATCTATGAAGCGCCTTGAGGCGACTTATGTTGTGATTTGGCGCTATATAAATAAAATTGAATTGAATTGAATTGATGAGAAATAGGAAAATAGAAATAAAGATATATAAATAAGAAAAGAATCAATCCAGCAAAGATCTGACACAGAACACAGATATGTTAGTCAAAAACATGTTTCAATCTATAAAGTAACCGAATTGATGTTTATACTCCCACATTTAAGGTGGCACACTGGACTTACCTGAGAATTCGTAAATTAACTACTAAAATTAATTTCTATGTTCAGGGATGCAAGTAAATAATTGGAATTATGCATTGCAATAAAAAAAATTATAATTAAGACTGCTTGACTATTTCTTTCAGCACAAAACAGCAATTACTTTAACAAGCAAAAATAACAGTTACAGTTTGATTAAGTCAACCATATGTATGTTTAGTAATAAACATTTGTCTGTAAATACAGGAAGGCTATAAAATAGCTTGAAAAGAAAACCAAGAGTTTTGCATACCTAAAGCGGTTGGCTAACAAAGTTGAATCAATATCTCTTCTGCTTTCCTCACCACAGTGCAAGTTCATGCCTCTAGAGGCAGTGCCCTCTCTAGTCCTGGAGGCAATCCATGCAGAAACCTGAGGTACACAATACCACTGTAATGATACAGAAGAGAGGCAGTGGATAAAGTAGGATCTGACTAATCTATCTTCCACCTTCTTTGCCTTGTGTAACAACTAGAGCCTTGGAGTGAGGGCCATTAATTTATGCCCCAGTGTAATTTTGATTTTATTTAAAGAAACAAGATGGTGTCGCTTGTTATGTAACTTGCTCTCTTACTCTATCTCTCCTCTCCTCTCTCTCTCTCTGGAGGTGAGACAGAGTTCAGCTGGGAGCCAAATCTTAAATGCCATGGGTCACTTTTTAAAAGATCAACATGGATTCTAACTGACGGATTTTCTTCAGCACAAAATTAATGCCTTGAGGTGGCGGCATGTCACCCATGGACGTATGATTTCATTCTCTTTTAATTGTCTGCACAGTGAGAAACTGAACCAAGAGCAGAGATTAAAGGATTCTTTTTAAGAATTATTTCAAAGCGCCCAACCATCTCACCCATGACTAATTTAGTTAGACTGTATTAAAGTAATAGTATGGAAAATGCCTCAGTTATAGGATGCTGTCATGTCATTTGGAAACTCTAGAAGACCAACTACATGTACCGTACTAGCAAAAGACCTTTTCTTTTTATGCTAGCTCAAAACAGATGCTGATCATAACAATGACTGCACATTTGAAGCAACTGCACTTCTTTTAATGTCCGATTGACTAAAAATGGCGTGTCTATATATAGTTACAAGAAGCCCAGATTGTAAATATTTCCCTGCATATTTTCAGCAAACAAAAACAACGTTTCCTGCTATGCTGCCAAATCTGTGAGTCTGTACTGAGGTACAGTAGTTCTTTGAGTTAAATGTCACGCTCAGAATGAAAACATTCTGATGTTTAGCAACCACTGTGCTTGCCATTTTCAGAAGCTTAGTTTTGGAGGTTAGCTGGCAATCATTTTTTAATTAACACTAAACGAAGCCAAGAGTGGGGCACACTTCCTCCCCTTCCATGTGCATACATGGAAATCTGGAGGTGGGGATAACAGTGGCAAGACCTCAGCACAGAACAGCAGTTATCACTGACAACAATTGCATTAATAGTCAAATACAACATAAAAGGAAGGAGGTTTCAAAGTGGGTTATAGATGTGAAACAACTGTAGGTAGGCTAAATCACCTATGAACAACTGAGGAATTCATGGAAAAGGTTTTTCCACAAATTTTTCAGACTGATTTCTTAGAAATTAAAATCCCTCCTAGGAAGAACATACAGTGAGGCAAAAAATCAGGGTGGAAAATAAGTATTTGGTCAATAACAAAAATACAACTCAATACTTTGTAACATAACCTTTGTTGGAGGTCAAACGTTTACTATAGGTCTTTACCAGGTTTGCACACACAGTAGCTGGTATTTTGGCCCATTCCTCCATGCAGATCTTCTCGAAAGCAGTGATGTTTTGGGGCTGTCGCCGAGCAACACGGACTTTCAACTCCCGCCACAGATTTTCTATGGGGTTGAGGTCTGGAGACTGGCTAGGCCACTCCAGGACTTTCAAATGCTTCTTACGGAGCCACTCCTTTGTTGCCCGGGCGGTGTGTTTTGGATCATTGTCATGTTGGAAGACCCAGCCTCATTTCATCTTCAAAGTTCTCACTGATGGAAGGAGGTTTTGGCTCAAAATCTCACGATACATGGCCCCATTCATTCTGTCCTTAACACGGATCAGTCGTCCTGTCCCCTTGGCAGAAAAACAGCCCCATAGCAATATGTTTCCACCCCCATGCTTCACAGTAGGTATGGTGTTCTTGGGATGCAACTCAGTATTCTTCTTCCTCCAAACACGACGAGTTGAGTTTATACCAAAAAGTTCTACTTTGGTTTCATCTGACCACATGACATTCTCCCAATCCTCTGCTGTATCATCCATGTGCTCTCTGGCAAACTTCAGACGGGCCTGGACATGCACTGGCTTCAGCAGCGGAACACGTCTGGCACTGCGGGATTTGATTCCCTGCCGTTGTAGTGTGTTACTGATGGTGACCTTTGTTACTTTGGTCCCAGCTCTCTGCAGGTCATTCACCAGGTCCCCCCGTGTGGTTCTGGGATCTTTGCTCACCGTTCTCATGATCATTTTGACCCCACGGGATGAGATCTTGCGTGGAGCCCCAGATCGAGGGAGAGTCTTGTATGTCTTCCATTTTCTGATGATTGCTCCCACAGTTGATTTTTTCACACCAAGCTGCTTGCCTATTGTAGATTCACTCTTCCCAGTCTGGTGCAGGTCTACAATACTTTTCCTGGTGTCCTTCGAAAGCTCTTTGGTCTTGGCCATGGCGGAGTTTGGAGTCTGACTGTTTGAGGCTGTGGACAGGTGTCTTTTATACAGATGATGAGTTCAAACAGGTGCCATTCATACAGGTAATGAGTGGGGGACAGAAAAGCTTCTTACAGAAGACGTTACAGGTCTGTGAGAGCCAGAGATTTTCCTTGTTTGAGGTGACCAAATACTTATTTTCCACCCTAATTTACGAATAAATTCTTTACAAATCCTACCATGTGGATTCATGGATTTTTTTTTTCACATTCTGTCTCTCACAGTTGAAGTGTACCTCTGGTGCAAATTACTGACCTCTGTCATCATTTTAAGTGGGGGAACTTGCACAATCGGTGGCTGACTAAATACTTTTTTGCCCCACTGTACATATCTATCAAATTTGATGGTACACGTTGAATTGTCACCTTATGTTTGGGCTTTGGAAAGAGTCAGGGGATCACAGAGGTCATTGGGTTACATTGTCTGGAAACCACAGTTCTTTGCACCAAGTTTTGTGCCAATCCACCCACTCATGTTGGAGCCACTGGACATGGGCCTAAAGTGCCTGGCAAGCTAAAGTGAGCAAACGAGTAACAAAGCTCATTGCACTCCAGCAGAACGAGCCAGCAGAATTCTGTACTGACAGGCCCATGTGCCTTTCATCTGCACCCTGATGATTTCCCTCTACAGAACAGGGGTCATTGTTTGTGAAAGATACACACACACACAAGAGTGGTTTATATATTACCCTGATCTTCCTCACATATTTGTTTTAAATCTTGTCTGGCACTCAGATATAATCCCAGTATAATAAAGACCTGCTCATCAATAGATTCAAGCTGTTAGAGCTAATCCTCAAATGATGCCACCCTGGGCATCCAGCTGATTGAACACAGTTTAACTTTTTTTGCTACCTGAAAAGTTTTCACCTATAAGATTGCATGGTTCAGGAATGACGTGGGCCACTATGTAATATGGTAATCGTAACCACCCTCATCTTTTTCATCTTTATGGACTCATGGGGAGAAAAAGGAATAGGGAATCTGCAGCAGGAGCAAGAATAATGTCGTACTGATGTTCTCTCCAAGTGGTTAAGTGTCACAGTAAGCTACGCTGTCACTTCACAAACAGAATAAGAGATTCGTTGAAGACGAAATGCCATGCCAGCATGGGTGGCTGAAAGAGAATACATACATAGGAAAGCAGGGAAATGTGGTTGTAAGCTCGCTGTGAGTGTTATTGCATTACCTAGAGCTGTGTCTGCCCCCCCATGCATTGCATCTCTGCACAGTGAGGGAGTCAAAGGAAAATGTCAACCAAATGCTTCCCATTTAGCAGCATCTGGTCCGATCCCTGAAGATTCTGACCATTTATTATGTCAGGTAATTGTTTGGTAATCTTACAGCTTCTATTGCCCAGCTTTTGAAGGTGTTGCAAGGCTTCTTATGAAAAACATCTCCAAAAAGTAAAAGCATGTATTCCTTTTCACCTCAATCTCAGAGTTCGGACATTCTGAATGTTGCACAAGCCCTTTGCTTTGAAAATACATTACGGCACACGGAGCCATGGCATCTGACCAGGACACGTTCACAGGAAAACACGCATCCACCCTTGCTTGCACTATGCCCTTGAATTATAAGTGTGAGAATCTGCTCTTACAGATACACACTTCAGTCGGGGTTGTGATTATGTGTCAGCGGGTGTGGGCAGTGGGGAGGAGGTATGGGGTTGTTATCTTCATGGCTGAACAAGAACTAGATAGAGGAAAGGGAACATCTTTCAAAAACTCCAACCAGGACTCATGGAGATAAGGAGAGAACGCTCCATTGGCCTCGCATTGTAAAGGGAAAAATTGCGGCAGAATCATCACAAAAGGACCCCATACCCCCCTTGCAATTTACTTTCCGGATAAGGAATCATTGTAAATCATCTTTTAACACACAGAGCGACCACAGCTGTGAAGGCTAATATATACTTCATGTGTGATGCTACCAGTCTTACACAGACCCTTCTGCTTTTTAAGCATTGCCCAGAACATACAGAAGATAAACTTAATGCTGTAGTATACATGAATTTAAAAGTAAAAACACAAAACTTTTTTTATTGTCTTTACATTTTTTCTCTAAAACATGTTTTATACATTGCAGATTGTTATATGTGGTACATTTGTTGGAAGGGGGCAATGGAGCAAGATTCCAATGATGTCCTACTGAAATGAGTACCTATGAATTCTAAAACGCAGTATTGGTGTTCATAAGAAGAATGCGTTAAGGCAGTGGTTCCCAAATTTTTTTTGCCAGGCCCCCTTTTGTTTTACAAGTAAAATGTCCCACAGAGGGACATTGTTGCATGTGCCCCCCCCCCGCGCGCACATGCACACACTAACACATCCTCCAACCACACACACCCATATTTTGCTCCATTGTGGTTTATTTCACACCTCAAACATTTAGTAAACAATTAACTAAATACAAGTAATCTGCAATACATTACAGGTAGTAAGAAAATAAACTACTAACTCTTTTACTCTACGCCCACACCTGCACGGGTATTATAAACGCAGCTGTTTCTATGTGTTTGGACCTTACGTCCACACATAAATGGCATTTCGAATCACCGAAAACTGAGAAAACTCCTTTTTTGCGTTTACATGTGGACGAGGAATACAGAGTTGGTCATGCAACTTCAAAGGTATGCGCCTTTTTTCACGTCACGCTGTGCGCCACGTTATTGTTTACATGAGATGAATTGCAGAATGGCAGATATTCAGATTAAAAGTATTTTGTCTCTATCTGCGGGTTTACACGCTTACACATGCAGTTAATGTCCCTCTATTTACAAAGCTAGAGGCGTCATGGTGTAATTATTGTACCTGTAGTTGTTTTTTTTCCTGTTTAATAATATTCAACATTGCTATCAATACATTTTTCAAAAAATGCCTCTCTGTGCAAAATGGGTTCAAAAACATAAACAGCTGTGGGATGCTGTTTGTCCGTGATTTGAACCGGGGGAACAAATCGTGGCAGGATCAGCCTGATATTATTTGTATCCCACTGTAACTTTACTGTATAAAGAGCTAACATCTCCAAAATGTCATGAGTAGTTAGTCATTACAAGAAGTGTTTGTGAACTAAAAATCAAGAATGTGGGATACTGTTTGTCCGTGATTTGAAGAACCCAGCCCATGCTCCCCACGAAGGGAAAACCAATTGGTTTAATTCTGCAGGGGAGACCTACCTCGGCACTTGTGCAGGTGAAGCCAAAGGGAAGATATGCTTCACCATATTTTCTAGTCTTTGGCTTAGAATGAAGTTGGTTTGGAAACATATTCAGTGATGCTTCATCTCCTGCTTTGCATTTGTGTGGGCGCCCTGTCAAAAGCCTGTCCATTATGCTAGCAGTGTCCAAGCGTTTTTTTTTTCATACCGCGCCCCCCTGCAATGGCTCTGCGCCCCCCCCTAGGGGGCGGACCCCACACTTTGGGAAGGTCTGCGTTAAGGTAATGTGCCAGTGTCCTTCACCCTCTATGCCTTTACACATCAGCTGTAGCAATTTTGCCCACAGAGCGATAACAGCCCTGTTTTCAAGCCCCACAATGGCCACGTAAGTAGATTTGAGGTGTTCTGGAATAAATACATTCTTGATTTGGCAGTCAGCGGATGTGGTTTGAATTTTTCTGGGACTTTTTTTTTTGTTTGTTTCTTTTGGGTTAAACTTGTTTTACTTACCTTTTTTCCCTTTCAGTTCATTTTTTCTTTTTACTTACTGGATAGATTTGGGCACTAAAAGCTGCTCGGTAAAGTTTCACCACTTAAAACGACTTGGTTAGGTTTAGTAATAGATAATATATCTCTTTAAAAAAAAATCAACCTATTCACGTTAATCCTGCTCATTGCAAAGACAACACACCGGGTCGTTTGGTCAACTTCACTAATGCCATAACCAGGTGCACCAAGTTGTGAAAGAAAAAGTGAGATATGTTGTGTATAAAGGAGCAACAGCATAAATCATTGTTGTTGGACAAAATAACATTAATTGATACCCTTCGATTCAGAACAAGGCAGGGACTCCAAGGTCAGACAAGAAACTTCTACCCTGCAGTTCTTGCAACTTAACCAATAAACTGAAACTGCTCTGACAATAAAATATATACCTGATGCAGTTTCAAAGCCTTTGGTTGCTCAATTGATTTGATGCAGTGGACTTTAAACCCACCGAAAAAGACCTATGTGCAGTTCCTAATGTACTGTCACTCTCTCTGCAAGCCATTACAAAGACAGGAGACTTGCTGTCCCTCTACAATAATCTCAGTTCAAACTTTGGGCACACAGGGAATGACAGGAAATATGGGAAGAATAACTGTGGTGCTGTTGCTCAGGCACCTTCGAGCTTTGAGATTCAGGAAAGAGGGTAAAAAGATACCACCTTGCCATATCTTTTTTACACAACAGCATAAAAATCAGTGGATTACAATGCATCTTCTCTATAGTAGCTCTTGTTGAATTATCTTTTTTCCTGTGTATGGCTTGAAGGAATATAAGATGCAAACGCTTATGCGGTTATCTGAGAAAGTGAGAAGTCTAGGTGAGAATGCCCAGGTGATAAAAGAGTATGGGGTTATATAATGATAAAGCATTAGGATGTTATCACCTTGAGCTTGGGGAAAACTTGTGAGGTATTTAATTCTTCTATTGCATAACTGGCCTTTACAGACAGAACATTCCAGTTCTTTTGGAACACAACACAAAAAAAACTAAAAAGAAAAGTTGAAGAGGAGCGAGGTATATCATGTCTGAAACTGTGTAAAAGTTACAATGATTGTGTTGGTTTTAAGGGATTTTTAGGAGTTACGTGACTAATTGTTCAGTACATTAGAAATGCATAATAGCTCTGTTAGCTTGTAGTTGTTACTAAAATTTAGGGGGGGACATGTGAAGTTATAAAATAATGTATAGTAAGCCACATGAGGGGATTTCTCTGCAGATGTATTTTACTATTAATGGCATTAATACAGTTTACTGTTGTGTACAGCTTATTAATGCAACTTGCTAACCAACCTTGTTAGAATTCCCTGAAAGCTATCTAGGTCAAAAAGTAGATAAACATGTCTCAGTCCAGTTGGTCATTTCAAGTGTGTGTGGACTGACTCATGTTTGGAGATGAGGTTTTTGGCACTTCCTCATTAACTTCATGTTCTAGCCTAGAGGTTTGGTAATAGAAATAGAACAGTGAATGTCAGTTTTCAAAAGAAAACCACTGAAATTAGTTTAATTGTTTCAATCAATTTTAGTCAATAAATATATATATATATATATATATATATATATTAATCTGGTTCCATTTCTTCGCTATACTATCCAAAATACTCCAAGAAGGTGATACTCATAATGAACAAACAATAAGTCCCACCTTTATCATCCACAGTAGGAGAAATACTAAAATGTTTTGTATGGTTTCAATTACAATGTCCTCTTCATCTTGACAGCTTAATGCAGTGAACAAAGAAATAATATCTATAACAGCAAGTTCAGGCTTTTTGAAGGTTTTGATCTAATCTCTTGAAAAAATAAAACAAAAAAACAACGTTATTATCATCAGTACATGTTTATATAATCTAACTGCTTAACTGACTTAGTTCTGGCTTATAATGCATGCTGAATTTTAAATAACTGAACTATTTCTACCATGTCAGTTCATAAAAATAGAACTTTTTGAGGATAAACTTTTTCATTTGTAACTGCAATGTTCTTACAAGCTTCAGTCAAACTGAAGTCAAATCATATTGAAATTATTTTCCATTAGTCTCATTTGCTGCCAGATTGCAACAGAGCCATGCACTGAGGGAAGTGAGGGAGCATAATACTATTTTAAATTATAGACATGGACAACATAGCTTTGAAATTATAAGACAACATTTCAAGAATATTTGCAATAATAATATTTCTGAAAATAGAAAAAAAAATGTGAACATTTTATTGGTGCTTCCAGCTTGCATTTAGTGTGAGTAAACGGTGATGACAGACAACCTAAGTGTAAATCTATTAAAACAAGATGCCTTAACAATAACTAAAGTAAATGAATCTTGTAAGTCTTCAGGAGCCTGCACAATATTGTCTCACATAATACAACTGAAAAATATTTTCTACCTGCATTGTTGTATCTTGGGTCCAGCTTTTGAAGAACCTGCTTAAAGCCTTGCTTTACCATCATGAACCCCATCGGCAATTTCAATCACCGTTTGCTCTTCTTGTCATATGTTTACATAATTTCTTAACATATTAGGCAGGTGTGGCTCAGCAGGTACAGGGGGCAATTTGAAATGGAAGGTCAGTGGTTTGATCCCTAGTGTGGACTGAATCCCAAGTTGACTCCAATGCATCCATTGAGTGTAAGTGTATGAATTTTAGGTTAAAAGTGCTTAGTCGTAGAAGAAAAGGAAATGGGGACTGTTGTAAGCAAGCTCTTTCTTTGGGTGCTAAAATTCAATAGAAAAGCAGTATATAAATACTAGTGATTTTCTTTACATCACCATCTGCTAGTTTCTTGTTGTAGTGGCATTCAATAGTGTGCTTTGGCCTCAAGTAGTGAAACTTGCATATTTGGCAACATACTGTTTGGAGCGTGATGCTGAAGTAGCGCCAGTGTTAGGTACTACATCATAACTGGAAACTGATATGCGGCTCTTGCTATGAGACATGCCCGTCTTGTTGTTTTGCACACCAGATGCATGGCATTGCTGTAGCAATGATATTGTGATATGAAATTTAACATTTTATAAAAATGTATATAGTATCATCACATATAGCACAGCGTTTATACATTGTCTCAGTAATTTGCCCAGATCAGTGGAAAATTAATTAAAGTAATTTGGATGTCACGTACACTTAAATATGTAAGAGAATATTTACATGTATTAGTGGGAAATAAGAGCAATGAATCTGTAAATAATTTCATCTTCTTTTATTTGAGTTTTGTAGTAGTATGGCATCCGGTTTACACTAGAGCTTTCAAATAGACTTCATTAAGGCATGTCCATTAAATACAAAATATTTTGGATATAAGAGCCATGTTAAGATTTTAAGCATACGTGTGGTTTTCAAACATAAGATTTTTACCTGAACATGAAAATTGCCCTATTTTAATACAAACCACCAGCTGCGGCTAGATGATGACAGTTTCCCATGAGCCCCATCTCAATTTCTTTTGGTAAAGTTGGCCTATTTTTCCTTTGCTCTATATTAGATTGGATTTGAATTCTTTAAAAAACTTTTCTTTTTTTCTTTTTTTTCTTGCAGAACAGCAAAATTAGAAAATAAAAAGTTACATTTAATTTTGCTTGTAACAAGTAACTGCCAGTGGCAAAAATTACAACTCGATGGACACATGGCATTTCTATGCTGTCCGTTTCACAGAAGAGTAGCAACAATGGTTGAGAAAAGAACAGTGATAATTGTTGCAGGGAAATCATTAGTGTTCATATACTAGTTGTCTGGAACATCCTTTGTTTAAATGTATATCAGCATTCACTAAAGAACTCAATTGATCATCCCTTAGAACTATGTAACACTTGCGAACTGCAGTCTGAACTATGCCAGCTAGCAGTATTACTACTACTTAATTCAGTGTTACAAGGCAATACATATTCAATTCAATTCAATTCAATTCAATTTTATTTATATAGCGCCAAATCACAACAAAAGTCGCCTCAAGGCGCTTCATAGATACAGAGAAAAACCCAACAATCATATGACCCCCTATGAGCAAGCACTTTGGCGACAGTGGGAAGGAAAAACTCCCTTTTAACAGGAAGAAACCTCCGGCAGAACCAGGCTCAGGGAGGGGCGGCCATCTGCTGCGACCGGTTGGGGTGAGAGAAGGAAGACAGGATAAAGACATGCTGTGGAAGAGAGACAGAGGTTAATAACAGATATGATTCAATGCAGAGAGGTCTATTAATACATAGTGAGTGAGAAAGGTGACTGGAAAGGAAAAACTCAATGCATCATGGGAATCCCCCGGCAGCCTACATCTATTGCAGCATAACAAAGGGAGGATTCAGGGTCACCTGGTCCAGCCCTAACTATATGCTTTAGAAAAAAGGAAAGTTTTAAGCCTAATCTTAAAAGTAGAGATAGTGTCTGTCTCCCGAATCCAAACTGGAAGCTGGTTCCACAGAAGAGGGGCCTGAAAACTGAAGGCTCTCCCTCCCATTCTACTTTTAAATACTCTAGGAACAACAAGTAGGCCTGCAGAGCGAGAGCGGAGCGCTCTAATAGGGTGATATGGTACTACAAGGTCATTAAGATAAGATGGGGCCTGATTATTTAAGACCTTGTATGTGAGGAGCAGGATTTTGAATTCAATTCTGGATTTAACAGGAAGCCAATGAAGGGAAGCCAAAACAGGAGAAATATGCTCTCTCTTTCTAGTCCCTGTCAGGACTCTTGCTGCAGCATTTTGGATTAGCTGAAGGCTTATGTAGCATATAAAGAAAAAGAAAGGCTCTAGGGCACAGAAAACACATGCCTCCACCTTTATCCTGATCATTGAAATTTTCATTCATTCTCTTTTTGATAAGTAGTAAGAAGTGACATTTCACTGTGCTCGAAGTGTTGTGTTCCTGTGCAACATTTTAATAGAACTATAACATGCTTTCATGCGTATTAAATGCCATTCATCTTCTGATTCGCATGCACACTACAGCATTCAGCTCAATATAGTCAATAAGGAAGAAAGAAGCAATAGGCTTGAGGTGAGAGCACCGCAAAAGTGCAAGGTAAACTTCACTGAATCCTCGGCTAAAGCTCATTCCTCTCATTACATCCACCCACTGTCAGTGCAAACAGGGAGGCAAGAGGCTTTTCAGTACACATCCAGTCTATGTCAACATCCCTCTGTCAAGGCTATCCACATGCTACTCTGTATGTGACAGACTTGTGTGTCCAGATGAAGTGTTGGATCTGATTTAAAAAAAAACAAAACAAACAAGATTATTACTCTTAGCCTTCAAAGACCTGAAGCCTTAATAATGAATGACTGTGTCATACCAATGCATTGCAAAAAAACCCCTGATTTTATTTATTCAAGGTAATGTGAATCGGAAGAGGAGAAGCTAAGGTGTCATACTGATTGGTGGATTTAACACTGAGTTGAGCACATTTAAGAGAAGAGCTCTAATCATGCGCTATTGAGTTGTTGTTGTGAAGCTGATTACAAATTACATTCCAGGCTACCGTGTTGCCTTTGGGCTCAACTCCAATTGAATTAGACTATCACCGTTCAGACATCTCAAGCGAGAGAGAGTGTGTTCTATCACTGACAGGTGTTCATTCTCAGAGACAGGTGAGGATGTGCTGGATACAGCTCCACTGCTTTTAATTATGCTTTCTTCTAATTTGATGCGGATATGCTTATAAGTATTCTCTTTAAAAAGGAGTCATCCCACAGCTGAAGTGTATAGATGAAATCTATGCACCTGTCAGTGCTTTTCATATAAATATAACACCTGCCATAAAAGTAAATGAACAGGGTAAAGAAAATTCATTAAATAAATAAAAATGCTCCTGCTTCAATTGATCTGCCTCTCAAACTTTATAGAATGCATCATTTTCACAAAGCAACATGCACAGTCCAGTAATGTAAAATGCCATTTATTATAAACTTAAAGTTTATCTAGCGCACTGAGATGGCAGTAAAGAAACCAAAAAGCTAAAAAGTCACAAAATCCAACAAGAGCAAAAGAAATGTACATATCTGTGGCATAAACTATGAAGCAAGATTAACAAGTAACTAGTAACAGCTAGTAACAGCAAGAATTCATTTTGATATGGCAACAAATTTACTAGTCTCTTTTTTAAGGCTGGGAGGGTCAAAATTGCACAAACTGAGGAATTGTTCATATTAAAATGTCCATATTGAACTTGAGTCATGGTACACAAGAGAGAAGTAAAAACATGGAAAAGCCACATGACATTGTTGCTTACTGAATTTAATTTTGAAAGTTTTTAAAAGGTATAAAGGTGCCAAACAGTACCTCAGACAAGAAGACACACACAGGGTGACCCAAGATGGATTAAAAGAACCAATTAGAAAAAGAATCAAAACGCACTACAAAAAAACCTATAGGCACATGAGAAAACTTTGAAGTCAAAGGAGCTTGCAAAGAAAAGCGTCTGGACTTCTTTAAGTGGCTTGAAGACGTTTCACCTCTCATCCGAGAAGCTTCTTCAGTTCTAAGGTCAAATGGTGGAGAGTCCCAGATATAAACCTAGTGGGAGTATCCCCCCACAGAGGGACAAAAGGACCCCCTGATGATTATTATTATTAATAACAACAACAACAATAATAATAATAATAATAATAATAATAATAATAATAATAATAATAATAATAATAATATCCTGGCATTATGTTGCAAATGATAGGGTTTAGGTCCCCATAAATGGAAAAATGAACCTCAAACAGTGATCTAATTGCCAAAAGAGATGTAACCATAATATAAAACTTTCACTTGAGGGGCCAACTGGAAAAGCACTTTTTTCCCTTTAGGTTTATATGTACTTTAAAAATGTTGTATTTTCAGAATAACATAAATTATACAACTTCTGGAAAAAAGACATAACTTTCAAAAGATTTCACTTTTTTCAAAACCACACTAGACAGATGGTTAAGAAATCCAGCTGTAACTTAGCTGGGCATGTTTAGTAGTTCCAAGTTCCACAAAAAAGTATTAATCAACATTTTCTGGAACAGGAAAAAGGAGGGAAGATTTCTCACATTTAATTAAATAAGGCCATGCTGCTGTTTCTAACGAGAACAAGAAAACAAGAAAACATGCAACCTGAGATACATCCCCAACCCCCGGGCCTCGGACCGGTGCCGGTCCGTGAGTCGTTTGATACCGGGCCGCGAGAGTTGAGGCTCAGGTGTGAAATGTATGGTTTTCAGGGTTTTTATCGGTTTTCAGCGTTATTTTGTTATCGTTTTTATCGTTAACTCGGTTTTCCTTGGTCTTTTCACGTGTGTTATGAATAAATCTTCTTTTTTTTGGTACCGGTACTAGTTTTATTTTGTTGTATTTATCCGCGACACCTTAAAGGCCGGTCCGTGAAAATATTGTCGGGCATAAACCGGTCCGTGGCGCAAAAAAGGTTGGAGACCGCTGATATATACTATACTGATTTTACAAACTTAAAAACCCTGCCAAAGGCAAAAAGGTATGACAACGATGGTTATTAAGCTTACGGGAAATAAAAGTAACAGTTAAAAAAAAAGGCATTAAGGTGATCTAACTGTAACCCACTCCTGGGTAAGACCTCACTCTAGGTTCGGGGAGGAGCTGGACATGAGTGCGAATAATCATAACACAGAAATTTCAGTTAACTGTGACTTTAGTTTCAACAGGTAACAGTTTCATAACAGTTTCACAACAAAACAACAACTAGGGCCCTTAAAATTATGAAGCGCCTTGAGACGACTTTTGTTGTGATTTGGCGCTATATAAATAAAATTGAATTGAATTAAAAAAAGAAAAAAAATGCATTGTCCTTAATCACTGAAATTGTCCTTTTGAAAGTATTTATTAGGTTGCAACCTTATAGATCAGTTTATTCCTCGGAGTTTATAGCGGGTCAGTCAAGTCAAAGCACAGATCGAATGAGGGAATGATCTGTAATGATCCGTCAGTCAGCAAAAAAGTCCAGTGAAGTTTCACACTTAGTGTTTTTATAGTCTTGAGCAGTCGTCCCCAACCCCCGGGCCTCGGACCAGTACCGGTCCGTGAGTCGTTTGGTACCGGGCCGCGAGAGTTGAGGCTCAGGTGTGAAATGTATAGTTTTCAGGGTTTTTATCGGTTTTCAGCGTTATTTTGTTATCGTTTTTATCGTTTACTCGGTTTTCCTTGGTCTTTTCGCGTGTGTTATTATATTATATTGTATCGTATTGTATCTTTATTTATTTCAGACATATACAGAAAAAAAAACAATATATACACAAGTACACATACTTGCATTTACAAATACGAATATATATGTAAATACACACACGTATGTGCTCAGATAAAACAAAAAAAAGAAAATAAATAAAATAAAACAGAGTCTAAATGACATGAAATGACAATTATTAGGTGTG
The DNA here is from genome assembly GCF_057382185.1 of Mchenga conophoros. Classification (NCBI taxonomy): domain Eukaryota; kingdom Metazoa; phylum Chordata; class Actinopteri; order Cichliformes; family Cichlidae; genus Mchenga; species Mchenga conophoros. The sequence goes on along the minus strand of NC_140547.1, from coordinate 37,453,100 downwards.
AAATGGAGCAGGAAGAAGTATAGCATAATTATTAATACCTACCCCATGCTCAACATTCTATTGAATCCCACTATTCACCTAATTCCCATCATCACTTACCCCACACAATAAACAAGGAGAACATGTATAAACATAGCTACAGTGATAGATATAATTTAGATAAAATTTAGCATAGTTATATATACAATGGGTGATCAACTTTATCAGTTTCATATTCTTCCAAAAGCATAAGAATAAATTTTCTTTTTATCGGTACCGGTACTAGTTTTATTTTGTTGTATTTATCCGCTACACCTTAAAGGCCGGTCCATGAAAATATTGTCGGGCATAAGCCCATCCAACTCGTGTTAGAACTTCTGCTTAACCAACATAGTTGCAATAGACACACATGTAACACAATTATTAGACAAATGAAATACAAATGTTAAAGCTTAAATTTCTTCAGAACATACGTTACACTAAATTCGGCACAAAAGCTATCAAATTGCATTTGTTCCCTCATAACACAAAGGCTCATCATTGACATGACACCTACAGTAGAGAAATGTGCGTTAACTACTATGATAAGCATCATTGTCATGATCATTGAACATAGAAGGTAAATCAGTTAGCTTACAGAGACATGTGGAACGCTATTAACTTAGCTGACACCTCTGCTGATTTCGACAGTTCTGTCTAACATTCAACTCACTATTGAAATGTTAGCCGAAAACTTCTGAACACTTTTTAACAACTTTTATGAAGCCTTGCTTCCGTAACCAAGGCAGTTTCTGCTGCAAATTAAGATAGCGTCAGATTTTTCTTTTTCCTCTAATGGCTCGTAACAATACGCCATGTAAACACACAACTTCCTGTGAAAACTTCAAAATAAAGCTCCTGCTAGGCACAGCAGGAAGTGTGAAAATAAAACTTTTTTTCACATTATCACTTCTTGTGACAATAAAATAAAACAAATAAAAGAATTATTCTGAAACTAAACAAATACCTTATAAAGCTCATCTTGTTTTAACCCGTTTCTCCAGCTGGGTTACATAACCAAGTAAAAAGACAGAAAATATTTTGGCTGTCTTGTTGGTTTGGAAGACACATGGACAGCTAAGTCATCAGATAATGTTAATACGCTGGATTGGCAAGGAGTATCAATAGACTATGGGTAAAAGAAAATGTGCTAACTTGGTCTGGTAACCATAGAGCCAGCCACAATACCATGTATTATAGCCATAATACCAAGTTATACATGGTAAAGTTGCAACACCCTTTACTGCGTACAACTTTAAGCTTTTATACAAATGAAATGAGAAATTAGTTTATTTATATGCTGTGAAGTTGGTCATTTCAGCATGATGGGCCCTGTGGGGACCAGTTAGCTTTTGGTGTCAGTCTCAAGTGGTCACTGAAAGAACCTCACTTTTTGGCAATTGATCGTTGGGTTCATCGATGTCAACCCTCAGAGGCTGCCACGTAATTATGACAAATCCTTGATTCACTGCATTTCCTCTCAAAATAAAATTGGATTATAACACCATTCACCCAGTTATCAGCAAACACTGACTTTTCATATCTATTGAGCAACAAATGGTGCTTACACTTAGCTCTTCTGCATACCATGAAAAAGCTGCTTGAAAAAAGATGACACACCCGTTTTATCGCAGTGAGTCAGATAAATGTTTGCAACTTTGTTGTCCCTACTTGATTCATCATTTTACACATTTCCACAATGGCTTTACAAGGTAATAGGAACTACTGAATTGTCATAAATGCTTTTATTGCCAAGTTTGAATTAATATCTTAACAAGGAGCCTTTCAAAAGGCAGCAATGAAATTAAACAGTTGATAAACTCTGAAGTCTTAAAATCAATACCCTATCCAGTCCTCTTAAACACACCCTTCAAACTGCATGTCAGGCAGCTCCGACAAAGCGGATTCTACCACAGTTAGTGCAAATGCTCACTCGGAGAAACAGTATGTATTTTAGGATCCCTATAATTTTGTCCACAATTGGTATTGTTTTCCACTAGTATTTATTAGATGGAAGACTGTGCTGCAGTGTGTGCTTTCACAATGACTTCCCATTCCCCATGTAATCTGCCTTTACACCAATAGTCAGGGGAAATGACAGCATCCCATATTGTGGCATGCTAAAAGTTTAAATGTGCGTGTTCTAATCACTGATTCTGCTAAATAATACATTAAATGCATCAACATTGGCTGCAGCAGAACTAAGCTCCTTAGTAGAGCTGCTTGCATTGTGTCTGTTTTGCTGCCATATTATATGAAGAGCGGATATCAATGCAGCAGCCTAATGGTTATGATGGTGTAGTGGAGCCCGTGGGAACCAGTGGTACATGTGTGAATGGGTAAGAGATACAGCTCTGGGAAGGCTCGACTTTCAACAGTAGGACCCTTGAGAGCACTGTGTGCCCACTGAGGCCTTCACTGCATACGTGATAACACTTCAGCAGGCAGCATCACTGTAAGATGCTTATTCTTTCTGATGTTTAGGATCAATAGCAGCTGCATAACGCTTGTTGCTGGTCTATTAATTACACATGGGCCACAAAATGAGGAACATAATTGTTCAACATGTCATATATGTTCTCTAGTCGCATCCAATATTTATTTTGTGGTTTGTACTGGTTACATCTATTCACATGAATTTAAATGCCTCTCGTAAAGTAGAACTTGAGAATGTGTGCTTTTATTTGTATGCGTGTGAATGACTGAACATGTACAAAATCTTGCAGCAAGAAATGTAAAAATTACAGCTACAATTTGTATTTGAATAAATATGCAACATAATCATTGAAGGTCAGAACGCCTACATGAAACAAAAATATACTTTATGACCTTGTTCTCCTCTTCTTACCACTTCATACCTACAAAGGGTTTTGAATGTATTCCAAGAATCTTCTTACCTCTACATAGTGCGGTTTTTAGGTGCATTTCTTTGTATTTTAGCAATTTGACCTGATCAAACAAGAAGCTTTGTGTGTGTGTGTGTGTGTGTAGTGACAGTGTGGGATGAAGTATACTTTTGATATATTTTTTTTTCCTGATGTTTCTTTAGCTAATGAGGACGTATTGACTGTTCTGATAGCGCTTTCAATGAGCCTGTGGAAGCGCGAGTTTCAAGTGCAGCCACATTATTCTGTTTTCCTTGCAAGACGCCTACATACATCAGGATGATCCATCTCCAGAGTCATTAACAAAATCACTTTAGTGCACTTCTGACAAGCCTCAGTGATTGCCGCTAATGAACTTAGCACATCACAGATAAATCAAAGCTAAGAAAAAGACTTGGTTCATGCACAGCTGAGAAAACAGGCAAATGATGTAGGGGCACCTATTCTTTATTGGACTGAAACGATCAGTGACCTGTCATACACACATGGAGTGAAAATGCTAACAGGTTCCTTTTTTTAAAATTAATTATTCGATGTTTACTTTTTTGTAATGATTATCCTTTTATTTTTTTCAGATAGTAACGAGTATAGTTTGTTCTTGATTTTTCTGGCTACAAAATGTTTCCATCAATTCATCCATCCATTTATCCATCCATCCTTCTTTTGCTTATTCAATTCAGGGTCATCAATGAATTGGAGCCTATTGCAGCTGTCATTAATTTACCCTATAACTCTAGTTTAGACCTTTTTTTTATGGACTGTGCGATCTCATTTCAAGTGTATATGTGGTCAGAAATATGTTTAGCTAGCAGCAGTTGGTTTAGTTAGCAGCAGGGCACATGACTGAGACTGGTAGCAATTAATCCACTCTATGTTTCTGCCCAGGTTTGTAGCTCAAACATTATCAAAATAAGTGATCTTATAAAGGTATGGCATATTGGAAATATGAATGTTGCAAAAAGTAACGTCACTGTATGACACACAGTGAAACGCTTTTCTTAAAAGTAATGCAGTATGTTACTCAATTACAACCAGGAGAAAGACAGTTGTTATACTACTATGTTACTATGTGGATCCTGCTGTAGAAAGATGAACAGGTAGAAATGGAGGCTGCAGCCTGACTGTTCATCAGTTTGTTACCTGAAGTTCTGCAGCGGCTGACTTGGCTAACTTAGCGTTAGCATGTTGTCTGTGCAGGTGCTTCCAAGGGCAAAGTTGTGTATGATGTCTGATGCAGTTGTTTCTCTCTTCGAGCAGTCTCCACTTTACCATTGGACTCTCATCCTTTGTGCAACAAAAATGTTATGTCCAAATCCACGCTGTAAACTGTGCCACTGTTTTCCTCCTCCGACACATGAACTGAAATAGGCTGATCGCAGCGATAGTTCAACAACTGATAAGCGGATCGATAGGCAGGCAGACTAACAATTCCAAGGATTTGCAGGCAGACCACCAACACATTGCAATCAAAGTGAATCATAGGGAATTTATGTTTATGTGTTAAATCTGCGCCATACATATGTCATAGCTAAAGACCCCTGTGTAACTCTGCCTTGTAACCTCAACCATTACGTAGACTGCAACTTGTCATGCACCTAGCTACAAGTCATGTCAGAGCAACGATGGGCCTGTTTAGTACCAATGATTCCTGCTATGAATTTTCAGCTAGTTTTTCAGCAATTTTTGAATGAGCTCATATAGTTGGGGAAACATTTGGGAATGAATATGCTTGCCTCGACCAAAGAAAAAAAAATGAGCACAAAAAAAGAGTGTGAACATACCATTTTATTTGTTTCTGTTGTGGTTTGCATTGCATCTTAAACCAAACCACCATATTCACCACATAAGTCTAAATAAGCTGTCTGTCGGTGCCGATGAGCATAACTTACTTGCGATACATCTGTTTGCAACAGGGGACTTTACTAAACTGCTTTCCAACAGGTTGTACTCTGATAATATTCTGCTATAAAAGCAAAGCTGCTGAGTACTCGTGTTATTTTTGCCATTAAAACTCTGTCCTGCAGTAATGGCATCACTATTAGTTGAGGAATTTCTGAGTTTGAGCTTGTACTGGCAACACTTTCAACATAAGTAGTGAATGTGAATTTCCTTTTGTTTTGATGGCAACAAATTTGCAACAGATGGCAGTTTTCACTGACTGATCAAGTTAATTACCACTTTATCTCAGACAGAATGGCATCCTGACTGCATTGAATCGCAAACTGATTGGTGACTGACTCCAACATACTGTTGTTTTATGGCTGCCTTGATGCACTGAAGTCACTCATTTAGATGGCATTTAACCATGTGCCAACTAAGGTAGACCTGGTTCCTGTCTAAAGCATGAACTTGATCTCCTTCTACCCAAAAATGTGACTGTACTATTACAATCTTTCTGCTGTACCATTAAAGCAATATACATAATTAATCAAAAATTATAATGTAATCGTATAATGTACTGACTCTGATAAGATCAATGCTGTGTAAGTAAAGGATTATACTCAGAGACTGCTACAAACACTGTGGAAAAGTAATCACTGCTATTACACTTTATACTTTGATGTCTACTTGAAAGTCTCATGCATAACTTTGTTATGGTAGAAGATGACTGCATGGCTGCCCTTTATTTGTGATCATATGCAGACATCCATATGAATCAAAATGTTTCAGCATCTGATAATGAAATTTAGATCACTCTGAATCAGCCGGACTCTAGCATACTCATGCATGGGGAAACCACAACATGCCTTTCATGAGCACTTTCAATTTAAAAAAATCTATAGATACTAAGTCTATTTCTCAAGTAAGATTTTGGATACGAGAGATCAACAGACAGATTGATGATGCAGCTGCAGTGATGCAGACATTATACCGGTCCATCACAGTGAAAAGAGAGCTTCGCTTTTACGCTCAGCTCTCGATTTACCTGTCAGTCTACGTCCCTACCCTCAACTGTGATCATGAGCTTTGGGTAGTGATTGAAAGAACGGGATCATGGATACAAGAAGCAGAAATGAGCTTCCTCCAAATGTTTACTTTTCTCACGGCCCAGGATGAGCTCATAGTAGAGCCGATAATCTACATCGAAAGAGGCCAGTTGAGGTGGTTTGGGCATCTGACAAGGATGCTTCCTGGGTGAGGTGTTCGGGATATGTCCCACTGAGAGGAGAACCCAGGGCAGACCCAGGACATCCTGGAGAGACTATATCTCTTGGCTGGCCTGGGAATGCCTTGGTGTTGCCCTGAACAAGTTAGGGGAGGCAGCTAGGAAAAGGGGGCTTCTCTGCTGCCCCCATGACCCGGTCCCAGATAAGTGGAAAAAAATGGATAGATGGTTGGTTGATTGTGACTTTTACTGAGGTAAAGGGGTTAAATAATCATTTCATCACTTTGTAAAAAGCCTGAAAATTATTTTGTATTTCATGACTGATATGCAGTGTCTCTGTCAATATCTGTCATGGCAGATGAGTAAACGGACCCAAATGTGGATCTCTCGCTGAGTTGAACAGTGCCTTTATTTACAGTGAAGAAACAAGTAAACAGTAATCCACAGTGCAAGTCTTTCTTTTGTGATCCTCTCCCTTCTCCCTGTGATGCGTGGTAGTGCGTCAGTGTCCAACAAATTCCCGAAACTCCGTGAATCTCTCCTTCAGTCTCTCTGTCTCGTCCCTCTTTCTGGGGACAGGCAAAAACAAACACAGTTAGCTTTGCTCCGCTAGCAAGCGGCAGCACTCTCCTAACACTACACTTGAGTCACTACCAAGCTTGGTGCAATACTCCAGCACCGATGGTCGGCGCTCAACCCCTCAGTTAAGTAGTCCCACAGAAAGGAGTCTGATTGCTGGAAAGCCCAAATCAGCTGCCGGTGTGACGGCTCTCGCGAGGAGGCGCTTCAAGGTCAGAGGTCGCTCAACTTCCGCCATCAGAAAGAGCGACTTCCGTAAACACACCCTGAAGACAAAAACACACTGGCAGGTCAGCCGGCAACGACCGCCAGACCATGACAATATCAGCTTTATTGACAGAGGTGACAGGTAAGGAGAGAGAGACAAAAGGGGGACGACATGCCGCAAAAGGCTGCGGATGAGACTCAAGCCCAGGCCAGTTACTCTCAGCCATATTGCATGTGGTCACCTGCTCAACAAACTGAGCTAAACCAGCAACCTTTTCCATGTAATGGCATCTGTATTGGTGCAAGAAGTCTTCATGGGAATACCACACAGAAACAACCCAGCCAGATGTTAGATTCAAATCCAAGATCTTCTTGCTGTGAGGCAACAGTGCTTAGCACCACACCTGTGGTGTGCTAAGCAGCTGATACTTCATTCACAAGGGGCAGATTTTTTCCCTGGATTCCTTTCTTAACACAGCCCCTAAGGGATTTATGTCTCCTCCTCAGACTGAACCATTTAATTGACTGGCAAATGTGTAAACCACTTCAGTATAGGCTGGAACACCTCTGGGATAAAGGGTATTTAGCTTCTTAACTCCCTCTTAAGCACAGCACAGGGAAAATCAAAAGTTAAAGTTACTATGATGCCCCCATCCCCCCTTAAGTTGAACTTTCTTATTTTCTGAGGCAATGAGTTTGTAAAATTTGATTTGGCTTTATAAAAAAAAAATAGACAATAGAATTGCCCTTTGAAAACATTCAGTTATCACTCACACAAATAGGAAATCACTTCTGCAAACGATGCTTTGTCACTTTTAATTTGGTCACTTAATGCAGCGACATGATACTAATATTAATACAATACTACAATAGATTTCATTTAGTCTGCATCCTATGTCGCTGATAATGAAATCTGATTTTTTTGTTGTTGTTATTTTTCCCTAACACCATTTCTATCTATGGCAGAGCTCTGAGAGACATTGCTCCAGCATTTTCTGCCTAATTTACATCTGTCAGTAAACTGACAGGTGAGAAAAATGTTCTCGAAAAGTGAGATGGCTGTGAGCAGTGTGCAAGTTTAATAAACTCTCACCACAAACGCCCTCAGCAAAGATATGCAAGCATTTTGCATAAGTCAAGCTGGTCACGCAACATTTTCCACTGTGATTTATTTCATTTTGGAATCCTGCTCGGCATTAGTATTCCTTGTTGTCTGCATCTCTCAGTTGTTTGAGCATCCCGTCATGTCTGATTGCAGCCACAGGTCTGCTTACACTACAGCTGTGGTTTGTACTGGTAGTTAAAAAAAAAAAAACACGTAAAAATGCCTCCATATGTGTGTGTTAGCAAGGTCAGGATGGGGGGGTCACTCTCACTGCCTTCTCGAAACCTCTACAGATCTTTGATTCATAACCTCATTTAAATTTCATTTTGTGCACCCTTTTCTGTTCATCAATATTTCAGATACATTCCCCCTTGCTGGTTCACGCATGTATTAGTTAAAATATTTGTCCATGTTGCATGATTTGGCTGGCATTTAGAGCAATTTTCCAAAAAAAATGCCCTGGATTTTTTTTATTTCAACGTGGATTTCAGTGCACTGCTTTTATATATAAAAAAGGGTAAGTCATTAAAGTGAATAATTGTCAGTACTGTATATACTGTACATAGATGTGCAGTAATGATTTGGAATATGTGACAGAGCTAAGGTGAAAAGCTCAAAGTTAAAGCAACTGAAGAGAGCTCATTAAAAAGAGTCAAGGAGGTGAAACAGGATGAAATCATTACTCAAAGAACTGCAGACCGTCTGCAAAAGCAGAAAAATGACACTGGAACTTATGTGCAGTGTTAGCTCATAGATGATGTCAGATGTCTATTCATATTAATGTACAGAATTCACCTGCTTGCTGCTACTACTGCACATTCACCCATACCCATACTATATATATATATATATATATATATATATATAAACACCCAGCACGCCCCTGCGGGCGGTTTATCCTTCAAGCTTGGGTCCTCTACCAGAGGCCTGGGAGCTTGAGGGTCCTGCGCAGTATCTTAGCTGTTCCCAGGACTGCGCTCTTCTGGACAGAGATCTCCGATGTTGTTTCCGGGATCTGCTGGAGCCACTCGCCTAGCTTGGGAGTCACCGCACCTAGTGCTCTGATTACCACGGGGACCACCGTTACCTTCACCCTCCACATCCTCTCGAGCTCTTCTCTGAGCCCTTGGTATTTCTCCAGCTTCTCGTGTTCCTTCTTCCTGATATCAAATCAAATCAAATCAAATCACTTTTATTGTCACATCACATGTGCAGGTACATTGGTACAGCACATGTGAGTGAAATTCTTGTGTGCGAGCTTCACAAGCAACAGAGTTGTGCAAATACAATAATGTAAACAAGCAAAATACAAGAATGGCTACATCTGAAACTAATAAATATATGTACAATATATAATAGTATATGCATTTCTGGATGTGTATACTAAATATTTTTCTACGTGTGTGTGTGTGTGTGTGTGAACACATATTTTACAAATTAAATAGAGTAAACAATAAATAAAATATATAAAATAAAATATACAGAGTTGAGACATGTGCAAAACAGTGGCGTTACTGTACAGTGTGGAGTGCATAATGTTAAAGTTCCAGTAGTGAAGCTGAGGTGTCTATGAAGTGTTCAGCAGTCTGATGGAAAAAGCTGTCTCTCAGTCTGCTGGTACGGGACCGGATGCTGCAGAACCTCCTTCCTGATGGAAGTAGTCTGAACAGTTTATGGCTGGGGTGACTGGAGTCCTTGATGATCCTCCCCGCTTTCCTCAGGCACCGCTTCCTGTAGATGTCTTGGAGGGAGGGAAGCTCACCTCCAATTATCCGTTCAGAGCACCGCACTACTCGCTGGAGAGCTTTGCAGTTGTAGGCGGTGCTGTTGCCATACCAGGTGGTGATGCATCCAGTGAGGATGCTCTCAATGGCACAGTGATAGATAGATGCCGAATCTTTTCAGTCTCCTGAGAAAGAAGAGGCGCTGCTGCGCCTTCTTCACTGTTTTGTTTGTGTGTACTGACCACGTAAGATCCTCAGCCAGATGTACACCAAGGAACCGGAAGCTGCTCACTCTCTCCACAGCAGCGCCGCTGATGGTGATGGGGGTGTGTACTTCTCTGCACCTCCGGAAGTCCACTATCAACTCCTTTGTCTTTGCGACGTTGAGGGTGAGATGGTTGTCTTGACACCAGTGGGTCAGGGCGCTGACCTCCTCCCTGTAAGCCGTCTCATCACTGTTGGTGATAAGACCCACCACTGTAGTGTCGTCCGCAAACTTCACAATGATGTTGGAGTTGATAGTGGCTGTGCAGTCGTAGGTGTAGAGTGAGTACAGGAGAAGGCTCAGTACACACCCCTGTGGAGCACCAGTGTTCAGTGTGACGGGGGATGAGGTGATGCTGCCCAGTCTGACCACTTGGCGTCTGTCAGACAGGAAGCTAAGGATCCAGCTGCAGAGGGAGCTGATCAGTCCTAGATCCTGCAGTTTCCTGTCCAGCTTCGAGGGAACGATGGTATTGAATGCTGAACTGTAATCTACAAACAGCATTCTCACATACGTGTCTCTCTTCTCCAGGTGTGACAGGGCAGTGTGTAGTGTCAGGGCTATGGCATCATCAGTGGACCTGTTGTGGCGGTATGCGAACTGTAGAGGGTCCAGTGAGTCGGGTATATATATATGTATATATATATATGTATATATATATATATATATACATATATATATATATATATATATATATATATATATATATATATATATATATATGTTCTTCCTCTACCCCCCCCCCCCACATTTTTGCACATGTCGAGGAGCGTGTCAGGCTACATTTCACTGTGTGTTATACTTGTATAACTATCCATGTGACAAATAAAGAACCTTGAACCTGATATATACTGAAAAAAGGTGTAAGAAAAGGGAAATGTCATGGATTTTTTTTTTTCTTTTGCTAAGGCCTTGTCTTATGGTAATATATGGATGTCATATTAAAAAAGATTAACTTACAAGCTGGCATCCATATGTTTTTGGTATTGGAATACTGATTTCTGTCCAGGTTTCCTTAATTCTATACCATTAAATGAGCAGCTCCCACTGAGATTAAATATCCTCAAACTGGCATATACTTACTTTAAATGTTTTCAGCTGTTTAATTTGGAGGGATGGTGATGTTGATGATTCAGCTCTCATCTCAGACATAATCATTTGTTGCACAGGCCAAGTACAAAGAATATCACAGTGAATGACTCACAAAAATAAACTGGCTGCTGCAGTTTAAAGAAACTTTTGAATAGACAGATTTGCTCTTTTCACCAAACACAGCCAAAACTGCTCACAAAGATGAGTGAGATTTTACACTGTGATAGTTTACTGAAGAACTTGTTCCTACCTCAAATAACTTCAGAGCGAATACAAATCAGTACATCCATTCGAGCTGTGGTTACATTAGGTGATTACAGAAAACCAGAGAAGACATCCTTTTAGGGAATAAACCTCACTGTGTCCTCCTTTTGAGCTCAATTATAGCCCTTATTATTGAATGTGAATAAATGAACAGCCAGCCTTGGGGCAATTAGAGAAGACAAGAAGCGAATGAACAGCGAAGACGTGTAAAGGGCAGGTTCACAGTGTCTTCACAACATAATTGGAGCCCCAGTTCGTTTCTATTTTAAACAAAATACTATATCTCTCCTAAACTGTCTACTCTTATTTTGTTTAACGGACAAAACCTATTATGAACATGTAAAACATAGGAAAGTTTATCAGTTTTCCATTTTTGTTATGTCTCAGACTTGGATTCAGTTTTTCTTTTTTTTAGAGTTATAATATCAGCTTAAAAAGCACACCTAGATAAGTGCTGGATGGAATGGATGACTTTTCTCAATGCTAGTACTCATGGAAAAACAAAACAGCCTCTGGAGTTTTATCCAGGGATAGCCTTATTGGTAGCTACCAAAGATAGATATAGATATACATATTTGTTACTGCTGCGCTTCGTTGGAAAAATTGAGTCATTCATCACTGTTCCCGCTAGACAAAGATCACAGAGAAGCTGTTTAGTTTATCCAAAGATTTTTGGACAATAAGACAATTTGGAGATTTTGTATATTGCCTAGAGTTGTCTGAATATTGTCAGAAACACAGCTGGAACACCTCACCAAGGAGGCATCCTTGTCAGATGCAAGGACTGAACTAGCAATTTCGATATCAAGGGGTCATACGTCTATTCTGAGCTCCTCTCTCTAGCTGAGAGGCCAGCCACCCTTTTGAGACAGCTGATTTCTCCCACTTGTATCCATATCTTGTTCTTTTGGTCACTACTCAAAGCTTGTGACGATTGATGACAAAAGGGACGTAAGGGACATAAACGTTATCCACAGCTTTGCTTTTACGCTGAATGTAAAAAGCAACCCGGAGAAACGTTAGTTGGAGGCATGGCCTACCTGATCTCAATCTCAGTGTTGTTTTGTTATTGGACTTTTTTTTTCCACAAAGAACACCATATTTAAATAAAATGATGTCCATAAGTGAACATGGCACCAGGAACCTTAGTTCAGAGGAATCATGGGATTTCCGACCGTATGTTCTGAGAGAGAGAGAGAGGACCTGAGCTTTGATCAGATGGCAGGGGAGGCTACTGGACAGACCTAGCTAATCTAAACATATAGTGAAGAGGTGAGGTCAAACAGCTTCTCAATGGCGGTGCCCTGGGGTGGAAAAGGTTTGCCCTGAGTTCCTAAAGGCTCTGGATGTTGATGCTGCTTTCGATGGCATGACTCTGTAACGTCATGTGGATATCTTAAAGATGGGAACTACCACCCTAGAAGGGAGAGTGGAGTTTGTGCTCCGACTACAGGGGGCTCAAACCGCTCCGTCAGTCAAACCTGAAATAAAGGATGAACAATGTGGTTTTCTTTCTGGTTGCCCGAACACTGGTCTGGCTCTTTATTCAATTCAATGCAATTCAATTCAATTTTATTTATATAGCGCCAAATCACAACATAAGTCGAATCAAGGCGCATTATATTGTACAGTAGATACAGAGAAAAACCCAACAATCAGGAGGGGTGTGACATGGGAGTACTTGGAAGACTTGGTCAGAAGCTTTGCAGCAGCATTCTGAACAACTTGCAGATGCTTCAAAGAGGCTTTACATAAACAAGTAAACAAAGAATTACAATAACCCAGACGAGATGAAACAAATGCACGAATGACAATTTCTAATTCGGAGCGCGATACAATGGGACTCAGCTTAACAATGTTTCTCAAGTGATAAAAACAGGAGCAGACCAGAGATTTAACATGAGCGTCCAAAGTCAGAGCTGAGTCAATAGTACCATCAAGGTTCCTGATAGAAGGTAAAGAAGAAAAAAAAGAGAAAAAAAAAAAAAAAAAAGAAAAACCCAACAATCATACGACCCCCTATGAGTGAGCACTTTGGCGACAGTGGGAAGGGAAAACTCCCTTTTAACAGGAAGAAACCTCCAGCAGAACCAGGCTCAGGGAGGGGCGGCCATCTGCTGTGACTGGTTGGGGTGAGAGAAGGAAAACAGGATAAAAACATGCTGTGGAAGAGAGCCAGAGATTAATAGCAGATATGATTCAATGCAGAGAGGTCTATTAACACATAGTGAGTGAGAAAGGTGACTGGAAAGGAGAAACTCAATGCATCATGGGAATCCCCGACAGCCTACGTCTATTGCAGCATAACTAAGGGAGGATTCAGGGTCACCTGGTCCAGCCCTAACTATATGCTTTACCAAAAAGGAAAGTTTTAAGCCTAATCTTGAAAGTAGAGATAGTGTCTGTCTCTCCCTCCCATTCTACTTTTAAATACTCTAGGAACAACAAGTAGGCCTGCAGTGCGAGAGCGAAGTGCTCTAATCGGGTGATATGGTACTACAAGGCCATTAAGATAAGATGGGGCCTGATTATTTAAGACCTTGTATGTGAAGAGCAGGATTTTGAATTCAATTCTGGATTTAACAGGAAGCCAATGAAAGGAAGCCAAAACAGGAGAAATATGCTCTCTCTTTCTAGTCCCTGTCAGTACTCTTGCTGCAGCATTTTGGATTAGCTGAAGGCTTTTCAGCGAGTTTTTTGGATATCCTGATAATAATGAATTGCAGTAGTCCAGCCTGAAAGTAATAAATGCATGAACTAGTTTTTCATGTATGCTATGTCTTCTAATGATGCTGCCTAGGGGAAGCATGTATAATGTAAACAGAATTGGTCCTAGCATCGAACCCTGTGGAACTCCATAATTGACCTTAGTGTGTGAAGAGGACTCTCCATTTACATGTACATATTGGAGTCTATTAGATAGATATGATACAAACCACTGCAGTGCAGTACCTGTAATACCTACAGCATGTTCTAATCACTCTAATAGGATATTATGGTCAACAGTATTGAACGCTGCACTAAGGTCTAGCAGGACAAGCACAGAGATGAGTCCACTGTCAGAGGCCATAAGAAGATCATTTGTAACCTTCACTAAAGCTGTTTCTGTGCTGTGATGAGCTCTGAAACCTGACTGAAACTCTTCAAATAAGCCATTCCTCTGATCTGTTAGCTGTTTGACAACTACTCTTTCAAGGATTTTTGATATGAAAGGAAGGTTGGAGATTGGCCTATAATTAGGTAAGACTGCTGGGTGGACGGATGGCTTTTTAAGTAACGGTTTAACTACTGCCAACTTGAAGGCCTGTGGTACATAGCCGATTATTAGAGATAGGTTGATCATATTTAAGATTGAAGCATTAATTAATGACAGGACTTCATTGAGCAGTTTTGTAGGAATGGGGTCTAAAACAGCGGTCCCCAACCCCCGGGCCTCGGACCGGTACCGGTCCGTGAGTCGTTTGTTACCGGGCCGCGAGAGTTGAGGCTCAGGTGTGAAATGTATGGTTTTCAGGGTTTTTATCGGTTTTCAGTGTTATTTTGTTATCGTTTTTGTCGTTAACTCTGTTTTCCTGGGTCTTTTCACGTGTGTTATGAATAAATCTTTTTTTCAGTACCGGTAGTTTTATTTTGTTGTATTTATCCGCGACACCTTAAAGGCCGGTCCGTGAAAATATTGTCGGGCATAAACCGGTCCGTGGCGCAAAAAAGGTTGGAGACCGCTGGTCTAAGGCTACGTTCACACTGCAGGTCTTAATGCTCAATTCCGATTTTTTTATCAAATCCGATTTTTTTGTCTGCTCGTTCACACTACAAACAAAATGCGACAGCAAACATGCTCTAGTGTGAATGCTCAAAGCGGCCCGCATGCGCAAAAGAAGATGTCACACACAACGCGCTCTGTTTAGACCCAGAGCAAACAATATTTTTTGACAGATGGCCCTTAATATAAAGACCTCGGACTTCACTTTTCCCAATTTTTGCTTTAAGTTATTTTGTTATTTACATAATAATGCAGATAACCTAATAATTATCTTTATTGCTGTTTTAGAGAGGAGCGGTGCTTCAAAGGATAGTTGCAGATTTCTGTCAGAATCTGCAGATTATGCAGTACAAATAAAATGTTAACGTTTCTCCAACGTTGTCTTCCCAGCAGTTTCACCGGATGGCCAGGAAGCATTCGCGATGTCTTATCGGGCGCTTCTCTGGCGCTGATAATTGGCGTCTGTCTTGTGTCAGTGACGTAAAAGACGGATTTAATGCGACTTGACCGTTCACACAGCAGTCACTTTCTGAAACATCGGATTGTATCGGATTCAGTACCACATACAAAAGTGACCCAGATCGGATTTGAAAATATCGGATTTGTGCCGTTCACACTGTCATACCATGATCGGATATGGGTCGCATAGGGTCAAAAAAATCGGATTTGATGCGCTTTCGCCTGCAGTGTGAACGTAGCCTAAAAGACATGTTGATGGTATGGAGGAAGTAATTATTGAAGTTAACTCAGAAAGATCAATTGGAGAAAAAGAGTCTGACTTAACATCAATGGTACTAAGAGTATCTGTAGATAATATTACACCTGTGGGATGATTATTGGTAAGTGTTTCTCTAATGATTAAAATTTTATTTGTGAAGAAGTTCATGAAGTCATTACTAATCAAATCAAATCAAAATCAAATCACTTTTATTGTCACATCACATGTGCAGGTACATTGGTACAGCACATGTGAGTGAAATTCTTGTGTGCGAGCTTCACAAGCAACAGAGTTGTGCAAAATACAATAATGTAAACAAGCAAAATACAAGAATGGCTACATCTGAAACTAATAAATATATGTACAATATATAATAGTATATGCATTTCTGGATGTGTATACTAAATATTTTTCTACGTGTGTGTGTGTGTGTGTGTGTGTGTGTGTGTGTGTGTGTGTGTACACATATTTTACAATTTAAATAGAGTAAACAATAAATAAAATATATAAAATAAAATATACAGAGTGAGACATGTGCAAAACAGTGGCGTTACTGTACAGTATGGAGTGCAAAATGTTAAAGTTCCAGTAGTGAAGGTGAGGTGTCTATGACGTGTTCAGCAGTCTGATGGCCTGATGGAAAAAGCTGTCTCTCAGTCTGCTGGTACGGGACCGGATGCTGCAGAACCTCCTTCCTGATGGAAGTAGTCTGAACAGTTTATGGCTGGGGTGACTGGAGTCCTTGATGATCCTCCCCGCTTTCCTCAGGCACAGCTTCCTGTAGATGTCTTGGAGGGAGGGAAGCTCACCTCCAATTATCCGTTCAGAGCACCGCACTACTCGCTGGAGAGCTTTGCAGTTGTAGGCGGTGCTGTTGCCATACCAGGTGGTGATGCATCCAGTGAGGATGCTCTCAATGGCACAGTGATAGAAGGTCCTGAGGATGCGGGGGCTCATGCCAAATCTTTTCAGTCTCCTGAGAAAGAAGAGGCGCTGCTGCGCCTTCTTCACTGTTTTGTTTGTGTGTACTGACCACGTAAGATCCTCAGCCAGATGTACACCAAGGAACCGGAAGCTGCTCACTCTCTCCACAGCAGCGCCGTTGATGGTGATGGGGGTGTGTACTTCTCTGCACCTCCGGAAGTCCACTATCAACTCCTTTGTCTTTGCGACGTTGAGGGTGAGATGGTTGTCTTGACACCAGTGGGTCAGGGCGCTGACCTCCTCCCTGTAAGCTGTCTCATCACTGTTGGTGATAAGACCCACCACTGTAGTGTCGTCCGCAAACTTCACAATGATGTTGGAGTTGTTAGTGGCCGTGCAGTCGTAGGTGTAGAGTGAGTACAGGAGAGTGCTCAGTACACACCCCTGTGGAGCACCAGTGTTCAGTGTGACGGGGAATGAGGTGATGCTGCCCAGTCTGAACACTTGGCGTCTGTCAGACAGGAAGCTAAGGATCCAGCTGCAGAGGGAGCTGCTCAGTCCTAGATCCTGCAGTTTCCTGTCCAGTTTCGAGGGAACGATGGTATTGAATGCTGAGCTGTAATCTACAAACAGCATTCTCACATACGTGTCTCTCTTCTCCAGGTGTGACAGGGCAGTGTGTAGTGTCAGGGCTATGGCATCATCAGTGGACCTGTTGTGGCGGTATGCGAACTGTAGAGGGTCCAGTGAGTCGGGTAGTGCAGAGCAGATGAAGTCCCTGACCAGCTTCTCGAAGCATTTGCTTACGATGGGCGTCAGGGCTACAGGTCGCCAGTCGTTCAATGAGGAGATGGTGGAGGATTTGGGTACAGGGACGATGGTGGCCATTTTGAAGCAGGCTGGGACTACAGACAGAGAGAGGGAAAGGTTGAAGATGTGCGTGTTAGTTAGTACTAGTTAATGTTAACGGGATGGTTTCCAAGATGGCGCCGCGTATGGATGCCCTGGTGCTTCGGTGCGTTACTTCTGTTTTGTTTTACGGAGTCGTGGCTCAGTGAGGACATCCCGGACTGCGCGCTCAAGCTGGAGGGCTTTCATCTGCTGCGCGCGGACCGGCAGGCCTCTCTCTCTGGTAAGACCAAAGGTGGAGGTGTCTGCTTCTACATTAATAGTGGCTGGTGCACAGATGTAACAGTGATTGCTCAGCACTGCTCTTCCTCTCTGGAATACCTTTTTATTCACTGCAAACCGTTTTATTCTCCGCGGGAGTTTGCTTCATTCATCCTGGCCGCTGTTTACATCCCGCCAGACGCGGATGCGCAGGCAGCTCAGTGCGCACTCGCGGAGCAGATACTCCACATGGAGCGGACATACCCGGACTCTCTCATCATTGCTCTTGGGGACTTTAACAAAGCCAATCTGAGACATGAGCTTCCAAAATATAAGCAGTATATTAAATGCCCGACCAGAGAGGAGAGGACATTAGACCACTGTTACAGCACGATCAGCGGGGCCTATCGCGCGGTACCCCGCGCTTCACTCGGACTTTCTGACCACGTCATGATCCACCTAATCCCCGCGTACAGACAGAGGCTGAAGCTCTCCAAACCTGTCGTGAGGACAAAAAAACTGTGGAGCAACGAGGCTGTGGAGGAGCTTCGCACGTGTTTGGAGTCTACAGACTGGGACACAATGAAGGCTGCTTCTAACAGCTTGGATGAGTTTACGGACACTGTCACCTCCTATATCCACTTCTGTGAGGACAGCATTGTGCCATCACGCACCAGGGTGAGTTATAACAATGACAAACCCTGGTTTACTCCTAAACTTAAAAAGCTGTGGCTGGAAAAGAGAAAGGCGTTCAGAAGCGGAGACAGGGACTGCTACAGAGAGGCCAAGTACAGGTTCACTAAAGAAGTGGACATTGCTAAACATCAGCACTCTGAGAAGATGCAGCAGCAGATCTCAGAGAATGACTCGGCCTCTGTGTGGAAAGGTTTTAGGAATATCACAAACTACAAGCCTAAAACCCCCCACTCCACTGACGACTTGCTCTTGGCCAACACCCTTAACAACTTCTACTGCCGTTTTGACGAGCCATCAGGCAGCCTTCACACCTCCAACGGCCCCAACAATAGAGGCACTTTAGACACTAATTCCCCCACCTCTCCCCCCTCCATAGAGCCATCACCACCTTCAAACTGTTCACCTACAACACCCCCCTCCTCACCCCACACAAAAGAGGATTTCACACCACCTCCTCCCACCACAACTCTTCATATTCATGAAGCAGATGTGAGGAAGCAGTTTAAGAGTCTGAATGCTCGAAAAGCTCCTGGCCCAGACGGTGTGTCTCCTGCCACCCTCAGACACTGTGCAAACGAGCTGGCCCCAGTGTTTTCTGGCATTTCAACTCCTCACTGCAGGCATGTCATGTGCCTGCCTGCTTCAAGTCCTCTACCATAATCCCTGTCCCCAAGAAACCTAGGATCACTGGACTAAATGACTACAGACCCGTGGCTCTGACATCTGTGGTCATGAAGTCATTTGAGCGCCTAGTTCTCTCCCATCTCAAGACCCTCACGGCCCCCCTCCTGGACCCCCTGCAGTTTGCATACAGAGCCAACAGGTCTGTAGATGACGCCATCAACATGGCCCTACACTTCATCCTGCAGCATCTGGACTCCCCAGGAACCTACGCCAGGATCCTGTTTGTGGACTTCAGCTCTGCCTTCAACACCATCCTTCCAGACCATCTCCGAGGCAAGCTTTCCCAGATGAATGTGCCTGATCCCATCTGCCGGTGGATCACTGACTTCCTGACGGACAGGAAACAGCATGTGAGGCTGGGAAAGAATGTCTCAGACTCCCGGACCATCAGCACCGGCTCCCCTCAGGGCTGTGTTCTTTCTCCTCTGCTCTTCTCCCTGTACACCAACTGCTGCACCTCCACCCACCAGTCTGTCAAGCTAATCAAGTTTGCAGATGACACCACCGTTATTGGGCTCATCTCGGACGGGGATGAGTCTGCCTACAGGAGGGAGGTTGAACGTCTGGTGTCTTGGTGCAGCCACAACAACCTGGTGCTGAATGCCCAGAAGACAGTGGAGATTATTGTGGACTTCAGGAAGCACACAGCCCCACTCCCCCCCATCATCCTGACTGACACCCCCATCACCTCTGTGGACTCATTCCGCTTCCTGGGTACCACCATCACTCAGGACCTGAAGTGGGAGCCCACCATCACCTCCGTCATTAAGAAAGCCCAGCAGAGGATGTACTTCCTGAGGCAGCTGAAGAAATTCAACCTGCCAACACGGACGATGATGCAATTCTACACCGCAATCATCGAGTCCATCCTCACCTTCTCCATCACCGTGTGGTACGCTGGAGCCACTATCAGGGACAAACAGAGACTGCAGCGTGTTGTGCGCTCTGCTGAGAAGGTGATTGGCTGCAGACTCCCATCTCTGCAGGACCTGTACACCTCCAGGACACTGCGGCGTGCAGCTCGGATCTCAGCTGACCCTTCTCACCCTGGATACAGTCTGTTTGACCTGCTCCCCTCAGGCAGGAGGCTCCGGTCCATTCGCACCAGAACCTCTCGCCATAAGAACAGTTTCTTCCCCTCTGCTGTTGGACACATGAACAATAAACGTACGACTGTCCCCACCACTAACTCATGACCCTACGCTGTGTTCACTGCATGATTCCATGTTTTGGCACTGATCACCACCTGCACTCATGTATATATCTTTCTACGTAGCACTTTTAATTCTTATTCTCATGTATATCTCATGCATATATCTTTCTACGTAGCACATTTAATTCTTATTCTTACTTTTATTTTTTCATGTCTATTTAAGCGCAATTTATGACAGCATGTTTGCACTGAAGCACCGCAGCAATTTCCTAATGTTGTAAACCTGCTCAACATTTGGCAATAAAACCCATTCTGATTCTGATTTTGATTCTGATTCTGCTCAATAGAACTCTGACTTTTTGTCAGCCTGGCTACAGTGCTGAAGAGAAACCTAACCTAGGCTAAATGATGATCACACATTAAACACATATTAAACAAATATGTAAGACTGCGTTCTTCCATTTGCGCAACATCTCTAAAATTAGAAATATCCTGTCTCAGAGTGACGCTGAAAAACTAGTTCATGCATTTATTACTTCCAGGCTGGACTACTGTAATTCATTATTATCAGGATGTCCAAAAAACTCACTGAAAAGCCTTCAGCTAATCCAAAATG
Organism: Mchenga conophoros; assembly: GCF_057382185.1. Classification (NCBI taxonomy): domain Eukaryota; kingdom Metazoa; phylum Chordata; class Actinopteri; order Cichliformes; family Cichlidae; genus Mchenga; species Mchenga conophoros. The sequence goes on along the minus strand of NC_140547.1, from coordinate 37,432,191 downwards.
CTGCAGCAAAAGTACTGACAGGGACTAGAAAGAGAGAGCATATTTCTCCTGTTTTGGCTTCCCTTCATTGGCTTCCTGTTAAATCCAGAATTGAATTCAAAATCCTGCTCCTCACATACAAGGTCTTAAATAATCAGGCCCCATCTTATCTTAATGACCTTGTAGTACCATATCACCCTATTAGAGCACTTCGCTCTCACTCTGCAGGCCTACTTGTTGTTCCTAGAGTATTTAAAAGTAGAATGGGAGGGAGAGCCTTCAGTTTTCAGGCCCCTCTTCTGTGGAACCAGCTTCCAGTTTGGATTCAGGAGACAGACACTATCTCTACTTTCAAGATTAGGCTTCAACTTTCCTTTTTGCTAAAGCATATAGTTAGGGCTGGACCAGGTGACCCTGAATCCTCCCTTAGTTATGCTGCAATAGACATAGGCTGCCGGGGGATTCCCATGATGCATTGAGTTTTTCCTTTCCAGTCACCTTTCTCGCTCACTATGTATTAACAGACCTCTCTGCATTGAATCATATCTGTTATTAACCTCTGTCTCTCTTCCACAGCATGTCTTTTATCCTGTCTTCCTTCTCTCACCCCAACCGGTCGCAGCAGATGGCCGCCCCTCCCTGAGCCTGGTTCTGCCGGAGGTTTCTTCCTGTTAAAAGGGAGTTTTTCCTTCCCACTGTTGCCAAAGTACTTGCTCATAGGGGGTCATATGATTGTTGGGTTTTTCTCTGTATCTATGAAGCGCCTTGAGGCGACTTATGTTGTGATTTGGCGCTATATAAATAAAATTGAATTGAATTGAATCCTCTAAATTTGTGACACACCATTTCCTCTCCAGCCTACGTGTTTTCTGCTTTAGGCTATGTGTTTGAGAATTATACCACGGAGTCAGGTACTTCTGATTTGAGACCTTAGCTACAGTATCCAGAGTCGTACGTAGTGAGACGGTAAAATTATTAACAAGATAATCGACCTCTGTTGGGGTAGCGTTCAGGTAGCTGCTCTGCTCTATGAGCATTGAAGATGATAACAGTGGGTGGATTATATTCTTAAACTTAGTTACAGCGCTTTCAGAAAGACATCTACTGTGATAAAGTCTACTCTCCACTGCTGTGTAATCAATTATTGTAAATGTAAATGTTATCAGGAAATGATCAGACAGGAGAGGGTTTTCAGGAAACACTGTTAAAAGTTCAGTTTCTATGCCATATGTTAAAACAAGATCTAGAGTGTGATTAAAGTGGTGGGTGGGTTCTTTTACATTTTGAGAGAAGCCAATTGAGTCTAATAACAGATTAAATGCCATGTTGAGGCTGTCATTTTTAGCATCTACATGGATGTTAAAATCACCCACAATAATTATTTTATCTGAGCTGAAAACTAAATCAGACAAAAAGTCTGAGAAATCAGAGAGAAACTCTGTGTAAGGCCCAGGTGGACGATATATGATAACAAATAAGACTGGTTTCTGAGTTTTGGTGGACAAGGTTAAGCATCAGGCTTTCAAATGACTTAAAAGTCTGTATTGGTCTTTCATTAATTAATAAGCTGGTGTGAAAAATTGCTGCCACACCGCCCCCTCGGCCTGTGCTTCGAGATTTCTGGTAGTTAGAATGACTCGGGGGTGTTGACTCATTTAAACTAACACTAGCGTGTAAGACTGAAACTCTGCTTCCTGGTCCCAACTCTGGATAGTCATATTTTGGGGGGTTAATATGTTTGTCCATATTTCTAGAAATGAGAGCTGCTCCATCCAAAGTGGGATGGATGCCGTCTCTCCTAACAAGACCAGGTTTCCTCCAGAAGGTTTGCCAATTATCTATGAAGCCCACATGTTTTTTTGGACACCACTCAGACAGCCAGCAATTTAAGGAGAACATGTGGCTAAACATGTCACTCCCGGTCTGATTGGGGAGGGGACCAGAGAAAACTACAGAGTCCGACATTGTTTTGGCAAAGTTGCACACCGATTCAATATTGATTTTAGTGACCTCCGATTGGCATAACCGGGTGTCATTACTGCCGACGTGAATTATGATTTTACTGTATTTACATTTACCCTTAGCCAGCAGTTTTAAATTTCCCTCAATGCCGCCTGCTCTGGCCCCTGTAAGACAATTGGCTATGGTTGCTGGTGTCTCTAGCTTCACGTGTTTGAGAACAGAATCACCAATTACCAGAGTTTGACCCCCGGCGGGTGTGTCGTCGAGTGGGGAAAAATGGTTTGACACATGAACAGGTTGGTGGTCACCCAGCCGCCCTCTTTCCCCAGCTGCTTGGGGTCTGCCGGTGAACAGCTAGCGGGGCCTACGCTATTTTCGGTTGCACCAGCTACAGGGGCCTGGCTAGCTATAGGTGAATGAAGGGTGTGAAGCCAAGTCTCCAATTCAGTAATCCTGGCCTCCAGAGCTGCAAATAGGCTACATTTGTTACAAGTATCATTACTCCTAAAGGAGGCTGAGGATTAACTAAACATCTGACACAACGAGCAGGAAAGTGCAGGAGGGACAGTTGAAGTAACCATGGTGCTAATGAGTCAGCTATGAGCTAAGCTAAGCTAGCGCAACAGTACAGACACAGTGAGTGAATACTTTGGCTATAAATTAGGTAGTGACTACACAGAAAGTGTGCTTCGGATGAAGCACGTGAAGATTATACTATGAAAAAAGAATGTATTTAAAAGTTGTTAATTAAATTGCTAAGTAGATAAGCTACTCAGAAACACCACTGTGTTTGAGCAGGAACAGGAAGTGATACTCTACCGCAGAGCGAGCAAACACCAAGTGACAGCGCCACCAAGAGTCAAGAGAGCAAAATCTTTATTATCTCAAAGATATTTAAGTGTACGTGGGAGTTTGTCCAACCAGCCTACATGTGTTTTGTTAACCTGAAGAAGGTGTTCTACTGTGTCCCTCATCATTTTTATGGGCAGAATTTACAGGCTTAGACAAATGGTGGGAGGCTTACAATTTGATGGCCTCTGAATCAGACCTCTGATTTTTGTAGATGATGGTTCTGTTGGCTTTATCAGGTGGTGACCTCAAGCTTGCACTGGAGCGATTCACAGCCAAATGTAAAATGGTGGAAATTGGTCAACAATTTCTCTTTGACCCAGAGTGGACACTCCACATGTTTGCAGCATCAGATTTAGAAGTGCTGATTCTCAAGTGAAAGAGTATAGGTATCTCTGGGTCTTTCTAACACAGAGTTGTGAATGTTTGAACAAAGGGTTTAAATAATGTTTAAATAATCTTAATACATTTATGCAAAGCAACGACAAAGTACAATCTTTCATATTTATGATGCCAGTTATTTTTCTTTTCATGGTGGAGTTTTGTGTGTGTACAGATGAGAAAAAGGAAACTTTATTCATATTGATTCTGAAACTTTGATATTAAAAACCTACCAGAAAGGCTTAATACAAAGATCCATTTCGAAGGCTGGATTAACAGACATCCACAATTTCTGTTGGAGTAATGGAAATTAATCACTCTATTTTTGGTGTTAGTCATTATTGGTATGGCTGTTTTATTTTTGCTACTGTTGCTGCTACCTTTACCATAGGTGTTTTTGTTTTCTTCACATTTGACATGATGGTTATACAGTACATTCGTTTACTCTTGAGGTTGTTTGAGCTTGTTCTTGGATGTGCTATAATCATTGTACAGCAATTTGCCCTTTTTGGATAGTAATTCTAAATCTTATCCAAATCAACCAATGACCCTGATGTCGCTCATTTTAATCACACATTTTCATCATATTTAAAACTATGTTTTCATAAACACTTACCCCTCCTAAAAAAGAAGGAATAATCTAGTTACTGTTGAAAAAAGTGATCTTCATCTTTTCACTAACAAAGCCTTAGCCCATGGGTTTGCTGAAAGCAGAAAGATCGCTCTCCCCTCTTGCATTTCAAACAGAATTTGTCCACTGCACAAAGGCACAGTCCCAAAATCGCAGCCTAATGAGACACAAAGGATTTTAACACAGCTAGTGAGAATGCATCAGACTTGTAAAGCAGATGCTTTGAAGATCTTTCACTTCTTTTCTGTCTGTGCTCCAAGCCTTGCTGTCCCCTCTGCCACCTTCCCCACAGCAAGGCCACACATTTTGCGGTATGTTGATTAGGAGACAGAACAGCGGGGACTGACATTGATTCTAAGTGTGATTGATATAATGCATGAAACTTGACAACCTCACCAATAAACCAAGTTTTTGCTCATTGGCATATAAATAACAGCTTATCGTTGGTGTCTCAGAGAGAATATTTCTAATCAAATTAAATTTAAATGTTCAATGTTATTTGAGAATTCCTTAATAAATTGAGATCTCCCATTTGACTGTAATTATAAAATGCCCCTGAAGATATTCCTGGTGTCTAACTTACCTTGAAACAAATTGAACAAATTGAAATAAAGCGGATCAGGGATTTAAAATTGCCCAACTCTGAAACAATTTTCATTAAAAGTTAATGAATGAGGGTTTCATTAACTGAGTGAAGACCTCCCAATCTTGAAAAAACGTCCAAGAGTTCCACATCAGGCTACGGGGAAGTGGGGTATTTATTCAATTAGTATTTCTATTATATGGCTGAAAAAAGTTCTCTCTATCATAATACTTTTATGCATTTGCCAATGCCACTTTAATCATGTTGCTTAATTCACTAACCCAGACCTTCCCAAAGCGTGGGGCCCACCCCCTAGGGGGGGCGCAGAGCCATTGCAGGGGGGGGGGGCACGGTATGAAAAGGGCGGGAGGGGGGGAACAAAACGCTTGGACATTGCTAGCACAGGGCACCCACAGAAACGCAAAGCAGGAGATGAAGCATAGCTGAATATGTTTCCAAATTAACTTCATTCTAAGCCAAAGACATATGGTGAAGCATGTCTTCCCTTTGGTTTCACCTGCACAAGTGCCAAGGTAGGTCTCCCCTGCAAAATTGGTTTTCCCTGTGTCGGGAGCACACGCCCAGATGGCAAGACAACATTGAATTGATGTTGATTTTTCATCCGATCCGTCGTTATGGTCAGGGTTGAAATGCCAATGTTGTAACAATATTGAAATACTGTGGTAAACCGACGGTCTTACTATAGGGGCGTTGTAATGATGTTGATTTACCGTTGTTTTTTTGTCATTGATATTTGATCTTTTTGTAGTCGACCAGGTGACAACAACAACGTAGAGAAAATGTCTATTTATAGTTGACCATCATTCGGCGCCGGTCACCATCAAAAACCCATCGATTTGTAGTTGAGCGTTAAATTGCATTGCAACTGAGAGGGTATAAAGTACCAGAGAAAGTAGATTTATTGTTCTTTTGTTATCAATGACTTTGGTCTAGTTCACCAGCTTTAAAAAATCGTGTCGACGTGCAATTTATGTATAGTTGACTGGGAAATTAAAACAGCGATCACTTGGACTATTCCGCAGCACCCCTCTCACAGTGGTACATCCCTCCAGGTAACCATTGTCTTGTACAGTAGAGCGGGACATTAGATTTACTCTCAGCGGAATTGACCGGAGAAAGTTCATGCACACGAGGAAAACGGAGAAAACGCAGCGTCAAAGGTATGCGCCTATTTTGACGTCACACTGTGCGCCACATTTTTGTCTCGGTGCCATGAATTCCTAAATTTTAGGATATTAATATTGACATGATACATTGTGAGACTTTTTTTTTTTATAAAGGGTGTCCAATTTGAGGAATAAGTACAATTATGTGTTTAGGTGGTTTAAGTATTGATGGAAACATGCAGTAGTTTAGTATTGGTTAAAATACCTATAAAGAAAGGTAGATTTCCAGTCATGATTTAACTCTTGTTTTAATAAAAAGCAACTGCGAAAGAGGTGGAAAATCAACACCATAGCTCAACAGTGTTTCAATATCAGAATCTTGTTTCAATGTCAACAGTATTAGAAAATATAACGTCGACTCAATGTCAGGTTTCAACATTGATTCAATATCAAAACCCGACATTGTTTCAATATAAAAAAAGGGTGCAAGAGTGACGTTAGGTCAACGTCACACCTCAACGTTGATTCAATGACATCGCCTGATATTGACTAAACATTGTTTCAATGCCGCACAGCAATGCCGCACAGCAAGAAGGTCCTGAGTTCAATTCCACCATCAGGCCGGGGTCTTTCTGTGTGGAGTTTGCATGTTCTCCCCTTGTCTGCGTGGGTTCCCTCCGGGTACTCCGGCTTCCTCCCACCGTCCAAAGACATGCAGTTTGTGGGGATAGGTTAATTGGATAATCCAAATTGCCACTAGGTGTGAATGTGCGAGTGAATGTGAGTATGAATGGTTGTTTGTCCTTGTGTGTTAGCCCTGCGACAGACTGGCGACCTGTACAGGGTGTACCCCGCCTCTCGCCCTATGACAGCTGGGATTGCTGGGATTGCTGGGACAGCTGGGATTGCTGGGACAGCTGGGATTGATGATAAGATGGCGCCGGTGAGGTCGGCTGCCGTCACGACTGCTCCGACCACTTTTTCTTTGTCTTTGTTTTTTAAGTTAGTTTTCAGCGTTTCTAAATCGGCAAAATCATCACCATTGGGTACATTAGGTGTGACAGTGACACTCTTGTTTCTATTGGTTTACAATGTACTCACAATTCGAAGTTTTTAACTCCGGATCCGAGCTGGCTGAGTGAGATCTTGAGGGAGAACAAAGGGAAGCGGCGGCGGCCTAGAGGGAAGCGAGCCGGCGTCAGGAACAGGCTGAGAGCTCGTGCACACCGCACACCTCTGCCTAGCATCCTGCTCGCCAACGTCCAGTCACTGGAGAACAAGCTTGACGACCTCAGGGCCAGGATAAAGTTCCAGAGAGACATTCAGGACTGCAATCTCCTCTGCTTCACCGAGACATGGCTGAACCCAGCGGTGCCGGACCACGCCATCCAGCTGGCCGAGTTCTTCTCGGTTCACCGCATGGACAGGACACGGGACTCGGGGAAGTCAAGGGGAGGCGGTGTGTGTTTAATGGTGAACAACAACTGGTGCAACAGTGCAAACGTTGTTCCTCTCACATGCTCCTGCACACCAAATCTGGAACTACTGTCCATCATGTGTCGTCCTTTTTATCTACCTCGGGAATTTACATCGGTCATTATAAGTGCCGTTTATATTCCACCACAAGCGGACACGGTCTCCGCCTTATGCGAGCTGCATGAGGCATTCACACAGCACCAGACACAACACCGGGACGCTGCGCTTATTGTGACGGGGGACTTTAATAGTGCCAACCTCAAACGCGCAGCGCCGAACTTTTATCAACACATCACCTGCCCCACCAGGGGTGAAAGGACACTGGACCACTGCTACACTACGGTCAAGGACGGCTACAAGGCACAATCCCGCCCCCCGTTTGGCAAATCTGATCACGCTGCCATCTTCCTCATGCCAAAATACAAACAAAGGCTGAAACAGGAAGTTCCGGTTCAGAGGAAGGTCGCGCGCTGGACGGATCAATCGGTGGCCGCGTTACAGGACGCACTCGATGACGCAGACTGGGGCATGTTCAGAAACAGCTCCGACGATGACGTCAACGTGTTTACGGAAGCGGTTGTGGGATTCATCGGGAAACTAGCGGATGATACCGTGGAGACAAAGACTATCACTACGTTTCCCAACCAGAAGCCGTGGGTGGATAAAACCATCCGCGACGCTCTGAGATCCCGCACCGCTGCCTACAACACGGGACTCATGACGGGGGACATGGACCCGTACAAAGCCGCGTCATATAACGTGCGGAGGGTGGTGAAAGAGGCGAAGCAGCGCTACGGGAGGAAACTAGAGTCACAACTCCAACAGAGTGACTCTAGGAGCCTGTGGCAGGGACTAAGGACAATAACGGACTATAAAGCACCAACAACCGGTATGACGAACGCGGCCATGACTCTGGCAGACGAGCTGAACACTTTCTATGCTCGCTTCGAGGCTGCAGCTAAGGTCTCCAACAATGCTAGTGTTAGCGGCGCTAACGGCTGCAGACAGGAAGATACTACCAGCACCGGAAACGTGCTCGTCATCTCCGAGAATGAAGTAAGGAGAGCCTTCAAGAGAGTGAACACCAGGAAAGCAGCAGGACCAGACGGCATCCCAGGTCGTATCCTCAGAGACTGCGCATACCAGCTAGCTCCTGTGTTCACTGAGACTTTAATTTATATATTTTATCTTATTCTTCCCAGTTAAATTTACCCTTCATTCTAATTTGTGTTGTACAGTTATTTCATTTTTAACCTTAATTTATATTTTATTCCTTCCTAGTTACATTTACCCTTTTTAATTTTTCATATTTATTTCCTATCTTATTCATAGCCTTTCCTTTTTTGTTTTCTTTAGGTCACGAGCAGTTGTCCAAGCATTTCACTACATATCGTACTGTGTATGACTGTGTACGTGACAAATAAAATTTGAATTTGAATTTGAATTTGATTTGGATAGGCTCCAGCACCCCCCGTGACCCTGAAAAGGATAAGCGGTAGCGAATGGATGGATGGATGGATGTTTCAATGTTTCCTTGCTATGTGGGATCGGCTCTTCAAATCACGGACAAACAGTATCCCAGAGTTGTTTATGTTTTCAAACCCATTTTGCACAGAGAAGCATTTTTTGAAAAATGCATTGATAGCAATGTTGAATATTATTACACATGAAAAAAACCCCAACTACAGTAAAATAATCACACCATGACGCCTCTGCCTTTCTACATGAGGGACAGTAACTGCGTGTGTAAGCGTGTAAAACCTGAAGATAGTAAGATTAACAGTAACAGTATTTTGTCTCTAGCTCCCATTCTGCAATTCATCTCATGTAAGCGTGGCGCACAGCGTGACGTGAAAAAAGGCACATACCTTTGATATTGCGTGACGAAATCTGTATTCCTCGTCCACACGTAAACGGAAAAAAATGAGTTGTAAAAAATCTCCGTTTTCGGTGATAGGAACCGCTGTTTACGTGTGGACGAAACAGCTGCGTTTTCAAAAATATGTTTGAAGGTAGCCTAAAAGAGTTAGTAGTTTATTTTATTACTATCTGTCATTTATTGCAGATTACTTGTATTTGCTTAATTGTTAACTAAATGTTTGAGGTGTGAAAGAAACCGCAATGGAGCAAAATATCGGTGTGTGTGGTTGGAGGATGTGTTCGTGCATGTGCGTGCGCGCGTGCACGGGGGGCGCAAACATTTTTCTTGTAAAACAAAGGGGGGCCTAGCAAAAGAAGTTTGGGAACCACTGCACTAGCCAATACATAACGTTCTAAAAATGCAACTTATTTGATTTTTTATTTGTTAACCTAATCCTTCATGCCTATAAGTCATGTTTTCTTAATTAATTAATTTATTTGTGCGTCACTCATTTGTTTTTTGTTTTTTTAAATTGGGCACATAGCAGCCATGATTGACAGGTAAGCCAAAAACCTGGGTGGTAGGACTCACCTCCATTAATTCAAGTCAGTGAACTTGACTTGGATTATCTTTCTCTTGCTGATGTCTTCTGAAACTTTTTAAATTTAAATATGTAACAGTAATATGGTTTGCTGTGTGGTAAAGTGCATTCAAGCAGTTTGCACCATAACGGTGAACATAATCAAATGCGTAATCCTGTCCAGTGTGACTGGTACACCAGGGGCCAAACTTTAAAGTTAGCTTTAAAGTTAGGATTTTGCAATTGCTGCAGTCATCTATTTATACTGTCTACACGGCTGCCTCTGATGAAACTTCATGCTTAACTTTGCAACACATGTACAGTATAACTTCATCTGTCACTACTAGTTCACTATCCTTCCCTTTCATTCTCCCACAGAAGAAAACAGTAGATGAGTTAAGTCATGTTTAAGATTGCTGCTATTGATTTTTGGATCCTTGCAACATTCTCTTACAATGATATTGTGCCTTTCTGGATAATCTTCACGAGCAAAGAGTTTTATCTATTTATTTTTAATATGGGTTGAAGGACGGGAAACAAATGCAGTTCTTTAAATACTGAAACTGTTATTCTCGTTATGCTATTCATAAGCCAGGCATAATTGGGTTATATCAAAAGGTGTCACCAGCTTTTTACAGAAATTGTACTCTGATATCACAATGTGTAGCTATATTGATCCATTCCAAACCTCTAGCCAAGTTTGTAATGTAGCAATGCCTTTCTTGGCAGTCTATCGAATCTAAAACAGTTTATTGAATTATTGCTTTAAGGACTTTTGTGAGATTCGGAATAGTATTTAAAACATTTGTAACAATTTTCTTTTTTGAGAAATTTTGCCTACTCACATTTATTACCTCTTATTGGTTTCAGGGGCATTTGCTTTATTATCTTCCCAAAGTGGAAGCTTTGCCTCAAAGAGTTCCAGAGCATCTAAATGTAAAAACCTTCTTGGCAAATTTACTAAGAGATTGTGGGTATTTGGAGCGCGATTGTCGGCATGCGTCTTTTCTCAAAGATTCTGACCTCACATCCCACCTGCTGGCACGCGATCACAGAATTTGAGTGAGACACGTTTGCAGATTGAAGAAGTAGAACACTGCACTTTCTGTGATTATTGCAGGCAGATAGTGTTTTATCATCAAGGGAGTTTTTTCACATTAACTCACAAAGCACACAGCCAGGGCCCTGACTCCGCTGCAGTTAAAGAAAAAAGACTGATTGTGCTTGACGCTACTCTGTTCTGATGTTTCAAGAGAAATTGAACTGATTTTTGTCAACCCCCCACCAATAGCTCTCATGTCCCTGCTGCTCTGCCTTGTGGGATAATCAATATTTCCTGTGTGTGCAGCCACGGACCTTATCGCAGACCTAATAAGTCTGGGTGAAAATGTAAGCGGCAGAATGGAACATTCAAACTCAAAGTCTCATGAGGAGACAAATCTTTCAGCAAAGGGACCCGGCTGCTAACTCAGATGAGACAACAGTGTGGAATGAAGGGGGGAGGCAACAGCATTGCAAGTTGTGCCTAAGACAAAAGGCTTCCCTTGGTTAAAAACACAGCTGCAGTCTTTGTTTTTGGCACTCATTTCACAAGTCTGATGGAAATTTGCAGCTGAGGCATTCATTCAAGTGTGTGGGGGGTGGCGGTGGGGAGCAACTGAATAGCAAGAGTAGCCGAGGAGAGCAAGCAAGCAGGGGGAGTGAATACAGAAAGTGCAAGGAGTGCACCATTATTCATGCAACACAACATGTTGACCCATTTGTTCTAGAGATTTTTTAAGAAACCCTGATTATGGTTTTCTGTAATTGATTCTCTTCCTTTGAGAAAGAGGTCCAGGCTACATGTTTGACTTGATTTAAAGGATTATCTAGCTTAAAATGGAATGAATCTATTGCCTCCAACGACAAGAAATCCTCTCATTTCTTATCATCTCCTCGTTTTGTGGTCTTTGTAATTAAACAATTAGCATTAGCAGGTCCCATCGACTCTGGCAAATTTGTTCACAAAAGAATCCTTTGAATTCATCCAGGGTGAGATCTCAAACAAAGTAAATTCACTGTTAATGGCTTATTTCTGACTTATTACTTAACAAAGTTCAGCAGTGTGGTCCTCCTGCCTTCCCTCTGATGCCAGCTAAACTCGGAATTCGTAATTGGTTCCCTAGACCTGTTGTACCTCAAAAGGCTTACCATCATTACTTCCAAGCAGAGAAAGGTGGAAGAAGAGTGAGCAAGATTCCCAACAATTATCTGTCCCTAGCGAATCGGGCCTGCAAGAAGAACTAAGGAGAAGGCATGGAGAGAAGAATCATATCAAAGAGACCCGGTGATTCTTTTTCTGTCATGCATATGTGCCATCATTTTGTAGCCAAGGAGGGAGAGCCTCCCAGAGACGAGGATTGCTGGGTTGGGAAGCGGCAAAAAAATTGCATCACTGTGTGCTGTCTTGGAACAAAGATTTTCTTTCATGCAGCAACAACACTGTGTTTATGTTTGCAAATAAAAAATATTTAATGTGTGGCACAGTGCTACAGGGCATGGTTGCTGTAAAGTATGTGTAAAGTATGTCTTAGTCACAGATGTTTAACATAAATAGTATATAGCCACTAAGCCAAATCTGTGAAATGACCTATCTGTTTACCTTTTTGGTTTGCACCTTAAATGTTTGCTAGCAAGTAGGAGTTTAAAAAATTGCTCGAGCATACTTAAAGCCTGACCATGCTTCATGTGTGCTCTGTGGTTCATTTCACCTGACAGGCCATTAGCAATTAATGTTGCATACCTGTGATGCATTTGGTCATTGAGAAGTTACTTTCATTTACATAAACTGTGCAATGTGAGATGGCAATTTATAAAAATGACAACTTGTTATGAGTAATATCATATGAGGATATTAATGCACCGTACCATAGTGCTTCAGCGAGTTCTGTTCCACATCAGTTGAATTCAGACAGGTAAGAACAAAAGTCTTGAGTTACCCTGGATTTCTTTAAATTTTGCTTGAAAGTAGTTTGACTTTTCTCTTATAAAGTAATCTTGAGCAATAGTTCTCTGGGCTTGGTGAGGTTTGTAAAAGATTTTCTTTGAACAGTGAAAATGGTCAGGTACATAAACTCGATTCAAAGGGAGTGAAGAAGCAGGAAAAGGAATGTTTTTTGGCTGGGTAAAACACATAACACTAACCTATTCGATTATAAAAGGTGACCAAACTCAAGGGATGAAGCAGTGTTATCTAACCCAAAACTTTGCAAAAAACCCACAAAGATCGTAAAGATAAACACATGCTTATTTTCAGTTACTTGCCAGTATCAAATTATTCCAATTTCTTTAACTGAAAGTATGTCAATTATAACACAGCTTCATGGAAGCTCTGTTCATGCAAAAATGTTATTTTTCTGCTAAGTGGTTTTGAAAGAACTAGCTAACAACCCAGGAACCACCAAAGCTCAAGCCTGTCATGATCTGGAACCTGCTGGAAAACTGTTTCCAGTGAAATAAGTTTTACAATGCCATGGACCAAGATGATTATGTCTAAAAAGGAAGCCCTGCTCCAAAATCATCTCCTTTAGAATTCACGGTAATTCACAACTGCTCACATGAAAAAGCCACATGCCTTCTGGAAAAAAAGGTCAGACAAGAAAAAGATTGAGGTATTTGGCCATAATGACAAGAAGCATGTTCAGAGAAGTAAAGGTGAGTGTTTCAAGCTTAAGATCACAGTACCAGCTGTCAAGTATTGTGGTGGCAGAATGTTACAGTGGATGGAATAATAGAGAAGGAGGACTTTCTCCCAATTTTTCGACTTTACCTCAACTAAACAGCTAGATGGTTAAAATGTTGGCATGTATTTATACAGTTGTGCCTTCAAAAATTGTGACCTGAATTATTGTTTTTTCAAGTCAGAAAAGAAGTAATACATACAATCACTCCACGATGGTGTTACGGCCCCTGGCCTCATGTGGCCCTGCCTTCCTCTATGGAAATCAAAGCGTTCCAGGACTCACGGGTGATTGGCTGGCCAGGGACCTATGCCCGCCCAACTTCATGCAGATCAGAGTGTGCCAGACCACACACAGATCATTGGCTGCTGCAGGAGCCTTGAATACGATGGACCAATGACGCGGCTGCCTGCATTTACCTGGGAGTATAAAAGGCTGAGGAGTCTTCATCCGTGGGGGACTTGTTGATGTGTAGACTGTCCCTCCTGCCTTTACCTTTTCCTTTGTATTGCTGCCCTTTGTAACCTTTGTTTTTGAGTTGCCGCCTGTGAGATGTTTAGATGATTAGTGTTCCACTAGTGTTATTTGAATATATGACTTGTTTGCTGTGTTTGCCTAAATCCCCTCATTGCCTAGTGAGTTGTTTCACTAACAGTTTTCAGTTGTTGTAATAAACCTTCTGTTTTTCTTTTTATCTAACCCTCCTGTCTCTGGGCTCATTTATGTTACATCCCCTGTTGCCTAGCAGAGCTGGGTCGTAACAATGGAGAAAGAATAGTTCAAAGAAATGATTAGAAAATTTATGTCCATAATAAGAATATATATAAACTATAAACCATATTTTACCCTTTAAGTTATCACTGGAAGTGAACATTGTCAATATGGTCGTCTCAGGCACAAAAATGTGAGCACAGACGTTTCATTGAACTTCTATCCAATCCTTCTGTTTACAAAGGTACAATTCAGTAAAACAGAAGGATGAAACCAAAAACAGGTTGTCTTAGACAATGAACCGAGAAACTGCACCAAGTCCCAGCAGTTGATAACTAAGAATATATACATTTAATAAGGCAGCTTTCCATGATTTACAACCTTACCAGCTGGGAAGGTGGAAATGAACACAACAAGTATTCTTTATAAAGTATAAATAATAACTCTAAAATTATATCTAAATAACACAATCACAAAAACTAAACTTCAAGGGCACTTTGAGAGTGCACACTCTGTCAAGGCCAAAGCCCTCAATCACAATTTTATCATTAAGAATGCTCTCCAGATGCCCACAGAAATTTAATGGGTTCTTCATTTGTCCATACTCCACCAAGTTTCATACAATTCAACTCAGACAGACAGAACTAAAATTATAACTCTACAAGACCACAACAAAATAAGCAGTTCTCATCTAAAAATAGAGTACTATGTGCATTTCAGGCTTTTATTGTGAGCAATCTAGACATCTAAAATCTAAAATGATACACACAGTAAGTGTGTGTATCATTAATACAATGCTGCCATAAGAGGGGTTCAGCATGCCACAGAAAGCTGGGGCAGTTGCACACTCTTCACTCTGACAATTAGAGGTTATTTGAAGATTTCGTGGGGGATCACTTCTACTGTGAACAATCCACTCGGGGATGTCACGGTGGGGTGTTGAAGCAGCTGTCACACTGTGATGGGAGACCATTACATTTGTGTTCTAGATCTCTTTAACTGTGGCAAAGTGTCTGTGTACACTCTTGCAAAAAAATTTGAGGAGTTTCTATTAAATCGGTTTTGAACCCTAAGAGGCTTTTTTTTTCCGCACAAATGTGTGGATGAGGACAGAGAGGGTGTCAGCACCTCTGGTGCTTTAGAGTCTTGATACTTTGTAGTGGAATTTCAGCTTTAGTGGGTTCAGCTTAACACAGGGTCCTCTGTATATACTTAGCCATTCATCCATATTTATCTCTTTCATCTGCAAATTCGAGCCTGATGTCCACTCCTCTTCACCCTGCAGTAGACTCTAATGTCAGCTGACTTCACCCTTCATCCATTCAGCTATCTATACTGACAGTTTTAGGACAGTAAGACACACTTTAAACTGCCACCACTTTAACATCAGTGCTTAATAAAGTGGAAAACATGCACTGTTGCCTGCTTATCCTAAAGTTAATTAGCAGAAAAATACCTGTCATGCGTACTATAATTACTGGCCACTCACTCTGGCAGAGGCTGCCTCTGGCACGCACTGTTGACTTTGAGATGACTGGAGGATGGAAAGGAAACAAGCTGAAGATACTTTACTGACACTAACTTTCAGTGCTCTCTTTTGTTCATTACATTTCTTTGTTTTGAAAAAAAAAAACAATAGCAGAGAGAGAAAATTCATATCATCTGTATTAACAAGGAGATTGTTATCTCCTTTGTCTTGCATTGCAATAGGATTTCCTCCCTCACACCATCCACAAGTAATTAGGCAAAGATGTGATTACATTTCAAATTTTTCTGCAGAAACTGCGCAACACTGATATATTAAATATAACAAAAATATAACAAAATACCAATGGACTGGCAGGGAGGTAAATGAAAAAGAAAGAGATTTAAAATGATAGATATTAATAATCAACATCAAGGAACAGACAGACTAAATACACAACATTAATGAGCTTGGAAAAAGAGCAAAGGTAACAAAAACAATTGGAGTAACTGAAAGGAAAACCAAGAATAAACAATGGAACCCAGTGGGGAGAAAACAAGAGGAAACTCACACACCTGAGGCCTGTACTACAAAGCAGGATTTGGGGGTTAGTGAGGTAACTTCAGGTTTAATCGTGAGCTTTCAGTGTTAGCAAGGTGGTTCACTTCCTTTTGGAGTACATCACCATGGCAACTTTGCTGCACCTGTCAGCCTTAAAATAGTGATATGATCCTAAAATAGTGCACTTAAGTCTTGAACATGGTGACCTTATATGCCAGTGTCATGCTTTGTTAAACCAAATAGAGAGATGCAGGGAGACAGAGTTCAGAAAAGAAAGCAGAATGGAAACATAGGGAATTAAGTTTAAGTTATTGAGTAACTCACCAAAGTCATCACTAATTAAAACTAACTGGGGTCTTAGAAAAAAAAAAAGAATATTGTGGAAAAAAAAAACTATTTAAAAACCCATCCCTAGTGATGATTATCCAGACCTTTCACATGGAAGCATGCACCTGTATTGAAGTGTAATCAAAGTATAATTTGGAAGTTGATTAGAAGAATAAGATCACAGGCAAGAGAGATAATCAAAGCAAGTTCTACACCTTATACTTCCAATTTCAGTTGAATCTAACAATACCCTGCCCTAAAAAGCCTAAAAATAAATAAATCTTTTAGAATATAATATTTCATTTTCAGTTTATGTAACTTGCTATTCAAACATTATAAATACTAGTTCAGTTGGAGAGTTCTGACCTTGGTCATTGACACCCAAGAAGTTTAATGCTGCAAAGGCTGGCTGACTTTTGCACAGTGATGCATCGAAGCATACCAGTGTTGGGAAGGTTACTTTTAAAATGTATTCCACTACAGATTACAGAATACATGCCCCAAAATGTATTTTGTAACGTATTCCATTACGTTACTCAATGAGAGTAATGTATTCTGAATACTTTGGATTACTTAATATATTATCATGCTTTTTACAACTACATGAATGTACTATTGCTGTGTGATTTATTACTATTACTGAAGGTCCGCGGCTCCGAACCGTAGTAAAGGGACCTCTGGCTAATACTCGGTTCGAGTTGGGCTCGTAGCTGAAAACTAGCTTTACTTTGTTGTCTGGGTCAACTTTTCTAGCAAGAGACAGAGAGAGGAGTTGAAAGGCTGCTCCAACGGAACTTATTGTTTTCGGAGGAAAACACGAACACAGCGTACAGTCGAGTCTTAATAGCTTACTTACAACTGGGCTCCTCAGGCTCTCTTCTTGGCTGCAGTGGTTATTATTATATTTACATGCTTCCAGCTCCCATTTCTGCTCGATGACAGCTTGTACTTTTCCACTCTCCTTTTTCTTCCTCCTCACACTCACAGACACATAGCGTGTCGCAGTCCATTCTCCTTGCAGCATGGACTACATTGCCCACGAGGCTACATTCTTTAGAGCTATGCCTGTAGCATTCTGCCTATTAGCTTAGCACAACAACAACAACAACAACAACAAAAAGGCGCTCTCTCACCCAGGAAACATGCAGAGAGAGAGCGTCACCCTGTAACCATAGCAACCACAACGCCGCCCCGCCTGGAACAACGGCACATAACTGTCAAACAAAACCCAAACAGTCCCGACCCGCAACAATATGAAACAGGAAAGTACCACCGTGTAATCCATTTATTTCAACAAAGTAACTGTATTCTAAATACCACCGTTTTAAACGGTAACTGTAACGGAATACAGTTACTCATATTTTGTATTTTAAATACGTAACGGCGGCACATGTATTCCGTTACTCCCCAACACTGAAGCATAGTAATGGAAAGTTGACTGGAAAAGTGTCACAAGCAACAGGGATGACTGCAGCCTTAAGAGGGATGTCAAGAAAAATTAATTTAAGAACTTTGGGAAGCTTGACAAGCAGTGGACCAAGGCTGACCTTAACCCCAGAGAGAATATTTGGGATATTTTCAAGATGAGAAACACTCAACAAAAATTGAAGATTGAAGTTGAGGACCACTAAAATAAACACACATTAATGAAGCTGGTTATTTGTATATTGCAAACGGTGTTAGATTGGTCTTAAAACCTCTCCACTTTTCAAACTATAAGTCATAGTTGGGATGCTGGAGTGCGTTACAACAATTATAGGTCGAGAGTTAAGCCTGTGACAGACTGTTGAGGATGCACACTAAGATAATATATATGTAACAGAATATTACATACCATAATATAGAATATATTACACCTTTTTTAAATTATGAAAAATACCTTTTTTCACAATGTTGTAATATTTTGAGATGTACTAAGGTAGTACATGTAATAGTATTAATTGGTGTACTAAAGTTGTAATAATAAAGTAGACTAAGCACACTTTTTTCCAATAGTTCTTTATATTTATCCTACAGAGCTGTGAATTAAATGACTCACACTTAACTTACTTACGCAGTCCTTTTACAGTGCTTTTTTAGTCATACTGACCAGACCATGAAGAGTACACACACACTGTCACACAGAGCTTTTTAACACTTTTCTACTTCACAGCCTTTTTCCTGTTGAACACACTCACACACTGCTACTTTGGTTTCAGCAGCTGTGTTGCTTTCAGCCTGCATTACATGTCTAAGTTCTACTTATATTTTTAATACTACAGTTATTAATATTACAGATTGAGGTTTGTGCCTTTGTCAGCTGCTCTGTAGTCCTGTCCATGTTGGTGACTTGTCATTAGTTGGGTGTAACACTTTACTTTGTAAGGCGTTATTCTGTAACGCTTTACTGTAATCATTATATTACAACTTCCACATTACATTTTTTTTTAGCAATGCATTAATGTAGTGGGTAACCGTACTAGGAGTCAGTAATTACTTTACAGTTACATTACTGCATTGTCTTTATTACTTTTAAGAGAACTAATGAGTAATATGCAGTAATATTACATGCCACTCCCTCCACCTCTTTCATTTAAAGGCACCTATAGCTAGAAAAACCTTACCTGACTTATTGTAAATAAGCTCACAAGCAGTCCCAAACCTCATACGTCTGTAAATGCCTGCTGCCCTACATACCTGTTTCTTCTCATTTCTGTGCCCCATCCTCGACCCCTTCTCTCTTACTCTGTTTGTCACGCTCTCTCATAGGTATCAAGGGGAATATGCAAAGGCCAATGCCAATACTCTGTCTCTGGCCCATTTTGCTTCATTTAGCTGTCATCTGAATTACAGTGTACAAAGGGCTGGCTGTGGATCAGGAGGTAGAACGGGTTGTTGGTTGGTGGTCTGCATCCTTGGGCAAGATGCTGAAACCACCAGAGTGTGAGTGCATGAATGTTAGATTAAAAGCTTGCAGGGATAGGCAAAGATATGTGTGTGTGTGGATGGGTGAATGAGGCTTCTTGTAAGATAAAGCTTGAGTATTTATATAAAGTAGAAATGTGTATATATGTACCAATCTATTTAATTATTAATAGACATTGTGCAATCACATTTGAAGCTCTGGTATTTGGTACTAAATCGAGTTTTTACTCACCTTTGTTTGAGGATTTGCTTCGTTTAATTGTTGAATTTAGGTTAAGTCGAGCCAGATAAGGAACAGGAGAAGTATAATAATGTCACGGACCCAGCTCTGGAGGACTCGGGGTCCGTGAGCAGTTTTGACTGTTGATGTTGATGTTGTTATTATTATTATTATTATTATTATTTTGGTGATGTATGTGTTTTTCTGCACTGTGCTGTGTTAGTCTGTGTCCCACTCATATGTATAGGCAGGGTATGGGTGTGTATGTCTGCGGGTGTGGCTGGAGGATGGAGCTCAGCCACCTGCAGGCCTGAGGGGTGTGGCCCTGCGGAAGGACTGGCCACACCTGAAGTTCATGCCACACCTGTTGGTGATCAGGGCTCGTCGGGGGAGCTACTTAGGAGAGAGTTGGAGCTCCCACCGGCGCGGGATCATTGAGTGATCTTACCAAGTCAGTGTGTGTTAGCTTAAGTCTGTGCTGTTCATATATGCCCGCGGAGGGTTAGTGTTGACGGCTGCGTCTCTGGTTTCCCTGCAGGAGGAGGAGTGGTCCGGAGAGGCAGCACGCACGGGGGTGCGGAAACACTACAGCGGGGAGCACGAGCACAGATATCGGAGGGAAGCACGCACACGGGGTTCGAGGAAGCAACGGGGAGTTATTGTATTTACAGCCTTTTCACTGTAAATAAAGAGCACTGTTTGCATCGCAGAGTCTGCGTTTTGGGTCCTCCTTTCCCCACATCCCCACGGTCTGCCAGCCAGACCATGACTGAATGATCCCGCCAACAACCATGGACCCAGCAAACTCAGGAGTTGCCACGGAGGAGAGATCGCTCGCGCAGCTATGGGATTACTGCCGGAGCGTAATCCAGGCTGTAGACCCACACAAGAGACACCTACAGGTAGTGTTCCTTGACAATTACCTCACATCCACTACCCTCACCATGAACATTTTGGACATTAACAAGCTTAGGCAATTGGTCACTAGTTTAAGGGAGAGCTCGAGTTTTGAATTATTTGGCTTGGGTGGCCCGAGCACGGACAGTTCGGCTGCTCTCCTAGAGACTCTAGCCGCTTGGTTTTTCACGCGTCGGCGGAGGGCTTTCCCGCCGATGCTCGCGGCACAATCGTTTGATCTGCCATTACAGAAGGCATGCCGCACTCTCCACCACCATTCCATTACGCCTCAACCCACTCCTGCGGTTTCAGCCCGGTCAGCTGGCAACGGACCGACAGCGCTCATTACCGCAGTGAGTAAACCAGACTCAATTGTTTCAATAATAAACCCTGTCATTGACAATCAAAACACAGATGAACAGCGGATTTCCATGCACACGGCCCCGCCTTCACGGAGGAGAAGGCGCCCTCGCAAGCAGCGTTCAACCACATCCACACTCACTCCTGTGCTGGTCGAAGACTCAGGACCAGCGGCTCTGGACGCCACAGTGAGTAAAATGGACTCTGCCGGTGTTATAAATTCCCTTCCTGTAAACATGAAAATAGAAACTGTTTGCTGTACCTCCAAAGACTCAGAAAATGTTCCCTCTGAGGCTGTAAGCTGGGAGCTAGGGAGTTCCGAGCATACAGACCCAAATGACTTTTTTGCTCAGTCTGACCGCATGGAGACGGAGGTTCTCCCCAGGGCTTCCCCAGAGGCCAAACTGGAGGTCTCAGTTGCCTCTGGACCCCTGGAATTTGTTGAGCCAGCTGTAACATTTTCATCCTCTCCACCCTTCATAATAGCCATCTCACCCTCACCTCAGCCTGCTGCCCAGCTGGTAGCTCAGTCTTCAGTCCAGTCAGCCTCTCACCTTCATCCTCAGTTGGAGGTCGATATGCCGGCTGGACCACCTCTGCCATCATTTCACCCATCTGTCACTGCATCGCTGTCCAGTCTACCGGGAGTGGCTGCCACACCATCGTCGCCTCCGCCCTCTGCAGCCACTTCTTTACCTGAGTTCCGTCTGACTGCAGCGACCACAGTACTCTCGGCTTCGCTGTCCGCATCACCTACTCTACCTTCACCTTCCCCACCTGCGGACACCGCATCACCATCTTCGCCTCCGGATCATCCATCTGTGGCTGAAGCGCCTGCACGGCCAGCTGTGGAGCCCTGCGAGCCGGAGCAGGAGCCTGGAGAACGGGAGGAGCTGCTGAGCGAGGCGGAGCAGGAGCTCAGAGAGCAGGAGATGCCCGCACGGCCAGCCGTGGAGCCCGGCGAGCCAGAGCAGGAACCCAGAGAGCGGGAGGAGCTGCTCAGCGAGGCGGAGCATGAGCTCAGAGAGCGGGAGGTGCCCGCACGGCCAGCCGTGGAGCCCTGCGAGCCGGAGCAGGAGCCCGGAGAGTGGGAGGAGCAGCTCAGCGAGGCGGAGCAGGAGCTCAGAGAGTGGGAGGTGCCTGCACGGCTGGCTGAGGAGCCCTGCGAGCCGGAGCAGGAGCCGGTGGAGCCGGAGCAGCCCTGCGAGCCGGAGCAAGAGCCCGGAGAGTGGGAGGAGGAGCTCAGCGAGCCGGTGGAGCCAGCGTCGCTGCCGGAGGAGCGGCCACCATCGAGAGAGGGGCTCGGCGGGCCGGAGGGACCCGCTCGACCAGAGCCGGAGGTCGGCGCGCAGGATGAATCTCCACGCCGTCCACGTCTAGCACGCCCTCCACGCCGCCCACGTCTACGTCAGCGACCGGCGCTTCATAGGTCATGTGCCGCTCCTCGCTGTTGCTCACCGGAGCCGCGCTGTTGCCGTCGGACCCAGGGCAGACCGCCGGAGGAGCAGCATCATTGCCGTCGGACCCGGGGCAAGCCGCCGGAGCTGTTGCAACGCTGCCGCCACCGGACCCGTGGCCATCCGCCGGAGCTGTCACACGGCCGCCACTGGACCCGTGGCCGCCCGCCGGAGCTGTTGCAACACCGTCGCCACCGGACCCGTGGCCGTCCGCCGGAGCTGTTGCAACGCCGTTGCCACCGGACCCGTGGCAGGCCACCGGAGCTGTCACACGGCCGCCACCGGACCCGTGGCCGTCCGCCGGAGCTGTTGCAACGCCGCCGCCACTGGACCCGTGGCCGTCCGCCAGAGGAGCAGCGCCGCCACTGGACCTGTGGCAGGCCGCCAGAGGAGCAGCGCCGCCACCGGACCCATGGCCGTCCGCCGGAGCTGTTGCAACGCCGTCGCCACCAGACCCGTGGCCGTCCGCCGGAGCTGTTGCAACGCCGTTGCCGTCGGACCCGGGGCAAGCCGCCGGAGCTGTTGCAACGCCGCCGCCACTGGACCCGTGGCCGTCCGCCGGAGGAGCAGCGCCGCCACTGGACCTGTGGCAGGCCGCCAGAGGAGCAGCGCCGCCACCGGACCCATGGCCGTCCGCCGGAGCTGTTGCAACGCCGTCGCCACCGGACCCGTGGCCGTCCGCCGGAGCTGTTGCAACGCCGTTGCCACCGGACCCGTGGCAGGCCACCGGAGCTGTCACACGGCCGCCACCGGACCCGTGGCCGTCCGCCGGAGCTGTTGCAACGCCGCCGCCACTGGACCCGTGGCCATCCGCCGGAGGAGCAGCGCCGCCACTGGACCTGTGGCAGGCCGCCAGAGGAGCAGCGCCGCCACCGGACCCGTGGCAGGCCACCTGAACTGTTCCGCCGCTGCTGCCGGACCCGTGGCCGCCCGCCGGAGCTGCTGCGTTTCCATCAAGGGACTAGAGGTAGGCCACCTGAACTGTTTTCGGCCTCTGCCTGCCCACGGCGGGTCTCGCCCGTTTTGCTGCCCACCGGGTCGGCACCCAAAACTATGTTTGCTGCCAGTAGGGCTGGGGTTGGACTACTGAACTGAGTTTTTTCGTTTTTTTTTTTTTTTTTTTTTTTTTCTTGCTTTTTAGTGGTGTTGTCGGGGAGGGTTTGGGCCCTCCGTCCTGGTCCCCCCGCCGCCCGCCCTGGGTTGGTGTTCCTGTTTTTTGCCTTTTTGTTTTGGGGTCGTCGGGAGCCGACCCTTAGAGGGGGGGTACTGTCACGGACCCAGCTCTGGAGGACTCGGGGTCCGTGAGCAGTTTTGACTGTTGATGTTGATGTTGTTATTATTATTATTATTATTATTATTATTATTTTGGTGATGTATGTGTTTTTCTGCACTGTGCTGTGTTAGTCTGTGTCCCACTCATATGTATAGGCAGGGTATGGGTGTGTATGTCTGCGGGTGTGGCTGGAGGATGGAGCTCAGCCACCTGCAGGCCTGAGGGGTGTGGCCCTGCGGAAGGACTGGCCACACCTGAAGTTCATGCCACACCTGTTGGTGATCAGGGCTCGTCGGGGGAGCTACTTAGGAGAGAGTTGGAGCTCCCACCGGCGCGGGATCATTGAGTGATCTTACCAAGTCAGTGTGTGTTAGCTTAAGTCTGTGCTGTTCATATATGCCCGCGGAGGGTTAGTGTTGACGGCTGCGTCTCTGGTTTCCCTGCAGGAGGAGGAGTGGTCCGGAGAGGCAGCACGCACGGGGGTGCGGAAACACTACAGCGGGGAGCATGAGCACAGATATCGGAGGACTGGCCACACCTGAAGTTCATGCCACACCGGTTGGTGATCAGGGCTCGTCGGGGGAGCTACTTAGGAGAGAGTTGGAGCTCCCACCGGCGCGGGATCATTGAGTGATCTTACCAAGTCAGTGTGTGTTAGCTTAAGTCTGTGCTGTTCATATATGCCCGCGGAGGGTTAGTGTTGACGGCTGCGTCTCTGGTTTCCCTGCAGGAGGAGGAGTGGTCCGGAGAGGCAGCACGCACGGGGGTGTGGAAACACTACAGCGGGGAGCACGAGCACAGATATCGGAGGGAAGCACGCACACGGGGTTCGAGGGAGCAACGGGGAGTTATTGTATTTACAGCCTTTTCACTGTAAATAAAGAGCACTGTTTGCATCGCAGAGTCTGCGTTTTGGGTCCTCCTTTCCCCACATCCCCACGGTCTGCCAGCCAGACCGTGACAAATAAGCTACAAGTGAACTCAGAGACTAACCAAGATGGAAAAACTGTTAAGGCAGGACATGAAAAGAAGGGCATACGAGCAAAATAAGGCCTTATGATTACAAAAGTAAGTCATGAACTTACACAAAAGCTATAATGTTAGGGCGTTAACCTAAATAATTTATTTTGTATTACTAATAAAACCAGAATATTCTACTTCTCCTTTATTTGAGAAATGTGCCCAAGGAAAACGACCATCCAACACTGTGCAAGACTGGAATTATGACTTTAGAAATATTAAAAGTAAGGATTATTATAGATTTTGTCCCCAAAATAATTATAATTTTATATATAAAATTATTATTATTATTATTTTAATTTAATTTAAGGGGCAAATACAGTATGTCATAATGAAATTTATGTTCAGCCCTGTAATTACAGGCACTGACAAATCTGATCTAAGATGTTATTTATCTTATCACCTTTAATCATCAGATATATGATGTGTTTATCAGTTCAGCCCTCTAAACCGCGTGCATCCAATCCACACGACGTCTGTGTACACACACATGCACAAAGTGAATATGCTTAATCGCCACTGTTCTCGCAAACTCATTCTTCTGGTGTGCATGGGCCTAGTTAAATAGGGTGACACTGATCTGGAATGATTAAAACAGAAGATCGCACACCTCGTCCCCCCTCCCCTATCCTTCTCTTCCTCCCGCCCAGCCTTCTCATCCTGTCTATGCGCCAGCAGTCACATATTCTTTGAAGGAGAGATTTAATTGGAACTCTTCAGAAGGTGCTGTCGGATTAACCAAGCAGAAAAACAGAGTTTGGCTGGTCATGCTTCTATCTTGGGGCCCCAGATTGCTTCCGACAGACAGTGATCCCAATAATCCTGCTGCAACTTGATAAAGGGGTAGATAAATTGGATCAAAAGCATATATGCATTTTGACAGGGCTTTGAAGGCATGTGTGGCAAGATGATGACGAGATAAGTTTGTGGTAATTATATGTAGTTTTGGCATGAAATTGAAGAGAATGCGGTTTTTAGAAACTTTCATTGGACCCCAAGCCATGTGTTTGTGGTGCATGTTCATCACATGATAATACAAGAAATAAATCAGCAATCTAAAAGACTAACTCACTGCTTGATACAGTGACAATAAAGCTATTGTACTGCAGGAGGAGGAGTTGTATCTATCAATACAATCCTCCATTCTAGGAAGAGGAAATGAATCAGGTTTGGTAACAGCGTTAACTTTCCTGTAATCATTACAAAACCGAGGAGTGTTGCAGGTTTTGGTACTAGCACACACGGTGAACTCCATGCGCTGGCGCTCGGAAAGGCTAAACCGTGTTCTAAGAGGTAGTCAACTTCCTTCTGCATTATCGCTCTTTTCACTGGGTTCACTCGATAAGCATGCTGCTTAATCGGTTTATGTCCTTCCACGTCAATGTCGTGGCACAGGACCGCAGTTTGACGAGGATGGTCAGAAAAGATCACTATTTTATCCCATGAAGGCGAAGTAACAAAATCATCCAAAGAAAACTCCATAATTCCACACACCTACCACCCCCACACCCAAGAAAACCGCCAACAGACCAAACACACGCGAAAACCCACAGAAAAAGGCAGAGGACGAGCCCCCAATTCATGTTACGACCCGTCTAGGGCCAGGCCATAACATGAGCGAGGCACTCGCTTCCCCCCCAAGACCCAAGCAGTCACACGAAACCAATCCGTTAGATATGAGGTGATTTATTTACAATGTGAATAAAGAGAACCAAAACGGGAGTGTCAACACTTCAGGGTGAGCCAAGGCCAAAACAATAAACAAAACAAACCTACACAAATCCCGCACCCCTGACCTTACCAAAACAAAGTCAAAAATAAAGACAGAGTCTGACCTCCTTAACTAACTCAAAACAGGAGAAAACGGGTGATCAAAAGAAATGGCAGCTCACCCCTACCCACTCCACTTCCACAACTTTCAAGCGTATACTGCAGCCAGCGGCTACCACAGGACTACTGCTGGGTGATGAGGAGAAACGCGAGGGCCTCTCCCGCTGTAGCACTCCAGCCTCCTTTTAATGGGCGGGTCCTCCAGCTGGATCCAATCACGCCGGGGCAGTATATCCACGCACCAATCGGAACAGGGCCCTGGCACAGCTAAATTAACATAGAAAAAACACAACACCTGCACAAACAAACACATGGACATACAAGTTCATAACACAATAATAAGCCTTTCACACTTAAAGTTGCAGTTAAAGCAAGTTAAAGTTTTGAAAATGAAGTCAATTTTATACATTTATAGTTTTATAAACGCAAAATAACGTGAATTTATCATGCTAAGCATTTGGGGGGGAGGGGGGCTCCTTCACAACATATTACTATTTTCCCTTTAAAAATCACAGGTAATGTGTTTTTTAGCTTTAATTATCCAATAAATCGTTCTATTTAAGTGGTTTCCTTGTGCTGTATTGACTCATTTATACGTATACATAGATATTGAATTTTCCACTTGTGTAGGATAAGCATCCATAATGATGTAACAAATTTTAGCCTGTGAACTCAGCCTGTGGTTGAGTGTGTGTGTGGAGGTGGGTGAGATCCAACTACTTAGAATATTTGCCTTCTGTCAATTTAATGATTTCTTTACACATGGATGCCTTTTGTCTCAGTATTTACAAAAAATAAATAAATAAACAAATCTGTCCTATGAAAAAATACAACTTTTGACAAATAAGCTACACAATGTAACATGGAAAGCATATGCAATATGCAATTTAAGATTTCTGTTAAAGTTAGTTCACCATTTAAATAAAGATTACTTTATATAAATGCAAAGCTTGGGCAGATCAAAATGACCAGTGAAGCATAGATTGGGCATTTTAGATCAGCGGTCCCCAACCTTTTTTGCGCCACGGACCGTTTATGCCCGAGAATATTTTCATGGACCAGCCTTTAAAGTGTCGCGGATAAATACAACAAAATAAAACTAGTACCGGTACCGAAAAAAAGAAGATTTATTCATAACACACATGAAAATACCCAGGAAAACCGAGTAAACGATAAAAACAATAACAAAATAACGCTGAAAAGCGATAAAAACCCTGAAAACCATACATTTCACACCTGAGCCTCAACTCTCGCGGCCTGGTACCAAACGACTCACGGACCGGTACCGGTCCGAGGCCCGGGGGTTGGGGACCGCTGTTTTAGATGATTTTCATTTTTGGTGTTCACTGAAAAGTTGTCTATTAAAATTTAATAACTCTCAAAATCTAAACAAATACATACAAAGAAACACTGAGCAACCAAGCTTCCTGTTACTTAAGTAAATGTATTTCTCTTGACTTTCTATCATTTTTCCATTTCCATCAACTTTGTTTCAGACTCCTCTTTATGTATATCTCTTGAAGATGGCCTGTTGCCATGGGGACAGTGGGGAGATATTGAATGCCAAGCACACCTGCTCTCCATTGGGGTGATTACCTAAAGAGCTACTTAACCCGGCGCTGACAGATGCTCCACGCCAGTCTGTTAATCACCTCTCTTTGGTTTCGATCCGGCGTTCAGTGTCTGCCACCTGCCTGTCCTCCTGCTCAATTGGATCACCCAGTGCATCATCTGGCCCATTCACTACCTCCACGGATTCCCTTCTCACGGACTTCCCTCCCGAACTCCCACGGTCCCGCTCTAATCGTAAGCCAACTAGTCTAAATCAGTCTTGATGTGTTCCCCCCGCTTCCTGGATCGCTAGTAATCTTCTCCCCTTTCTGTTGCAGCCTCCCACGGTTCCGATTCCGGCTTCCTCGCATCATTGTTTCCCCGGGTTTTTTAGTTCCTCGTTTTTGCTCCTCTGGTTTTCCCAGGTCGCCTTTTGTTGTTATAATAAAGTGTCATTTTCTGCTAGCGCTTGAGTCTGCGTCTGGACCCTTTTGTGCACGTGCACGGCGGCTCATGACAGTACAGACTGGCCAGAATGGATCCAGCAGACTCAATATGCTCAGCTATTAATAAGCAGGGTGCTATGCTCGGCCGACACGATCAGTTACTTTAATCACTTCAGGATCAGTATCAAGAGCTTAGCGAGACACAGGGAGAGATGCGCGCTAAACAACCCGACCCGGCGTACCGTTGTGTGACGTCTCCGCCGCCGGAACCCTTCCACGGTGAATTGGACCAGTGTGGGGGGTTCCTTTTTCAGTGTACCCTTTTCTTCAGTCGCTCGCCACTCACCTTCCCCACTGACGCAGCCAAAATTTCCCACTTTGTGGGACTGCTGAGTGGAAGAGCGTTGGCGTGGGCTGAAGCCTATTTATCTTCCAACCCGATACATAATTGCGACTTCGATTACTTCCTCGAAGAATTCAAAGTAACTTTCTCTCCTCCGGTTTCCGAGGACAATGCCGCTCAAAAGCTATTGGCGCTCCGCCAAGGCCAGCATAGTGTTGCAGAATATTTGGTGGAGTTTAGCACCGTGGCAGCCGCCGTTGGCCCGATTTGGCCCTAAGGGGAATTTTTTCCGCTCCCTGAATGAACAAATGAAGGATCAGCTCGCATTTCATGAAGCAGCTAAATAATTCGAGGATCTGGTGTCACTCGCCCGTAGAATAGATAAGCGTCTGCGGGAGAGAGAGGCCGAAACCCGTGTTGCACCCGGAGTTTCGCCTGTCACCGTCCCTGTCCTCATTTAGTTCTCCAGCGGAGTGCACTCGCTCACCATCACCTCCTCCGCCAGAGCCAATGCAAATCGGGTGCTCTCGGCTCTTGCTGGAGGAGAGGGAACGCCGTTTTCGGGCCGGGGACTGCTTATACTGTGGGAAGCCGGGACACCGCATCGCCAGCTGCCCGGTTCAGCCAAACGAACCAGCTCACCGGTAGGTTCGGGGATACAGGTGGGCAGCACATTAAATTCTATCAGACCCCAATTAGTTTTGTCCGTTGCCATAGTGACTAACAAAAGGACTGTTACATGCAGCGCATTAGTGGATTCAGGGGCGGAGCAGAATCTTATGGATGAGAAGCTGGCTAAAGAGCTAGAATTACCACTCACTCCGTTAGAACCTTCCATTCCTGCTTCTGCTCTGAATAATCAAGTGTTTGCTTTCATCACCCATCAGACTGCGCCTGGAAAATTAGTCACTTCTGGGAATCATAATGAATCACTTTCATTCTTTACCTTCTCGTCCCCCGACACCCTGCTCATTTTAGGTTACCCGTGGCTACAAAGACATAATCCCCACATTGACTGGGCAGGGAGCAAGATCGCCAGTTGGAGCTTATTCTGCCTAGCTAATTGTTTGAGATCAGCAGTTCCTGCTCCACCAGCGAATCTGTCCCCACCTGTTTCACAAGCACCTGATCTTTCCTCCATCCCGCCCAAGTACCATGATTTACAGGAAGTGTTTAACAAGGACAAGGCTCACTCCCTGCGCCATTGACCTGTTACCTGGAGCGCCATGAGAGGGAGTCGATGGAAAACTACATCCAAGAATCACTAGCGGCAGGTATTATTTGGCCCTCTTCTTCCCCAGTCGCTGCAGGCTTCTTCTTTGTGGGGAAAAAAGACGGTTCGTTGCGGCCATGCATAGATTACCTGGGCTTAAATGACATCACTGTAAAGAACAAATACCCTCTTCCGCTGATTAACTCTGTTTTTGAATCTCTCCAGGAAGCCACCGTTTTCACGAAGTTGGATCTGCGAAACGCATACCATCTGGTCCGGATAAGAGACGGGGATGAGTGGAAGACCGCTTTTAACACTCCACTGGGCCACTTTGAGTATTTGGTTATGCCATTCGTCTTAACAAATGCCCCTGAAGTTTTTCAAACTCTAGTGAACGATGTGCTTCGAGACTTCCTGAACGTGTTTGTTTTTGTACACTTGGATGACATCCTTGTTTTTTCCAGGATAATGGAGGAGCATCCCATTCACGTCCGGAGCATCCTGCAACGGTTACTGGAGAACAGACTATTTGTCAAAGCAGAGAAATGTGAGTTCCACGCCTCATCAGTTTCCTTTTTGAGCTATATCTTAGCAGGAGGGCAGGTGAAGACGGACCCAGCTAAGATCAAGGCAGTTCTGGAGTGGCCAGTCCCAGATTCGCAGAAGAAGCTTCAACACTTTCTCGGGTTTGCAAACTTCTACCGACGTTTCATCCGAAACTACAGTCAAGTCACCGCGCCTCTCACTCGCCTCACTTCTTCTAAGGTACCTTTCACCTCGCCCCCGGAGGCCCACACAGCATTCACTAAATTAAAAGAACTGTTTACTGCGGCACCCATTCTACTCCACCCCGACACCACCAAACAATTCATTGTTGAGGCGGACGCGTCCGACACCGGAGTCGGGGCTGTTCTCTCTCAGCGGTCTGGGCCTCAAGGTAAGCTCCAGCCATGCGCCTACTTCTCTAGCCGGCTCACTCCTACTGAAAGAAATTATGACGTAGGCGATAGGGAGCTCTTGGCCATAAAACTTGCTTTGGAGGAGTGGCGCCACTGGCTGGAAGGAGCCAAGCAGCCTTTTCTCATATGGACGGAACATAAGAATCTGATTTACCTTAAACTCCCGACAAGCCCGCTGGTCTCTGTTTTTTACCCGCTTTAACTAACACTCTCTCGTATCGCCCAGGTTCACGGAATGTCAAGCCAGATGCGCTCTCCCGTCAGTACTCCCCAGACACGGAAACATCGTCACCAACCACCATTCTCCCCCCCCCCCCCCCCCCCCCCCCCACCTGTGTGGTGGGCACCCTCTCATGGGATGTTGAGGAGGTTATCCGCCAGGCCCTCCCAGGAGACCCTGACCCAGGTACCGGACCGCCCCGGACGGCGTTTTGTACCCGCTGCTGCCCGTGGAGCGGTAATTCATTGGATCCACACCGCACGTTTTTCATGTCACCATGGCGTGAGTAGAACCATTGATCTTCTCAAACGAAATTTCTGGTGGAAGACTTTAAGAAAAGATGTTAGGGAGTACGTGTCTCTCTGCGCTGTTTGCGCCCGCAATAAATTATCCACTAAGCACCCAGCGGACCTGCTCCACCCGCTCAGCACGCCTCACTGGCCTTGGTCTCATATTTCATTAGATTTCGTTACAGGTCTTCTTCGTTCCTCGGGAAAGAGCGTCATCCTCACCATCATCGACCGATTCTCTAAAGCCGCTCACTTCGTTCCGCTAACAAAACTACCCTCCGCCTCTGACACAGCCCAAGCCCTGATTGAGAACGTTTTCCGGCTCCATGGTATTCCCCTTGACATTGTCTCAGACCGAGGCCCGCAGTTTTGTTCCATTCTGGGCGCGAGAGTTAGTTTAAGCTCGGGTTTCCATCCGCAATCTAATGGCCAGACCGAGCGGCTTAACCAGGAGCTTGAGGCTGTGCTATGATGCGTAGCGTCCCAAAACCCCACCTCCTGGGTCACCTATTTACCCTGGGTGGAACACGCACATAACTCACTTACCTCGTCTGCCACTGGTTTGTCCCCGTTCGAAGCTTCCCTCAGTTATCAGCCTCCACTTTTCCCTGAGAATGAACTCGATCTTGCAGTCCCCTCCGCACGGCATCATGTCCGGCGCTGCCAGACCGGCTCAGGGTCCGCCAAGCTCTCCTGCGGACAAAGGAACAGCACACACGCCATGCCAACCGCCATCGCATCCCCGCCCAGAAGGTCTGGCTGGCTGCCAAAAACATTCCGCTGCGTGTGTCATCCCAGAAACTAGCCCCCCGCTTCATCAACCCGTATGAAGTTGATGCGGTTGTTAACCCGGCGGCAGTTCGGCTTAAACTCCCTGTTTCCTGGCGCATACATCCCACGTTCCACGTTTCCCAGATCAAACCTGTTCGTCACAGCTCATTGTGCCCTCCGTCTGAGCCCCCTCCTCCCGCCCGGCTTATCGATGGCCACCCAGCCTATACGGTCCGGCGGATCGTGGATGTGTGCCGGCGCGGGCGGGGCTGGCAGTACCTGGTGGACTGGGAGGGGTACGGTCCTGAGGACCGCCTCTGGGTTCCACGGTCCTTCATTCTGGATCCATCCCTCGTCGCTGACTTCCATGCTTCTCTACGCAGGCCGCAGTCCGGTCGGTCGCCAGGGGGCGACCCTTGAGGGGGGGCGGCACTATCATGGTCCGTGGTCCTGTGTGTGTATGTGGAATGTGTGATGCTCGGGTAGCCACACCCCCAGGCTGGGCCATCACCGGCACACCTGCTCTCCATCGGGGTGATTGCCTGAAGAGCTACTAAACCCGGCGCTGACGGATGCTCCACGCCAATCCGTTAATCACCTCTCTGTGGTTTCGATCTGGCGTTCAGCGTCTGCCACCTGCCTGTCCTCCTGCTCAATTGGATCACACAGTGCATCATCTGGCCCATTCACTACCTCCACAGATTCCCTTCTCACGGACTTCCCTTCTGAGCTCCCACTGTCCCGCTCTAATCGTAAACCAACTAGTCTAACTCAGTCTTGATGTGTTTCCCCTGCTTCCGGGCCCCCTAGTGATCTTCTCCCCTTTCTGTTGCAGCCTCCCACGGTCCCGATTCCGGCATCCTCGCCTCATTGTTTCCTCGGGTTTTTTAGTTCCTCGTTTTTGCTCCTCTGGTTTTCCCAGGTCGCCTTTTGTTGTTATAATAAAGTGTCATTTTCTGCTAGCGCTTGAGTCTGCGTCTGGACCCTTTTGTGCACGCGCGCCTTTTTTTTTAATTAATGGAGCTTTCACAGTGCTACACTTAAGCAGCTTCAGTGGTGGAAATTACAAAATAACTGTCAAGGTAGTGTGAGAGTATAAACATAAAGCAGGGAAAACGATTGGGATAACGGAACAAATATGTCATGGGTAAACTGCTGATGCAGGGACTGCGGGCTAAGGGAGAAGAATAGATTTTGGAGGAAGAGCATTCTAAAGCCTCATCAGAGAAAGCTGGTTGTTGACTGGACTTCCTGAAACAAACCGGAGTACGCAGGTGGATGGAAAAGAGAGACACAACTGACACATGGCCCAGCTGTTGTAGCTTGAAGGCACCGGAGAACTGCATGAGCTGATGACCCTTCTGTGTCAACTGCACACTGCCTACCTCTACCTGTGCATGAGGTTGGCAGCTGAACTACCGTTCACATGCATGTCGTATCCACACAGAGTGGGGAAAAAATGCCCCTCACCAAATGTTCTGTTTAACTTGTTAATTTACATAATTATAGCCCACAGTGGGTTTGTAGTACGTCTGTATAATCCACATGTAACTTTCACTGAACTTTTAAAGATTTCTGAAATCAGATTTATTATTAAAGGAGTAATTTAAGCTACACTTTTACATTTCCATATCATAAATACATAATTATATTATCAATAATGTTGCTGGTTTCAAGACAATATGAAGATTAACAGTTCCTTTTTCTTCTTGCTGAGAACAGCATACATTTAGATAAGGTAAGAAGATGACAAAACACAAAATACAAGGTAGTCAACACAAATTTATGTGTGGGAAAGCAAATGCTACAATCTTGCAAGCAAAAGAGAGCTGGAGTCTATCTCAGATGACACCAATCTACGATCACAAAGTCTGTGCAGACCTAGGAAATATGAAGTATTATTACATGTGGTTCTCATCTGCTTTACACTAGCTGAGTATAATGTTTTACAATAGCAAACAGAGTTTAAGGTCATTTAATCAGTGCACCTATGTATGCATGCACGAGAATGAGCATCTTTGCAAATAGTTTAATTGCCAAGTACTTTGTGACATATAAATAATGGAGTAACAGTCTTTTTGGTGAATCTTTTGCCTCATAGGTGGACTCTATGATCTTGAACTCCACAACAATCCTTGTTCCACTACCCACCCTTGCCAGCTGCAGTCCTCCCCCAAAATTAAATGTAGTCTCTCAGGCCATTGAAGACTCCAAAGAAACATAACTTGTCACCCAGAAGGGAAAGAAGAAATATGAAGGGATGAGGATAGCTGGTAAGTGGCAGATCGTAGCTCAGGGCTAAGTTCAAAATACATGTGTTGATGGCATTAACACTACCTAGTGTGTTAAAATGTAATGCCTTGGCCATGACCAACAATGTAAACAAAGATGTAACCTACTTATAAGTGCTTCTCCCAACTAGCAGTGGAACTTATGATTGGCTTCCAATGTTGCAGTTTTTCTGACTAATCATTGTATAATATAATTATATAGTCTATAGACTATGAGGGAGACACAAATGTCAACACAGACTTCTTTGGTACTTTTTGAAATGCAGTTGCCATATGATAGCATTGTTGACCTATTTCGATATATTCAGTTACTCGTCCTGATCATTGTTGTGATGATATATGCTAGTAGATGGGCTAGCAGCAGCACATTGGCAAGCTTTATCTGACAGGTCTGTAGTCGTTAGCATAATTTGCAATGTGCTGAGTAATGCTCAAGAATAACTATTTTGAGATAAGGAAGTATAAAAGCCCACAAAACTCTATACTAAGAGGTAGGTTTCACTGCATAGGGACCTTTTATCAGTCCCTATGTGGTTTGGCTTACTACTTGGTTAGGTTTTGGAAAATATCACTATTAGTGTTAAATACGTTGTCGACCGTTTGGTTTTCATTGTTAACATGGATGTCTGCCAATCAGTATACCGACCTAGTTCTACTATTAAAGAAACTGGCAACAATTTTGATTACTTTGTGTTACAAATGACTGCGTGGCTATGTATTTATAGTTTTTTTTCTTCTTTGTGCACTTTTTTTCCTTTTCAGAAGTAGAAGCTGATTTAAAAAGAGTTGTTTGTTGTTGGTCACATTAACACATCCTCCTTAGGGTACCCTTAAGGGCAGGGTCAGCGCTATATTGTGGTGTATACAAGGATGCTGTTTTCATGCTATTTTGCATCATGACCTTGTGTCAGTGCAGCCTTGAGTAATCTTGACAGCTCTGCCAAAGGCTGTTGCATATCAGTGCACTGTTTGTTGGGGGGAAACCTTACATCAAAGTCCAGGCCAGTTTATTTCTTTTGTCTGTGTTTTTTTTTTTCAGCCATTAACATTGTTTAATGAAAAAAACTGATTTTTTTTATACATGCATACTAATCTAAAACATGGGCATATGTGTGCATTCTTACAAGATTCTATTAAATGCTTAAAGGTTGTTTGATATGAATAATACATGACAAAGATTCCCCCTCAGGATGTTATGGAAATTTTAATCAAGGAAATGTATGAGGAGCGTGAAAAACATTTGTGTCCCCTTTGTCTCTATGTGTGGATTATAAAGTTATCATGATTGGGAACGAGGCTATAGATTACCAACAAAGTAAACACAGTGACAGTGATATCTCACCTCTCTGGTGTGATTAAGCAGTCCCCTTTTGGTAGAGATTGCAAACTGCGTACATAATTGTGATTCAAAGAATTATGCATATTTTATGGCCTGTTGACAAAATTGAGGCTTGGAGGCCGGAATGGCATAAAGGCCTGTTTCTGCAGGGTACCCACGTCTACTCACAAGTATGGAGGGGATAGAGTCATTGGTTAGTCTGTCACAGTGATTAATCAACTGCCGCTGATTAAACCAAAGAACTATTTGTGTATGTTAGTGATTTCTTTAAAGCAACAGTGTATATATTTATTTATTTATTGATGGTGCAATCTGAAATCCAGTTGCACAATAATTTTGGTGTTACAGACTGGCTTTGGTCCAGTCCCATCCCCAAAAGATGTTCCCATTGTGCTGAATTTTTGCAATACTTGTATACACTACTGTGCAGAACTGTGTAAAAATCTCGAGTCACCACTTATTTCTTTATATTTTGCTTCCCGGGAGTCAGCCTTTCTTCTAATCTCTTATCCACTCTAATAAGTGGTCTTGAATAGTAGCTCTCCAGGCTATCTAAAGGTCTAATATCTCATAGTTTGTGTTTCCTTAAAAAAAAAGTTATAGGATAAGAGTAAATAAAATCTGTTTACAGCAGATGAACAGTAGCTGTAAAGTTACAGTAAAGTTATGTTGTTAAGTCAATAGTAAATAGTAAAAACAATATGCAAAAAACCCTCTAGCAATCGGTTTTGTAGAGTGATGAATAGATTAATCTAAACTTAAATTTTTAAGTTTAGGTTTTCAAGTCATTCTCAATAGGTCAGTACAGAGGTACACTAGTGAGTGCCTACAACCATCTGTAAATCATGGTGGAGGCTCTGTCATGGCTTGGGCGATCAATTTTTGAGTAATGTTGGGGAGCTTGTCAAAATTGATGGAATTATGAATGCAAAAATATACTATTACAGATTTTCATCCAGCAAGGAGTACCATGTGGAAAGCATCTTACTGGCAATGGCCTCATTTTGTTTTTGGCATGACAGTTTCCCAAACATACTGACAATGAAGTAAAAGCATACCCAGATAGAAAAACACACAAATGTACAACTATTAATTGTGGATTAGCCTCCCCAGAGCCCAGACCTCAGCATTATTGAAGCTGTGCTGCATCATGTTGTAAGAGAATGGAACACAAGGCAGCCAACTTTCCAAGACAAGCTTTGAATGTCCATCAAGTTGCATGGAGTATTGCTGAAAGAAATGGCAAGAAAGCTTGCCTAAGAGAGTTCAGGCTGTGTTAATGGATAAAATTGGTAAATGCAGATCGAGCTGTGATTGGTTTTGGCTTATATATTGTTTTTTCCATGGGAGCTTGCACATGTTTCAAAGAAATCAGTACACCTATCTCCAATTTTCCATATAAAGTATAAAGAAATAAAGAACAACACAACACACAATACTGTAACTAAATTATTTTATTACCAAGCGGCATCGCTTAACCACCCACAGTAACAAGTCATTTTCAATCAGCTGAAACTAACTAACTAATAATAGCTTGATGCATCTGCAAATAACAGTAACAAGCATGACTGAGGACGACACTGACCAGGGATAAGTGGATGATGGAGATAGATGTCTACCTCAGTGATTTAGGAGCATATGGGCCTGCACTTTCCTGTCAGACTTTGGGAGGTTCTTCTTTATGTCTTATCGGAAGTAGAACAGATCTTGTACTGCTTCATAAAAGAAATAAACTATGACAGAGAGCTGTACATCAGTGCTTTCATTTATGTGCAGTTGCAGATATTTCCAGAAATGCAATCACCGTTATAAATTGTAAAATGAGATGAGCCCTTCTGTCAAAGTTGGTTGCCATTCAGTCCTTATGCTCTTTTTGTATAGTGAGCCCGAACTTTTGAAGATGGAAAAAGAAAGTCTACCGAGCACCCAGAACAGAATAGCTAAAAAGTGTCAATTTCTATTCTCGCAACATATTCTCATCTCTATTCATGGTACAATGTAAGTGACATGAACTGGATAATAAGATACTTCAAAGACAAAGCCTTGTTAGAGATATGGATTTCCCATCAAAGCCAGAAATAGAATATTAACAGGAAGTCAGAATGATATCATAAAATAGCTTGATATCTACATTTCTGTGCATTTACAGTCTTGAGACAAATGGGAAATATGTGCAGTGATTTATTGAAATATGTACATAAATACATGGATATACAGTACTGAAGACATAAAACAGAGCACCTTGATTATCCAATACAGCCTGAACTCATATAGGCAAGCTTTCTGGTAATTTCTTTAAGTAGTCTTCAGGAATAGTTCTCCAGGCTTCTTGAAGGATATTCAGTGCTCCTCTTTGGATGTTGGCTGCCTTTTGTTCTGTTCTCTGTCAACATGATCCCACACTGCTTCAATGATGTTTAGGTCCCGGCTCTGGGTAGGATCATCCATGAACTATAATGTTCCATTATGTGTTTTTCTATTCAGGTATGCTTTTACTGGAAAAACAATGATGTTTTTGGGATCATTGTCATGCTGAAAAATAAAGCCTTCGCCAACCAGAGGCATATGTTATTACATGGTGAATCAAAATCTGACAGTATTTCTTTATGCATAATTTTAACAATTTCAACAAGACATGTAACCACAAACAATGACAGTTCCTCCACCATGTTTTAGAGATGGCTGTAGACACTCACTGTGTACCTTTCACCTGTGCCAGGTGCAAGGTCTCTCCAGGGGGTGGATTTTTATGATTTCTTAGGGCAGAGGTTCCCAAAGTGGGTGGGTGAGGGCGCAGAGCCATTGCAAGGGAGGCGCGGTATGAATAAAAAAACAAAACAAAAAAAAAAAAACGCTTGGATACTGCTAGCATAATGGACAGGTTTCTGACGGGGCTCCCACAAACAATGCAAACACAAACACAAACGCAAAGCAAAAGATGAAGCATTGCCAAATATGTTTCCGAACCAACTTCCTTCCAAGTCAAATACTAGAAAATATGGTGAAGCATATCTTCCCTTTGGCTTCACCTACACAAGCACCAAGGTAGATCTTCCCTACAGAATAGGTTCTATCCGATACCGGTGCCAAACCGGTACTTTTGAAACGGTGCAAGTGCTGGGTGGCTGTAGCTCAGGTGGCAGAGCAGGTCAGCCACTAATCAGAAGGTCGGTGGTTCGATCCCAGGCTGCCTCCTGGTTGCATGCCAAATATCCTTGGGCAAGATACTAACCCCATGTTTGCCTACTGGTGGTGGTCAGAGGGCCCGGTGGCGCCAGTGTCCGGCAGCCTCGCCTCTGTCAGTGCGCCCCAGGGCAGCTGTGGCTACAATGTAGCTTGCCATCGCCAGTGTGTGAATGTGTGTGTGAATGGGTGAATGACTGAATGTAGTGTGAAGCGCTTTGGGGTCCTTAGGGACTAGAAAAGCGCTATACAAATGCAGGCCATTTACCATTTAAACGGTGCTCAAACCGGTGCTTAAATAATGGAAAACAAACTTTGTCCAAAAACCTCTCATGTTTAGCTGTTTTTTGGTAAAAAGATAACAATGTTAGCCTTTTCTGCAGCTATGGGGCATATATGGTATCACTCTTGGCTGGAAGCAGTGCTTAAACAATGGAAAAAACACAAACTTTGTCCAAAAACCTCTCATGTTTAGCTGTTTTCCACTTTTTCTTTGGTCATTTTAGCCTTTTTAGCCAGGGTGAAGGGAATATCTGCCATCAAACAAGAAGACACCCGCATGTAACTACAACAGTGTTTGCTAGTTCACCTTACGTGCATTAATTTAATAACGTGGTTAACCTAAAATTACACACAAACAACATTAAGCTACTCACCCAGAGAAGAACGGCTGCTGCTGCATCATCATCCGTCATCATTTCTGCTACACTGGCAGGGCTAGGGGCCAGGACTCTCCTCTTCA
Organism: Mchenga conophoros; assembly: GCF_057382185.1. NCBI lineage: Eukaryota > Metazoa > Chordata > Actinopteri > Cichliformes > Cichlidae > Mchenga > Mchenga conophoros. Next base: position 37,392,670 of record NC_140547.1, on the reverse strand, counting down.
GGTTCTTTGGGGATGTTGCTAACTCCGGGTCCGATAACAGGCACCACACCCGCAGTAGATGTGCTCGGTGTGAGGTCTTGCAGCAAGCTATCAAATACGGTGCATTTCTCGGCTTTTAAAAAAAAACGCTATGCATCTTCAGGTGTTTCACCACATTCGAGGTGTTACCTCCTTTGCACAGTATCAGCTTAAAGCACTTGTTGCAGGCTGCTGAGTTTGCATCTTTTGCTGTGAAGTACAGCCAGATGTTTGACCGCTTCGCCTTGGGCATTTTTAATCTGTAGCTCTGCTCTAAAAGAATGTAAGTACCTGTGCCTGCCTACTGTCCTTGGAAAGGGAAAATGATTGGCTAGAATCCAAAGTGTATGACATCTCAGGGAAAAAAAGCACTGAAATAAAGCACCGAAATGTGCGCTGCTTTTCGGTCTGGTTACTACCATTTATGTCAGAACCATAATGCCATAATGGCACCGGATACCGGTACCCATCCCTAGTCGGGAGCACACGCTGGGATGTCCGAAGCACGGACAAACATTCTTGATTCCTGACATTTTGGAGATGTTATTTTTTTTTTCTAAATGACATCAGAAACAGCAGTATGCGACATTACGTGATGGCAGAGCTTCAGTTCATCCTTTGTCATTTTTTTTTTTTTTTTTTTTTAATAAATAGGACAGGGGGAATGAATGAGAGAGAGAGGGGGAGAGAAAGAAAGAAAACCAAAGGGGAGAAGAGACGGTGAGAAGGGGGGGGAAGAGAGAGAAAAAAAAAAAAAAAAAAAAAAAAAACTCCTGGGTCACCTGTATGGAGAAAAAAAAAAAACAAACAAACAAACAAAAACAAACAGAGGAGACAGCAAACAACAAAGAGCAACATAATAATAGAGAAAACAAAGCACCATCACAATAAACTAGCTAGTCATAGATATCAGTATTTACTAAGTAATAAGCGATATTGTGCAGCACGCAAGATAGACAGCGCACAGTGTGCTTTGAGGCAGCAGCCAAGAAAGCTTTAGTCCGCGTCTGTGAATACCCATGTGTGCATACCTGTGTGGATCAGCATGCTTGCATTCCAAAGGTTTCTCCATGTAATGATCTGCTAGGGAGTGTGGGGGGGCCACAGCCCCGTCCTCCAGGGTGTGAAGCGGGTATGGAGGAGATCAAAACTCCAGACATCCAGAGGCCCCCAGAACACAAGAGACCATGGAAGACCAACAGAGGGGCAGCCGCGCCACTGTCCCAGTAAGAGCTGAGGAGAGTCCCAGATGAGGGCTCGCCCAGCAGCCGCGGAGCAGAAGTCAGGGGGAGTTGCAGTGACGCGCCCGTGAGCTCCGCCGGCCCCCAGCCGCGCCTGAGTGACCGAGCCCTAGGCCGAGAGGCCGGGGGCACCCCACCTCCAAAGGGGCCCGAGCGAGCCCCAGGCCCCAGGCCCCGACAAGCGGCCGCCAAGGAGTGAGCCGGTGTGTACCCGGACGCCCACCCCCAGACACAAAGAACCACCAATACACCGACACCTGAGGGAGTCCGCCACCGGCAGGGGAAGTGGTGGTGGGTGGAGATAGGCCTCCAAACCTTGGAGGGCCTGAGGTGTCCCCAGAGAGGTGGCGTCTGATACCCAACCTGACATATAGACACAGACATACAGGCACACACAGACACAAACATCCATTCCCACCCTCATGCTCTCATATGCACTCACTCCACACTCAACCAACGTGGAGACAGACATAAAGAGACGCTGTACACACAATCACACTCCCCAAGCGTACTCTACAAACCGGGTCTAGGTACCCTTGCCCCTGGAGGGGGGAATTGCACCCAGACCCAGGTGGTGTTACCCTTTTCCCTGCGGTGGGGAGAGGCAGACCACCCCAACTCCGCAGCAGCAGGGAGGCCCCACACCCCAGACCGCAGTCGGACGGCCAACTCCTCCTACTAGCCCTCCCGCTCCAGCAGGCCGCAGAGAATGGGGGTGGGAGAAGACTCCAAACCTCCCTCCACCCGCTCATTGTAGTGTTGATGCATATGTGTTCTAAGGTGCAATTAAAACCCAGGAGGGCATGGAGCTACCTGCCAAGGAGCAGCAGGTAAGCGCATAGTCCCTCCTGCTAACCCTCAATGACTAAGTGTATTTAAAATTGAGAGGTGGGCAACGACGTCAGGGGTGAGGTATACACCCTGATGGTGATTTGGACTCCGTGATTGTGCCCACCCCCAAGATCCTATATGTATGTGTAATGAGAGTGTGAATAATGTGAATGTCTAAGTTGTGGGATAAAATTGAGGCAGAGGCAGCCAGAAGGGGACAGGGGGGGGGGGGGGGGGGGTAGCCTCCTCTGCACCCTGGTGACATACCCCCACTCCAAGGCCCTGCATGTGTGGGTGGTTGTGGAGGAGCGGGAAGAGGGAGGCAGCTGGAGATGGGGAGGGAAGGAAGGGAGGGGCAGGTAACCCCTCCCTGGGGCCAGCTCCCCCGCTGACCCCAGTAGGCACTCCCACCCTCCGCGACCCGCCAGGGAAGGGGGGCCCAGGCCCATCAGACCGGGGCCCAGTGCAGTAGCGCCCCCCGGCTCCACAGAGCCCTGGACAGTCCACCCAACCCCACCACAGAGAAAACTGCACCCACCCCACCAACCACACATCTTCCAGACTACATAAGACGGTAAACGCCCAGGCTGAGATCTTCCTCCACCTCTCCTGTATCTCCCCCTCCTGCAGAGAGTTCCTGAGAGAAGAAAGCTCCTGCAAGATGTGACCATCCCCCCCACCAGTTGAAGAGCCCCCCAGGCGGCTCGATGCACCGGCGGCACCCTGCTCCAGGGCCGGGCCCCCATGCACCCACCCGCCCACAACCCCGGCAACACACCAACCAGGACCCGAGCCCCCGAGGCCCGGCCCGGGCCCCAGCCCAGAGACGGAGCGCCCCCAGAACCTCACGCCCATCCCGGACCCACCCAGGGGCAGCCAGGTTGCCAGGTCAGTAACCCGCGTCCGTCAGCACAGACCCTCCCCTAGCCCCGCTGCACGCAGCCGCGAGGAAACAGTCACCTGAGAGCCAACAGAGCCCTCAACCGGACGTGACCGCTACCCCGGGTTGAGCCCCCCAAGGAAGATGCCTCCGGGGAACCCCCCGACGCCCTAAGCCTGTCCCTACCCCCTCACCAATCACAACAGTGAAGGCGGGACCAAACTATGACCCCCCACCCCCACTAGGTGATGGAGCTGATAAAAGGGGCCCAGAGCAATTGATCTAATGTGGTGGCAGAGGCTGTATCAAGACTAATGTAATCTAATAGATAATTTCTATATTGGTTAGAATTAAGATTATTTTTATTTTTCCAGTTCATGAGGACTGTTTTCTTGGCTATGCATAGGGCAGTGAAGATCATATGGGCTATATTCTTTTCTGAAGTGACATTATCTAAGCTGCCCAACAAACACACTAAGGGGGAGGTTGGAATGTTACATTTCAGACATTTTGATAAGTCTTCACATATCTCGCGCCAAAACTTTTGCACTGGTGGACAGAACCAAAGAGCGTGGATGTAATTGTCTGGTGTATTGCCTTGACAGTGTGAGCAGTTGTTGGAAGATGTAAAGCCCATCTTGAACATCCGATGACCTGTATAGTGCACTCTATGAAGTATTTTGTATTGTATTAATTGCAGACTGGGATTTTTAATTAATTTAAAAGTTTTTAAGCAAATCTGAGACCAGAAGTTTTGGTCTAGGTTGACTGATAAATCTGCTTCCCACTTTGCAGTAGGAAGGGATATTGATTCATCTAATTTAGAAAGTGTTCTGTATATTTTAGATAATAATTTGGGGGATTTAAGAGTAAGAAAATGTGCCGCACTTAGTGGTGTTTGTAATTCAACTTGACTGAGGTTAAATTTCTTTTTTACTATGGATTTAATTTGTTGATATTCTAAAAACCTTATCTTGTTGATCCCATATTGTTCAACTAGTCTGTCAAATGGAATAAATTCTGTTCCCTCTAATATATGTTCTAAGTATTTAATTCCTTTACAACTCCATTCTGGGAAATTAATCATATTATTGTTTTGTAATATGTCAGGGTTATTCCAGATAGGTGTACGTTTGCATGGGATTAATGAAGACTCCGTTATTTTTAGAAACTCCCACCATGCTGTTAGAGAAAAGCTGATGTTGATACTTTTAAAGCATTCATGTCTTTTGATGTTTGAGCTAATAAATGGTAGGTCTGAAATCTCTAGATCCTTGCATAGTGCCTGTTCAACATCTAGCCAGGGCTCAACTAAGAAGGTATGTTTTAACCATTCTGAGATGAACTGAAGCCTGTTGGCTAAGAAGTATTGGTGAAAATTAGGCAGATCTAATCCTCCTCTATCCTTGGTTCTTTGTAGCGTTTTTAAGCTAATACGCGGGGGTTTATCTTTCCAAAGGAATTTGGAAATATATGAATCCAGAGATCTGAACCAATCTTGTGATGGTTTGTTAGGGATCATCAAAAATAAGTAATTTATTTTTGGCAAGATCATCATTTTTATAGTGGCGACCCTTCCCATGAGTGATATGGGTAAAGATTTCCATCTAGTCAGATCGCCTTCTACTTTCTTTAGAAGTGGGATGTGGTTTAGTTTAGTTAAGTCTGAAAGCTTAGGAGAGATATTAATACCTAAATATTTAATATTTCCGGATTGCAGTGGGGCAGAGGAAGAATTATGGAAGGAGCAGTTAATGGGGAGAACTGTAGATTTTGGCCAGTTAATTGAATAATCTGAAACTCTTGAAAACCAGTTTATTAAAGTAATTACCTCAGAGAGGTTGGTTTGTGTGTTTTGCAGAAAAAGCAACACATCATCCGCATAGAGACTGATTTTATGTTCTATGTTCTTACATTTTATGCCCTTAATTGTTGTAGCCTGTCTAAATGCTGCTGCTAGAGGTTCGATAAAAATTGCAAAAAGTGAGGGGGAGAGTGGGCATCCCTGTCTGGTGCCCCTCAGGAGACAGAAGCTGGAGGATGTCTGGTCATTTGTTCTGATACGAGCCGTTGGGGAATTGTATAATATTCTTATCCAGTTTATGAAAGAGTTTCCAAAACCAAATTTGTGTAAAGTTGCGAATAAAAATTTCCAATTAACTCTGTCAAATGCTTTTTCTGCATCTAGAGATAATATTATGGTTTCGATGTTTTTATCGTATGAGTAGTCTATTAAATTAAGTAATCTACGAGTGTTTGTTGAGGAGTGCCGACCTTTTATGAAACCAGTTTGGTCAGGATGAATTAAGAGGGGGGTCATTTTCTCTAATCTCTTTGAGAGAGCTTTGCAGATTATTTTAAGGTCTACATTTAAAAGAGAAATTGGACGATAGCTTGAGGGAAATAAAGGGTCTTTGCCTGGTTTTAGCAGGAGACTAATGTTGGCAGAATTCATATTTGGTGGTAGTCTGCCCTTTTCCTCGATTTCCTGCAACATGCTGTGGAATACTGGTGCCAAAATTGTCCAGAATTCTTTGTAGAATTCTGCAGGGAAGCCGTCTGGACCTGGAGCCTTATTATTGGGCATACTTATCAGGGCTTCCTGGAGTTCACTTGGCGTCAGTGGCGAATCCAGTTCCATTGCTTGACTGTCTAGTAATTTTGGAAGAGTTACGTTGTCAAGAAACAGATCAATTTCATTTTTAGATGGGTTTATTTGTGGTGAGTATAAAGTTTCATAGAAATCCCTAAAAATGTTGTTTATTCTTCCAGGATCATATATTGTGTTCCCCGATAAATCTTTAGCAGCACATATAGTTGTTTTTTCTTTATTTATTTTTAGCTGGTTAGCTAGAAATCGACCTGATTTGTTACTGTGTTCAAAATTCTGCAAGCGAAGTCTTTGTATAAGGAATTGTGTTTTTTTATTAATAGTTTCATTTAATTCTAGTTTTGTTTTGCATATTTTGTTCAATGTTTCCTGATCTTGGTGGGACGCGTAGGCTTCTTCTAGTGATTTGATGTTTTTTTCTAATTCCTGAATATTTTTGTTTTCTTCTTTCTTTTTGTGTGATGAGAAAGAAATTATTTTACCTCTCATCACAGCTTTCCCTGCTTCCCATAGAACAGAAGCAGATATTCCGGGAGTGTCATTAAAGTCTAAATATGAAGTCCATTCCTTTTTAAAGTATTTAATAAAGTCTTCATCTTTAAGTAGTGATATATTAAATCTCCAGTTTTTACTTGGCGTAGTATTATTCTTGTGCATTAGTGTTAAAGATACAGGAGCATGATCGCTGACAGCTATAGGATGAATCTCAGTGTCTGAAATGTCACACAGCAGTGAGCTGCTGACCAAAAAATAATCCAGACGAGAGTAAGAGTGATGAACATGCGAGAAAAAAGTATATTCCTTTCTGGTGGGGTGAAGAGAGCGCCATGCATCGCAAAGACCAAAGTCGTTCATATACTGTTTGATTATATTTGTGGACTGCCAATTACGCTGAGTTCCTGTTGTGTTGAGCCTATCCATTTCTTCATTTAGTCCAAGGTTGAGGTCACCGCCAAGAATGAGTGTGCAATCAAGGTGTTCAGAGAGTGCACTAAAAAAACCGTGGAAGAATGAGGGTTCATCAACATTTGGACCATATATACTAACAATACATAGTTTTTTGTTCAATATTGATAATTTAATAATTAGAAATCTACCCTCTGGATCTATAACTGTATCGAGTACTGTAAAATTAACATTTTTATGTATTAAAATTGCTACTCCCCGTTGTCTAGAATTATAACCGGCTGCAAACACGTTAGGAAACTCAGGTGTTTTAAGTTCATTTAAACCTGTGACAGGTTTGTGAGTTTCTTGTAATAAAACAACATCTGCCTGTAGTTTTTTAAGCTGGTTAAATATTTTTAACCTCTTTCCTCTGGTGCCAGCTCCATTTACATTCCATGTGACAAACCTCAGCATGCCCTTAATTGTGCGTGTATGTTTAATGATGTATGCTGGGTGTTTCGTTTAGACAGGTGGAGAGAATATGGAAACATCCCTTGTTTGTAAATAGAAAGAGAAAAAGAAGTGTGGTGAGAGACTCCATAAGTCTGACTATGTGTGTGAATATTCACTAATATGAACAAGCGTGGCTTGCTTATGTGTCCTGCAAGTTTGTGCGTGCTGTGAGGCTGTTGTGAATGTGCTGCCGTTGAGCTGATGTGTTTGCGTGATCGTGTTGTGAAAATATGGAGAAATAGAGGGTGTTGTTTGTAGGTGAGTGGGGAAGTAGGTGACCACAGCAGTGAAAGACAAGAGAAAGAAAGAAACCACATGAACTGTGAGCGACAACAAAAAAAAGGAAACGAAACGGAAACATTCCAATTAAAGCAATGACGGAGGGTGACGGTGTTATATCTGCTATGACATCCTACTGATATTACTAGGTTAAACACATTTTAAAGGAGAAAGTGTGAATGAATAAGAAAAGAGTGTAGCGGGTTCTTATCTGGAGTGCAGTCAGTATAACCACGGTGTGGTGCCGGGGTCGCGGTACAGCTGTCCGTCCACGTAGAGCCGGTCCACAGCGATGACAGCACGGGAGCCTTTCTGGATAAAGCTACGTCGAACTGGGAACAGGACCTTGCGTCGTTCCAGGATCTCTTTGGGGAACTGGTCGTTCACGCTGAAGTCCGTTCCTTTCAGCTCTCTGCCGCGACTCTTCACCTGTTCCTTCTGTTTGAATTGACTGAATTTGGCCACAATGGGCCGTGGTCTCCCGGTCCGCGACCGCGCGCCCCCCAAGCGATGTACTCTATCGAAGTCGATGTTCTTTACGGTGTCCTCCGGCAGCTTCAGGTGGATTTTAATGAAGTTTTTCACCGTTGCCTCTGCGTCCTCTCCGGCAGTTTCTGGAATACCAGAAAACACAAGATTATCTCTCATGCTACGGGCTTGTAGATCGATAACGGACTCTTTTATTTTTTTATTTTCAATGTTTAGCTGGGTCACGTTATCGGTGAGAGATTTAACCGACTCCCGTAGCGTGGCATTTTCAGCGGCAAGCGTTTCCACCTGCCGCTGGCTGAATTCCAGGGATTCTCTCAGAGATTTAAATTCCCGGTGTAAGATCTCCACCAGGGACAGCCTCGCATCGAAACTGGACAATCGCTTGTCGATTGACTCCAGGATTTCTGCGATGTCTTTGCCGGCAGGCGATGTTGTACCGGGGGAGTCTGCCTGGCGACTTCTCTTCGATGACGGCGTCTCGATTTTGGCCGGGGAAGATGCACTCTGGGCCTTATGCATTACTAAATCTTGAAAACAGCGGTCGATGTAATCTTGGAGAGCGTCTAAACTCTCCCCGTTGTCCTCCAGGGTGTTAGAGATGATAAAACAGATGTTGTTAGTTATATGACAATTGATTAGTATATTTGGTAATACTGAAGCTTGGAAAACCTTTGTTAAACTCTATGCTACCATTTGCTTTTTCTCCGCCAAAATCTCCGGCGTCTGACGTCACCTACAACATCACTTACCTCGCTTACCTCACTTCCGTCCGTCCCCTCACTTCCGTCCGTCCCGTGATGTGAAATGGGAAATATGTGCAGTGATTTATTGAAATATGTACATAAATACATGGATATACAGTACTGAAGACATAAAACAGAGCACCTTGATTATCCAATACAGCCTGAACTCATATAGGCAAGCTTTCTGGTAATTTCTTTAAGTAGTCTTCAGGAATAGTTCTCCAGGCTTCTTGAAGGATATTCAGTGCTCCTCTTTGGATGTTGGCTGCCTTTTGTTCTGTTCTCTGTCAACATGATCCCACACTGCTTCAATGATGTTTAGGTCCCGGCTCTGGGTAGGATCATCCATGAACTATAATGTTCCATTATGTGTTTTTCTATTCAGGTATGCTTTTACTGGAAAAACAATGATGTTTTTGGGATCATTGTCATGCTGAAAAATAAAGCCTTCGCCAACCAGAGGCATATGTTATTACATGGTGAATCAAAATCTGACAGTATTTCTTTATGCATAATTTTAACAATTTCAACAAGACATGTAACCACAAACAATGACAGTTCCTCCACCATGTTTTAGAGATGGCTGTAGACACTCACTGTGTACCTTTCACCTGTGCCAGGTGCAAGGTCTCTCCAGGGGGTGGATTTTTATGATTTCTTAGGGCAGAGGTTCCCAAAGTGGGTGGGTGAGGGCGCAGAGCCATTGCAAGGGAGGCGCGGTATGAATAAAAAAACAAAACAAAAAAAAAAAAACGCTTGGATACTGCTAGCATAATGGACAGGTTTCTGACGGGGCTCCCACAAACAATGCAAACACAAACACAAACGCAAAGCAAAAGATGAAGCATTGCCAAATATGTTTCCGAACCAACTTCCTTCCAAGTCAAATACTAGAAAATATGGTGAAGCATATCTTCCCTTTGGCTTCACCTACACAAGCACCAAGGTAGATCTTCCCTACAGAATAGGTTCTATCCGATACCGGTGCCAAACCGGTACTTTTGAAACGGTGCAAGTGCTGGGTGGCTGTAGCTCAGGTGGCAGAGCAGGTCAGCCACTAATCAGAAGGTCGGTGGTTCGATCCCAGGCTGCCTCCTGGTTGCATGCCAAATATCCTTGGGCAAGATACTAACCCCATGTTTGCCTACTGGTGGTGGTCAGAGGGCCCGGTGGCGCCAGTGTCCGGCAGCCTCGCCTCTGTCAGTGCGCCCCAGGGCAGCTGTGGCTACAATGTAGCTTGCCATCGCCAGTGTGTGAATGTGTGTGTGAATGGGTGAATGACTGAATGTAGTGTGAAGCGCTTTGGGGTCCTTAGGGACTAGAAAAGCGCTATACAAATGCAGGCCATTTACCATTTAAACGGTGCTCAAACCGGTGCTTAAATAATGGAAAACAAACTTTGTCCAAAAACCTCTCATGTTTAGCTGTTTTTTGGTAAAAAGATAACAATGTTAGCCTTTTCTGCAGCTATGGGGCATATATGGTATCACTCTTGGCTGGAAGCAGTGCTTAAACAATGGAAAAAACACAAACTTTGTCCAAAAACCTCTCATGTTTAGCTGTTTTCCACTTTTTCTTTGGTCATTTTAGCCTTTTTAGCCAGGGTGAAGGGAATATCTGCCATCAAACAAGAAGACACCCGCATGTAACTACAACAGTGTTTGCTAGTTCACCTTACGTGCATTAATTTAATAACGTGGTTAACCTAAAATTACACACAAACAACATTAAGCTACTCACCCAGAGAAGAACGGCTGCTGCTGCATCATCATCCGTCATCATTTCTGCTACACTGGCAGGGCTAGGGGCCAGGACTCTCCTCTTCAGGTTCTTTGGGGATGTTGCTAACTCCGGGTCCGATAACAGGCACCACACCCGCAGTAGATGTGCTCGGTGTGAGGTCTTGCAGCAAGCTATCAAATACGGTGCATTTCTCGGCTTTTAAAAAAAAACGCTATGCATCTTCAGGTGTTTCACCACATTCGAGGTGTTACCTCCTTTGCACAGTATCAGCTTAAAGCACTTGTTGCAGGCTGCTGAGTTTGCATCTTTTGCTGTGAAGTACAGCCAGATGTTTGACCGCTTCGCCTTGGGCATTTTTAATCTGTAGCTCTGCTCTAAAAGAATGTACGTACCTGTGCCTGCCTACTGTCCTTGGAAAGGGAAAATGATTGGCTAGAATCCAAAGTGTATGACATCTCAGGGAAAAAAAGCACTGAAATAAAGCACCGAAATGTGCGCTGCTTTTCGGTCTGGTTACTACCATTTATGTCAGAACCATAATGCCATAATGGCACCGGATACCGGTACCCATCCCTAGTCGGGAGCACACGCTGGGATGTCCGAAGCACGGACAAACATTCTTGATTCCTGACATTTTGGAGATGTTAGCTCTTTATACAGTGAAGTTACAATGGGACTCATTTTTCACAGAGAGGCATTTTGTGAAAAATGGATTTATAGCAATGTTGAATATTATTACACAGGAAAAAAAATACAACTACACGTAAAATAATTACACCATGACGCCTCCGTCTTTCTAAATGGAGCGACAGTAACTGTGTGTGCATATGTAAGGGTGTAAAACCTTCAGATTTTAAGATTAACAGTAACAGTATTTTGTCTCTATCTGTCATTGTAGAAATTAATCTCATGTAAACAATAACGTGGTGCACAGCGTGATGTGAAAAAAGGCACATACCTTTGACGTTGCAGAACGACCTCCGTTTTCCTCGTCCTCGTAAACGCAAAAACTAAGTTTTACAAAGATTTTCTTGAAAATAAAGGGGGGCCCAGCCACAAAAGTTTGGGAACCACTGTCTGAGGGGGCATGTTTTTGAGGTACTGTTCATTTGGTTGTTCACTCTTTTTAGACCTGCCACATCTTCTTTTGTGCCCCACTTGATCCATTTCTTTGATGTTTCTTAGGAAAATGGTCTAAGATACTGTACAAGGACTGGAAAGGAAACAAGTAAATAATCAGCCACAGAAAAATTTGAAAGACCTCAGAAAGTCTGGAATAATATTGCTCAAGACCAACTTAAAGAGTACAAAGTTGTGGCTCCTTGGAAGTAAAATATAACCCATATGGAAAATATATTTATAAACCTCATAAAGTTTGTATCTGTCTTGTGTGAAACTTGTATGAAAAGCATACAAGAGTGAAAACAGATATAAGGTCCCTTGAAAAATTATATAAATGAAACTATGCTTTGGATACTTCCTAAAACAATATATGAAAGTAATGAGAAAGTGGCCACTTTGATGAGTAAATCATATAAGCCTTATATGATTTCTTCTATTTCTTTTCCATGTGGGAAAGAATGGAAGGGTGTCTCAAGACTTTTGCACAGCGATCTATAAATGTACCAAAGTTGGTAATATCAAATATATCGGATGTGGTTACTGCATGTTTTCCTGATGCCTAGTTGCCTTTATTTAGTTCTTTATAAAGCATGATTTTTTGCACATTTCAACCTGTGAAATATTTTTTCACAAAGGTTAAAATATTTTTCCGCAGCTCATTTACACAAAGTATTAAGATCTTATAACAGTTAAAATATATTTTAAAAAAAGTACACTGTGAATTCCACTGCTATGTAATACAACAAATACTTAAGAATGTAGTTTAGTTAATTACACTACATTTCTACCACAGTGACAACAGGAAATAAACTCCAGAGTTGTATATGTAAATGGCAGGAAAGCAGAAAAACGCATAACTACTAATATGTTATATAATCTATATACAATAACCCTATATATGCTCTGTTTTTGCATTATGTTTGCTGGTTGTTTTCTAGTTTTGCAGGCTAGTTGTTAAATTTCATGCGGAACTGAGTATACAATAGTATTTTGTATATAAATAAACTTTGGTTGCGTGTGTGTGTGTGTGCAAAAGTGTGTTAAGCATTTCACCAAGGTCTATTTTGCAGTCAGGGCATATCTTTACACTTAAAGCCAGATGCAGCGTCAACTTCATCTTCTTTGTTGCGTTATACGTGCAAATGACTCATGTGGTGAGTGGAGGAATGTGTCCATTTTGTTCCATTATGTTCATGAGAAGACACTGGGAGCTCCACACAGCCTGGATACTAATGGATTATGTGTGTTTTCTATCCTGTCAGATGTAGCGTCAGTGAGATGGTGCTGTTATTTCATCCAGAAACATCCCAAAAATGTTAATGCACATGTCTGTTTTTACAGCCTGCCCCTGTTTTTAGGTATCAAATCCAAACGGATCATGTTTTCAAAAAATGTGTGAATATTCAGTAGTGCAACACCATATGTTTAAGCAACAAACATTTTCTAGTTTATAATTTAGTAGACTTAATAAAATGTTGAACATTCTGTTTGCACATACTTTTGTAAAGTAGGGCAATATCATTATCTGAAAGATAATGTTTCTTGGGGAAAAGTTAATGAAATGGACCGAAATACTGGACAGGCAGGCGGAGAAATAAAAATTAGCTTTAATCACTTACTGAGGATAAAGACAACAAAAGCCATTGCTGAGGTGAGCTAGGTGAATCCTAAATAAGGTCAACAGAAGGTCCAACGAGTAAATAAGATTAAATGAGAGAAAAACAAAAAACACAGAGCATCTGCAAGGAAATAAAAGGCAGCGGAACAAAATGTGAACAACTAGACAAACTGACGGCAAGAAAGGACAGGACTAATTGAACAAAGTGACTCTAACAAGGGTGGAGCAAGCAATATGGAGAAATATGGAAACAGCAATTAAAAAGCACCTTTTCAGCTCAAAACAGGTAAGTGAAGCAAGTAATTAGAAATAGCTATAAGCAAACAACTATGCTGTAGGGTTGGTACTGTCATGATCCTGGGTCCTTTTGACCCAGCGTTTTGTGTTTTCTCTTCGCGATTTTGGTTCTGTTCTCTAATTGGTGTTTACCCTGTTCCCCCCCGTGTGTTCCTGTTTTATTGTGAAGGTCTGCGTCTTATGTGAGTGTTTTCAGTTTGCCTCCCTGGTCTCGTCATGTTAATCACTCCCAGCTGTGTCTCCCACCTGTGTGTAATCTCCCTGTGTTCTCTGAGTGTATTTAAGTTGTATTTTCTGTCTTGGTAATCGCTGGTTCGTCTGTGTTGTTTCCCCTTGGTCTCCCTGCGTCTTCCCGTATGTATTTCTCCGGACCTCCCTGCATCCTCATTCTGGTTTGTCTTCTTAGTTTACCCAGTTTAGGTCTCCAGTTTCATGTTTTGTCGCCACCGCTGTTTGTACTTACCCACCACTGTAAATAAACACTCACCTGCACCAGAGCTGCTGCCTTTTTGGTCCTTTCCTACAATCCCACACGGCTTGCCTCGGCAATCCGTGACAGGTACAGGAAACCTAACGTGTTGTGTGTCTCACTTTTCATTCATCTATAGTTAGAATAGCACATTACATTATGATGGTGAATAATGGCAAATTTGAAGAACAATCTGATGTAAGTGACCTTTTGGATTTAAATCATTCCATCTCTTTATCCTTTTATGCACTCCTCTGAAACTTTCTCATAATTACCTTGTGGAGTGTTGCGTTTCATCCAAAAATGGGCCTTTTTTTAAATTTTTCTTTTAAGATGAACCCTCTTAGTCTAAGCTTGGATTGTCAAACTATAATTAGAACATTTTTAAGTCTAACTGAGCATTTATGCCAGATTTGAAGTCACTGTGGTCACTGTGACCTTGACCTTTGAGCACAAAAATCTAATCAGTTCATCCTTGGAGTACAACTGTGTGCTGTATTTTGCATACATATCCTCAAGGAGATCCTGATATTTGCATTCAACAGAATGGGGACATTGCTGGTTACAGCATACTGCAGCAAAACAAAGCTTGAGTAAAACCCATTACATTATTTATCATAGCTTTCAATCACCTCGCGTAATAGGATACTAATTAACCTTTTCACTAGTGAAGATGTACGGGCAATTACCACACTGGATTGGCATAGACCGTTGATCACCAAAGATGTAAAATGAGGAAAAGTAATAACAGCGGATGGCTGGCTGATGGGTTTTGATGCTGCCTGGCGCTCATCAACAAAAACATCAGGTTTTCCTCTCTTGACTTTTTATGTTATATGGAGCTGGATCAGATTCTAGTGCCAAGATGGAGTACATGTCTGAGAAATAAAATGCTGAGAAATCACTAACAGTACCCAGTTATCCAATGGTGTATTATGCATGTAGTCCGTGTGGAGTATGATAAAACTCCCTGCTGCAAATTACTTTTGATAAAGGTCATATGGTTAAATACTTGATGGATGCTGCTCACATATTTAATTTTTGCTGGCTACTGCAGCAGTACTTGACTCCCACTGCACAGCTGTTGGTTGGTGGTTTGTTAAAACGTAGGGCAGCCTCCCATGAGCCCTGCATAACACTGCAAATCAGAATTTGAATGGAATTTGGCTTTTCATGCCAATGCTTCAAACATACTAATTTTCTTTTGCAATATAATGTATTATCAAATAATAATTCCCTTTTACAATAATTTGAATACATATAAACAGACTGTTTAAAAAGAAACAGGCCAGGGTTGCATATACAGTGCCATGAAAAAGTTTTCCTGATTTGGTAGTTTTTGCATATTTGTGATACTTAAATATTTAAGAAAGCAGTTTTTAAAATGATGATTTCATTTATAACAGGAAAAAGGTTATCCAAACCTATCTGACCCTGTGTGAGAAAGCAGTCCTCGTTAAATCATGACTGAAATGTGATTAACCATAAAGCTGAGTTCAGTTTTACCAACTATAACCAGGCTTGATTCCTGCCAGATCTGTTGAACCAAGAATTCACTTAAAAGAAATAGAATGTGTCTGACAAAGTGAAGTAGGCTAAAAGATCTTTTTGACTTGAACCATGGTAAGAGCCATTATCCATGAAAGAAGAAAACTTAAAACAGTCTTGAACCTTTCCAGGCATGAGAGCAGGTCAACAACTCATCCAGGAGGTCATAAAAAACCCAAAAGAACATCTAAAAAATTGCAGGCCTCACTTGCCTCAGTTAAGGTCAGTGTCCACGATTCAAAAACAAAAAAGAGAATGGGCCAGAATTGCATTCATGTGAGAGTTCAAAGGCAAAAACCAAAGCTGACCAAAAAGAACACAAAGGCTCATCTCACATTTACCCCAAAACATCTTGATGATCCTCAAGGTTTTGGGGAAAATATCCCATGGTCCAATGAGGGCAAAAAACTTTTTTGAAGTTTTGAGTCCCGTAACTGGCATAAAACTAAGACAACAGCTAGTGCACCTCTGAATGGCAATAAAGTAGTAGAATAAAGACTAATTTAAGGTGTGGAGTGCTCTATTAGTAGTCCGGACCTTAATCAGAATGGGATAATTTGATATGATCTTAATTGATTCATGCTTCAAATCCTCTTGTGTGGTTGAATTAAAGCAATTTAGCAAAGAAAAGTGGATCAAAATTCCTCCACAGTGATGTGAACCACTCATTGCCAGTTTTCACCAATGCTTGCTTGCAGTTCTTACTGTGAGAAGTGGCACATCTAAAATTACATTTGTTACACTTATTTATTTATTTTTTTTAAAGTAAAAAATTGGGTAAGGGGCATATGGGGTGACATTTCGGGGGTAGTGACAAAGGTTCCGTGTTAGGGTAGGTGGGTGACAGTTGTGTAGAAGAACTAATATTTTCAGTGCATGCCAAAATGGGTAACCAAGTTGTTACTGCTAATAATGTGTCTAAACAAGACAAAGAATAGATGTTAGACTGAAGGTTTATTATGTGTTTGCTGCCCTAAAATAAAAGAAGAAACAACCTGCTTTTGCCAGTGTTAATCTATATGTTCCTCCCCATCATCACAGCAGAGTTGATTTAAAGAGTAAAAGTTTCCTGTTAATGAGCCAGGGTAGAGTAAAAACAATAAAACAAAAGGCCTCCCTTGTCCTCTCTATGGTTTGGAGCTACGATTGGAATGCGTTAGCCTTGTGATGCCCAAGGCAGATGGGCACCATTGGGAAATAAGTACTGTAGGCTCCATAATTCATTTTATTTTATTGTGGCTGTGCTTCCTCTTCAGTAATTCTTTATTATGGTAATTACATCAGTTGGACAAACATGAGCTTGTCTCGGTGTCATCTCCAGCACAAACTGTTTAGAAAAGAGAGCTGTAGCATTTGGGCCTATAAAGTAAAGCCAATTGCTAAGTAACATCAGGGCATAACTGTTGTGGATTCAGAAAAGTAACCAGATGGTTACACTGTTAAATAACACTAATGCAGTTACATTGTTTCTTTAGCTGACATCTAGCTAGTCCCGCATTTAAGCACTTTTGTTTTGTTGGATTAAAACTGTCCAGCTGAAAGGCTGTCATTACATCACATGCTGATTTCACATTAATGTCAAAATGTCATGTCTCTGTAGTTTGCCTTAGCAGTTTGTTATAGCCTCTAATCATATACATCACAATTCTAAATACAAGAATATAATTCACTGGTGTTTTTTTCTGAAATGAGATCTGCACATAACAGTTTCTACATTTCTTGGCAGAAGCTTATCAAACCTTCCTGTGTGTCCACATCTGTCAGATTCTACACATCCTGTGTGTAATATAGCTTCAAGGCTCATACCCAACCTGTGATAACACCTCTGAGACTTTGGGAGCACCTCTCAGAGCATCAGACCCTGAAGCTTGTTTAATATTATGTAATAATAACAACAAAAAAGTGTTGGCGCAGTTTCCTTTTGTAGATGAAGGGGTAATTCTACCAGAGAGCATTAATGTGTACATGATCTTTGTCAGTTCTTTATTGATCGGCAACAAAGAAATAAGCCGCACAGTTGGTAAAAAAGTTTTTCTTCAGAGAAAAACAAACCTGACCTTGGAAGGAAGTCACCTCCGGGGTTGTTGGCAAATCTTTTTATGCTATGTTGAAAGTATAAATTCAAAGTGTTGGGACAGAGCTTGATCTTAATACCAAAACGGTTAAAAAGAAGTACAAAGGCCCACCTTTCAAAAAGGAATTTGTCAATCTATTTTATAATTTACCTGTATTATAGTAACTTCTTTCTTTTTTTTTTTTTTACACATTTTCTAGCCATTCCAGTTCTGTTATATTCACTGCTAGGACAGCGTGACAATCTTAACTTTGTATTTTTTGACTCCCAGCCTGTAAAGGGATTGCTTCTGACGCAAGCTCTGCACGATGGTGCCAATGTCTCACTGCTGCCATCCACGTTTTTAAAAATATTCAAAGTGTAGTGAAGATCAAGGACAGCCCTGAATTTCAAAGCTATCTTACCAGTGCAGAGAAAAAATACCTTAGTGTTCATCCTCCTTAATTTCTAACTTCAACATTGAAGCGCAAACTAAACTTTGATTTTATTATGTTCACTACACAAGTCCTGAAAGCCACTTACTATGCAATTTGATGTAAACAATAGCTGGAACTACTTTCAATGAGAACTTTAAAGCTTGCAGATAGCACCATTAAAACACAATAACATTATTGTAGGGGCTTTTCTTGCAGCGAGGCACTGTGTTATAAATCACACTCCGAGCTGTTATGTAATACCTGCTTGTGCTGGGACTTAAGTGTGATTAAAAAGCTGAGGAAATATGGACCTAATCACATGCAGTATATGGTGTATGATGAAAAAACATAATCCTAAATGCATCCTTAGACAATGGTAATATTCAAACAACTTAAGCTGATTATTTTAAAATATAGCAGGAGACTAATGTTTGCAGTTATATCAAAGCGACAAGTAATTTGGTGCGGACCCAATCACCTAGAGAGAGCATCGACATGTGGAAAAGACCCAGGAAGCGTCTCCAATCTGGCGGTGTCGATCACAGCAGATGGAGTGGATTATCAGCCAAGTAGCCTCTGTTGTCAGCACCATTCACAAATAGAGCAGTGCACTGCAACCCCGTGAGCTGATTAGGAAACAAGACACAGGCAAAGATGAATCGCCCTCACCCACTGCGCAGCAAAAAACGACACGTCTGCTTTTCCTTCTCTCAAATGAAAGGGGGAGAGTCCATCCTTCTGGTTCATTTTTCGCTCCTTTTAGACATGAGAAATGGCCGCGAAGATCAAAGTATAGCGCATTAGCTGGCCCACAGGGAGGAAGATGCATACATGGGCTTGAGTGCTGGCCTGCTTACACACTGCAGATTGCTAATACTGAGGGGGGTCGTCTGGGCGGACACTGACACTGATCCCAGTGGTATAGAAACATCAATACTTTTTTGAAGTCATGAGTATGTTCCAAAGCCTAATGGATTTGGTCCATGACCTTGAAGTACAGAAAATAAATGATATGTGATTTGTGTGTTGCTATAGCAATGCAATATTAAATCATTTCATAGGTCTACAAAATAATACAAAAAGATCATCCAATTTGGTTTATCCAATTTGTTACACTGGTTTGAGATATGAAATCGGATTTAAGCTTGTGCCTCAAGTTTTCGAGATACACATCAGTGTTTTTTGACACTTTAAATCCTAACATATCATTAAAATGTCTGGAATTTTAACTATTACACACACACAAAAAAAAAGTTTTAATGTGGTTACAAACAAACCAAGAAACAATACAAGGTCAACATGCTCAATAATCCTTGAGGCACTTGCTTTTGCAGTCATTCTGCATATTTGTCTCTCTTTGTAACAACCAAGAGTAGTCACAGATTATGCTGCAGATGTGGTGGAAAAAAGTTGAAATGAGAATGTAAAAAGTGCATTTTCAACACCATTCTGGCACTCATTAGTGGATATGCTTTCAGCATGTTTTCCACAAGTTCCGCATAATTCAGCATTTAGTTAGCTTCAGTTTCCTTTTGAACTCGTTATCAAGCATCAATAAAAAAAAACCTTTCTTAATTTTGGCTTCACAAGACCCCGATACTTAATTCCTGTCCTTGGGTGCACCAACTCATCTCTGACCAGCAGTGAGCATTCTGCCCTTTTCTGGCTGAGGAACATGGCCTCAGATTTGTAAATGCTAATACTTTTTTCCAGTGTTTTACACTGTGCTGCAAACTGATTCAGTATAAGCTGAACCACATCATCTGCAACAAGAGAGATGCCATTCTTGAGACCTCCAAAGTGAAGGGCTCTGCCTAGAAATTCTGTCAATGAAAATTATGAACAAAGACCAGCCCTGATTGAGTCGAACTTCCACTGTAAATGAGTTTGACTTGTTTCCGGTAATGTGGACAAAGCTCTTGCAATGATTGTACAGGGCCAGGGCTCCTACCAACAGGCCAAACACCCCTAATCCCGAAGCACAGCTCACACAATAGCCCATGGAACGTGGTTGAATGCTTTTTCCAAGTGCCCTGGTTGGAAAAGCTCCCATAATGAAATATCCTCAAGAGGATAAAAAGCTGGTCCAGTTTTCAACAACCAGGATGAAAATTACATTGTTCCTCCTGCACCTGCTTCTTTCCAGTACCCTGGCATAGACCATCCCAGGAACGCTGAAAAGTGTGAGTCCTCCATAGTTGGACATATCATTCATAAGGACGGGAACCATCAGCCCAGTCTGCCAGTCCAGAGGCATTGTCCCAGAGCTTCATGTGATGTTTTAGAGACATGTCAACTAAGACATCTCTACAACATACAGGGCCTTATTGAACTTGGGGTGGATCTCTTCCACCTGGGGGCCTTGTCATCAAGGAGTTGTTTAACTACTTCAGTGATCTCGCCCTCAGTGATGTGCTAGTCATCTCACTCGTGCCTAGAAAACATGTCAGTGGGATTAAGAAGCCCCTTGAAGTATTTTTTCCACTGCTTGAGTATGTCCTCCGTTGAAGTATGCAGTACCCCACCTGCACTATACACCATGTGAGTAAAGCACCAACAAGTTTTTTCTCTGTGGCCTCACCGAACTACACCACTTGGCAGAAGTGCAAAAGGGTTTTAAAAAATGTCTTTGTATTTAATTTTTCTTTGTTATATTTTTTATGGTGATTCGCTTTGAAAACATAGGTTAATTGCTTGAGATAAACACTAGTTATAGCTTTTTTGCTTTTTGTTGCTGATTTTTTTTTTAAAATTTAAGCAAAGGCTGTAAACACAGGTCATTACACATCACAAAGTAATAAGTCTTTTGCATTTTCCTTTTTTCATTTGTTTCCCATGTTTGGTTTAGATTTTACTCTAATGAACTGCACCTCAGTTTGCCTGAAAAAGAACAAAGACTTATAAGCACTTTCCCTCTGGCTTTTTTTTTGGTGTGCACCCGAATTTGGATGCCTTTGTTTAACCAAGTGGAGCAAATGAAAGGAGGTATTCCACAATTTAAATAACTACTGCAGACATGCCTGGAATGATGCACCCTAAGGCATATTCATGCAATGCTGGCAGCTTTTTCTGTCTTAGACTTCTGTAAATTACATTTGCTTCTAATAACCTGATGGATACACGCAGCGTTATTAAGTAATCTTTGGTCATGAGTTTACAATGTTTTGGAGGTAGGGTGATGATAAATACAAGACGTTTATCATCTTATCAGCAACAGTTTTCTAAAAAAAAAAAAAAAAAAAAAAGTGGGCAGTAAGATAAGAAAGGATTTCAAGTAGTTTAGCAAAACACCCATGGAGTTAATTGGAATTACATTAAAAAGTAATTATGGCTGATGGTTATTGATAACTGATAACTCCAACATTATTGGCTACATTCAGTGATGCATTACTTTAACGTTTGATTGGGTATTCAAGCTTAAAAATGTTTTCCTCATGCTAAATGAGGTAACTCTAAAAATAAAAATAATTCAGTGCTGTAACACCAGCAATACCGAGACTCCAGTAGGCCAGTGTGAATATTTGAAAACATGACATGACAAATGAGATAATGAAGGTGCAGTGGTTTATTTGGTGAATAACCAGGTATATACCTCCATCAGTATATATATCTAAAAATTGGCAGAGATATATAGTAGTGTGTAAAGCTACAAGCCTTGATGTTATAATACCTGTGTTTACATGTGCCAGATACTTGTTCACTGAATTTTGACAGTAAGAAAAGACCTGCTCCCAAACCATAAGAATGCAACTCTAAAGATGCTGGAAAGATGTGCAGTCTGACATAAAGATGTTTGAGCAGTAGGGTTTTTTTTTAATGTTTATCAAATGCCAAACATTGCATTAACAGCTACTCCTGCAGTGCCAGTGCCTGCCTTACCTGAATCTTAGTGGTTGATGTCATGGTGAGTCAAAGCTGCCTTATGAACTCTGTTATCTGATCTAGTCACGTGATCACACAAGGAAAACACAAGCCAAGTACCATGAAATGAGACAAAGAGAAGTTATCTCCACTCTTTGATCACTTGCACAATCCAAATTATAGAAAGGATAAGGGTCCTAAATCACTGCCACATGGCAGCTCCTCAATGTATTTAGAGATGTAGAAATGATCAACACGACCTGCTGACGTTCAAACTGAGCATCAGAATGGAGAAGAAAAGTGATTTATGTGCCTTTGAACATGGTATGGTTGTTGGTGTCAGACTAGATGGTCTTTTTAAACTGCTGTTCTCTTGGGATTTTCCTGCACAAGAGGTCAGAGGAAATGGCCAGTCTGCTTGAAGCTAATAGGAGGGTTCAGTTACTCAAATAACTACTCACAACAACCAAGCTATGCAGAAGAGCATCTCTGAATATACAGTATGTCAAACCCTGAAGCAGATGGACATCAGCAACAGCAGAAGACCACACTGGGTGCCTATTGTGAGCTAAGATCAGTAAACTGAGACTACGATTTGCACAGACACGTGGTAACTAGGCCTGAGTAGCAGAAAATATAAAAT
Organism: Mchenga conophoros; assembly: GCF_057382185.1. Lineage (NCBI taxonomy): Eukaryota > Metazoa > Chordata > Actinopteri > Cichliformes > Cichlidae > Mchenga > Mchenga conophoros. Next base: position 37,370,383 of record NC_140547.1, on the reverse strand, counting down.
TTAGCTCTTTATTCATCAAAAACATTTTAAATAGTCAATACTACACAGCACATATTATTGTTGTCAAATAATTTCATTAACAATGCTCCACAAAAGCACAAACATCACATGGTTAAGGGGTCCAATTCAGTGACTTGAATTAGTGAAGGTTACTGGAGATCAAAACTGACTCACCTCTGGGTTTACCCTCACAAGGCCGCTCCAAGAACTATAGTTTTTGCACTCATACACTGAAATCCTTTTTCAGCTCTGGAGGTTGCTGTATTTGAGATATTCCAGTCAGCATTAAACATGTTCAGAAGATACACATGTGTAAGTCACACCACGGTTGATTCAGTGTAACCAAAACCAAAACTCTCTTAACAGCAAGAGACACTGAAGGTTTAGTTTACCAGCTTGCTATGTTCAATAAGTAATGCACACAAGTAACGTGCTGGTTTCTACACTGTCCATTCTATTTTGGATGATAATTAACATCTTTTAGTGTCATTGCCAAAAGAAACATAACAAAAATACACATACATAATGATGAAGAAGGAAGATCTTTATCTATTATAAAATTCTATGACATTGTTCCTTGGTTATATGCTAGCTAAATTCACTAATCAGACTTCCATACGCTATTCAACAAAAAGATGTTTCAATAACCACAGCATGCAAGTGGATTAGAGATGCTAAATTCCTTGCTTTATATGACTCAAGACATGAACATTTCAACAGTGAGCACATTTAAATGACTCCCTCTCTAAACACAATCGGCTAATTATGGAAATGAGCTTGTCTGATCCAAATTTAACTTGTATAGATTCATTTCATCAGATTTACATTGTTTTTGCCTCCGCAGCAGTGAGCTTTATTTTCAAAATTTGTGTTTATCAGCACGGGCGAACGCTGAATATTCCGCAAATAATCATGTAGTGGCAGAGAATTGGTTTAATGTTAATCAAAACATACAGTGCATTCAGAATAAAACATTATGAAGACATTCATCTGAAAGGGCTTGAAATAGACTGTCATGAATGACACACTCATTAAGTTCATGAAAAACAAAAAGTGAATCCACCCCTCGGCAACTGCCATCTATTCACTGAACGAGCAAGTGTTCATAGGTCACTCAAGGACTTATCAAAGCACTCATGACTCACACAGCTAGATGCAACATTCCCAACAGCTTAAATTGACTAGACACCCCCAATGTCGGCCAGTTATTGGCTCGCACCCCTCAGCAAGAGTCAAAAGGCAACAGGGATGCACTACCATCAAGAAACGCCATTTAGTTGAGGTGAACACTGTGCTGAAAGTCACGCTCGATGTCAACAGAGAGAAAGGACTGTGTTTCTGAGATGTGCCGACGCATTAGTGTGGTGAAGTAGACACAAAATGGATACAGAGAAACAAAGTGTAGGCAATAAATGCACTCTCATATTTACTTCAAATGAGCCAAAGGCACTTTTTGATGTCATCACAGGAGCGTTCGACCCAGCTAAGATAATTTGCTCTTTTTGGAAATGGGGAAGTTCAAAAGCCAAGTTGTTGAGTTTTCCTAGCATCCAAAAACAGCTCTCCTCTTTGAAGTTTCACAAATCTGCAAGCTTATATTTTAATAAAGATATGTTGAAAGAGATTATATGGATTAAACAAAATTATCCTAAAGGTTAGTGTCCAGAAATTGCAGCCTACAGTATTCTAGTATTGAAATCTTGGTATTTTCGTCACTAAAGAGCGCTAATTGTTCAGTACTAAGTACAAGCCACATGTGGGAAATTTTAATTACTTTTAATAAAACTGAAAATAAAATATAAGACATTAATTCTCTGCTTGAATATTGACTCTACTCTCATGTTGCAAAACTGTTGCCACCTTCAGTGGAAAGTAGAAAGTCAGCTCGAATGACAGGTGTTAAGCAGCGTATCCAAGACCTCATCCCATGATATTTAAATTCTGCTTAGTGTCAGTAGTTGTCAACACATTGAGTCTGCTTAATTTCATGTGTATGAACACAGAAAGTAGTAAGGAGAAGCAGATGAATTTTCAATAAAGCATATTTACATAATTCTTATGATTTTGCTTTAAGAAAACAAAACAAGTATGAAACGGTGACTGACATGCAGACCATTAAAACGTCCTTGTTAACCAGAGGTCACGCGGACATTTCAAAGCAGCTGCTCTGAAGCTCCAAATAACTTGATTTCTTAAACATATCTTAGCAAAAAATAATCACAACTCACAAATGTCAGCAGTGAGTGACACTATATATTTGCGCATGCGCGTGTTCAAAGAAAAATAATTATGCAGCTTATTCATGTTTAAGTCAGCTCTAAATTTATTGTGCTGCTGCCATTTACATAACAAAGTAGATGCAAAGGGAGTACTGTCTACATCCAGGGGTAGTTCTGGCATCTCTCTGGGATGGGAACCATCTAAGGTTTGTCCAGAAAGTCATTGGATTGCATCTGATAAAGACAAAGAGTGAAAATGACAATGGGTTGTATTCATCAACATGACTTCTCTGGTGAATTTACTTAACCACTATTGTATAATCTGTCCTACACAAACTGTGCAAACTGTGTCCAGGACAGAAAGAAATTGTCCTATTGCAAACACAACATTGGCTCTTTGAAGTCCACTGCATAGGCAGTATGCTAACACAAAAATAGATAAGAACTTTTGTGATGTTAAAGATAGGCAAGTAACAAAGGCCCTGATGAGCAGTAATTACTGTAATCACATTACATCTTTCAATAATAAAGTAAATATAGTACTAGTCCACTAGATTCAGTAATTATTTCATAGTTATAGTTTTGTCATACTTGAATTACATGCAAAAAAAAAAAAGATCAAACATGTATTTTTCTCCTCCTGCACACTTGCAGTACAATTGTGTCCATTTGTATCCAGGGAGGAAAATGGTAGATAGGGCTCTAACTTTTCAGCAGTGGAGATATTATCTTTTCTTTTAATTGCACAAAAGGACAAAGGTGTAGTGGTCAAATGCAAACTGCATCAAGAACAAAAACAACTTCATAATAATGCTAATGCAACATCAAATTTTTGCAATCATCTGCACAGATAGCATGCTAACACTAAGCTAGCGAAGATCCCAGAGTGATGATAAGGGTCAGTGTATGCTGACCCCAGTCCAGCAGCCAGAGCCTAATTTTCAACAAGCCAAAGGCAGTGATGAACAGTCAGACTTGTAGTAATGTAGCCTACCTGTAACCTACATGTTTCTATGGTAGAACTGATGGTGATCCCATTGTTGGTGCACATTAGTACTAGATTTGTGTATTGAATTGTATCGTAAAATAGCAGAATGGGAAAGTTACCAAGTGCTTTACAGTACAAGTTTGTTGACAGACAACCAATCTTGCAAGTGTCTGGATGTGAAGACGCTGCGAGCATGATGCGCTTCAAAAAGAGTGGACTCCTAAAGACACTTTGATGTCCTCTGGTTTGCCCTGAGTCACAGAATTTTAAGTAAACACTGAGGAAGGGAAGTTTGTGTGATGGCTATATTTGTATTTTAAACATTTCATCTAGGGGTCAAAAAGATACACAGCTCAACTGTCCAATACATTTTAAAACAACACAGACTACCAAACATGGTAAGCATTACCTTGTTACAATGACCTTCACTCGGCAGATAACTTTCTTGTTTACTTGAGAGTCACAACATGTGTTCTTTCACAAAGCTGCTGATGCACTTGAATAATACATAAGGTCACAAATCACAAATGCTGCAAAACAAGTGGGCAAGTTAAAGTAAAAGAAAAGAAACTGTTATTTTTATTTTATCATGTTATCATGTTTAGTACAGTAGTACTGTATTGTGTTGTTCCACAATTGGCAACTTCTTTGTACTTCTGTCTGGGTGAAGCAAGCTTTTTAAACATCTCTTAAAGCAAGGACAATTTCTGTGCAAGAATAATTTAATAAGCAAGTAAAATAAGTAGAATCAATTTTCAGAATGCAAAAGAAATAACAGAAACTTAGCATTTCCCAGGGCTATTGCCAGTCTTTTACAACTCCTACAGCTCTACAGTCCGAAATCACTACCTATTTTTTTCCTTAGTATTGATACACTATATTTCCAAAAGTATTCGTTTACCCATCCATATCATTGAATTCAGGTGTTCCAATCACTTCCATGGCCACAGGTGTATAAAGTCAAGCACCTAAGATGGCATTCTGCTTGTACAAACATTTGTGAAAGAATGAGTCGCTGTGATAAGATCCCACATGTGCAACAAGTGCAGCTGTGAAATTTCATTGCTATGAAATGTTCCACAGTTAACTGTTAGTGTTATTATAACAAAGTGGAAGTGAATGGGAATGAAAACAACTCAGCAATGACGTGGTAGACAACATAGAAACAAAGGGCGGGGTCAGATCAGCCTGCCTATTTCTATATATAGTTTATATATACAGGGTGGGCCATTTATATGGATACACCGTAATAAAATGGGAATGGTTGGTGATATTAAAGTCCTGTTTGTGGGACATTAGTATATGTGAGGGGGCAAACTCCTCAAGATGGTTGGTGACCATGGTGGCCATTTAGAAGTCGGCCATCTTGGATACAACTTTTGTTTTTTCAATAGGAAGAGGGCCATGTGACACATCAAACTTATTGGTAATGTCACAAGAAAAACAATGGTGTGCTTGGTTTCAGCGTAACTTCATTTTTTCATGAGTTATTTACAAGTTTCTGACCACTTATAAAATGTGTTCAATGTGCTGCCCATTGTGTTGGATTGTCAATGCAACCCTCTTCTCCCACTCTTCACACACTGATAGCAACACCGCAGGAGAAATGCCAGCACAGGCATCCAGTATCAGTAGTTTCAGGTGCTGCACATCTCGTATCTTCACACCATAGACAATTGCCTTCAGATGACCCCAAAGATAAAAGTCTAAGGGGGTCAGATTGGGAGACCTTGGGGGCCATTCAACTGGCCCACGGCGACCAATCCACTTTCCAGGAAAATTTTCATCTAGGAATGCTCGGACCTGGCACCCATAATGTGGTGGTGCACCATCTTGCTGGAAAAACTCAGGGAACGTGCCAGCTTCAGTTCATAAAGAGGGAAACACATCATGTAGCAATTTCAAATATCCAGTGGCGTTGAGGTTTCCATTGATGAAGAATGGACCCACCATCGTTGTATCCCATATACCACACCAAACTATCACTTTTGTTGTTCCAACCGTCTTGGAGGGATCCATCCAATGTGGGTTAGTGTCAGACCAATAGCGGTGGTTTTGTTTGTTAACTTCACCATTCACATAAAAGTTTGCCTCATCACTGAAGAAAATCTTCTGCGTGAACTGAGGGTCCTGTTCCAATTTTTGTTTTGCCCATTCTGCAAATTCTGTGCGCCGATCTGGGTCATCCTCGCTGAGATGCTGCAGTAGCTGGAGTTTGTAAGGGTGCCATTTGTGAGTAGCTAATATCCGCCGAAGGGATGTTCAACTAATGCCACTCTCCAGTGACATGCGGCGAGTGCTACGCTGTGGGCTCTTGCTGAATGAAGCTAGGACAGCCACTGATGTTTCTTCATTAGTGACAGTTTTCTTGCGTCCACATTTTGGCAAATCCAACACTGAACCAGTTTCACGGAACTTAGCAAGCAGGGGCCCGTTCTTCGTACGTCGCTTACTACATCCAAGATCAAATGACACATCCAAGATCAAATCATCGCGCTAACCGTGAGCTCGCTAATCCGGTTCCCCGAACACACCTGCTGTTGACGATTACTACAGCTGGACGCAGGAATGTGACATCACTGGGTGTCGTAAAAGGGGCTACGCATCGATAGTAGAAACATTGATCGGCAACCCGCTGATTGGTCGGCGAAAATGTCGAAGGGGCGTGCTTGGTATTTTCCGGCAGCAGAGCAAGAACTCATGAGTGAGGGATTACAGGAGTTTCAGAGTTTAATTAAAACGCAAGAGAACACTGCAAAGGCTGCAAAAGCAAGGAGAGAGGGCTGGCAGAAAGTTGCTGACAAATCAAACTCGTAGGTAATTTAATAACAATAATAATAATGGATTGGATTTATATAGCGCTTTCCAAGGCACCCAAAGCGCTTTACGATACCACTATTCATTCACTCCCACATTCACACACTGGTGGAGGCAGCTACGGTTGTAGCCAGGCTGCCATATCGCGCCATCGGCCCCTCTGGCCAACACCAGTAGGCGGTAGGGTAGATCTATCATATGACACTATATTGTCCAATATCATATGGCATCATATTATATTATAATATGTTATATTATATCCCCTTTCACATTAGAGCCACAACAGGACCCACAAGAACATGGGAACAAGTAAAAGTGGAATACAGGAGTATTCTACAGAATGGTAATATTTATCTCTTAGATTGCTTTGCGTCTCTTGGCAAGGTAATACTGGCCTGTAATACTCTGTTAGTTTGTTCATAACAGCAACCAAGAAAAGGGCAGAGGAAAAAAAGACAGGTGGTGGTCCTGCACCCCCTCGTCAACAAGTTGGTTAAGTAAATAATACCCTCACGGGAATATCGATATCTCTCTATGAGCACACTGTCGCGCTGAGCTAAAGGATCCTGTCTATCCCGCAATATACGCTGAATTCTGAGGGCTCTCCTTATCAATCTTGCACCTTCCGCAATGGGTTGGTCGCGTATACGGACAGGACATGGCTGCGACAGGCTTCCCAAATCCACCTTCGCTTTTATAGCCGTGGTCTCTCATCTTGATTACACGAAGTAATTTACAATTACTACTCTGAAATATGAATTACATCTGTAATAATCACATACATGTAATAGAATGTTAATAGTTCATTTCCCTTTTTTAGGAAATGACCTGTATGTATCTGTGTGACATCAATAAAAGGATCAAGTGCTGCATTATCTTTAATTACATTGATAATATTTATTTATGGTGAAACAGTGGAAAAATATCGCTGTTGCTTTCGTATAAATGAAGCGGACATACCTGCGTGGCCGCGATCTAATCCTGTTTACATAAAGTAAACCTGCTCCCGAGCAGGTTTACGCTTACGGCTCTGTTGCTATGACAGCAAGTCCCGGATGAGCTTCGGGGAACCGACTGATCCAGGATCACGCGAAATCGTCAACAATCTAATCCGGCTAACCTACTTAGCGAGGTACGAAGAACGGGCCCCAGTTTGCTAACTGTAGCATGGGAGATGGGTGGTCTCGTAGGGTGTCTTGCATTGAAATCTGCTGCAATGACCCGGTTACTGCGTTCACCAGATATCAACACAATTTCGATCCGCTCCTCACGTGTTAACCTCTTCGACATGTCAATGGCTGTGAACAAAGATACATTGAAACCAAGCACACCATTGTTTTTCTTGTGACATTACCAATAAGTCTGATGTGTCACATGGCCCTCTTCCTATTGAAAAAACAAAAGTGCCACAAACAGGACTTTAATATCACCAACCATTTCCATTTTATTACGGTGTATCAATATAAATCCCCCACCCTGTAGTTTGTTGAATGATTTTAAGTAATTATGTTCATCTATGTTACTAAAGCTACAATAACTTAATAATTAAATAGCAAAACTAAGAAACCACAATTCTAATCATGAAAAAAATCATCATCTGTTTCTCAGAATGTGCTTTTCAGAGCGGCTCCTCCATGGTTATCCTGCCTGCCTGCACAAGACTCAAGGATGATACAAAGATTTGCATATGCCACTGACTGAGATCACCACACCGCGTTTGATGGAGATAATTTCATATGCCACAAATGATTCAGTGGTTGTTTAAGCACATAATTTATATGCTGGAATGGGGGGAAAGGGAGAGAACTGAACTCCACCTATTACAGACAAGCATAAAGTTATGACTGCTTTTTTTAACATAAAAGCCCTTCTGGCCTTTCTACTGGGGTGGGCAGTTTGCACATGTTCTAATTATTCAGGGAGTGTATCCCCTGTGTTTTCTACTTTAGTGGTAGGCCATGGCATGCTAAAATCATAAGTTAATACAGTAGGCTGTGGACCAGATGGATGAAGGCTGTGGCCCAAAAGACAAGAACACAATCCAATCGCTTCTAAATCTGAATCCTCAAAATAATTTGAAAGTGTGATCCAAATGGCACAAAAATGCATGACTAATCACCTTTTCTCTCAGTCAGAAAACTGTATTCAAGTCCAAACACAACTTTCTGAGCTATAAAGAGTAGGCTTTCCAACACAGCTTTCTTTCAAACTTTGAAACGCTTGTTTGTCAATTGTTCTCAAACACAACAGGCAGCGTAAAAACTACTGTGACATTAGTCCAAAGGACAATAGTATTAAAATAAGTTAACAAGTATTAACGGTGGTCCTTTTTCTCTTTGTTTGAATTCAATTTTTTAATTTATTTTATTTATACAGCACCAAATCAAAGCAACAGTTGCCTCAAGACACTTTATATTGTAATGTAGACAATACAATAATACATACAGAGAAAAACCCAACAATCATATGACCCCCTATGAGCAAGCCCTTTGGCGACAGTGGGAAGAAAAAACTCCCTTTTAACAGGAAGAAACCTCCAGCAGAACCAGGCTCAGGGAGGGGCGGCCATCTGCCCCGACCAATTGAGGTGAGAGAAGCATAAAAGACATGCTGTGGAAGAGAGACAGAGATTGTGGTACAATATTTTTTTTATTATATCGGGCAGTATATTTTGGATAATTATTTTACAGCTGACTAGAAGCAAAGGGATGATAGCCTTCCATGTGTATAAGAAAAAAAAACACAAAAGGCTTTTCCAAGTACGTACCTGAGCCTGAGACATCTAGTCTATAATGTTGTTCCAGAGTGTGTTTGTGGAGTCCTGGTCCTGCTAAGTGGCATGATTCCTTATTGAAAAATGTGATTAATGGTTTCAAATGCCATTGTTTAAGAATTTTTGATATTGTCCATTAAAGGATTCTCAAATTTTACTTAAAAACTGAGTGTTTCTCAATTTTAGGCTACTTGGTTAACCAATTTTTTTCCCTTGTTTAGTCAACTAAGAATGGAATACTTCTAATGTGTAGATCTACTGTATGGAAACAAATGCTGGGCCAGCTACTGATTGGCCTTATATTGACTCATTGCATAAAGCTTCTGGAGCACAGTTTTATTCTGACGTTAATGGCAGAAGAGGTTAGGAACTCTGCAGTTATTGAGTTAGCAAGCACTGGTGACTTTTGCATATTATGGGGCTATGTCGGTAACCCCATTCTGTATATTTGCATGCTCTGCTACCAAGAAATTTACTAAACTGAGTTGCTGCAATGGTGACATCCTATTACAATTCAACTCAAATTTAGTATCATTCTTTGAACAACCAATTCTTTCACAAATGTTTATAAAAGCAGACGATTTGGGTTTTTACATGGAGAATTCAAAGTGTGACACAATACTTTGTCTATGTAGTCTGAATGAAAAAAGACTTCGTATTCTTGCTTCATGACAGTTTAAAAAAATAAGCAAGAATGTAACTACCCCTTTATGATTCTGAAACATCGGCCCTTGCTTGATTTTCAGGCCTGTAAATCTCCAGTGTTATTCATTATTCTGGAGTTAGTTTAACTATTTGTGGTATTTGTATAGTTTAATTTTGAAAAGATTTAGTAGGGGATACATGTGCTTTTTATTACTTTCTTAATTTGCAGGTATCTCTGCACATCATGAAGCTTTTATATGCCACCAAATATGGAACCTTCATTACGTCTACTTGATTTACACCTGCAGAAGATAAGGAAGTGTTTAATCAGCACTCAGAATAAGTGCAGCTACACTGCAAAGGCCATTTTTTAGCAATGTACTCAATATGACCTCAGTGTGAGGGAACTTTAAGGGAACCTTAAGTAGCTTTATGTACCTGTCAGAAATTCCAGTTTTTGGTACAGTGCTTAAGTCAGTTCGCATTTTCAAAAATAAATAGATAAATAAATAAATAAATAAAGGCAAAGTGACCCAGGCAAGCTTGACATATGACAATGGCACTTGTTTCTTCAACCTCTCATTTTCTCTTTAAGTCATTTTCTCATTCTTCTGTTAGTCTTCCAACTGATTTTTCCACTTTCCTGTGATTACAAGTTCAATTCAGAGTTAAATAAGAACTGGCAGAACACTTCCTTTTTCCCTTTTCCCTTATGTCTTTTGAGGACCAGCTGGTTATCTGAGTTTCCATACCCAGAGAACCTGTATCCTATCAGTTCAATTCTATTAAACACCTTCCAAAGACCAGTTGAAGTTTGCTCCCCCCTTTCACTACCTGTCAGTCATTTCAGTTTGTCCAGCTCTCTGTCAGTAAATTGCTTTGATTTTTCTGTCTTCATTTCTTTGAGTTTTTTTTGTCACTATGTCTGCCTGTCAGACAGTCAATAAGTCTGCTATGGAGATAAAAGAGAGAGAGAGAGAGAGAGAGAGAGAGAGAGAGAGAGAGAGAGAGAGAGAGAGAGAGAGAGAGAGAGAGAGAGAGAATAAATTCAAGTCTAACCACAAGCAGGTTTGCATGCATACAAATTTTTGTCCCTTAAGGAACCAAAGTTTGAGATTTAGGCAAGTTCCCTTTCCTAAGGTCTAGACGTTTAAACTTCAACATCAAGCCACTATCCCTATTCGTACACACAGAATTGCAGTCTCCTTTACCAAATTTGCAGCACATATCTAGTAAACCCTTTGCAGCATTTTTAATGCAATGAGCCCTGGCCAGTTAATTAATGATGCAGTCAGGCAATCCTCCTCAACTTGTAAAGTTTGGGAAAATATCAAATGAACGTGTTCCATTTACCTGGCATTTGTGCTCAGGTGGTCATTGATCACTGGCTTTATATCTCTTGAAGCAGACCAATGAAAAAGCCACTGTGAGGTGTAAATAATGGAAGCAATAAAATCCACCGTTTTGTTCTTGTTAGCAGTCTTGATATGTTGTTAATCACATGGCTTTACAAGGAATGGAAGTTATGAGGAACTTTATCAGTCAATGATGTTTCCCACTGGAACCTGATCATAAACTCTAACATATTTGACCTCATGGATAGGTGAGGGCCACTAGAATGCATCATTACTTTTAGTCTATCACGCTATATTTTGTCAGTACTTACGAGAAGCCTACACCTGTGGGCCTTGTCCTTCAATGTATTGAGTACAAGAACTGAGATACATGGGTGTCAAGTCAATATTATAATTATTTACTCTGTTGGGTTGTCATAAGTAGGCTTTTTGCTCTTTCTAGCAATAAACAGTTTGCAACATTGAAACATTTGAAAAAATCCCTCACACATTTTACATAAATTAGAAAAATCTATTCGTTCCAGCTAATGACAGAAAAATTAGCTGGAAAGTAATTAACAAAGTTATGTTGTCATGTTTTAGGGTTAATAGATTTTCATTTAACAAATTTTCAACAGCAAGCTCATTCTTTATATCACTAGAATATGGTGAAAGATTGTTTCTTCTGGGAAAGTTGGTAAGTTGGTTGGTAGCTGCCATGCGAGGAGCTGGATGTAGGCATTGCTGGCAATTTGTTACATGACCTCCCCAGTCTTTAGATTATATGCATATGTGATCAAGTAAACTGTCAACCCCATATTTTCTTTTTATTTTCTAATTCATGTTGCTAGTTCTGTTGCTAGTGGAGTACAAAGTGCATTGATGTGTAGTGCGGTATAGTACTAAATGAAAGAGTTGAAAATGAATGTTTCAGGTACAAACTGGTGCATTTAAATTCACCAGAATGTAAAATTATGTGTTCAACATTTAAAGTTTCCTAAGGGCAAGATTTCCAAACCAATGTTAAAATAACATTTGCTGGCAGCTTACTCCATTGCACTAAAATACTGCTCACTGTGCAATGGGATAGACAGCAGACAGAATGGATATTTGCCAATGCCTTCACTGGCTACTATATTAGCTACAATTCGCTAGTACTGTAAGTTAGACCCTATTTTGCCTGTAGAAAGCCCTTAATCCTTCATGGCACAGATTGAACAAGGTGCTGGAAACATCCTTAAAGGTTTTGCTTCAGATTTGTCAACTGCACATCCATCATGCTAATTCTTTCAAATGTGAACTATTGGTGACTCTGGAGGCCTTTTGAGTAATGTGTTGTTCAAGACACTGGTTTGAGATGATTTGAGCTTTGAGATATGTGATATTTTACCTCTGTAAGCAAACATCAGAATATGGGTACACTGTAGCATAAAGGAATGGATGTAGTGAGCAACAATACTAAGGCAGGTTGTGTTATGCTCAGTTTGTACTAAATGGCCTGAAGTCTGCCATATTCCCACGCAACATTACATCAACGCCAGCCTAAACCATTGACACATTGCAGGATGCATACATGCTGTGATCTTGTTTATGCCAAATTCTTATTCTACCATTCAAATGTTACAGTAGAGCACCAAATTAATTTACAATTTTCATGTATAATGAATAGTAATTTACCCTTCCAATGGATGGATGTAGCATCTGAGCAGTTATAACAGGAATACAGAACCTGGTTATTTTTATGACTTAATACCATTTTAACTTATTTGTACCTTTACTGGCTTAACTGGTATGCTGAAATGTTTTTGTTGGGGGTTTTTCCCCATGTTTTTGCCTTTAAGACGGCTGTTTTCACTTTTTTACTATTTACTTTGGTGTTTGGAGAGCAAGTGAGACAAGCCATCATTCTGGATTTAGATCAGCAAGCTTAACAAAATATCATAAATCAGCATTAAATATCATTTCTGTTGCACAACCATGACTATTTTGTCAGGGTCATTTGTGATCATGTAATTACACAGCATCGTGTACATCAGTTTTTTTTAAACAATGATTTACAGTACAGGGTTCAGCTAGGCACATTAATCATTCTCATGTTAATAGCTTCCAGTGTCTCTTGTCTCTTCCAGGGCCCAGGGTGAATGGGGGAAGATACCAAAGAGCTAAAAATGAATGCTGAGCCATTGCATTCCATTAGTCACTGAAGAGTATATTGTCAAAGTGGATGTTGATTGTGAGTAGAATCAAAATGGGGGCATGACTTTTGTAAAGGCTATTCAACACATAGTTCATGTTAAATATGCTGAACACAAATTGGTAAAATACCAAAAAAACAAAGCACTCAGATTTCTATTTAGCTTCAGAATGTTTGTTGTTGGAATCTGTTTTGTTTTTATAGGTCAGTTAGTCAAGATAAAGGCTTATTATTTCTTGCTAGCATGCATAAATGACTGACCCCATAATGGCTGTCTATTGTATTATAGATGAAAGTCTTTTGCACAATACTTTCTTTTTGTTTTTTTGTTTTTTTAGAAATGTGTATCAAAAGCTGAGAAGAGAAAGAGCTTCTGAAAAACACAGTTATGCATGATTTGTACTTTGAGTTTTAAAATGGATGCCATGGGCCTCAAGCTCAAGCAAATCATAAAAAATGAACATAGAATGACCTTCATTAAGTTCTTGGTTTTACAAATTGTGAAGTATGTACAGTTTAAAGTCATTACTCATCTTTGGGCCCACCCCCAGAAAGTTAGTGCTTCAAAATATCTAATCAGATTCTTGAAGTCGAGATTAAATATATCTACATGTTAAATGTAATATGCTTGTGATTAACTTATGAGTGATATTGAAGTCTGACTTGGAGGGACATTTATTTCTTGTTAAGCTGTCATTCATTACAGAAAAAGGCTTTGCCTTCAAGATTAACCTGTGTGTGGTATAGGTCTAGATTTGGAGAAAGTAAGGTACCCACTAGAGTAATAAGTAACTTTTACAGCATGAAACCACAGTACACACCAAGTAGGGTGATTAGTTAGTGTTGCTAACAGTGTCGGGTGTAACACATAAACTAACATGTTAATGTAATTACATTACGTTTTTCAATGCAGTAATTTAACATGTTACTACATTAAATAAATCCAGCAACTACATTAGAGTTAAAATGATGTAGCCCAGAGTGATGATGAAGGTAAGTGTATGCCAGGAGCCGGACCCTGAACTTCAAAGGCAGTGGTGACATAGACTCATTGTGGCCATTGCTTTAAAGTTTACTTAGGCTTTTTATCTTTGCTTTCTTTTGTCAGTTTTGTACGGTGGCCCTGAGAGGCCAAACGGACTGCAACTTAAGATAACACCAGCAATAGGATAAACACTACAAAAGCACACAAAACACAACGGAAATAGGAAAAAACAAAACAGAAATAGGAAAAAAGAAAATAAAAATAGGAAAAAACAGATTTCCAAAAGCACAAGGGAAGTGTTTCTGGGGAGACAATAACCCAACGGACCAGTTGTAGGAACCAAAATAAGCTAAGAATTGCGCTGGGAGACACTTAAAAGAAGTGGAGGGTCTATCGGCTTTGTGAGGAAAGAAAAGATGAGTGTGTTAGCCTAACTATTAGCCTAAAAATCCGTCATCAGTATTATATGAATCATGATAAAATGAAAACTGTCCTTTTTTCAATGCAACAACTGTTTTCTTCTCTATTAGAGAAGCAATAATGGCTGCATCTGTTTACCATTAATTAAGTTCGATTCAGTTTTACTTATACAGCGCAACAGTTGCCTGAAGGCACTTTATATTGCAGGTTAAAAAAGGATGGCATACAAAGATGGATATGGCAGGCATTATGTCAGTCTTTCATTCAACATACATACCGTAAAACAGGAATAAAAAACATTATATACATTATTTAAAAAAACAAACAAACAATATGACAAATTCAAGTGGACAAAGTGGGATTTGGATCCAGCCCTATTTATCTTGTTTTACCCTGTTGTAAAAAGTTCCAGCTTGACCTAATCACTGGTTGTCTTAAAAATGTAAGTTTTGTATAGATACCATTTTTAAAACCTATATAAAATGGTTTGTGCAAGTATGAAAAAATGGGGATTAGCTTGCAATATCTGCTTAATAACACCTTTTTTTTTAAGGTGAAATTGAATTATTTTGTTGTGTAATGTATTTACACTCATACAGGTTGTCAAAACTTAAGAGGTTAAAACAGTCTGTCAACATAACTGGACTGCCAAAGTTGAGTTTAGTTTTGTGTTAGTTTAAATAAGATTTCTGGGAAATGTAGTTTAAAGATTTTATTCCGATATATATTTTATACACTGCGTTACTGCAAAGTCATGCGCAAGGCTGTAAGAGAGTGGGCAGATCTTTGTTTATTAGGGAGACAGTTTTGAGGAAGAAGTTTTTTATATCTTGTGGTCTTGGTATTGACACATCTATAAGCACTTTCCTGGTTGGGGACAAATGCTTCCTAATCCTAGTACTGCAGAGGTTCTAGGGAGAAAGAAAGTTGCTTCAAGTGAAAGTTGCTTCTACCCAACAACTGGTTTATATGATGTGATCACTCCTGGTTTTATCCCACTGGTTGGAGGGCTCAGATTGACACGGTAATTGTAGTGTCTGAATTTCTGTCTGGATGGAGCACATAAAATCTCAATCCTTTAAAGAAAAAGCAAGTAAATGATGATGGAAAACAGTGTGGCGAGGCTGCTGGTTCCTCTGGAAGCCTATTCTTAACTTTAGAGTTTTCCCTGCATTTAGCCCCAGGTTGTGTCAGCTGAAACCAGACAGCCAGCTGTTTTGCCTCATGTCTGCACGCTCCCTTATCACCATCATAAATAAAGAAATGTGAGCATCCGAACAGTTGTGCTGTCAGCAAACTAGGAGCTTTACATGGAGGTCTTTGGAGGTGCAGCCACTGAGGCAGAATGAGAGCAGTACAGAAAAAAAAACATACTTTCAGTGGGCTACTGCTAAAAATGCACAGATTCAACATTTCAAGCTTCATTTATTGTGTCTTCCCAGTCAGGAAACTGGTGATTCACCAAAGGACGAGGTCAAACTCAGTGAACTGAAAGGGCTTGATTTACAGTAGTTCTTGGATGAAGGCATGAAATTCAGGACTGAGGCTTCTACTATTGTTAGGTCTATAAGTTGCTGGACAAAGATGCAATTTTTGTAATTTTGCCTCTGTACATCACCACAGTGGATTTTAAATCCGACATTCAAGATGTGAAGTAGAGACTTTCAGCTTTACTTCAAGGGGTTTTACCAAAACTGTTGCATTAACAGTTTAGGAATCACAGTAATTTTTTTTTACAGTACCTTATTTTAAGTCAAAAAACTAAAACAATTAATAAAACTAAGGATTCTTTTCTATGATTTTAAGAACTCATGGATATCACCAAATGCTGTGTTCCTTCCTTTTACTGCAGTCACCTTCAGTTTGTTTATGGATTCTTTCTGACTGGTAATGTCTAATTGGCATTTTGGGTGAACAGGACAGTGACCAAAGAAAAACTAGCATACTTCAAAATATTGATAACACTACACTAAGGCCTGCTCAACAGCCTGCTAGTATCCTTACTGAAATATATTAGCCTCAAAGAGACCATCAGAAATCTGTCAAATGCGAAGGCCATGGAACCTTTTGCAAGTACGTCCCTTAAAATCTCTCTTTCCCAGACGTCAGCATAGCAACTTGCCCATGCCCATGGCATCCACAGTCAGGAGAGAATGTCCACCTGCACCACGTTATAAAGCTCAGCAATGCTTCGGCACCTGGATATCAGGTACCGGAAGCAAGAAATTCTGATAGCTCATGTATGATCAGCTAGCACTCATGCTTCTCTGGTTTGAAGAATTTTTGTTTTGCCAAGACTCAATACATTGCAGGGCAAAAGCAAAAAATCAAGTTCAGGATGTCTAAACTTGTTGCAACAATACGTTGCTACCCTAAAACAGTGGTTGGATGGTCACTGCCAAGGTCAAAAAAAAATTCGACTTATCCTGCTAACAGTACAGAACAGCGTGGTGTTAGCTGTTTATTAAAATGCGCTGTTTGTTTACTTCTTGGCTTTCAGTAGTGTGTGCAATCATTTTGGTGTAAGAGTGTTTAAGTAGTGTGTGTGATAGTGTTTCACAAATTATTCCTTAATGGCTCCTTATATACAAAAATTTTGTCTTTTTCCAACTAGCTAGCATGCATGTATCTGAGATCAACTCTAACTAGTTCACATTATTTGTGGTCATGATTGTTTTCCTGGTCAGGCTGATACCGAGCAGTACTTTGACTACAAAATTCAATAAAATGTACTGAGCACTTTAGTCTTTCAATAGCAACTTCAGAGTAGAAACAAACCATGGTCCTTCTGTGAATCGGTCTCAATGTGCTTTGACATTTTGTCAGTTAAATTTCAAGTGATATTTATGGCAGAGCATTTAAAAAAATACTAAATTGAGCAAATGATTGTAGTAGAGATTAAAAAATGCATATTAGACAATTAATATTGTCATGATTATATTCCCTGTGGTTAAGTATGTGTAACTTTCCAAAGGGCAAAAAAGTACAGCAAAAAGTATTTACAGGTATGATCAAAAGTTAACATAAACTCATCATGGGCATGAATGTCTTTGTAATTTTGGGCTTGACGATGATTTCTTTAAGCGGTTCTTTGTCCAGGAATGATTATATAGCACATATCTTTAATGGCTCCGCAAAACAGTAATTAGGTGCACGTTTGACTTTATTTTGGATTTTCTCTAATCCATACAAGGTGAAAAGTATAAATACAGGCAAATATTTAAATCTTTAAATAAGTCATGAAGGATCTATAATGTATTATAATTTGACAAGACTGAGGCTTATTGACTTCATGTTAGTGATTATGAGTGACTACAGCTGGTAGTTTCTCTTTATCAGCAATAAAAATGATTTGGTAGACAACACTCACAGGACTGACCATCCATAGGTAAGTCCAAGGAACTCTGTGATGAACTAAAAAAAGAGAGTTGGGAAGGTCTCTTAGAGCCAGATGAGGGGAATTTGGTTAAGATGTTCTGGAAGAACCCAGGGCCCACTAACGCTAAAGCCTGCAATCACCTGAAAACTGCTGGAACAACAACATCACTTTCCACGATGAAGCAAGTTTTATACCCTTAGCCACAATAATAAGATAAGAGATACATTTAATAAAGGGACAAAGGCAAGGCCTTCAAAGAACACTGTACAAGCTGTCAAACATGATAGTTTTGGTAGCATCATCTGACAATGTATTGCGACCATAACATCACCTAAACACAGCAGCACGACGACCATGAGATCAAATGCACATCAAAATAGAATAGACAGAATAGATAAAACAGACTAACATTAAACTTCTGGAATTGCCTTCCAAAAGCCCCAGCCCTATTGAAAATGTGTGTATTATGCCGAAAACCAACCAATTTAAATGACCTCTATCAATTCAGTGGTCAAATGTTCAGTCAAAATAATGCCAAAAGCTTGTTGATGGCTACTAAAAGCCGCTAGTTGAGGTACAACGTTTAAGCAAAGAGGGACATTTAAGCTAATGTCAGTGAGTGTACATTCACTCGACCCTAGAAACCAAACCAACTACAAAAAGAAATTATAAAATAAAAAACAAAATTTATAGTCTTATATTTTAATCTTCTTAAGCCAAAACTATCATCTGCCATTCAAGATTTCTTTCTACAAACACTGGTATAGAACTCTGTAAATGCACATTAGGTAATTTATTTTCTGAAAATGTTGGGCTTTGAGTCGATGTACTTAGTGTCCTATTTAGGTTGGTGAGTACAAGCATAGAGCTGAGAACTGGCAGTGCTTTAAATTTTCTTCTTGTTAATTTCCATAGACATCGATTGCTTGCTACTAGGCACTATATTTGTTGCATTTCCAGGCTCCAGTCAAACATATAATGTAATCATTAATCAAGTAGAGCTAGTCCTGTACTCCTTAGCCCCTATAGGCTACCCAAAATAGTCTTTTGAGGGAAACGTGCAGCTGCTTGACAGTTGGCACATATTTACAAACAGATGGATAAGGTTGTGGTCTGATCTGTTGAGGGGCTAATCAGTGGAGCTTTATGCACCCTTAATACTGGCATATAGCTACTTAAGTGATGTACAGTTTCTATAGTGGGTAAAGCTAATGGCGAAATTGGAATTGGGAGCTATGCTAAAAATCAAAGGGCATTTCAAATGAGGGAGTGGATTATGTAATATCTGGCTTATGTAAGTTCCCATACCCAGCAACATGGTTGAATATAGAGCATCTGCTGAATTATCTCATCAAGAAAGACTAAAAATGGCAAGGCCCCTTACCATCTTCTCTTCCTCTTGTTTTTCAATTGACTTACAGGGAAAATTCCCCACAGAGTCCAGTGCTGAAGGTTAACCAAGTCCAAATGGCCTAGGTCATAGAGCTACAGAGCTAGTTATTCCACATTCCCTATGAATGAAGAGACAAATCTGTTTTCATCAGCTCCACTTCCACCATTCCTTCAGTAACCCAGCAGTTTATTTAATAGATTCTTCAGGTGGACGACAACCTCAGGTTTGCTTCGCACGATAATTAAAATAAATGGGAAGTCACTGAAGGAAACCCTCAGTAAATCTGTCCCTTAGTGTATATCTGACTTACATGAATGGATTACATGAACCCCCATACTGTTTTTTCCCATAAAATACTTTTAAAATTTATTCAAACAGTCACAATTCATTTTTGTATAAAACTGTGGGCTGAAATGTAATGCAGATAAAAAAGGAATTTATCCTGCCATTTGATGCAATGATCGGGGACCATTCTTAATTTCGTTGTTCTCATGACAATGACAATAAAGTTTCTGATTCTGATTCTGATTCTGAGTCTCACCTCAAATGTTTAGAATAGTTACTCCACCACCATACATCAATGCCCAGCATGCATTTTACTATACAAAGCAAAATTACATTTCACAGTGAGCTAAATGCTCAGCCTTTGTGTGTGTGCTGTTTTGCCATTTGCCAACACAGCAACAGTAACATAATTAACACCAGCTCACTCTGGTTCTGATGGTGAATAATATATATTTTTTTGTATATAATTCTGACTAGTCAGCTTTACACACAAATTCCAGATATAAATGGTAAAATACCTGGATACAAAAATGGTTGGATCAGTGGATGTTGGTAATAAAGGAGCCCCCCTTTGGATGAATCTGCACTGTCTGATCGCAGAATACATCATTCAAGAGAAGTTCAAGGAACCCATCCCACGCCCTACATTTCAGTTCTAAAAAGATTTTGGTCTTACATCAAAAACCTTAGTCTAAATTTCAAGCTGTTTCTGGAGAGTCAAAACATGCAAGACACTAAAGCCCTGTCCAAATGTACTTGGGTACTGTATTAACCATGGCTTTTTCTATGAATTTAGGCTGTCATTAGACCGAAAACACAACTTTTGAAAAACTCCCTCCAGGATGAAGATTTTCAAAAAGTCAGGTTGTGCTCTTACAATTGAACTCGGAAACCAAAGATTTTGTCATGTCACAAAAAAATACTCACCTTTATCTTCTTCTTTGACATCAAATTATGCACTGTGTTATTGTGTCTACGTTTTTGATTGGCCACAATTCAATATAGTTAGGGTATTATCGTCACTGTTTGGCCTGCATATTTTTTGACAGATATTTTTCAAATCTAAAGAGTAAAAATGCCAATATATAAGAAGTCTGCTTGTTTGTGACCTGCTAAGTTGTGTCACTGTTGATATCTTTTGTTGGTTTAGTTTGTTGATCATTGGTTTCAGGTTGGTTGGTTTTGTGTTCACAAATTAGAGTGTTGTTAGTAAAACGCCTACTGCACTCTCTGCAGTCCATTGAGTGCTTTCTACCAGCAGTCTAAATTACAATAAAGCCAAAACAAAAAAAGCACATAAAAGACTGATTCTTAACTTCTTAACATCCACCAGGTCAATAATCACCCAACTGGGGTTTTTTGTTGTTTTTTTGTTTTATTTTTAACTTGGAACATCCAAATAGAAAAAAGGTATCAAGCTCAGGTAAATATTAATGAGAGAACTGGGTTTCATAAAATAGGCCTTAACTTAGATTTACCTTCTGTGAACTGGTGGATATAAAGAGGTTCAAGAGGTCAGTCATGTCGACTGCATAAACTACAAACTGTTGTGCTATAGCCTGTTCCAAGTTATTTGTAAAACAGGAGAGGAAAGCCAAGGCTTAGTGGGACAGTTGCCAGGTTTTTATATTGTAGGCAGATCTAAGCACTTGGTATTACTAGAAACAGTAGGGAAGCGGGTTCAGCATTGGTCTGAATGTATGGTGGCATTCCCTTCAAAGCCTCATAAGCTCACACCAGCTTGAATGTGATACAGGAGGGCAAAGCTGTTTAGAAGAAGTACTAAAATAGTGTGGCTTTGAAGACCACAGCTAGCTTTAGAAGTCCAGAGTATTTTCTTCAGCTACTATGCTTCTAAGTCCCTCTGGGTAGGAGTTGGAGACAAGATATGATGAGAGATCAGACAAGGTAATCTGTGTCCTTGTTGAGTGAATATTCGAATACGACCAGTGTTTTAAGAGCAAAATATCACCAAGGTTTTGTGGCTGCACCGAGGGCCTCATATGACAGCTTCCTGGCAGGGATCACAGTGAGATGCTTCACCGTTTGGGCAGAATTCACTATGTTGTTGTCACTGGTGATAAGCTTAAAGCTGTGGGCAGACATCCAACTCAGTATGTCAAGTAGTCAAGCAAAAATTCAGACCTGTGTGTCTGAGGAAGAAAGGATGGTGGGAAAGAACAGTTTAGTTTGCACTGTTAGGACATGGAGAATAGAGGAGTGTGTGACAGAGCAAAGATGTCTTCTGTAGCACAGAGAAGGGGAAAGGCAGCCAAGCAGAAAAGAAAAAACATAGAGCTTTAGCAAAAAAGGTGGTTAAGTCAAGGCACCAATTCTCTACATCAAATGATTGAAAGGGTCAAACCAATAAAAGAGATATTACCAAGATACTCAGGGGTCAGAGACCAGGAGGGAAGCACAACGTTTTTCATTGACAGCATGTATTACTGACTGAGAATGGACCGCTTAGGAGCCTAAATCTTCAAAGTGCAACCATTTCAGTGAAGGATTAGACAGTTGATCGGTTCATTTGAGGCAGTGCATACTGTGTTTTTACAAAGAAGTGAAAGACAAACACCAATCCACACACAAGCCCGTTCAGCTATCTTAGTGAGGACATTCATTGACATAATGGTTTCCCTAGCCCCTTACCCTAACCATTACCCTAAACCTAACCATAACCTAATTGTAACCCTGACACTAAAACCACATTTTGAGCCTCAAAAAGGCCTTCAAACTGGGTGAGTGTGTCCTCACAAGTGACTGTTGGTTCTCACAAGTATAGTAGAATGTAGATCTCGGTCCTCACAAAGATAGCTAGACAGGAACACACACACACACACACACACACACACACACACACACTTATGCTGCATTAACAGCATTGCTGCTGCCGGCAACTATGCACATCATGAAGAGAAAACATCATTGTTTGAATGTGCAATCATGAAACCACACATAGTAAACTGACAACACATAAGCAATTAAATACATACAAACTCATGAATAGAGTTTCAACATTTGAAAAGTTTCAATTTCACATTTTCTTTTGTCAAAGAAGCTGTTAGGTGTGGCTGTGTGCAGGCAGGAATAGGACTCAAGGTGCAGACTCCGGAGACAGACGTGAACTCAAAAAAGGCTTTAATTTAATACTCAAAATATAACAAAACTAAAAAAAAAAAAAAACTCAAAACAAACTTAAACTAGAGAAATGACAGAACACACAGCTAAGAAAACGGTAGGTCGCAACACAGACACTAAGAAACACAGGGCTTAAATACACAGAGGGAGCAATCAGGAAATGAGTAACAGGAGGGAAACACAGCTGGGGCAAATCAGAACTGACGAGACCAAAGAAGCGTAACCTGAACACACTGAGAAAAGACGGAGACCTTCAAAGTAAAACAGGAAACACATAACACAGACTGAACAAAGACACAGACTCACATGCAGGCACTACAGAGGGAACAGAGACGTGGGAACAGGGCAGACACAAACACTGACTGAACACGGGGATATAGGAACTTAAGATACACATAGACGCAAACTAGACAAGGGGATGCAGGTGATAGGGGAGACAGAGCAACTAAAGAAGACAGAGACATAAGCCATAAGACAGAACTCAAAGAAACCAAAAACTAGACAGTATAAATAATATCGTAAACTCAAAAACCCTGGGTCAACGACCCAGGCATCCTAACAGAAGCAGTAAATGCAATGGAACTCAACTGCAGATTGAAAAGAATAGCCCTTTTTTTTGTCATTGTACATGTACAATGAAATTGAGGGTTCTCCACACCAGCTGTACTGGAATAAAATATAAATAGTCGACAGCAGAAATACATAACAAACAGGAGAAATATGTACAATCAAGAGGAATATATACAAAAACAAGAGAAAGGCACACATTAGAGAACAAGTTGCAAAGGACTTGATCTGAGATGAGGAAGTTTCTGGAATAAAGGCTATTATAAAGCCATTTGAACATCCCATCAAAATATATTTTATGTTAAAATGGTAGATATAATTTTCATGCTGTTACAGTTTTTTACAGACGCTAGGACACATTTCCCAATACTTAGGTCACTTTTGCAAAACACTTCACACAATCCTCCTAACTGACGGTCAGCTTGGCAAAGCAGTTCATTTCACATTCAAAATGCACTCCAACTACCAAAACACTTCATTCAGGTCTCAAATAAACTCATTCTTCCAGAACACTAGCAAAGGTTGACAGCCGACAAACACACTTTGTCACCCACAAAACAATGACCTAAAAAACACTAACAACATGTAGCATTACACAGTGTTTTCTTGTGTAAAACAAGGACACATCTCTGTTTATAATTTCAATATATGTTACTGGAATGAATCAGACATCATGCAGAATTCGTTAATATTTGTTTATGTATTTTTATTTTTTTGCACTAAGTAATCCCAAAATACAAGAATTTGTATACACACCATCCACTGATACACATACAATAGTAATGCTAATCTACTCGGTCTTCTCCATTTGGCCACAGGTTCTCATCCACATCACATCTTATGTCATCTAGGGCGATACACCTAGGAAAGAATCTTCTGGCATGCCAGAATTGAAGGAGTTGAAAAATTGAAGGAGTAACACCTGTGTAGATGTTCATCTACAATGAGAATAAGCTGTGGCTGGTTAAACTGCATTTTTAGATTTAAAATATGTTTCACTAAAATATTGCTGTTGGATTTTGCTGTCTTATTCAGTTTTGCATTGTGTTATTGTTTTGGCCATAAGTTTAACAGTTTTGAAAACAGTATGTAAGCACATGCAAAATGTCCTGTCCGTACAAAGCTTTTTGGCAGTTGTTGTGTCTGAGTGAGAAGATAATTCATGAAATTTGAGAGATGTAGTCATTGAATGCATTTTGTGCCAAAACAATGATAACTGGTCCTCAGTTTAGCCCACATAGACTTCTGTTGTGCTCACTGTGTGAGGAGTTTTGCAAACGTGACCTAAGTATTGAGAAATGTGTCCTAGCGTCTGTAAAAAACTGTAATACCATTAAGGAAAAAATGTATTTTTGTAATATAAGTGCAGTATTTATTTTTCTGTAAAACTTCGGAACTATCACAAATTGGTAAATAATTTGCAACAGGGTACACAAAAATCTCTCTAATTGCTAAAGAACATGTGTAGAATAAATCAGGAACCTCAGAATTAATGAGGTGCTTATCAGCATTTCTACAATAATTCCAAATCCAATATTTCATAATAGAAAAATAGACTGAAACTCCTACTGATGCATCATACAACAAAACAGTTACTCAATGTACGGGTATTAGCAATAACTGTGATATTTGAAAATCAAATATGAACATTGTATATATAATGCACACATAATAATACATTACATCATATTTAATCTGTTGGGGGTTTTTTTAATATTTGACTTTTACAGTCAAATATGTTTTAGAAGTGCTCAAAAGTACAGTGATAATATCTGAAAAAAAATATCTGGGAAGTAAGCAACATGGCTGCAAGAACCATGCAATTTTATTTTCCATTAATTATAAAGTTAACATTTTTGAAATGTTGACTGCATGTTTCACAGCTGACAAAATAACTGCCCCCTGTGTCAGATGATGTTGTGTATGGCTGTTGCAGACTTAATGCTTTTGTCAATGCTCACAAAGAAATAATTTATTTTTAACAGCATACCTATTATACTGGTGTATTATGGCATTATATATTAGCTATAGCATGCTGATTCGGTGGTTAGTCCCCTCTAAGCTCAGCAAGGAGCCATCACAACTGCATAATACAGCCCCTGCTGCATTCCTTATAATTACCATTACTTGTACTGGACTGCAAAGTCATTACGCAGGCACCATGTTTAAAACAGTGGAAATGAGAAGGCCACAAAAGTGTAAGCACTTTTGTCTCCCATAAAACCCAAGGCTACGGCTGAGATCTGCTGGATCTCAGGGTTGATTTTGTAGATGTTTAAATATGTTGCTCTCAGTGAGAATGCGGACAGCTAAAATTGCAAGTGTTTGTGGGTGCAGCCATTATGCAATGTCATATGACATTACAGACCTATGAAATAAAGCACCTGTTCATTCTCTTTGGGATCTATATTGGACCTTACCCATATGAGTCGTCCGTTTTTTTTGTCCACAACATCTATTTATTAATTTTCAGTGTAAAACCAGCCGATCCATTCTCCTTCCATCTCACTGCTCTTCTCAAAATTAGGCATTCACAATGAGAAGTGCAACACCCTTCTGGTGTTTTTGACTAAGTGAAGCATAGCTTGGGGGTCCACCCACAGCATTTTCAAAATTAACATTTAGCCAAGCCTGGAATCCAGTTTGGCAGGTTTGTGCCATTCTACATGAACAGGAGGTAACAGAAGTTTTTAGCATATTCCTCCTAATGACTCAAACCTGGAATTAACTCCGTTGTTGTGCATCTTTTGTGCTATACACAAACTGCTTAGGTGTGAGTGCACCTCTCTAAGCTCTTGACAACATCCTCTTTACTTATCTACCTTTCTTTTTCCTTACACTTGTCTCATCATGGCTATTGTGCTTATTTTGTTACTAATTTGTTTTGATTGTGATTTGAAAGATGGACTTAGCCTGCAAGAGTTGTGGAAGAAAAAAAAAACAGATTAAATAACAATATCCTTTACAGAAAATAAGATAACACAATATTGAAAAGCAGGCAAATGACACAAAAAGGAAGAACTAAATTTGAAAAGATTGTAAAAATATGCTAAAAACTGTCCATCTCAAAGAAGTAGGAGACACTGAGCAAAGGTAAAATTGTCTCAAAACATGTTACCAAAATACTTAAATAGAAACTCCTTTAGATATCTCTTAAAAGATTCCACACAATCAGCAAACCTCAAGTGAACGTGCAGAGCATTCCACAGGTCAGGAACCATGGCCTCAAAGACCCAGTGTCCTTAGATTCGCCGAATAAACAACAGTTTTAGATTGCTTGACCTGAGTGAGAACCAAGCTTTGTGGGACACCACAGGACAAAGGGGATAGAATTTAAGGCAAAGCTTCCAACAGATTCAGTTCTTCTCCAGTACATAGAATATGATTCAACTCATCTTAGAGTTGGGCCTGAAATGTCCACTGAGTTGTGTAAACTGTTCACCAAAATGTTATGACCAGCCGTGCGCGGGCACCACCAAAGGGCTACGCAAGAATGAAGCCATTTGTCGCTTAATCTATATCTCTTTTCTCTTGGTTTAGCTACTGCTCTCATGCGAAGCACGGGCAGGCTTTGGTGCTTGGTCCTGCCCTGGGGCGAGATGTTCCTGCCCTCAATCCAGCCAACACACCTGTTTCTATTTGTTTATGATCTCCTGTGGATAAAGGCCAGCTGAGCCCTTCACTCTTTGCCAGATTGTTATCACCATTGTGGTCGAGTTGTTTTTGCTCATATTTCTAGCTACCAGACTTTATTCTCACATATTCATCCCTAGTTCCTTCCTGGTGTGTGTCCTGACAGGACCCAAGCCACTTGAGAGACTCACAAGGCGGTCCTCACTCATCTCCAACTCACCTGGAAAGCTCCCTTGCCTCCCCACTGTCCACCAGAACTGGTTTTTGGAACCTTCTAGCAGCTGTTAATTACAAAGGAAACACTTTGTAAACAACAAATAATGTTTGTTGACATCAATCCATTTATCAATTTTCTGCTGCTTATCTGGGTCCGGATCGCAGGGGCAGCAGTCTAAGCAGAAAAGCCTAAACTTCCTTCACACCAGCCACCTCTTTCATCTCTTAAACCGGGGCACTGAGTTGTTACCAAACCACCTGAAAGATATAATGGTCTCCTCTTGGTAGCACAGGCCGTAAACACCCTGCCTAGGAGGTGTCCATGAGAAATCCTAATCAGGACCAAACTATTCCATGGCATCAAACCTTTTGTGGGGTTCTGCTTTCCTTTAAATATGACAACATTGCAGTCTCATGAATCAGATGCTATTAAAGGTTCATTTAAACACTCTAAGCAGAGCAGGTTTTGTGAAGGGTGTTTTGTTCAAAGCCCAAATTTTCCTATCAGCACCAGTCCTTTTTATCGATGTAGCTTGCTGCTCCTAACTTTGCATGCTCATCCAAAGTCTAGAAGCCATTGGATGGCATTTGTTGGCTCCGGCGATGCCTAATATGCAGTTGACGACAATTTCTGTACCACCTACTACTGGAAGTTTTTAAAATGTTTATATTTCAATGAAAAATAGAAGTTACACTACATATGGAGAGTTTCTTCTATTCCCTTAATATTTTCTCAATACTGTTTTTAATCTTGGTCCCTTTTATATGTTACAGTTACATAAGTTACAGAAAGCAAAGGTCATATCTACCCATTAAATGTTATAAAGTTCAAACCAGCATCTGTCATGGTTACACTGCACAGTGTTAGAAATGTCAGATCAAGTCACACCCTCTTCTGTTAGAAAAGAATACATAAAGCTGTCAGACGAAGCAGTCTTGAATGATACATTGAACTGCTGCTGGACACGGCAGCTGATATCTTCACGTTTTCTCTCTGAATGACATTCTGCTGTTTAAGCCTCGGTCTTACTTCTTCTTTATTTTATTTTTTTTTTATATATTGAATTGGGGCTGTTTGTCATGATCCTGTGAATCTAGGCTGTGCTCTCTGCCTGCGTTGCTTTGAGGCCAACTATGGAAATAATCGAAACTGTGTCACCAGAGCCGGAAAGGTTAATCTTCACAGACAGAGTGTGGGCAGAGCAGCTGAAGAGATAGACTTTGGGGTGTACTTCCCTGCTATTTGTCATACTAAGCCTTTGCTTTAGACAAGGCAACTGGACACCTTGATCCGCTTAAATTAACTGTCAACATAAATGCAGTGCTGTGGAAAAAATAAATAGGAGTAAAACCCCGTCCTTCTGTACCCATTAGACTCCATAACAGTACTCTTCGATAGAAAGGTCAAAAGTCTGTTGACCGCAGGAGTTAAGACAGCTCACAGAGATGAGTTTGAGATCTATAACAAGCCCTTAAGGGCTAGAAACCTAACAAACTTGACCTGAGCCTCTGATTCCTCCATAGTACGTACTGTAATTGGGGAGAAAGCACCCACAACAACACCTGCCAGCACCCCAAAAGAGAGCAGTAAATTCCAGAACAACAAGAACAGAAATAGCCTTACACAGGGGATGATTGATTGTTAACATGTTAAGCAGATCTTAGGTAGGTGATCCCTGTTTTCATTAGAGATGGAGTCTTGGGCCACTTATGAAAAGGAATATTGCAACAGGCCCCAGCAGGAGACTTTATCCATTATTATAAAGAGACTATTGGCTGAGGCACAAAACAATTATAAACAAACAATACCAATCTTCTGCCACATTTTATATCAATATTTTTTAACTCCAAGTGCTACTGAAAGCAAACCAACATAACGATAAAAGAAAGAAAGAATACTTTTTGTTGCTGTTATCCCAGAGGACTGTCTGATATTTCCCATTTAGAGCTACACTCACTGGTCTAAATGCTATATCTTATCAGCCAATCACTTGGAAGCAGCTCAATAAATTAACTTCTGTAGATACGGTCAAGACAACCTGATGAAGTTTGAGCATCAAAAAGGGAATGAAAGGTGATTTAACTGACTTTGAGCATGGCATCATTATTGGTGCAGAAAGGCTGGTTGAGTATTTTAGAAACTGCTTATCATATCTGTCGGGATTTTCCATCTCTAGGGTTTACAGAGAATGATCAGAAACACAGACATTTAGTGAGCTGCAGTTCTCCGGGTGAAAATGACTTGTTGATGTCAGAGGAGGATGGTCAGACTGCTTCAAGCTGATAGGAAGACAACAGTAACTCAAATAACTACTCATTATAACTGAGGTATGCAGAAGAGCATCTCTATGCACAACACATTTGAGACTGATGGGCTGCCACAGCAGAATATGACACCAGGTGGCACTCCTTACAGGTAAGAACAGGAAAAAGAGGCTACAATTTTAATGGGCTCAAAATTGGACAATAGAAGACTGGAAAAAACATTGCCTAGTTCTCAATTTCTGGTGGTATGGTTGGAATTTGGTGTAAACAACAAGAAAGCATGGATCCATTGTGCCTCGTATCAATGGTTCCAGCTACTGGTGGTGATTTAATGGTATGTGGAATATTTTCTTGGCACTACCTGTGCCCTGTAGAACCAAGACAGCACTGTTTCATTACCACACTCTTCCTGAGTAATTTTGTCTGACCAGTGTCCATCCTATTATGAACCACAGTGTGTTATCCTGATCGAAGCAGCCGTCAGAAGATGGCAGCAATTGTGTGATGCTATCATGTTAATACAGACCAGAATCTCAGAGGAATGTTTTCAGCACCTTTTTTGAATCTATGCCATGAAGAATACAGGTAATTCTGAAGGCAGAATTGGGTGCAAATGAGTGCTAGCAGGGTGTAAATAATACATTTCCCGGTCAGTGTAAACACAGCTAATGTCTTTGCTTAGTTTTAGCAATTCCATTTTTTATTATAGTTTATTCATGCCGAGTTTTGCTTTTGAGGAGTACATTTGTGCAAACGTGGGTCATTTAATTATTTTGAATTTTTATTTTTCGGATTATGGAACTTTTCCATTATGGCAAGCACAAGGATCCATGAGACCATTAATAAAATTCAAATTCAGTAGTGTTGTAATAATAATTTTACTTCTATTCTGTTGGATTCTTGTGCATCTCTAATATGTTTTGGGTTAAGATATCGATGTATTTCTAAACGGATCGTAAGCAGCATAGAAGAGGTAAAACAAACAAACAAACAAACAAAAAAAGTCTGCATCTCTTGATCATGTATACTGTTTTACATTTGCAAATAAAAAAAAGAAATTCCCATATGTCCAGCGTTTTCAGCTACACATGACTGTATTTAAAATCCATGGTGAATCTTCCATGATCTATATTTTTCTATTTCAAACTGTGGAAAAACCCAACTTTGTTTTATTGTTTGTTTGTTTTCTTTTCATCCAAACAAACCAACATGGCAAGCAGGTAAGAGTTTTGCCTTAGCAAGCCACGTCTTTTCTGTCTTTGTTTGCTGACCTTCTGCGTGTGGTAATCAAGGAAGAGAGAAAAAAACTAAATGTACTCAGCTGTCTTCCGAACTCTGACCTGCATGTTCCCCTTCCACATAACTGCATTTTACAGTAGATACCTTGGTTTTGTGTGGAGGTTTGTTGCTTCCGCTCAATTCTCTTAAGGCATTTTTTTGGAAGCCTCCTGAACTCTCTTGCTATCAAGAGGTTTGAGTTCCATCAGAGACTCTTGTCCATCTGCCTGGCACCCTCCAGGTGGACTGTTCTGACATTTTGTTCAGTGACTGGCAAATATCATCAGACAGTGAAAAAAATTAAAATGAATAAATAAAAAAGTGTGGATTGATGTGATCACATTGAGACTATTTCATATAACTATAGCCTTGTTTTAACTGCATTTTCCCCTTTTGGTGGAATAATTCCTTACATACTTTTTACTCATTGGGTACTTGTTGTAACATTCTTGTATAAGAAAATCCTTTACATCATCTGTATGACGCTACCTCTGCTGTATCTGAACTAAATGGCGCTATTTCAGCTTCAACAAGCAAGCTAAACCCTACATTAGGTAATCCATCACAGTGAACCTGTCAGCCTTTATATTTGTATTTCACTGTGGTCTTCGGAAATGTATGTTTGAGTTCCCCAAACAATTCAGACTCAGCTGCATTACTATGTGAGAGCAATTTCAAACCAAAAAAATTTATATCTGAATGAGTACAGTGTTTTGTTTTTTTGTTTTTTTCCTTTTTCTTTTACATTGAAAAATGAACAGAAAGCAGTGACTGCACATCAAAAAGCCTGAAACCCTGCAGGGGTTTTGAATGTGCAGTATCAGCAAGCTCACTGGTGTTGTTAAATGACCCAAATGTAAGGTACCACAGAGGCAGATGCTGAGGTAAATATATATAACATATTATACACACACAAAAAAGGAGCTGTAAATGGGTGGTAAGATATTTCGACATGAATATCCATGGAGTATCCAGGGGACAAACAGACACAGGACTCCAGGAAACAAAGCAACAGGAAGTGGATAACACAAACAACTGACAAAGAGAGAAGGACTACCTGTACAAGCATACGGGAATGGCTGGGAACAGGTGGAAGCAAAAATTCCAGAGACACTTAAAGCAACACACATTTTCATAATAAAAGGTGATTTAAACAACAAACAATAAAAGTCACTCCCCATACAAGGTTTGTGGTTACTGGTTTGTAGTTCTTATTATTATTATTTCTGCTATAACTGGAGTTATATGAAACTGTCCAATGGCAGCATTTTAGGGTATCAAAATATATTTCCTATGTTGCTATAATACTGAAGTCAATTCCCTGGAGTCCATCTATTCACATGCGGATGCACTGAGGATGTCTTATTTATAATAATATAGATGTATATATCATGTAGAGACATGCTGAGCAAAGCAAACCAGTTGAAAGTGCTGATGTGAGACATTTTTATATTTATGCGGTTGGACTATTAAGTACTTGTGATGTTAAATGAATATTTACTTGGTTGTCATGCAAGGACTTTGTATTATTCTGTTAGATGTGGAGGTGTCTACATTTTAAAGGGAAAAAAAATGTTAATGGACAATTGCCACTCACGATGACACTGCAGCCGCACAAGTGCTTGTTTCTGCCAGCGACCGGTAGGTGACCGTAAGTAAACACAGCAATTAGCCACCTGGCACAGACCTCCATCTAGGATACTTGCCAAGTGACTCAATTTACCAACATGTTCTTCTGTACACGCTGGTTTGTTTACTTGTGAGGCTTTTGAATGTCTTTCTGCTTAGCATGTTTGGGCTGGGGAGGTAGTGGAAATGACCTAAAATGGCTTGTGTCTCAGTTTTTCCAGAAAACAAGAGTAAGATGAAAAGACGCACATCATGCAATTTTAATCGACTATGTTTCAGTTGATTTGGATGCAATGAAAAACATGTACAGCGCATCAATGTTTGCCATATCCAGAAATGCATAACTGATAGAGCTGATTTATCAACAGCTGAACAATTATCTCCTAAACCAGTTGCTGGGATTTCCTCCTCCCAGCAACTGGTTTAGGAGATAATAAAAGTAGATATGCCTCAGGAGAACTGAGGCATATCTACTTTCCACTGTGAACACATTCCTGTCAGTTAACTAGAAAATGAAATGAGCAGTGTCTAATTTTCATGGTAGTTTCAATTTGACGGAGAGAGACAAAATATCAATCAAAAATCCAGAAAAAAACATTACATATGAAGGTTTTAATTAATTTGTATAACACTAAGTGAAATTAGTTTATAAAATTCTGGCTTGGTTGTAGGGGATCAAATACTAAAGACTGAGACACAGACACCACATCAACAGAACAAGACAGCAGTACATCTGCCCAATCACTCACTTAACAACCACTCACAGCTTTTGTCAGTCGATCTCAATAGGTCACATGATAGGGTGAGGCAACGTCTCAATGGTTTCACCCAAAACCTCTGCTGATAATGACCCACACCATTTTTCACACCTTGGCTCATGTCAATAGTAGGTTAACGACCCTCTTAAGGCACAACTCCCACTAGGGTTTAAATACCTGGGACTCTCCACCATTTGGTCTTAAAACTGTAATAGCCTCTCGGTTGAGATGTGAAATGTCTTTAAGAAACTTAAAGAAGTCCAGTCACTTTTCTTTCCAAGCACCTTAGATTACCATGACCCGCATGACT
Source organism: Mchenga conophoros (assembly GCF_057382185.1). Lineage (NCBI taxonomy): Eukaryota > Metazoa > Chordata > Actinopteri > Cichliformes > Cichlidae > Mchenga > Mchenga conophoros. The sequence goes on along the minus strand of NC_140547.1, from coordinate 37,337,154 downwards.
GAGAACCTACATGGACATCTCAGATTTTTATTAAAGAATTTGGACGATACATCTGTCAATGATTGCCGGCACAGCATTCCTCTGGTAGTTACAAATGTTGACATGATGTGATGGTTTTTAATGGGTGTATCAATTTTGAACATGTGGTGCTTCTGTGACATTTCTGTAACCACCAAATAGCTTCATTACAAATAGTAAGGCTTGTATACCTGGATATATCCATTGCGCTGTACATTGAGCCAGAGCAGCAGGGGAAGTCAGAACAATAACTACATATTCAGGCACAACTTCACCACTCACAGCAGGAAAAGCAGCCACAGCTGTGCTCAGAACCAGCAGCTGGATACTGTCGGAGATCTACCATTTACAATGAGTAATGAACACTAATTGAAACACGTAAAGCCTCACCTCATCTCTCCCTTCTGTAGTATCTGCATTTAAATAGCAGTGCAGTTTGACTGGACTGGACTAACACACTAAATGTGCTTATGGATCAGATGAACTATGAAGCACAGTGAAAGAAAAGGCATGGCAATCTGCACATGGAAGTAAAGTATGAAGTGTGGAAATGAGAACCCAGATGCAGGATTTTGGAGGTAGACTTAAACTACAAACAACCAAGTTTTTTAATCTGGCTCAAAGCAAACAGACCCTTAACAAAGTGCAAAATTTGAAACCAATAGAAATCCAACTGTACAAGAGATCATAGAGGGCAGGACCTCAAGGAGCAACAGAAGACCCTTTGACCTTAAAACAAAGACAAGGCTACATATGCACACTGAGGGCTGATGGACATCTGGAAACGGGTGGAGAATGAGGAACAGCTGATCACATGCAAGCAACATAAGCGAGAACATTCAGGAAGTCAGATACAGGATGTCAAATTAATTCAGGACACAAAATAAAATCAACTTTCAAAGTAAAACAGGAAGTGACTTTGTCTCAGGACAACTAAACACTGAGACAAGGAGATTCATTTTAACCATGAAAACAGGAGACATATATGTGAACAAAAAAAAGAGATTTTAGCACAAGTGGTACCAGAAACTCCATAAAATCTAAACAGTGATCATCAACAGGGAGTAAACTAATACAACAAGATTTAATCCTCCAAATTATTGACATGATAATGATCAAAGAAGGGGAAAGTAAAAAAAAAACAACAACAACAACAATTTTTGGTACGTGAAGTTTACCAAAAATCTGAACTATTTTAGGAACCTGAACCTAAAATATAAAATGCATTAAGCGACTATTGTTGTGATTTGGTGCTATACAACTAAACTGTCTGCTATCTGGATATCCCAGCTGGCCATTGCCTTGAGAGATTGAGTCAGCAGACTAGCCAAAGGGTTCTTAAGGAAAATGTTATTGCATTGGAATGACTCAATACATTGCCAGCACTTCCAGTTTCACTTTTGTCTCTCTGCATGATTGTAAGATTAGACTATCTAACCAGGATTAAAATCTGCAATAAAATCACCCAGCGTGACATCAAGCCCTGTTTTGTGATGATGGATGAGCAAAGAATAAATATGTAAAAATCACTACATAATGATGATGCTATATCAGCTGATAATGCCATTTGATGTTATTCATGATATCCAAGAACAAGATAAATTGGATATAAAGTTGATCCCTCAGTGAAGGATTTATGTTTATTTTATTTATTTATTTTTTAACTATCTGTACAGCAAGTCACAACGTGTTTTTATGTGCTTGAATGAGAGATGTTGCTTTTTTTTTTTTTTTTTTCTGGAAACACACATTATGCTCACTAAGCATTAAATCTAGTGTTTGGCAGCAGTGATAAACTCTAACAGCTACATGGTCAAACAAGAAAGTGCAACGGAGCTCGGGCACTATTAATATAGTCACCCATGCAAAAATCTCTGTCTTCAAAAGCCAAAATGTGCATTTTATTTGTTGTCTTAGTTTTTCTTCCTTTCCTTGTATTTGTGATAAAGGTTTTGTCAAAACGGCTTTCAGAAAATCTTTTTTTTTCCTTCACTGGATATGGGGCTACTGAGCTACTCCTCTCAGCTGGTGGTTCTTATTTAAGGCATACTGAGAAAAAGCTTTTTTGTCACTCCATCCAGACAGGCTGGTGATATTCTGGTCACCAGCTTGCTTGCTTATCCTTAAAGCTTATGCTGCTTTTGTTTATATGCAACGTTTGCCTTCAAAAGCCAATGGCCTGGATATGTTACTACATGACACTTGTTCAAAAGCAATCATTTTCATGGATGTCTTTATCCCCTGGGGTTTTATCAACGAGCTCTCTGTTTGTGTTTGGATGAAACTACGCTTCTTGATTAAAGCTCTAACCCCACCATTGAACTCAATCCAAGAGGTGATTTACATCGAGTTAGCATTGTTCAAGTTTTGATCATTTATTTATCATGTTTAAGTGCTTTTGGGAATGAAGCAGAAAAATATATCAGATCAGAAACCCTGTGTCAGGAGTTAGAAACAAAAAGACAAGGATTGTGCCGGGAGGGACTTTTGGGGTTTGATGGTACACTTTCAAATCAAAATTTCACTGAACAAAATTGGGGAACTGGAATTTGCGTATCACTTTGGTGTCTGACAGTAATGTATTGTTTAAGAAGGGAAATGAAGTGAGTTTGCATGAAGTCCAGGGATGCATATGCGAAGGCTGATTTTATTCAGCATGGGTAAGGAGTAAATTAGACCACACAGGTTGAAGGGGTCTCAAATTGTTTGCAGCAACCTCATAAAAGACGGGAAATTGTGTTGGTTTTGCAGCTGATATGCAGAGCCAAGGTGAAGGACACGATTTGTCTGGAGCTGCCACCACATACACACACAGTGCCAAAAGCAAGTGCCTTTATCATCTTATTGATCTTATTACAGTGCTTGCCTTCTGGATTAGCATATATAAAACAAGATTATGTAAAAAAAACAGAAAAAAAGTGTTATTAAATTTAATAGACTTTGTTTTTTCTAAACGGGATATTACTGGATGTATCACAAGCTCATCTGTCCACATGCTTACATACAATAAAGTCTATATCAAAAGCTGTAGTAAAAAAGTGAGGTTATATACAGTGGGGCAAAAAAGTATTTAGTCAGCCACCGATTGTGCAAGTTCCCCCACTTAAAATGATGACAGAGGTCAGTAATTTGCACCAGAGGTACACTTCAACTGTGAGAGACAGAATGTGAAAGAAAAATCCATGAATCCACATGGTAGGATTTGTAAAGAATTTTTTCGTAAATCAGGGTGGAAAATAAGTATTTGGTCACCTCAAACAAGGAAAATCTCTGGCTCTCACAGACCTGTAACGTCTTCTGTAAGAAGCTTTTCTGTCCCCCACTCGTTACCTGTATGAATGGCACCTGTTTGAACTCATCATCTGTATAAAAGACACCTGTCCACAGCCTCAAACGGTCAGACTCCAAACTCCGCCATGGCCAAGACCAAAGAGCTTTCGAAGGACACCAGGAAAAGTATTGTAGACCTGCACCAGACTGGGAAGAGTGAATCTACAATAGGCAAGCAGCTTGGTGTGAAAAAATCAACTGTGGGAGCAATCATCAGAAAATGGAAGACATACAAGACCACTGATAATCTCCCTCGATCTGGGGCTCCACGCAAGATCTCATCCCGTGGGGTCAAAATGATCATGAGAACGGTGAGCAAAGATCCCAGAACCACACGGGGGGACCTGGTGAATGACCTGCAGAGAGCTGGGACCAAAGTAACAAAGGTCACCATCAGTAACACACTACAACGGCAGGGAATCAAATCCCGCAGTGCCAGACGTGTTCCGCTGCTGAAGCCAGTGCATGTCCAGGCCCGTCTGAAGTTTGCCAGAGAGCACATGGATGATACAGCAGAGGATTGGGAGAATGTCATGTGGTCAGATGAAACCAAAGTAGAACTTTTTGGTATAAACTCAACTCGTCGTGTTTGGAGGAAGAAGAATACTGAGTTGCATCCCAAGAACACCATACCTACTGTGAAGCATGGGGGTGGAAACATCATGCTATGGGGCTGTTTTTCTGCCAAGGGGACAGGACGACTGATCCGTGTTAAGGACAGAATGAATGGGGCCATGTATCGTGAGATTTTGAGCCAAAACCTCCTTCCATCAGTGAGAATTTTGAAGATGAAACGAGGCTGGGTCTTCCAACATGACAATGATCCAAAACACACCGCCCGGGCAACAAAGGCGTGGCTCCGTAAGAAGCATTTGAAAGTCCTGGAGTGGCCTAGCCAGTCTCCAGACCTCAACCCCATAGAAAATCTGTGGTGGGAGGTGAAAGTCCGTGTTGCTCGGCGACAGCCCCAAAACATCACTGCTCTCGAGAAGATCTGCATGGAGGAATGGGCCAAAATACCAGCTACTGTGTGTGCAAACCTGGTAAAGACCTATAGTAAACGTTTGACCTCTGTTATTGCCAACAAAGGTTATGTTACAAAGTATTGAGTTGTATTTTTGTTATTGACCAAATACTTATTTTCCACCCTGATTTACGAAAAAATTCTTTACAAATCCTACCATGTGGATTCATGGATTTTTTTTTTTTCACATTCTGTCTCTCACAGTTGAAGTGTACCTCTGGTGCAAATTACTGACCTCTGTCATCATTTTAGGTGGGGGAACTTGCACAATCGGTGGCTGACTAAATACTTTTTTGCCCCACTGTATAGGCACATATGTTCAACTGCTTATTAAAAAATTGCACAAAGCATTTGTTTGGCTGGTCAGATGGCAGCAACTAGTCAAGATGACCTGCTGAAGGTCAAACTGAAAAACTGCAGAAACTGCTGATCTACTTGGATTTTCGCAAAAAGGCATCAATAGGGTTTACAGAGAACTGTCTGAAAAAACAGAAAATCTGCCATGAGCAGCAGTTTGCTGGACATAATGCCAGAATTTAGAGGAGAATGGACAGTATGTTTCTGACTCACTGGAAGGCAGTAGTAACTCCAATAAACAGTTGTCAAGACCAAGGTGTGGAGAAGAGCATCTCTGAATACACAGTACATTGAACTTTGAACACCACATCCTACAGGAGCATTTTTGCTCACTGTGTCACTTTAAATCCATAGTATACCCATCTTCTCATGGCTGCTTACAACAGGATAACATGCCATTTAATAAAGCGCAAATTATCTCATATTGGTTTTCTTCAGTGTCCTTTTATGGCCTCCATGGTCAAACAAACAGAAAACCCCAACAACACCCCATAGTATTATTAGCAGTAGCCATTCTTGTGCTACTTATGAAGGTAGAACTCTATTTTTTTAAAAAAAAAACAGTTTATTGGTTGACTGCCCACAATTTCTTAATTCTTTTACTTGGCAACGAAAAACTCAAAATGAGACATGAGACTTATTAACCGCTGCCACTCAATAGTATAAAGATATTTGAACTTCTAAGCTAGACATTTTATTAGATTCATTACCTCATAGCAGAGTGTTGTCCTTGAAGGGGGCTGCCATATTGTTACAGGGCAGTTGTAACAGCGGTCTGGCGATGAAGGAGCAGCTAGCAGGTCCAACGGGGATGAGGCGAGGAAGTTACCCGGACAATCAGGTCAGTCAATTAGTCAGACCTTTATTTGGCATTAACAGAACAAGACTCTATACAAGCCAGGTCTCCACACCTCTACCCTATTCGTACATACATGTGCCGGGGTTAGGTAATCGCCGGTGCCAGCCCGTTACAATGGTACGGTCTCTCTAAACAGATGCAGAGCAGCATGCTGGATTGTAATGGCTGCTGCTGCACTCACACTAGGAGACTCTCAAACTACTACAATAACAGGACGACACCTCCTAGCGGAGCTATGCCATAATAACGGTTGTTACACAGTCACATCCCCAGTTGCATTTATATCTGCTTTTAATAGAATTACCAAGTAATGTAATATGCATGATGTTGGACTAGGAAGAAGCCAAATAAACACCACACAGAAAGTGTCCAGTCAGCTGATGGATTCAAACCCTCCTTGCTGTAATGCAAGAGTGGGAACCACTGTTCTGTCCAAGATAGCAGAATCTGCCCCATGGAAATAGAAAATGCACTATATCAAACCACACCAGCAAAAAATTTCAAAAGAAAGCAGCAGACAGTGGCACAAGTTCAACAGAAAATGTTCAATGGACTATTGAATATGGTCATTAGGAATGAATTGTGCCATTTGCAGTGCTTCAAAATCTGAGCCTGGCTTTTAGGGTCACAGGATAAGTGTGACGAAGTTGAGAAGTCTTTGGAACAGAAGAGAAGTGGTAATATTTAGATGTTGCATCAAATTTTTCTCAGTGTATTCTTTTATTCTTAACTTTTACTTTTCTCTCTCTTTTTAGCCATAGTGCTCCTTGCTCACGCTCTCCTCCTCCCCGATTCTGCTGGATGAAAAGAAAAACAAACTGTGTGACATCATGATTAAACTCTGTCACACGGCATCTGCGGGGGAATACAGAGTCCAATCCGATTGTGATTAAAAATGAGAAAAGACAGGCAGATGATAAACAAGCTCCCCAGAGTTAAACTGCGGACGTCAGATTTTATGATGTCCATATTGTTTTCCATTTGGCTTAATCAAATGTCAGCAGCAAAATGCCGGGATTTGTCCAACGTGGCCCCTTTTCTTCTCGACCTCCAACTGTGTAAAAGTCTAAAAAGTATAATCCTCTCGGCTTGTGTTTATTGTTCAAAAACACCCTCAATTAAGGACTCAGGAAATACTTGACTATATGGACAAATTCTTACTCCTATTATTTCCAATATAATCCTCAACACCGAAAAAAAATCAACGCCAAAAAAAGGTTATTGAGTTTTAACTTGTCTGATCGCTTTTAAATGATAAAGGCCTCAAAATATGTCTTATGGTTAATTACATTTTAATTTTAAAAAACCCAATGCTGTCAACTATTATGGAAATAGTACAAGTACCCAGTATAAAATATTGTACCGCATTTATTTTTAAAACAATACTCTTCACCGTCTTTCCATACAGTGATGTTGTTTTGCCTGTGTTTTTAAAGCTCCAACTCACTGTTGTTTTGGCTAGTTTTAGGCCAGCATCTGTGCGGGGGTCCTTTTAGATGTCTGCCTGTGTTTTCTTTGTGACTACTTGGACTAGTTCATGGAGAATTGATATTACAAATACACCAAGTATGCATGCGCCCAAGCAGCAGTCTTGAAGTGGACTTCAAAGAAGTATAACAGGAAAGAATACTCTGCTGTAGGGCCTTCAACTGTCCCTGTCCTATATTTAAAAAAGAGAGAGAAAAATTCCAGGCAGCACGGTGGCACGGTGGTTAGCACTGTTGCCGCACAGCAAGAAGGTCTTGAGTTCAATTCCAACACCAGGCCGGGGTCTTTCTGTGTGGAGTTTGCATGTTCTCCCCGTGTTTGTGTGGGTTCCCTCCGGGTACTCTGGCTTCCTCCCACTGTCCAAAGAAATGCAGCTTGTGGGGATAGGTTAATTGGAAAATCCAAATTGCCATTAGATGTGAATGTGAGCGCGAATGGTTGTCTGTCCCTGTGTGTTGGCCCTGCGACAGACTGGCGACCTGTCCAGGGTGTACCCCGCCTCTCGCCCTATGACAGCTGGGATAGGCTCCAGCGCCCCCCACGACCCTGAAAAGGAGAAGCGGAAGCGAATGGATGGATGGAAAAATTCCTGACCCACTGGCCCTCCACCAGATGCCAGGGAGCCTGAAGGTCCTGCACAGTATCATTGCTTTTCCTAGGACTACACTCTTGTGGACAGAAATCTTGGATGTTCTTCCTGGGATCTGCTGGAGCCACTCGCCCAGTTTAGGAGCCCTGAGTGCTCTGATTACCATGAGGACCACTGTTGGCCTCACCCTTCACATGTTCTCTAGCTCTTCTTTCACCCCTTTGTATTCCTCAGGCTTCTCGTGTTCGTTCTTCATACAATGTTGCTGTCAATTGGTATAGCTTCATCTATCTATCTCCTGGAAGTTTTCAGTCTTTTGAATATGTGGCTTTACAGCTGAAGGCCCCATCCAAAGTTGTGTTTCTTAATGTTTACAGGCCTCCCAAATACTGCACAGACTTTTTTAATGACCTCAGTGAACTGCTGTCTGTGATCTGTGTTGATTTCGACTGTGTAATTATTGTTGGGGATTTTAACATTCATGTGGACAACCCTCAGGACAAAGGGACTAAAGACCTGAGTAACACTCTGGGCAACTTTGGGCTGACTCAGCATGTAACAGAGGCCACACATAATAGAGGACACACTCTCGACCTACTGATCTCCAAGAGCCTGAGCATTTCAAACATTACTGTGTCTGACGTGGGCTTATCTGATCATTACTGTGTTTTCTTTGAAAGTAAAATCTCAGCCCACACAAATATATCAACAGCAGTGATCACAAAACGGTGTATAACTGAAGACAGTAGTGAGATCTTTAACCAGGTCTTCCCATTAACACCTGACCTGTGGAAAGGTTCAGTCAATGAGCTCGTCAATAGCTTCAATGCAAAAATGTTAAATGTAATGGACACTATTGCTCCCATTAAGGTGAAGGTTATCTCTGGAAGGAAAAAGTCTCCATGGAGAAACTCCACACTAGTGAAAAATGAAAAAAGAGAGTGTAGGAAAGCTGAGCGCAGATGGAGAAAAACAAACCTCCAGGTTCATTATGACATCTATAAAGAGAAACTTCACAATTATAATTTACAACTGAGGATTGCAAGAAGGTCCTACTTCTCTGACATCATCACTAAAAACAGCCATAATGCTCGGGTCTTATTTTCTACAGTTGACAGGCTAACAAACCCTCCTGTGCCAGTGGCAGCTGAACTTCATTCAACCATGGCCTGCAATGACTTTGCCAAATTCTTCACTGAAAAAATCCAAAAAATTAGACAAGCAATTGGTACATCAACAGCAGATCCAGGATATGTACTGTGTCCACCGAAAAGCTGTTTAAACACCATCAAACAGTTTCACCCGATTAACAGCAAAGACCTGGAGGACATCTTAGGTCAACTGAACTCCTCCTCTTGCTGTTTAGATGTCCTGCAAACAAGTTTTTTCAAAAAGGTCTCAAAGACTTTCGAGTCAGACCTGTTACAGATCGTCAACTTTTCCTTAATGTCAGGTGTGTTTCCAGAACCACTAAAAACTGCTGTAATCAAACCTATACTGAAAAAGGACAATCTTGACAAGACACAAATGAAAAACTACAGGCCGATCTCAAATCTCCCATTTTTAAGTAAGATCATTGAAAAAGCAGTTTCTCAACAGCTCAATTACTTCTTAAAACTGAATAACTGCTACGATGCCTTCCAGTCAGGTTTTAGACAGAACCACAGCACTGAAACCGCTCTGACAAAAGTGTTTAATGACATATCAGAATCAGAATCAGAATCAGAATACTTTATTGATCCCTGGGGGAAATTATTTTTTGTTACAGTGCTCCATTTTAAACCAACATTAAGACAAGACAGACAATCCGCTAACTAAGAATAGTACAATATATACATATATATACATACATACATACATAAGTCACTCATAAATAAATAGTTGGAAAAGAAACATGTGTAGTTGTAGCAGTAACCAGTGTGTTAAGTGGATGCGTTGTACAGGGAGATGGCCACAGGCAGGAATGATTTCCTGTGTCGTTCAGTGGTGCTTTTCGGTAATCTCAGTCTCTCACTGAACGTGCTCCTGTGACTGACCAGCATGTCATGGAGTGGGTGGGAGGTGTTATCCAACATTGTCTTTATCTTGGACAGCATCCGCCTCTCCGACACCACCTTGAGGGAGTCCAGCTCCATCCCCACAACATTGCTGGCCTTACGGATTAGTTTATTAAGTCTGTTGGCATCTGCAACCCTCAGCCTGCTCCCCCAGCATGCAACAGCATAGAGGATCGCACTGGCCACAACAGACTCATAGAAAATCCTCAGCATTTTCTGGCAGATGTTGAAGGACCTCAGTCGCCTCAAAAAATAGAGACGACTCTGGCCCTTCCTGTAAAGTGCTGTGGTGTTTTTAGCCCAGTCCAGTTTATTGTCAATGTGTACTCCAAGGTATTTATAGTCCTTATATGTCTGAACACAGACAGTGGAAAAATGTCAGTCCTAGTTTTACTGGATCTCAGTGCAGCATTTGATACAGTTGACCACAACATATTACTCAAACAACTGGAGAACTGGGCAGGTCTTTCAGGAACTGTACTAAACTGGTTCAAAACATACTTAGAAAACAGGAAATACTTTGTATCAATAGGTAACTTCACATCCGAGCAGACAAGTATCACATGTGGAGTTCCCCAAGGTTCCATCTTGGGACCCCCTCTGTTTAACATTTACATGCTCCCACTGGCACAGATTATAAAGAACAACAAAATAAACTACCACAGCTATGCAGATGACACACAAATATATATCACAATGTCACCAGGAGACCGAGGCCCTGTACAGGCTCTTGGTAAATGCATTGAGGAAATTAATGACTGGTTGTGCCACAATTTTCTCCAACTAAACAAAAACAAAACTGAAGTAATAGTCTTTGGCGCCAAAGAAAAACGATTACAGGTCACCAGAGAACTTCAATCTATACACCTAAAAACCACAAACCAGGCGAGAAATTTGGGTGTAGTGATGGATGCAGACCTAAACCTAGAAAAACACATTAGGCAAGGCAAGGCAAGGCAAGGCAAGTTTATTTGTATAGCACAATTCAACAACAAGGTGATTCAAAGTGCTTTACAGAGACATTAGAAACAAGAACAAATAAAAAGCATGATTTAAGACAATAACAAAATCAGCTTACTATCACCTCAAGAATATTTCAAGGATAAAAGATCTGATGTCTCAACAGGACCTGGAAAAACTAGTTTTTAGTAGGCTTGATTACTGTAACAGCATCTTTACAGGTCTACCTAAAAAATCAGTCAGACAACTACAGCTCATTCAGAACTCTGCTGCTCGAGTCCTCACTAAGACCAAAAAAGTGGACCACATCAGTCCAGCTCTGAGGTCTTTACACTGGCTGCCTGTCCGTCAGAGGATAGACTTTAAAGTTCTGATGCTGGCCTATAAAGCTCTGAATGGTTTAGGACCAAAATACATCAGTGACCTCCTGACCCAGTATGAACCTTCCAGATCCCTCAGGTCATCTGGATCCGGTCTTTTATCAGTTCCCAGAGTCAGAACCAGACATGGAGAAGCTGCATTCAGCTTTTATGCTCCTTATATCTGGAACAAATTCCCAGAAAGCCTCAGATCAGCTGAAACACTCAGTTTATTTAAATCCAGGTTGAAGACTCACCTATTCTCAGCTGCATTTGAATAAAGCACCAAATCCACACTTTTAAGCTTAAATTTCAAAACTTACACTAACTACTGATCTTATCTATTTCTGATTTTATCTGTTTTGATTTTATATACTGTTTTGTTTGTTTGTTAAGCTTAAATTTCAAAACTGATTTTATCTACTGTTCTGATTTTATCTGTTTGATTTTATATACTGTTTTGTTTGTTTGTTTGTTTGTTTGTTTGTTAAGTGGGTTTAGAGCTCTGGGTAGCTCCCCAGCTGGGTCTAGACTGGGTCTAGAGAGTATTTTAAATTCAGGGAATTTAAAATAGAAAGTAGCTCGTCCACAGAAGGACTGGTAGCTCCCCTTACGATAAGGGTTCAGATCGCGCGAACAGGTGTGGGACTAAAGCTCTGGGTAGCTCCCCAACTGGGTCTAGACTGGGTCTAGAGAGTATTTTAAATTCAGGGAATTTAAAATAGAAAGTAGCTCGTCCACAGAAGGACTGGTAGCTCCCCTTACGATAAGGGTTCAGATCGCGCGAACAGGTGTGGGACTAAAGCTCTGGGTAGCTCCCCAACTGGGTCTAGACTGGGTCTAGAGAGTATTTTAAATTCAGGGAATTTAAAATAGAAAGTAGCTCGTCCACAGAAGGACTGGTAGCTCCCCTTACGATAAGGGTTCAGATCGCGCGAACAGGTGTGAAATGTGTGTGTTTAGTTAGTTTGTTTGCTTGTTTTAATCAATTTTAAACCATGCTTTTTATTTGTTTTTGTTTCTAATGTCTCTGTAAAGCACTTTGAATCACCTTGTTGTTGAATTGTGCTATACAAATAAATTTGCCTTGCCTTGCCTTGCCTTGCCTTGCCTTGCCTTGCCTATCACTACAGACGTCTTCCTCTGCTTGTCCACTACTACAATGTCCGGTTGTATCTGGAAGTCCAACAGGGTCTTACTCTCAGCCACCTTTGGGGGCATACCCCATTTTGACCAGATTTTCCTCTATACTATGCCAGGGACTTGATAATGGGATCACATTTTGTTTTTAATTTAATTAAACAATCGCTAGTCGACTAGCAAGCCTTTCTGCTGGACACTGAAAACTATAGTGTAAAAAACTGATTCAAGATAATGGGTGGAATGAGTGGAATAATAGCATGTACTATATTTCCATACATGTGTATTATTTTACTATATTGTACTAATATTGGTAATGGTAAATTTTATGAAAGAAAAAAAGACCTGTAAAAGCCAGCCTCCCTTGCCATCTGGATGATTTTCACACACTCCCTTACAGACAGACTGTTTTCATATGAATACTTCTGCAGGAACAAATAGACAGTGAGCTTTGTTTAGCTGACAGTTGTTTGGTAGTCCTCCACATATTGTACATCACATTAACTGATTTCCACATTGTTTGCTATTAGGCTTATAAAATGTCAGCTGCAATGTTTCAGGATTTAGTGAACGTGCCCTGTGTCTGAGGACCTCTAACCACAGAATAGCTTTATAGCATAATCCGCTGAAGTCTTGTTTGCTATACAAAGCAAGCAAACTCCTCCAAGGGCTTTAGAGAATGCTCAGGATAGAATGGAAGCAATGCCTGTGAATACAGCTCTTCACTTGTCACCATAACAGCCTCTCCAGAGAATTACACAGTTGCAAAGTATGTAATTAGAATAATTGCCAATGAACAGTGGGGTAAATGTTTGACAATATACATACAGTGTTTGGATGTACATTATTTTATTAGCTTGCATCACAGGGGAGGCTGAAGCAAGGGCTTACAAATGCCACAAAGAACAATGAAAAAGTATTGCAGTTACAAGTACTGGTAACACCATTCCATTTACTGCAGTAAAGCAGTGCTGTTATTGCAAGGACAGATCAGTCCTCATTTCCAAGTTTACCGAACTGACTGGGAATGAAAATGCTAAAAATAACATCCAATGATAAATGACATATAACCTTAAGATACATTTTTTTCATTTTATGTCTGCTGCACATTTTTAATCTTCATTAGCTGCAGGAGAACAATTTCTCATAATTGCTAAATCCTCTCAAACTAAATCACTCTCAAACCAAATAATCTCAGGAAAAGTCAGCACATTAAGCAGAATTTAGATATGGTTGTAAAATTTAGAAGTGATCTGGAAAAGAGAAGTCAGTTGTAAGTTTGAACTTAGAATTAATAGAGGTTGATTAGTTTTTGTGCCAAGCCAAAGGCAGGCTGGATAATAAGTGCACCAGTTAGTGCTTTTTCTGCAGGTTGACAAGAAGGGTTATCACTTTAGCTTTTGCTGAGAAATAAAAGTTGCATTCAAAATTACTGTGTTTGTATAGTTGTGGAAGAGAATTCAAAGACACATCTGAGCAATCAATGGATGTGTTTATCAGCCGGGCAGAGGTGTTGAGTCGAGACACACCTACCTGTCGAATGATCAAAGGGTCTTCACAACAACTGTGTGGTAACTTTTAAAGTAAAAAAAACAAAAAAGGAGAAAAAAAATTGAGTTATTGACTGAAAAAAAATCTTATTGAACATATATTTTTATTCTCAGGGAGGCCACCCCTCCCTGAACCTGGTTCTGCCAGAGGTTTCTTCCTGTTAAAAGGGAGTTTTTCCTTCCCACTGTCGCCAAAATGCTTGCTCATAGGGGGCCATATGATTGTTGGGTTTTTCTCTGTGTCTATTATTGTACGATCTACTGTGCAATATAAAGCACCATGAGGCGACTTTTGTTGCGATTTTGCGCTATATAAATAAAATAAAATTGGAAAAAATTGAAAATTGAATGTAGTTAAATTAGTTCATATTTAGCGAGTGAGTGTGGCCGATTTATCATGATAGAAACCATGTAACATACCTGCCGGTCCATCATGTGGATGTCACGGTTTGCCTCTCACAGGCATGAAATGGACATGCATGCTTGACGTCCTGTTCTGTACTGACGCAAGATGGCGCTTAACATGTTCTAAAAACTTTAAGCACTTATTTTTTAAATCCAACTACACAGAAAGTATTGAATTTATGATGTTTTTGACTGCAGGGCTCACTGGTGTAAATTAGCATTTACATTTGTTACTTTTCATGTCCCCTTTAACAGTTACTTAACCACTAATTAATCAGTATGTGTGTCTGAGCATTGCACCTGCAAAGTTTATGTATGCAGCTTGCTAACTAGCTAGCTAGCATTAGCAGATAAATCAGCACCCCAGCCTTGTAAGTTAGCCTGTACACACATAGTTTCATGTTCACTTTAAGTTGCTCTATCAGCAGATGGCGATAATTTATTTAAAGCCAAGGAGTAGTTACTCAGCAATAAAGGTAACAAGTAAATTCCTGGCTCTTTCTATGCCAGGAAAGATTAACACTGGGCAAAGCGTGACATCCACACAATGGAATAACGAGTCTGTTACATGCCTTGCTGTGATACTGGGTTGTTTACCGACATCTTCTTTGAAATTCCTTGGTACACACAGTGTAAAAACACTGAGTCAAATGCTTGTAAGTTTGTAGAAAGAGATTCATCTAGACTGTGAAAGAACATGAGAGATAGGTTTATTACAACAAAGAGAATGACCGATCAAAGAGTCAAAATTTTTAAAGAAACAAGGCGGTCGTGCCAATTAACTGCAAGGCTAAGATGTTGCCTTGGAGTTAACAGTAGGTGCTACCTTCAGGAAATAACAATAGGGATGTTATTTTTTTTTCAATTCAGATTAAGATCTTAAATATAAAGAATAGCCTTGAATTTTTCACTCACCGTTTGTGAAAACACCAGTTTTCACTTGCAATGTTTTCTTACTGATGAGGTTTATTAATAGATGTTAATCCAACACTTTAAAGTCTGTAGATACCAATTGGATTTGGTTAATCCAGCCACTAGAAGCCTCTCATTATGTTTTCATAGAACAAAGACTGTAGATTACGCCCTCCGCCTTTCATGGTGAAGTGGGAAGGGACTGCCTCTCTGCAAGTACTAAGGATGGACCTGTAATACTTTTGTGGTGTACGAGCATTGCATTTAAATTGGTTTGTATTTGTTTTCAAGGACTATATGCTCTGCACTCTAATATATAAATAAAAGCAAAACAATGGGGCTACAGGAAGAGACCAAAAAGTGTTTAGTGTACATTTCCATTGTAAAGCATTACTTTCCATCTGCATTTTTTTTTTTGAGGATTCAGAAATGTGTAATGCAATTACCAGTCAATTACCAGTTAAAACATGCAATATATATAATATATGTATAAGGTGATCCACCACACATCTGTAGTTTAGAGTGAACCACAAACACAAGGGCAGAGTTGTTGTCTGGAGTGTTCACAAGTTGTCTATCCTTCTCTCTGTGTTAGTGTATCATTTGAAGTTCAGCTTTCTAAGACACGCTGCACTAAGTCACAGGGCTTGTGATGGAGTGCAGCTCTTGTGCTCACTTGTGGTAGACTCCATTACTTCTCCATATATAGATGGCAATGGGTAGAGGATCACCACCAAATTTGATCAGTGAGATTACAAACCCCCGCGTACTAGATCATTTAAACCTCATCTCTGTTGCCTGCAAGGACCACAATACATTACTCCCTCCGTGCGGCACATCTATCAGTCCCCTTTCGCCTTGTTGCTGCAGGCCTCTGAAGATCAGATGAGCGAAGACGGAAGAGGACTCTGACTGAACTGGGGTCTCGACATGACAGGGTCAAGAGAATGTGAGGCGCAGTCGGCAGCGTTCGAATGGCGCTTTGAATGGGTGGAGATTCATCATTCGGGGGTGGTAGCAGGCAGGGAGACAAGGCCTCGATGGAAGCTATCTGTAATGATAGATGATCGTACGAGCATCTCAGAGCCCTCTGAGACTGCTGTGCTCTGTGCATTGCATGACACATAATCTATAGTTGTAATTGGACAAAAGCAAAGAAGAAATCAGCAGTGGTTTTGTGGTTTGGTTATCAACCAAACTAACCAGTCACTACTGGCACTGTTTTCTGGAATTATCAGTTATAGCATCAGCTACAGGCAGTACGCATCTCTGACTCTTATTTACTATTTTTAAGAATAAATCAGGTAAGAAAGGAATGAACTACAGTACACTGATACTATCAGATGCATCAAATGCTTATATATAAATACTTTCATCTAACTAAACAGTTCCCTTAATCTTCAGTTTCTGGGTTTTGATATCAAGGACAAGATAGTCCTAAAGTTAGTGGAGCCTTGTTAAAATAATGAGATAGTAAATAGTTTATTTTGATTTTTTTTTCAGAGAATAACTTTTTTAAAAACCAAAAATCATCTGTGAGACATAATATTTAAAAATTAGTTTAGGTAAGAGGAGTTGCTGAATAGGAATATTAAGTTTCCCTGTTTTTTGGAGAGCCATATCTATGGATGTGGCTTGTGAGAACCTTCTCATTATTAAACAAGAAAGGAGAAGGACAAAATATACAGTGGTGGACACAATTAACCTGAGACCTTTGAATAGAGATGAGATCCAATTCACCATCCAAGTTCACAAATAACCCGGTAAATAACAAGTTTAGTAGTAGAATTAGTACTTAGCGTTAGGGTACTTGCTGATGAAGACTTGGACGTTATGGGTTTAAGTTTTCCATTTTGCAGTAACTTATTATATGGAAATCTTTTGGGTGCTGTGCTCTAAAATGAGAGAATCCAAGATCTGCATTGCTGCTGGAATTGTGTATCCCGCGACAAAGAAGATGTCAGGGTGTGGGAGGGTACGACAGCAGTGCATTACATTGGGCATGGTTGGAGTCTCTTTTAAGTACTAGTTTAATCACTAACCATCAGTGGATGCCATTAGATAATGTGCCCTACTTATTGGGCTCATGTTGTTGGCCTTATTTTGGGTTGCTGTGGGTGATTGTAAGATATCAGAAGTATTCTTGTGTGCGAGCCCCACAAGCAACAGAGATGTGCAAACACAATAACACAAACGAGCAAAATACAAGAATGGCCAACCTGAAACTAATAAATATATGTACAATATATAATAGTGTATGCATTTCTGGATGTGTATACTAAATATTTTCCTACGTGTGTGTGTGTGTGTGTGTATACACATTTTTACAAATTAAATAGTAAAAAAAATAAAATAAAATAATAATAATAATAATAATAATAATAAAATATATAAAATATACAGAGTTGAATATGTGCAAAACAAGTGGCATTTATATACAGTGTGGAGTGCATAATGTTGAAGTTCCAGTAGTGAAGCTGAGGTGTCTATGACGTGTTCAGCAGTCTGATGGCCTGGTGGAAGAAGCTGTCTCTCAGTCTGCTGGTACGGGACCGGATGCTGCAGAACCTCCTTCCTGATGGAAGCAGTCTGAACAGTTTATGGCTGGGGTGACTGGAGTCCTTGATGATCCTCCCCGCTTTCCTCAGGCACCGCTTCCTGTAGATGTCTTGGAGGGAGGGAAGCTCCCCTCCAATTATCCATTCAGAGCACCGCACTACTCGCTGGAGAGCTTTGCAGTTGTAGGCGGTGCTGTTGCCATACCAGGTGGTGATGCATCCAGTGAGGATGCTCTCAATGGCACAGTGATAGAAGGTCCTGAGGATGCGGGGGCTCATGCCGAATCTTTTCAGTCTCCTGAGAAAGAAGAGGCGCTGCTGCGCCTTCTTCACTGTTTTGTTTGTGTGTACTGACCACGTAAGATCCTCAGCCAGATGTACTCCAAGGAACCGGAAGCTGCTCACTCTCTCCACAGCAGCGCCGTTGATGGTGATGGGGGTGTGTACTTCTCTGCACCTCCGGAAGTCCACTATCAACTCCTTTGTCTTTGCGACGTTGAGGGTGAGATGGTTGTCTTGACACCAGTGGGTCAGGGCGCTGACCTCCTCCCTGTAAGCCATCTCATCACCGTTGGTGATAAGACCCACCACTGTAGTGTCGTCCGCAAACTTCACAATGATGTTGGAGCTGTTAGTGGCTGTGCAGTCGTAGGTGTAGAGTGAGTACAGGAGAGGGCTCAGTACACACCCCTGTGGAGCACCAGTGTTCAGTGTGATGGGGGATGAGGTGATGCTGCCCAGTCTGACCACCTGGCGTCTGTCAGACAGGAAGCTAAGGATCCAGCTGCAGAGGGAGCTGCTCAGTCCTAGATCCTGCAGTTTCCTGTCCAGCTTCGAGGGAACGATGGTATTGAATGCTGAGCTTTAATCTACAAACAGCATCCTCACATACGTGTCTCTCTTCTCCAGGTGTGACAGGGCAGTGTGTAGTGTCAGGGCTATGGCATCATCAGTGGACCTGTTGTGGCGGTATGCAAACTGTAGAGGGTCCAGTGAGTCGGGTAGTGCAGAGCAGATGAAGTCCCTGACCAGCTTCTCGAAGCATTTGCTTACGATGGGGGTCAGGGCTACAGGTCGCCAGTCGTTCAATGAGGAGATGGTGGAGGATTTGGGTACAGGGACGATGGTGGCCATTTTGAAGCAGGCTGGGACTACAGACAGAGAGAGGGAAAGGTTGAAGATGTGTGTGAACACTCCAGCCAGCTGAGCCGCGCATGACCTGAGGACGCGGCCGGGAATCCCGTCCGGACCAGTAGCTTTGCGTGCGTTCACCTTCCTGAAGCACTTCCGCACATCCTCCTCAGACACAGTGTGCGCACTGACGTCATCCGCGGTGCGCACACTGTCCGGTCTCATGGTGTTCGCTGTGTCGAATCTAGCGTAGAATACGTTTAGATCCTCACATAGAGAGGCCGTGGTCTGCGGTGTGCTGGTTTTCCCTCTAAAGTCTGTGATCGTGTTTAGTCCCTGCCACATACTCCGAGGGTTGTCAAACTGTTGCTCCACCCTGTCCCTGTACTCACGTTTGGCTGCTTTGATCGTCTTCCGGAGTTGGTAATGTGCGTGTTTGTAGTCCGATGTGTTCGCGGAGGCAAAGGCGGTGTTCCGTGCCGCGCGAACATCTCCGTTAATCCAGGGTTTTTGATTTGGGAAGGATTTGACTGTTCTGGATGGGACGACATCTTCCACGCATTTCCTGATAAATCCACAGACTGAGTCTGTGTATTCATCAATGTCTCTGGCGGCCACGTGAAACATTTCCCAGTCCGCGTGATCAAAACAGTCCCGCAGCGCAGACTCCGATTGGTCCGTCCAACAGTGCACCGCCCTCCGGGTTGGAGCTTCCTAAAATGTGACAATAAAAGTGATTTGATTTGATTTGATTTGATTTGAATTGAAGTATGCCAGACACCAGAATAAACACCAGAATGCTTTGGGTGAGTGCTCCTGAAAATCAGATAATGCTCTTAAAACTGAAGCTTGACTTGCCTTTGTCTAAGGCCCTAACATTGCCTCACATTTACCACCCACTGCCACACTCATCTCATCTGCATGTTTGGCTTTGTTTCGGCCTTAATGCTGCAAAAATGTCCAGGGGAACTAAACAAGGGGGAATTGGATAACTGCCCTCAATTATTCATTTATTTGCTGAGATACGTGTTTAGATTTGTAACCACTTCATCAGCCTGACCTCTCTGCAAAAACACCTGTGCCGACAATTAGTGTTACAAAAAGTGTTAACATTAGCCCTCTTTTTAAACTCGAACCCGTGATTTCTGTTGTGTTTAATTTAAAGGGAACAACCTTGGTGTATACAGAAAAAGAAAAAAAAAAGTTTTTTACTCTCAGACCATCCTCTGGAGAAACAATTATCATTTTTTACTGTGACTTTTAAGAGATGCTTGAGGGCCAAGAAGAAACAATGACAAGGACGTCTCCCTGTTTACGGAATTGTGTGAATATTATATTTGCTCCCTGCTGAGAAGTAGGACTATCAGAGTGATTCGGCAGCTCTGTTCAGCTTTAGTATGTCAGCCTTTTGTTCCTTACATTTCCAAACGTTTTCTTTGCAGCTGCTTGAGTTAATGCTGTCATTAGACTATTGGATCCTGTAGCCAAATTATAATGTGATCTCCCGCATCATCTATTCTTCTCTTCCCTCTGAGCTGATGAATAGCTTAAGGTCAGACTATCAAATTAGTGGCTCCCATTACTCCCCAGACACTAATGGCGTCTTTATGAAAGGAAAGATATGTAATCTCTCCAAAAGCATTTTGGAGCCCAAACAGTTTGTCTGTAGATGAAATGTGAGTGCAGGGCTTGGTGAATTGTAAAGTGAAATGGGAGTGGGCATGGTGGCTCCCTGCAAGTGCCAAACCCAGTTTTGTTCTTACTCTCACACGATTACGTTGGTCGGCCTTTTTAATTCAACTTCCTCTGCTAGTATTTTGTCTATTAATTTGCTTATGCAACTCCACTCTCCATTACAGCTGCAAAAGACATCAAATGTAGCACGCCGCTCAACAAACTCACCAAAACTTGTTTTTTAAAAAAGTTAATGTTTCCAAAAACTGACCACATGAAAATGGGCATGAAAGCTAGCCATGGGCACATCGAATTATCCTGTAGGATGTCACCATGTCAATCACAAAAATACCGACTCTTTTCCTTTGTGTATCTTAGTAAATATTTATTACTGTACATTGCATGTCTCCAGACAGCTGAAAATGAGCTGACTATAATAACAACAGAAGCTGGTTTTAAGCTAGCCAACGTTAGGCTAACTAACGTTAGGCTGTACTGTCCTACGGCATTTACATATATCTTAAATATTCAATTGACAGATTTCAATTTTTCAATCTGGAGTTTGTAAGTGTTGATATTATTCAAATATGTTAAAATATCGTATGTAGAAATTTGCCAGCCATCTCAGAATTCACAAAAAAACAAAAACAATTTCTTTTTTTTTGTCATCGTACTTGTCAGCTTGACACTTGACACTTCACTACTGGACGTTACTAACCAATGAGAGTGCTTTCGCTGTGGCCTATGTGTTTTGAGACTGGATGCAATGAGGAAAAGGTCTGAGCTTAAGGAAACTGCACAATCAGAGTATCAACTTGTTAATCACACAGTAGATGTGCCCTGAAGCATACCAACCTTTATCCTCCTTGTTGACTCAAACAGCGACCATAATTTACAAAATTAACATTAACATGACTTTCGAAATTAGAGAATGAGCCCTTAAACTCTCTGGGAAGGGGTTTTGCTGGTGTGATTTTCCTTCAACAAAAGGACTATGCTGCACTAATTGTGTTGGAAGAATTTAAACTTGAGGTAAAATGAAACACTTGAAACACTTCTTATAATTTTTAGGTGATTCTTGCGTGAGTCTGGAGTTCTGTCCCAAAACTGAGCTGTCAAACAGGAAACGAAGCCTCTCTCACTCTATTGAGAATCCAACATCCTGCATTGCCCCAATTTTATTCGAATCCCCTGCCATCCATGAGGCCGGCATGGGGTGACTTGATCTTGACCGGGACTGAAATCAAACAGCTTGACTTCAGTGAGAGACCCCCCGGACAGCCGCAATGGAAGTCCATCACTGGGTCACAGCCTCAATCCATCATTGTCTGCTGCTGCTGCTGCTGCTGCTGCTGCTGCTATCAGGAGCAAATCCAAGGAGAAGATATGAATGGCTCCAGATTACAGTACTGCTGTTCACTGTTTAGGCCACATATTTAATAAATATGTTTTCATTTGCCTATTTCTTGCTCAGTTAACACAGTAAATACACACCGGTCACATGGCAGGAAATACACTTAGAAGTAGTAGAATGGGGTGCTTTGAAACAACCTGAATATGAGCTGTAATTCGGTTTTAAGCAAACGTTTCTTACATTTCAATTATGAATATTGATGGTATTTCTTCCGCCAATAGTGGCATCCACTGTGTCCAGGAGCCCTACATGAAGAGAGAATCAAATAACTTAGTTCACTAAAAAGATCTCTCCTGCACCAGCTGCAGTGGAAGTCCAGGTTATAACCTCAATCCCTCAGTCTGAGGTTGGAGATAGACTGTTTTCACTTTCCATTCAGCCATCTGTAATGTGCTATGAATTCAAACTGAAATTGCATACCAGAAACCTGGAGATAGAAGTTAATCCAAGTTGAATGAATCTTGATACACACACACATATATATATATATATACATATATATATATACATATATATATATACATATATATATATATATATATATATATATATATATATATATATATATATATATATATATTAGGGGTGCAACGATACACAAAATTCACGGTTCGGTTCAGTTCAGTTCGATACTTTGGTGTCACAGTTCGATATTTTTTCGATACAAAAAAAAGTTCATGCCTTTTTAATTTGTCATTTATTAACCCTTTAGAGCCGATCGGAGCGGGCACGCTCTGTTTTGCGTAACTATTTTTAAATCCCGGTAGCACTGCAACCACGTAAGCTAGCGCAAAAATTTTTTTTGCATATGAAACCGGAGGAGTTGTACTTACATCTTATGCCATCAGCTTGTCCTAGGTCACAGTTTCCTTCCACATAAAGCTTTGCAAAAACTGCATAAAAAGCACTTGCAGGAACAAAAACGTAATATTCCAGAAACACGCTTTGCCGATCCAATCAGCTGTTCATAACACTTCCTACGTTGGAATAGAGTCAGTGCAAACTTTTGCATTTCCGCCATTACCTGCCCGAAACCGGAAGTGACGTCATTTTCGCGGAAATGTAGTCTTTTTTTACCATCAGGGCCTCAGGGCCTATACTGGTCTTTTTAAAAGTTATCTTTGACTTTATGACTTTCTGTGTCATTTCTGGGATGCTTAGGACTCATATTGCACTGCTGGAAATAGTTTATTTTGATGCATATGCTGCTTTTTTGCAAATTTGCAGTATAATATTTATTTTCATTTTTCCTGCAGTGTATAAAAATTGGTGTATTTCAAAAATAAAACTATGAAGACACTCAAAATAAATTTCCTGTGGTGGGAAACTATTTTGTGCAACTTTTTTGTATTTACAGTTTTGAGGGATAAGACTCTTAAATTTCTACACTACAAATATATGTTAAAAAAGCAAAAACGATTTTAAATTTTTTTGTAGTTTATTGCACTTTTTTACAATTTATGTAATTACTATGCACTTAATGAATACATATTATTAAAATCTGGGCTATAATGGTTGTATTGATGTATAGCAACTTGAAATGCTCCCAAAAATGGCTCCACAGCATGTAAAAATATAATATAAGCTCTGGCGGACTTGGTTCTATGGTAGGTCTTAAAGGGTTAAAATTATAAATATATATTTTAACTCAAAAGTACAGTTTTTAAATTTAATGTTGCTGAAACAAAAAAGTAATAAAAAAATAAATATATCTGATTGAGGAATCACTCATCTTTGGAAAAGAGAGTTTATTACAGAGAAATGTCTCTTTCCAAAATAAAAGCTATACTATACGCTTCTTCTGGGCTATATTCTCAGCAGCATATTAAACATATCAGGTCCCCATAAGGAGAATCATGTGCTAACGGCTGTCTAAATGACTCCTGTAAAGTTTGTAGCATGCGTGCTTGTTGTTTTTGTCTGCTTCCACTTGTCTTTGCACTAGGATGATGTCAGCGTAAATGTGCAGTCATATTCGTTGTTTTCCCACTAGTGCTGTCAGCGTTAATCTCGTTGAAATGACGTTAACTCCACAACACCACAAATCTCCGTTAACGAGCTACCGCGGATCGCCCCGTGCATGGGGCTGGACGGCCAACACGTTAACGAGCAAACTGCACTAACACACTAGTTCCCACCAATGTAATTGAGCATTGCGTGGCACATCCGACATACTGTTTTACTTTAGTCCATGACGCTCACCTTCAGGGTCATACGTCACATGAAAACCAAAATAGTTCCAAAGGCCACATCTGAATGAGGGTGGGGGAGGTTAAATTTGCCATGTTGCAAGGAGAGCTTAACTTCTGTCTCGCTAGCTTGCCCTGCCCTCAGTGAATCTGCGTTCGACTACTCCGCCTAGGCTGCACTGTCGAGCGCTCAACACAGACAGCATCGTCAGAAGGAAAGTTGATAAAATAAATTAAAAATTTTGTATTGTTCGATACATATGCGTACCGAACCGAAAGCACTGTATCGAACGGTTCAATATCAATACGAGTATCGTTGCACCCCTAATATATATATGTCCAGAAGAGCGCAGTCCTGGGAACAGCCAAGATACTGGGCAGGACCCTCAAGCTCCCAGGCCTCTGGTAGAGGACCTGAGCTTGAAGGATAAACCGCCCGCAGGGGCGAGCTGGGTGGGTTTTTTTTTTATATATATAAAGCCAGGTAGAATATATATGCATATATTCTACCTGGCTTTTGCTTGAATCTACACTTTAAAAAAATTTTAAAGGAGGATTTTTATTTTTTTCAACTTTGTAAAATAAATGTTTTAACCAAATGCTGCTAAACACTATTTCGTTCCTGCAAACTGGAGACAGAGAGCTGCACTGTATGTCACTTTCAGCCATGTCCACTTGCTATTTTGGCTCTGTAATGATACCTTCAGCCTGGGGAATAGGATTAGTAGTGATGGGTGTGAATCCAGTTACTTCCGCAGGGGCAGAAAGGCTCCATTTGGATTTAGCAGCACACTTTGTGCTGCCACTGCTTTTCTCTCAGGCTGCACCCTAATTTTTGACAATAGGATTGTCAGGTATCCTTTATTGCCTGTTATGATGAAAAACATGATTCTAGGGCAATGCTGCATAAAATCCATAATTAATAAATAGTAAACTGATAATTATACAGCTTAAAAGCCCCAAAATTACATGGTTAGGTTTAAGAAAAAAAATGTTTTGTATAAAACATATGTATTCACATCATTAATCCTGCACTTTGCTGAGCTGTACTGTTTGGGATACAATAGGTTGTTGTTTTTGTATGTTTTATATATTAAGCTTATGTGTAAGTTCAGTGACGAAGATCTGCAACCACTCATCTGTGTTCTTTACTGAGTGTTCAGCTGCTATACTCTTCTTTCCAGCACTTCTGCTTTCACAATGTAAAACTCAATGCTGCCATCATTACTAATAAGCTTAAATGTAATTGCTCCTGTGTCATTCTGCCAGTCAGTCTCTGAACAAAAATGTGAACAGGGCATGCTAGACTGACCTCGCGACTGACATCAACATCAGAAAGTATACGTTTCAGTTAATATAATGGAACCTACTACAAAGTAAGGGGACTTTACTTCCAACAAAGAAGGTAAAAAGGTCATTCTCAGGGTAGCTTACTTTGTCATTTGTAACATCACCATAACCACCTAGATCAGCGGTCCCCAACACCCGGGCCTCGGACCGGTACCGGTCCATGAGTCGTTTGGTACCGAGCTGCGAGAGTTGAGGCTCAGGTGTGAATTGTATAGTTTTCAGGGTTTTTATTGGTTTTCAGCATTATTTTGTTATCGTTTTTATCGTTAACTCGGTTTTCCTGGGTCTTTTCACATGTGTTATGAATAAATCTTCTTTTTTTCGGTACCGGTACTAGTTGTAGTTTGTTGTATTTATCCACGACATCGTGAAAATATTGTCAGGCATAAACCGGTCCGTGGCGCAAAAAAGGTTGGGGACCGCTGACCTAGATAGCAGATGGTTTACAAACTGATAATCAATCAGTACATATAACTGCAGAATTGTTTAATAATTCAGAAAAAAAACAAGACTAATTGTTATTACTGTCTAGAAATGTGGCATTAATAAAAAAAAAAACAGTCATCTTACTGTACCAATTTATTCTCTTGCATCTCTGTCCTTAATACATTGCTTGGCGTCCCATCTCGTCAAGGGCAAAAGCAATAACTTGAATGGGAGAAACAAAAAACGAATTAATAAATAAAAATATAAAGAACAAGCGACTGCATGTAATAATATTCCCAGTAAATCCCTGCGAGCATGAGAGCATCAAAATCTCTGGAAGGTAATAATTTTCTAAAGGATGTCTGAAGCTTAAAACTAATTTCACAACTGTTTGTAAAGTCCTTCTTCTTGATTTCTCTTCCTGTGTGAGTGGACGTTGTTAAATTGTGATCTTTTTGATAGCAGGCAGAGAGGGTTTTTTCTCTTTCCTTTTTTGCAAACACTGTCTAAGTCAGAGCTTGTGAAATAAGTGCAGAGACTAGATCAAAAACACAAGACAAAAGAGGGTTATGACTCACACTGAGAGGCAGCACAGCAGAACACGTCAGACATTTGTAATGTTCAATGTATTTTTTTTTTGTTCCTTCTTGTCTTAAAACTTCTCTTGGCTTTAAACATTATCTTTGCCTTAAGTTAACTGTGACATTAAATGTGTGTGCCTATGATATGACAAATATTGCACTTACTCTGGATGTTCAAAGCTAGACTTTCTCCTATTAGGGAAGCATTTGGAGTTGGGGCTCAAAATCCAAAGTGTGCCTCTGTGATTTAATTAGAGGATTGCAAACGAGGAGGCAGGTTTGTCCTGAGATGGCAGGCTCATAACTCACCACTCCAATACCCCTCGGCCTTCTGTCCGTAAGACAGAGTATTCACGTGATCCAGTGCTAAAGTTACAGAATCCCTTTTGCTATGGTCATTTTAGCTCCTGCTCCATTTCTCTGTGACTCACATGAAATTGGTTGCAATCTTTTTCTTGTACTTTTTAAACCTCCCGTAGCTCCAAATGATATTCAGTTTTATTGCATTTATCCATAATTGTCCATGACTGTCCATTTTGAGCCCCATTAAGACCTTCAATAAGGATTTTTTTCCAACTTAGTTTCCTGAAAAGTGGGAGATTTGTGAAATTTAAATCAGAGGAAGGTTTTTTGCAGTCTTTCAAGACATGTGTGATGTCATCAAATCAAAACATGCCAGCAGAAAAATCCAGGGAATAAACAGATAAGGGCAACCAAAGTGATATGTATCATACTGGCTTTCTACTCTCTTTCACAGTTCCACCTAACTTCACTGGCAACATCTTGTTTGCTTTACCATGCATATAACTGTACACGGCTGAGCAGTAGAGAAACAACCCAGCAAGGTGGGATGTTATGTGATCATAATGATCAGACCCACTAAAGTGATCGCAACCGAAGGAAGACCCCTTAGGTGTTGTAAAACACTCGTGTGTCAGGACAGGACAGGGCAAAAAGAAAGACGCCCACTTTTGTTCTTGACCTATGTAAAACTGCGTTGGTATTATGTAGCATGATCTTGGCATTAAAATATGACAGAGACCTTCAAGATCACTGCCAATTTTGACAGGCTCCAAATGTTCTGTGAAATGCTCAAAAATCTTCTGGGTAGCTATTCTTAATGTTTTGAATCTCCAGAAGAGCTCATTTACTAATGGATGTCCAAAAGCAACACGTCAGACTTCCAAAGCACTCTTGCTTCAAAATAACAGTAACAAAGACTTTATTGGTCAGAAAACTGACAAGTGAAGAATTTTGTTTTATTTCAAACTTGATTGATATCTTGTCAGTTCTTAAAGGATTTACACTGCTTAAAGCGTTTGGACCAGAAAGTCTGCTAATACTTATTAGAGACAGAAGACAAGCTGGGAGTTAGAAACTTCCAGTGGCAGATATCTGTCTGAGGTTTTGTTTTGTGGGATTTGTCTTGTGTGTGTGTGTGTATGAGTTGGTTTCTGTGTGCAGCACAAAGGCAGACTTGTAATATAGATCCAATTATATAGCTTGCCTAAAGCAAAGCGCAACGAGGCCTACTTGAGCATCTGCTACTATCTGATACAGTTTCTGACCTCGCACTGTCTTCTCTACTGGGGTATTATTTATCATAAAAATATAAAACAAAAGGAACCAAAAAGTAAAACTTTATCTCATTTTGATGAGATGAAGAAATTGTAACTGTATGAGAACCAGGTTGCATAACACTGTAAAGGAATATAGTTGTTAGCAGTTTTTTTTATGTATTTTTTTTAGTAAACTTATTGCATAATTTTAGTGCCTAAACTTGACAACACTGGTTTCGGGTAATAATAATCCTAACCAAATACTGAAGCCCCAGCATCTGGGGAACAGCAATTCGATTTGATTTTATTTATACAGCGCCAAATCACAATAACAGTCACCTCAAGACGCTTTATTTTGTAAGGTGGACCCTACAATAATACATACAGAGATTATTGGGCAAGCACTTTGGAGACAGTAGGAAGGAAAAACTCCCTTTTAACAGGAAGAAACCTCTGGCAGAACTGGGCACAAGGAGGGGGAATCATCAGTCATGATGGGTTGGGGTAAGAGAAGGAAGACAGAACATGCTCTGGAAAAGAGCCAGAGATTAGTGACAAGTATGATTCGATGCAGAGAGGTCTATTAGCACATAGTGAGTGAGAAAGGTGACTAAAGAAGAAATTCTCAGTGCATCATGGGAATCCCCCAGCAGCCTACACCTATTGCAGCATAACCAAGGGAGGATTGATCCTGATCCAGCCGTCACTATATGCTGGTCTACCTGCCATGTCTGTGTTGCTGTTTGGTGTTATCTATTCCCAGTCCCTCTTTTCCCTCTGTACACATTGGTGTGTATGTGAGTGTGCGGCGGTGTTTGCATTTAGCTGCAACACCAGGCATGTCGAGTTTTCCCGCTTTGGAGCCAACCACACCTGTGTTAAGTAGTGATTTCTTGATGATGGTGATCTCAACAGGTGAGTGTGATTACTCCAGTTAGTTGAGCTACAGTCGACACTGGATTGTTGAGAAACACAGTCAGTTCTCCAGCTCATTAGGTGAAAGTGGTTCTGTTGGCCGGTTGTTTTGGATTGTACTTACTGCAGCATCTTTTGTTTCTGGGAGTATTGCGGAAATGTGTGGAGGGAGCTGAATACTAATGTACACAGACACCAAAGGGAGCGAAATATTCAGCACGGACCACAGGGGGAAGTCACTCCACGGGAGCTGGGAACGGGCACACGACGAGAGCACGCTCTGTGTATTATTTGCACCATTGCTGTTGTTTCACCGAATATAAACATTTACACATTGTAGACATTGTGGTCAACAGTATCAAATGCTGCACTGAGGTCTAACAAGACAAGTCCACTGTCAGAGGCCATAAGAAGATCATTTGTAACCTTTACTAAAGCTGTTTCTCAGCAGATGATCTGTTAGCTGTTTGACCATTACTCTCTCAACAATTTTTGAGATGAAAGAAAGGTTGCTAAGACCACTGGTTCAAGAGATGGCTTTTTAAGTAACGGTTTAACTACTGCAGGCTTGAAGGTCTGGTACATAGCTGATTAATAGAGATAAGTTGATCATATTTAAGATTGAAGCACTGATTAATGGCAGGACTTCTTTTGAGCAGTCTTGTAGGAATGGGGTCTAAAAAACACGTGATAGTTTGAAGGAAGTAATTATTGAAGTTAACTCCGAAAGATCAATTGGAGAAAAAGACTCTAAATGAATATCAATGGTACTGAAAGTAGCTGTAGATAATATTAAATCTGTGAGATGATTACGAGTATATTTTTCTCTAATGGTTAAAATTTTATTTGTGAAGAAGTTCATTAAGCCATTACTAATTAATATAAAAGTAACAGTTGACTCAACAGTGGTCTGACTTTTTGTCAGCCTGGCTAAAGTGCTGAAGAGAAGCCTAGGGTTGTTCTTATTTTCTTAAATCAATGATGAATAGTAAGATGTTCTAGCTTTACGGTGGGCTTTCTTATACAGCAGCAAACGATTTCTCCAGGCTAAATGTTGATCTTGATACGCCATTTCCTCTCCAGCTTATGAGTTTTCTGCTTTACTGTATGTGGTTGAGAGTTATGTACTTCTGATTTGAGGCTCTCTTTCTCACAGGGGCTACAGTATCCAGTTATACGTGGTGAGGAGGTACAATTTTTTAACAACATAATTGACCTCTGTTGGAGCAGCATTCAGGTAGCTGTGTTGTGTTGGCATTGAAGATGATAAGAGTAAGTGAATTATATTCTTAAACTTAGTTACAGCACTGTCAGAAAGCCATCTACTGTGATGAAATCTACAGCCCTTTCACAATACTGGGTCTGCGATCCAGAATTTGTGTTTCAGACTTTGTAATTATATTATTTGATTATTGTTTTTCATGGTTTTGGTTTTCTTTAGTTCTTAGTGATTGCAGTTCTTCCTCCCTTAGTATTTATCTTGTGATAAGCCTCTGTTCCCATGTGTGCTCTATGCTTTTCCTGTGTCCCACGTTTCATGTCTAGTCTACCCTTGTCACTATGTTCCCTATGTCTCCTCAGATGTAGACATGACACACAAGCTTGACAACATGAAAGAGGCAGACAAGAAACACACGACATGTTGACACAGAAGACAAGAATGACATAAATCAGGAATTACAGAAGAAACAAAACTAGAATGAAACTCAACTAAATCCTAACTAATAATAGCAACATATTTTCATCATAACATGAAATGACCTCAAGGGGCAGATTCCAGATGCCTGTAACTTTTGCAGACAAAGAAAAAAAAAACAACACAAGCCCCACCCTGGGCGTGTGGTGGGGCTCCAGCACAGTTCGTTTTTTTACAACCAAAATAAAACTGACTCCTCCCTTTTAATTCATCCTGACCAAACTGGGGCCCGTTCTTCGTACCTCGCTAAGTAAGTTAGCTGGATTAGATTGTTGACGATTTCGCGTGATCTTGGATCGTTCGGTTCCCCGAAGCTCATCCGGGACTTGCTGTCATAGCAACAGAGCCGTAAGCGTAAACCTGCTCGGGAGCAAGTTTACTTTATGTAGACAGGATTAGATCGCGGCCACGCAGGTATGTCCGCTTCATTTATACGAAAGCAACAGCGATATTCCACCACTGTTTCACCATAAATAAATAACATCAATGTAACTAAAGATAATGCAGCACTTGGTCCTTTTATTGATGTCACACAGATACATACAGGTCATTTCCTAAAAAAGGGAAATGTACTATTAACATTCTATTACATGTATGTGATTATTACAGATGTAATTCATATTTCGGAGTAGTAATTGTAAATTACTTCGTGTAATCAAGATGAGAGACCACGGCTATAAAAGCGAAGGTGGATCTGGGAAGTCTGTCGCAGCCATGTCCTGTCCGTATATGCGAGCCACCCATTGCGGAAGGTGCAAGATTGATAAGGAGAGTTTTCAGAATCCAGCGTATATTGCGGGATAGACAGGATCCTTTAGCTCAGCGCGACAGTGTGCTCATTGAGAGATATCGATATTCCCGTGAGGGTATTATTTACTTAACCAACTTGTTGACGAGGGGGTGCAGGACCACCACCTGTCTTTTTTTTGCTCTGCCCTTTTCTTGGTTGCTGTTATGAACAAACAAACAGATTATTTCAGGGTCTCTTTTCAAGAGACGAAAAGCAATATAAGTGATAAATATTACCATTCTGTAGAATATTCCTATATTTCACTTTTACTTGTTCCCATGATCTAGTGGGTCCTGTTGTGGCTCTAATGTGAAAGAGGATATAATGTAACATAATATAATGTAATGTAATATAATATTGGATAATATAGTGTAATATAATACATCTACCCTACCGCCTACTGGTGTTGGCCAGAGGGGCCGATGGCACGATATGGCAGCCCGGCTTCTGTCAGTCTGCCCCAGGGCAGCTGTGGCTACAACCGTAGCTGCCTCCACCAGTATGTGAATGTGAGAGTGACTGAATAGTGGCATTGTAAAGCGCTTTGGGTGCCTTGAAAAGCGCTATATCAATCCACTCCATTATTATTGTTATTATTAGATTACTTACGAGTTTAATTTGTCAGCAACTTTCTGCCAGCCCTCTCTCCTTGCTTTTGCAGCCTTTGCAGTGTTCCCTTGCGTTCTGATTAAACTCTGATTATTTATTTATGGTGAAACCCCTCACTCAAGAGTTCTTGCTCTGCTGCCGAAAAATACCGAGCGCGCTCCTTCGACATTTTCGCCGACCAATCAGAGGGTTGCCGATCAATGTTTCTACTATCGATGTGTAGCCCCTTTTACGACACCCAGTGATCTCACATTACTTCATCCAGCTGTACTAATCGTCAACAGCAGGTGTGTTCGGAGAACCGGATTAGCGAGCTCACGGTTAGCGCGATGATTTGGTCTTGGATGTGTCATTTGATCTTGGATGTAGTAAGCGACGTACGAAGAACGGGCCCCTGGTTTCATAAAAGGTAGGCACTAATAAACAAATACACGTAGATTACTTAATTTAATAGACTACTCATGCAGTAAAAACATTGAAACCATAATATTTTCTTTAGATGCGGAAAAAGCATTTGACAGAGTTAACTGGACATTTCTATTTGCAACTTTACACAAATTTGGTTTTGGACCCTCTTTCATAAACCGGTTTAAAATATTATATAATTCCCCAACAGCTTGTGTCAGAACAAATGACCAGACATCCTCCAGCTTCTCTCTCCTGAGGGGCACCAGACAGGGATGCCCACTCTCCCCTTCACTGTTTGCAATTTTCATTGAGCCACTAGCAGCAGCAATTAGACAGGCTATAAGAATTAAGAGCATAAAATGTAAGAATGTAGAACATAAAATCAGCCTTTATGCGGATGATGTGTTACTTTTTCTCCAAAATTCACAAACCAATATCTCTGGGGTAATTGCATTGATAAATTCTTTCTCAAGTGTCTCAGATTATTCAATTATCTGGTCAAAATCAACAGTTCTTCCGATTAATTGCTCCTTCCATAATTCTTCTCCTTCCCCACTGCAATCTGGAAATATAAAATATTTAGGTATTAATGTCTCTCCTAAACTTTCAGAATTAACTAAATTAAACCACATCCCACTTTTAAAGACAGTAGAAGGCGATCTGGCTAGATGGAAATCTTTACCCATATCACTCATGGGAAGGGTCGCCGCTATAAAAATGATGGTCTTGCCAAAAATAAACTATTTATTTTCAATGATCCCAAATAAGCCATCACAAGACTGGTTCAGATCTCTACTCATATATTTCTAAATTCCTTTGGAAAGATAAACCCCCACGTATCAGCTTAAAAACACTGCAAAAGACCAAGGATAAAGGAGGATTAGATCTGCCTAACTTTAATCACTATTTTTTAGCCAACAGGCTTCATCTCTAGATGGTTTAAACACACCCTCTTAGATGAACCTTGGATAGATGTAGAACAGGCACTATGTAATAACCTAGAAATTTCAGACCTACCATTTATCAGCTCAAACATCAAACGACATGAATGCTTTAAAAGCATCAATATCAGCTCTTCTCTGACAGCATGGTGGGAGTTTCTAAAAATGACAGTCTTCATTAATCCCATGCAAACGTACACCTATCTGGAACAATCCGGACATATTACAAAACAATAATATGATAAACTTTCCAGATTGGAGTTGCAAAGGAATTAAATACTTGGAACAAATATTGGAAGGAACAGACTTTATTTCGTTTGACAGGCTAGTTACACAATATGGGATCAACAAGAAACGATTTTTGGAATATCAACAAATTAAATCCATAGTAAAAAAAATAAATTTAATCCCAGTGAAGCTGAATTACAAACACCACCAAGTGTGGTACAATTTTTTAGTCTAAAACCCCCCAAATCATTGTTTAAAATATACAGAACACTTTCTAAAATAGATGAATCAATATCCCTTCCTATTGCAAAATGGGAAGCAGATTTATCGATCAGCTTAGACCCAAACCTTTGGTCTCAGATATGCTTAAAAACCTTTCAATTGATCAGAAATCCCAGTTTGCAATTAATACAATACAAAATATTACACAGAGTGCACTATACTGGTCATAGGATGTTCAAGATGGGCTATACGCCTTCCAACAACTGCTCACACTGCACAGCAATTACATCCACGCTCTTTGGTTCTGTCCACCAGTTCAGAAGTTTTGGCAAGAGATATGTGAAGACTTATCAAAGTGTCTGAAATGTAACATTCCAGCCTCCCCTTTAGTATGCTTGCTGGGCAACTTGGATGAGGTCACTGCAGAAATAAACACAGCCCACGGGTCCGGGACGAGCGTGGAGGCTTGGGGGTCTGGGGGTGCTCAGCCCCGGGGTCTGGG
The DNA here is from genome assembly GCF_057382185.1 of Mchenga conophoros. Lineage (NCBI taxonomy): Eukaryota > Metazoa > Chordata > Actinopteri > Cichliformes > Cichlidae > Mchenga > Mchenga conophoros. The sequence goes on along the minus strand of NC_140547.1, from coordinate 37,302,913 downwards.
GTTCTGGCTGGGCCTTGGGGGCTTGGGTCCTGGTTGTTGTGTCGCCAGAGCTGTGGGCGGGTGGGTGCAGGGGGGTTCAGCCCCAGTGCAGGGGACCTCTGGTGCGTCGACCCTACTAGGGACCTCTCTAACTGGTGGGGAGGTTGTTATATCTTTGCAGGTGGTCTCCTCTCTACAGGAGCTCACTCTGCAGGTGGGGGAGAGATATAGGAGAGGTGGAGAATGAACTCAACCTGGGTGTCTATTGTCTTGTGTAGTTTGGGAGATGATTGGATGATGGGGTTGGTGCAGTTTTCTCTGGGGTGGAGTCGGGCGGGCTGCCCCGGACTCTGTGGGGCTGGGCGGTGCTGCTGCTGCGGGCCCTGCGCCGGATGGGCCTGGGCTCCCTTGCCCTGGTGGGTTCCAGAGTGTGGGAGTGCCTACTGGGGTCAGCGGGGTAGCTGGCCCCAGGGAGGGGCCCCTTGCCCCTCCCTTTCTTCCCTCCCCATCCTCAGCTGCTTCCCTATTCCCGCTCTACCACACCCACCCACACACGCAGGGCTTGGGGTGCAGGTATGTCACCAGGGTGCAGGGGAGGCACTCCCCCTCTGTCCCCTTCTGGCCGCCTGTGCCTCAATTTTATTCTGCAACCTAGACATCCACATTACTCACACTCTCACATAACACATACATATAGGGCCTTGGGGGTGGGCACGTTCTACAGCATCCAGAGGATGGTCGGTGTATTCCAACCCACCTCTGGCGCTGGTGCCCTACCCTCAATTTTAAATGCATATAGACACTAAGAGTTTTCGGGAGAAGCCGTGCTGCTCTCTGAGAGGAAGCTAGTACCATGCTCTCCTGTGTTTTAAATGCACTTTAGAACAGCACACAGCAACACTACATATGAGCGGGCGTAGGGAGGTTTGGGGTCTTCACTCACCCCGGTTCTGTTAGCTGTCAGGGCTGGGGGGCTGGGAGGAGGTGCTACGTTGTAGCCACAGCTGCCCTGGGGCGCACTGACAGAGGCGAGGCTGCCGGACACTGGCGCCACCTGGCCCTCTGACCACCACCAGTAGGCAAACATGGGGTTGGTATCTTGCCCAAGGATATTTGGCATGCAGCCAGGAGGCAGCCTGGGATCGAACCACCAACCTTCTGATTAGTGGCTGACCTGCTCTGCCACCTGAGCTACAGCCACGCCCTGAGGGTACATCTCAGGCCCTCCAAAGTACGGAGGCCTATCTCCCCTCACCACACTCCCTGCCGGTGGCTGATGCCCTCAGACGTTGGTGTGTTGGTGGTCCTTGTCGACTGGGGCTGGGCGCTCATGTATGTACCGGCTCACTCCTGGTGGCCGATTGGCAAGGCCTGGCGCCTGTGGCCCAGCTGGGTCCCTTCTGGGGGGTGGGGTGCCCTCAAGCCTCTGGCCTCTGGGCCTGGAGCTCGGTCCTCTCTGGCACAGCTGGCTGCCGGCAGAGCCCGCGGGCGCGCCACTGCAACCCCCTCTGGCCTCTGCTCCGTAGCTGCAGGGTGACCTCTCGTTTGGGGCTCTACTCAGCTCTTCCCAGGAGGGTGGCACGGTTCCCCCCCTTTTGGTGGTCCTCCTTGGGTCCTCGTACTCTGGAGCCTCTGGATGTCTGGGGCCTGGATCTCCTCCATACCTGCTTCATGCCCTGGGGGACGGGGCTATGGCTCCCCACACTCCCTAGCAGATCGTTACATGGAGAAACCTTTGGAATACAAGCATACTAATCCATACAGGTATGCACACAGGTGTGCACACGGGTGTTCACAGACGCAGACTACACCTTTCTTGGCTGCTGCCTCAAAGCACATTGTGCGCTGTCTATCTTGCGTGCTGCACAATATCGTTTAATATTTAGTATCTACTGTTATCTACTGCTAGCTAGTTTATTGTGATGGTGCTGTATTTATTATGTTGCTCTTTTTTTGTTTGCTCCAGGTGTTTTGTTTGTTTTTCTTTCTTTCTTCCCCCCTTTCTCACCGTCTCTTCTCCCCTCTGGTTTTCTTTCTCTCCCTCTCTTTCTTTCATTCTTTCTCCCTGTCCTATCCCCCAGTCATGTCTGTCCCGTTTGTAGCAACCGAAAATAAAATAAATACATAATTATAATAAAGGTCAATCAAATGGACCAATATGGCAAAGCCATGATGATCCACTTGGTAAAATAAATCTGCTTGGCATCTTTCTTGGCCTTAAGACAACAATTCTGATGGCTAAAGATCCAAACGGGACAAAAAAAAAACCCAAAACAAAACTGGGACGTGTTTGGCCCTAGGGGGACCTCGTAACCTCCAAGCCTGTGCCTCAACTGCATGTTCCTCACCTACAGTAAGTCTCCAGTGATCAGAATGGAAGGGTTCTTCCTGTTGCCAGTAATTACTCTTCTGATCTCCAGCTCACCTTCTTCTCTCACGATGGGGCTCCCGATAGAAGAAGAAGGATGCAACTTCAGGCCTTTGCCCTATTTTGGGGGCATCCCCCTTTGGAGCTGCACAAGCTGCCCACCTCCTCAGCGCAGCTCAGCCCACCCGAGACTGTTCATTCGGAGGATTTTCATTCCAACTTTGTAAATGAAAGGAACTGCGTTCATCCTCCTCCTTCCATGCTATTTATCAGTATTGGGACAGTCCTAACACCCTCTGAGCTGGAGTAGACAGTTTCCACGAAGCGGGCCATTGTCATGTCTGACAGGGCAGATTCCGTGGAGTGATGAGAAAGACCCAAGTGCAGGCACTGACTTTACCGCAAGTTAGCTTTTTTATTTATTTATTTATTTTTTAAAGTGGGAGGTGAGATACAAACAGAAACAGAGATAGTGTCGTGATCCTGGGTCGTTGACCCAGCGTTTTGTGTTTCTTTTTGGGTTCATCTTGTGTTTGGTGTTTATTCTGATTCTGTATTAATTCTTTGGGTTGGTTGTCGTGTTTATTATCCCTACCTGTGTCTCCCCTCTGTGCTCCGTTCAGGTCCCTGTGTTTTTGTTGCAAAACAGTCTGGGTGTTTCCGGTTTTACTTTGTAGGTCTGCCTCTCATCATGTCCATTAGTGTCAGCTGTGTCCACCCCTGCATGTCATCTCCTCATTACCTAGTGTGTATTTATAGTGTGTGTTGGCTTCTGTTCATCGTCGGATCGTCTGTGTTTCTCGGTGTAACTACGTCTCTCTGCATTCTCCGCTCCCCGTTTCATGCTTAGGTTTGTTATTTAGTTTTCCCAGTCTAGGTTTTTTCAGTCATTCGTCTTGTCTCACTACCTGTTCAGTGGCTCCACTTCTGCAAATAAAACTTCATTCTCATCACCAGTCAACTGCCTGCATTTTGGGTCCTTTTCCTCCTACACCACACGGCTCACGCCGGCAGCCGTGACAGCACGATCCGACCATACTATGGACCCCGCAGGCTCCGCCCGTGAGGAAGATATTCTCCGCGTACAGTGTCTGATGAGCCGAATAACCCACGGACCCACGGACAATTTCTGTTGGACTAAACGCTATTAAGGCGATCGTCGAAGGAAATCCTTTCCTTCGTGAGCTTTCCTGCTATGGAGATTTCATGGGAGGCCAGGAGGCGTGGCGGGCTCGGGAGCGGTCAGAGCGCGTCGATTCCCGGAAGGCCTCGCTGCAGTCGCAGCCGATGGAGATCTCTGCAACGCAGCAGCAGACTTTACCGCGGAGAGCTGTTTCCGTGCCGGTGCCAAGGAATTCTTCAGCCTCCGCGTCCCGCTCTGATCACTACACACCTGCCTCTTTCCTCGCGGCTATGTGGTCAGACGATGAGGAGCCAGCTTCCTTTTCCCCATCACCACTAGCCTCCTCTGTCGTCTTCTCCGCCTCCTCCTCCCGCAAGAAACGGCGTATGTGCCGCCAGCGCTCCTCTCCTCAGCTGGACTCTGAGATTATGACACAGCCAGCTGTGGTGAGTGGTAAAGACTGTCTTTCTACTTTCTCCGAACTGCAAAGTGTTACCCCAGAGACTGAATCCAAAGTTTCTATGGGCTCAGGATCAGATATCACTGTCTCAGTTAATGCTGAAGCGGCAAAATTAAAGACTGTGGTTTCGGAGATCATTTTTTCCAGTCCCAGGGATTTAAGGGGCTCTCTTCATGCACCCTCTGAATCCAGGGATGCTTTAAAGGGTACGGTTAATACTGACTCCAGGATTGGAGATGCTAGCCCTGTTTTTCAAGGGACTGCGACCCCCTCCGGAGCCACCTTCCTCAGCTGATTCTGGACCCCTGGAGATTAAGGAGCCAGGGCAGGTCGTTCAGGAGCAGTCGCCTTTCCCACTGTTAGCACAGCCGTTAGCTCAGTCTCCAGCATCAGCTGCTCACTTGCCCTTAGCTCAGTTACCAGCTCAGGTTGCAGGTCAGCTATTAGTTCCACCACCTGTTCAGCCATCACCTTCACCTACTCCTCCTGTACATGCAAGCCAACCCATAACGGACAGTTCAACAACTTCTTACTCTAAGCAGAGAGACAAACCCAATAACAATGGAAACATTCCTCAAGAGCTGGCCAGTTCTGAGACTGAGACACACTCCAGGGCCTCCCCAGAGGCTGGGTTTTGGCCCCCAGCTGACTCTGGACCCCTGGAGGTTAAGAAGCCAGCTGAGGACTGCACCGGACTGTCGCTGCCTGAGCTGAGTCACTGCTCAGTGCAGCTGCAGTCTGCTTTATGTTTGCCAGAGGCCCGTGTGCCTGCTGGTTCTGTTGCGTCCCTGCCAGAGGCCCGTGTGCCTGCTGGTTCTGTTGCGTTCCTGCCAGAGGCCCGTGTGCCTGCTGGTTCTGTTGCGTTCCTGCCAGAGGCCCGTGGGCCTGCTGGTTCTGTTGCGTCTCTGCCAGAGGTCTCCGCACCTGCTGGTTCTGTTCTGTGTGTGCCAGGGGCTCCAGTGCCCACTGGTTCTGAGACTGTTTTTTCTGGGGGGCCGGAGGAGCCCGTCCAGCGTCCTGCCTCGTCAGCTGGAGGGCTCCTCGGGCCCGTCCAGCCCCAAGACTCGTCAGCTGGAGGGCTCCTCGGGCCCGTCCAGCCCCAAGACTCGTCAGCTGGAGGGCCCGAGGAGCCCGTCCAGCCCCAAGACTCGTCAGCTGGGGGGCCCGAGGGGCCCATCCAGCGTCCTGCCTCGTCAGCTGGAGGGCCCGAGGAGCCCGTCCAGCCGCCAGCTGCAGCCTCATCATCCTCGCCAGCTGCAGCTTCATCCACGCCGCGGGCCGCAGCAGCTTCTTCCACGCCTGCAGCGCTACAGTCTCCGGCTTCCACGCCATCGCCTGCTGCAGCCTCATCATCCTCGCCAGCTGCAGCCTCCCTGTCTTCACCCACACCGTCGCCTGGTCCAGCCTCCCTGTCTTCACCCACACCGTCGCCTGGTCCAGCCTCCCTGTCTTCACCCACACCGTCGCCTGGTCCAGCTTCATCAGCTTCGCCGTCGCCTGGTCCAGCTTCAGCTTCATCAGCTCCGCCTGGTCCGGCCTCCTCATCAGTGTCATCAGCTTCGCCTGGTCCGGCATCTGCTTCAGCATCCTCCTCGCCTGGTCCAGCGTCTGCTTTGGCTTCATCCGCTTCGCCTGGTCCAGCCACTGCTTCATCCTCGTCTGGTCCAGCCTCCGTGTCTTCAGCATTGCCTGGTCCGGCTCCAGCACCCTCATCAGCATCGCCTGGTCCAGCTCCAGCACCCTCATCAGCATCGCCTGGTCCGGCTTCTGCTTCAGCTTCGCCTGGTCCGGCCTCTGCTTCAGTATCCTCATCAGCTGCTGCCTCGCCTGGTCCAGCTTCAGCCTCCTCATCAGCTGCTGCCTCGCCTGGTCCAGCCTCAGCCTCCTCATCAGCCTCGCCTGGTCCAGCCTCAGCTTCTGCTTCAGCCTCGCCTGGTCCAGCTTCTGCTTCAGCCTCGCCTGGTCCAGCCTCCGCATCCTCATCTTCCTCATCAGCGTCGCCTGGTCCAGCCTCCGCATCCTCATCATCCTCATCATCCTCATCAGCGTCGCCTGGTCCAACTTCAACGTCGTCATCATCCTCATCAGCTTCGTCTGGTCCAGCCTCCGCTTCCGCCTCGTCTGGTCCAGCCTCCGCTTCGCCTGGGGCTGCAGGGGCCACGCAGCCTTCAGGTCCCCTACTACCGCCTCCACATCGTCGGTCATCTGCCAGGCCGCTTGTTGGGCATCTCCGCCACCGTGGACGCCCTCCTGAGCACCCTCCTGAATGCCGCCACTGCCTTCCGTGTGGCCGGCCCCCGGATCTGCTCTGTCGCCGCCACTGCCTTCCGCGTGGCCGGCCCCCGGATCTGCTCTGTCGCCGCCACTGCCTTCCGCGTGGCCGGCCCCCAGAACTGTTTGCCCGTCGCCGCAGTTGCCGTCCACACGGTCGGCCCCCAGAACCGAACTGTTTTGGCCTCCTGCGCTGTCGGCCTCCGGGTCGGCCCCCTGAACTTGACCTTCTGGGTCTTTCTGGGCTCTGTCCCTCCTTCCTGGTCCCCCGCCGACCGCCCTGGTTGGGTTGTTTTCTGTTTTTGGCCGTTTTTTGTGCTTCTGTTGGGCAGTCTGGGGCCCGCCCTTGAGGGGGGGGGGGGGGGGGTACTGTCGTGATCCTGGGTCGTTGACCCAGCGTTTTGTGTTTCTTTTTGGGTTCATCTTGTGTTTGGTGTTTATTCTGATTCTGTATTAATTCTTTGGGTTGGTTGTCGTGTTTATTATCCCTACCTGTGTCTCCCCTCTGTGCTCCGTTCAGGTCCCTGTGTTTTTGTTGCAAAACAGTCTGGGTGTTTCCGGTTTTACTTTGTAGGTCTGCCTCTCATCATGTCCATTAGTGTCAGCTGTGTCCACCCCTGCATGTCATCTCCTCATTACCTAGTGTGTATTTATAGTGTGTGTTGGCTTCTGTTCATCGTCGGATCGTCTGTGTTTCTCGGTGTAACTACGTCTCTCTGCATTCTCCGCTCCCCGTTTCATGCTTAGGTTTGTTATTTAGTTTTCCCAGTCTAGGTTTTTTCAGTCATTCGTCTTGTCTCACTACCTGTTCAGTGGCTCCACTTCTGCAAATAAAACTTCATTCTCATCACCAGTCAACTGCCTGCATTTTGGGTCCTTTTCCTCCTACACCACACGGCTCACACCGGCAGCCGTGACAGATAGGCAGGGACATAAACTAAAAAAACACCTAAATTGGGAAAGCTAATAAACCTGAAACCATGAAACGCAGAAGGAACAACAGCAGAAACAGAGACAAGATACAGGGAGACGAACCAGCAATAAACAGAGAAAAACACAGGGCTTAAATATACAGGCAGGACGACGAGAGGATCGGGAACAGGTGGGAACACAGCTGGGACATATTGTTAGGATGCCTGGGTCGTTGACCCAGGGTTTTTGAGTTTATTATATTATTTATAATTTCTAGTCTTTGGTTTCTTTGAGTTCTGTCTTATGGTTTATGTCTCTGTCTTCTCTAGTTGCTCTGTCTCCCCTGTCAGCTGTATCCCCTTGTCTAGTTCACGTCTCTGTAGTTGCTATATCCCCATGTCCAGTCAGTGTCTGTGTCTGCCCTGGTCCCACGTCTCTGTTCCCTCTGTTGTAGTGCCTGCATGTGAGTCTGTGTCTTTTGTTCAGTCTGTGTTATGGGTTTCCTGTTTTACTTTGAAAGTCCATGTCTGATGTTAATGTGTCTGGTTTTGCTTCCCCTTGTCTCGTTAGGCCTGATTTGCCCCAGCTGTGTTTCCCTCCTGTTACCCATTCCCTGATTGCTTCCTCTGTGTATTTAAGCCCTGTGTTTCTCTGTATCTGTGTCGCGATCTACTGTTTATTTAGCTGTGTGTTCTGTCAGTCCTCTGGTTTAAGTTTATTTTGATTTTTTCCAGTTATGTTATGTTTGAGTTCAGCATTAAAGCTATTTCAGTTTACGTTTGTCTCTGGAGTCTGCACCTTGCGTCCTATTCCTGTCTGCACACAGCCGCCACTTAACACATATTAGACATAACGAGAAAAAGGAAGCAAAGCAGAATATAGTGACATAAGACAAGGACTATCAAAGTAAAACAGGAGTACGAGACATTCGCAAAGATGCAGATGTGGAGACACGGACTTGACACTGAGATATGACTGACTGGATATGCAACATGGGACACAGGGAAGGCACAATGACTGAAAATAGCAGCTAGAACTACAAATACAAAATGTACAAATACTAAAGAATGAACAAAAAAACCACCAAGAAAAACAAAGCCATGAATAACAAATAATCAAGGAATATATCTTAAACAAACACAAAACACTGAGTCACAGACTCATAACCATAACCATAACTCATAACCATAACAGCAATTTATAATACTGTAAATGCAGAGACTGTTGTTCATGCTGCCAAGTCAGCCCATCCTGGCATAGAGTATTGAGTTTCTGCACCTCCTGAGTTTGTTTGTGTTCCTGGATTAATGGACACTGAGTTTAGTGAGCTGACTATGGAGCAATTATAGCCTGTTTAGCCATTTCCGCCGTCAGCAGAGAGCTCAGGCGAGCCATCTCAGCGGTCCACAGTAGCCTGTGCTTGGGAGCTTGGGTGAACTGTCTCAGCTGTCTGCAGCAGACTCCGCTGATCCCAGCCTTTGATCGACTATGTTTTGCTGCAGCCCGAGAGGCATCCACCTCAGCCAGACGTCTCCGCAACTGCTGGCAATGCTTCGTCTCAGGCAGAGGTCCCTGCACCTGCTGGCCCTGCGCCTGTTTCTGCTGGAGGCTCAGGAGAGTCACTCCAACCGCCTGTTTCCGCTGGGAGCTCTGGAGAACCCCTCCAGCTGTCCGCGGTTTCTACACCGCCATCTGTGTCTGCTGGGGGCTCAGGAGAGCCACTCCAGCCATCCACAGTGTTCACGTTGCCGCATGTCTCCTCTGGGGGCTCTGGTGAGTCAATCCGGAAACCACCAGTTCAACCACCAGCCCAACCGTCCAAGGCTGCTATGCCGCCACAAGCTGAACTTTCAGCAACTACCATGCTGCTGTCTGGTTCAGCTGCATCTCTGCCAGAGGTCAGTGCGCCATCTGGCCCTTCCTAGGGCTGTGCGATATGATGAAATATATCGGATGATGAAATGAAAACATCTATAGTTTCAATATATCGGGATATGAGATTTTGGTCATATCGCACAGCTCTAGTCCTGCCTCATACAGCATGGCCTTTATGCCCATGTCCACGTCCAGCACGGCCTGCACGTCCACGTTCATTGACCACACCACACCATCACCAGCCACCTTCCTGGCCATTAGACACTGAGCTTCTCCGTCGATGCTTCCTAAGCGGCCAGCTTTCAGACCTGTTCTGTCAGCCCCAATTTCCATGTGGATGTCCCCCTGAACTGTGTTTGTGCTGCTGCTTACCATGTGGCAGGCCTCATGAACTGTTTTGCTTTGGACTGTTTTTCAAATTCAAATTCAAATTCAAATTCAAATTTTATTTGTCACGTACACAGTCATACACAGTACGATATGTAGTGAAATGCTTGGACAACTGCTCGTGACCTAAAGAAAACAAAAAAGGAAAAGGCTATGAATAAGATAGGAAATAAATATGAAAAATTAAAAAGGGTAAATTTAACTAGGAAGGAATAAAATATAAATTAAGGTTAAAAATGAAATAACAAATTAGAATGAAGGGTAAATTTAACTGGGAAGAATAAGATAAAGATAAATATATAAATTAAAGTTGAAAATAAAATAACTGTACAACAAAATACACAATACACAATATAGAACTATATAAGAATGTATGAAGAAATCTAAATATAAATAAATATATACACAATAACAGCAGCTGTACAAGTATTAACCGGAAATGAAGAATATAGTGACCAGTGTTGTGCAAAACCAATGTCCAGAATGTCCAGTGTGTGTGTAAGAACCATATGTGTGGGTCAGTACTGTGTGGTGGTGTGATTGAGAGATTTTTGGACTAGGTTTCTGTTTAAGACTATGCTGCCTCCTCAACGTCACGCAGCCATCCTGTTTCCCCGGCTCCTCGGGACAGTCTGCTAGGGGGGCAGCTAGTGGTGCCTACGCTACCCTTGGCTGCACCGGCTACAGGGGTCTGGCTAGCTACAGATTTTGCAAGGGTGCAAAGCCGAGTCTCCAATTTAGTGATCCTGTCCACCAACCCCAGCACCAAGTGTGGTATTTCTGATGTAATATTAATAAGTATTAAGTAACAGTGACAAAGGTTTTCAAAGCAGTTTTAAATGATGATTGATTGGCAGAGGATTTGCCAACCCAACACATAGTGCAGGGAGAAGAGTACAATACACAGGTAAATCACTTTGTTTCAAATCCGTTTGCCTAAATCAATCCTATTAGGAAAACATTGTGTGATGTAGAACTGTGCATTTAGTATACTCATACAAGGTGAAGATTTCCATACTGAGTAAGTGTGTAAATGCTGAAGAACGTTGACTTTAAATCCAGCTGGACAAAACACTTTCCATAGTTCACAGTGCCAATGGAATATAGGCTTAGCTCTGAGCATTTATGTATTTATTTATTTTTATAATACTGACTAAATTTTCATTTGAATATTAATTATTTATTTAAACATATATTTTTTTTAAGTCATGTTCAAATGAAGACCACTACAGTGACAACCAATGCACAAAAAGGTCTCTCAAAGTTAAAAAAAAAAAAAAAAAAAAAAAGAGGTCCACAGCCAAACAAAACAACAACCCTCTTATTAAAACTTCAACTACACTTAAATCAGACATTTCCTTAACTTTGGTAATAAAAAATGGATGAACAGAACAAAAAAGTATGTCAGTCAGTCTAGAAATTCATTGACTTTCATTGAATTGTGAATGGATCATGATCATAAGCCTTCCTTTGGCTGTCTCTCTAAAATCTGGCAGGCATTTTCTCTGAAATTCACTCAACAGACCTCAGATCCTTGAATTTCAATGAAGGTATTATATTGCTGGAGATAGCTGAAATTCTTTAATTACAGATTAAATGTTTTAGGTGTCCATTAAATTGCATGATTCTTTCCAAATTGTGGCAATATAGCCTTGTATCAAACTGGCTCCAAGTTTCTAAAGCTTTCTTAGTTAGGATTTTAACTCTGTTAAGTCATCTGACTTTTAATATTCCCACAGTGATTTAAATAATCCATATTACATTTCCAAATGGCTGACTAGAAGCACACTGCTGAAGGTTTTATGATTCTGCATCTCAACTCCCAAGCTGGAATAAAGAGCACCTTGCATGCCTGACCTTATTTCGACTCAGTATACATTATGCAATCAAATCGCGGTTTGTGGACAATGTTAATGAAGCCAACTGCATTCCAGCATGTGTCTCCCGCTTGGGCAAACAAACATCTGCTAGTCAGCTAAAAGGGAAAACAGGAGAACCAAAGGATTAAATGAAGGCTTTTTGGGTTTCAGGCCTGACTGCTTGTTCTGCTGTCCTTCTTTCTGAATGCATCTGACTCACAAAATGCAATCAGTCTTGTATCCAGAGTGGTTATCAGTTTAGATTATTAATGGGTTTGAGAAATGGATTAAAGCGAGGGAACTCCACAGTGCCTGTAGGGTACATGTTATTCTTTCTAACCTAAATGATCCCATTTACTTAATAGCACATGATGCAACAACATACAGAACAACCTAATTATATACTATGGATCAGCATGCCTTTTCTTTCTTCTTTTTCGTTTGTTGTATCTTCCAACTTGGTTGGACTTTTAATTCCTACTGCCATAAAGGTAATGCCAATATTTGTGATTAAAATGAGTCATCCATAGTCAGACTACTGCCATATTGAGACAGAATCGTATTTCATCTTAAAGCTGCAGCATTAGAGTTCTCCATTTGCAGTTCAAATTAGCAGGCGCAATATTTAAATACTTATTGTTTTAGTCAGGGGCGCTCTTAGCCCATTTTTGGGGGTGCTTCTGCTTCAGCACCCCCAAAAATGAATCAAAGCACCCCCAAAGATTTCTTACTTTTTTTTGACAATATTTGCTGTTTGTGTGAAACACTGCTAAAAATATAAAAAGCATACAGTACTGTACTTGTTTGAGACATAACATTTTAACAACAAAAGTATGGATACCCCCCCTCCCAAAATGGTTTGTTCCAGCTCGCCTCTCCCCTGTTCTGGCTCTAGCGCTCTTGCTGCCAGAGCATGGTGGCTGAGACGCAGCGGAGCGGAGGTGTAAGTGCCTGGCTTAAAACAGGACATATTAGCTGCATTTAACCTTCAGTTACTCTTTATATAGTTAGGTAGGAGTCCGACCATGTTTCTTTTTAGCTGAAAAGCATTACACCAGGTAACAAAGTGTTTTGCTTTTCTTTCACAAATATGGGGATTAAATTGTGTTAAAATGTGCAAAACAGTGATGTCATGTTTTGTGACGAGGACCCAGGCACAGAGAGACTTGATGAATTTAAGAATCTTATGATTTAATAAAGAAATTTGCAGACTTGCACAGAGATGGTAAAATTATGATGACTGATAACGGAGACGAAGACAACAGATGATGAAGACAGGGAGGAACAGGGGTTTAAATGCACCAAAGTGACAGTCAGAGAGAACTCGGGACAACATTTAAGGATGCAGGGACTGACAGAGACAGGTTTATCTTGCCTGGCTGGGCAGCTCTCTGGGTGCTCAGCACCCCCAAAGCTCTGATCCTAGAATCACCCCTGGTTTTAGTTTTTGATTTGTACAACCTGGTTAAGGGGTTAGAGGTCTTGAAGTTCAAAATTCATTTTCATTGACTTACTCTAATTATCAGTAAGATTTGGCAATATAAGTATTTAACATTATGTCTTAAATACTTATATTTCATTAATTTTCCAAGTTAAATTTTATATTTGATTACAGATAGTACATGTTAATTATATTTTAGAGTCTACTATAAAACAAATAACACAATAGCTAACACATGTGAAACATTTAAATATGCTAGAAGAGCATTAAGGAAGAGTAAAAATTTTGAATTTTGGATAACAGATGTTATTAATTATGCTAAGGTAAAAAACCAGAGTACTCACTCTGAAACAGACTAAAGAGGTCATTGCTTACATTTTAAAACTGACCTCACACATTTGAATTAATTTTTAGCAAATTAATTATTGTAAATGTGGAACAGCGAAAATTCTTCAATCCACATCTTTATCAGACTCTTTTGGATCGGGAATCCACACCATCTGTCTGCTCAGAAAGTTCTGCTGCTCTGCACAACTAGCAACCTCCCCCGTTCTCCACGTATTCAGACGTATCCAATACAATGCAGGACAAAGTCATTAAGGATATAGTAACACAAGCCTAGAGACCAGTCTGCGATCATCTTGCAACCTGAGAGAACAGGGAATCTTCCTTGACTGGTTGCTGGAATTTCCCTAGTTATACAAGCCTTGGTCATTAGCATATTGCTGTGGTTATAGGTACTTTGCAAAAAAATAAAAAAAAGAAACAAACAAAAAACAAAAACAGAACAACAGAATTAAATACAGGCTTTTCAGGTTTCAGTGAGATTTGCAGTGCACTTTTACAAGTTTTACCACCACTTGCCGACTATTTTTTATAGCTTGCAGAGAAATATGAAAAACTACAGCCAACTGATGGAAATCAACCCGTGATTGTATCACATTAATTATGGCGAACATATCTCGAGCAATATGTGTGCGATATTACGTGACAAACCTCATTATTTATCTATCAATCACATCTCAATAGCTCTGGCTCATTTTATAGCTGCCTTCAGATAACAAACCTACACTGTTACAGTTTACATTGATTTTAACAGGGGTCAAAAAGACTCCATTGGTGTTTTCAGTTATAAGTATTTTTTTGTGCTCTTTTTCAAACATAGGAAAAAACATGATATACAAAAGCACTTAGACAGCACAACTCTCCCCGAAGGGCATGACCTTGACCTGAGTTTCACCTAAATGAAATCAGCTCAAGCTGTTATTGGTATCTACCAACACACAAAATTTGAAAATCATATCTTAGCTATCCAACAAATAGACAGACAGACAATTATTATTATAAGAAAGTTGTTTATCACTACATTTGTGATGTCATTTTGTAGTTGAAAAGAAAAAGGTTACATTTAGCCAGTAATGCCTTATTATAAATAAGACGTCTCTGGTGATGACAGAAGGCAGAGTTAATATTTAGTCAACAGAAGTAAATGTTACATAATGCTACAGTCCAAATATTTATACGGTATTTAACATTAAACTTTACTTTAAAAGACAAAGTAAAGTTTTGGAAAGAGTTCTTTGCCATCTGTAAAATAAACATGACTACCTTTTTACTTCTATCAGTTTCCATTAAGTTTCATGCATTTTCTCTCTCAAATGGGTTTTGGGGAAAACTAGGCAAACACCAAGAATTATCCATATCTTCACTTCTACTAAAAAGCAATGCGATTTCTGCTTGTCATAAAGATGCTGAGTAAAGACAAGTGAGCTGTAACTCATGGTAATCCTATTCCCTTTCACTTTGAGACACTTCTTTCTCATCTCACCCCAGAGTGGCTGACCTTGGTTGGCTTATAGCTTGACAACATGCGGTGCTTTTAAATATTGCCAAAACAAATAACCTTGTATTTGAGTTTTCTCAGTGGGGAAAGCAAAATCGTGCATGTTGACTAAAGCAGGCTTCTTTTTTCACCCCACTCATTGCATTCTTAAGGTTTGGCTCTATTTTAGCATCGTGCCAGCCTCACTGGTGGAAGGAACTTGTGAAGAAGGTCACCGTCAAAGCTAAAGATCAACCTTGCTTGGTATTGATTTGAGTCCACTGATGGTTTTCTCAAAAGTGCCTCAATATGAGAAATAACTTAAACCAGATCAAGGTTTCTGCAGCAACTCTGCTGTCATCCCCCACAGTTTTTTTTCCCTTTATATCGAGGGGAATTAAAAGATAAAGAGCAGGACAGAATCAGAACAGATAGTGAAAACTCACTGATTAAGGATTCAGAATATCTAGTCCAGATGCCATGAATCTGCGCAGTTTTGACACTGATTGATTCTGCTGTTTCATAAAAACATGAAACCTGCTGATCCAGAAATGGTAGAAAGTAATTGGGACATCATCTCTGCACAAACTTATTCCTTCAAATGACTTCACTCTCTTTTTAAACATTCTCATTTGAAATTTGCATCAATAATCCCAGAGCCACAATGAAGAAAAGGATTAACGTCAGCAGAATAATTGAAGAAATGGATTTTGGGATTGATGTTGCTTAGCAACCCCTTTCATTTGAGTTTCTAATGTTAGTTTTAATTTCAGTCAATTAAGTCACTCCACAATCATATGCACGGAAGGCACAATTTTGTCTTCCCACCTTGTTGGAATAACATTTTTATGAGTCAGGGGTAATGTACAATTGATGAAACTCTTTAAGTGGCATATGAAAGATTCATACTATTAACTGATGCATATGGGCCAACTGCATTCCTTGTATACCAATTGTTCTAAATTATGTCTTTTGTATATGTTAGCATCACAGTTATTAAATCATAAATGTAATTATTATCATCATCATTAACCTGTGCCTAATTTCCCCACTTTGGGCTGACAGATTCTCATCAGCTTTTGTAATTGCTTCACAATATCACAGCAGAAGGCAGCAGGATAAAGATGTAGATAACCAATGTCTTTTTAATGTGAAAGCATGTAATGACTTGTATCTGCGCAGCATTCTCTCCAAATGTGCAAGTTCATGGAGAAACAATAGACAGCACCCACATGCTCTGTTCAACTACAATACTTTGATGCAACCATCACTTTGCGCCATATATTTACAGCAAGATAAGCCCTGTTCCTGTAATGCCCTAAAAGTTAAAACTAGAATTTTAAAATGGATCCTAAATCTGATTGGTACCCAGTGCAGCAACTTTAACACAGGTGTCATATGAGCCCCCTTGTTCGAGTGGATCAGTAGCCCCGCTGCAGAGTTTTGAACAACCTGTAGACGAGCTAGCCCTTTCTTGTTTAGACAAGTTAACAGGCTGTTAAAGTAGTTGAGTCTTGTAGACTTCAGCATGTATTATCATCTCGAGTTCACTTGTTGACACGATGGATCTAAGTTTTGAAATGTCCCTCCAAAGAAAAAAGTTCATCAAAAATAACACCCAGGTTTCTAAGGTGTTTCTGCTAGGAACCTAAGTCTGGGTTTAGCTGTAAACAATTATTTTTCAACCATTGTTTAATGTTGGTTAAACAGTCAATCAGATTGGAGAGCTTATGAGCTTCAGCAGGCTTAAATCAGAATCAGAATCCTTTATTGATCCCTGGGGGAAATTATTTTTTTGTTACAGTGCTCCATTATAAACCAACATTAACAAGACAGACAATACGTATGTATGTACGTGTGTGTGTGTGTGTGTGTGTGTGTGTGTGTGTGTGTGTGTGTGTGTGTGTGTCATTAATAAATAGCTGGAAAAGAAACATGTGTAGTTGTAGCAGTAACCAGTGTGTTAAGTGGATGCGTTGTACAGGGAGATGGCCACAGGCAGGAAAGATTTCCTGTGTCGTTCAGTGGTGCACAATGAAGAGTATAGCTGAATATTGTCAGCAGAAAGATGATAAGATACTTCAGGAAACTGCTTTTAGATATATAAGATGAAAACCAGTCTAGAACAGAGCCAGACATCCCAACCAGGTCTCTCTGTCTGTTTATCAGGATGGTATGATTGACTGTATCAAAGGCTGAGGTGAGGTCTAACAAGACTAGGACTGTATTCTCCGCTGACATCATAATATCATTAGTGACTCAGTAGTGCTGTCTCAGTGGAATGCAATTTACGGAACCCAGATTGAAAACGGTCATAGATATTGTATTTCTCCAAGTATGCTGTAAGGTGGACAGCAACTGCCTTCTCAAAGAGTTTTGACATAAATGGGAGTTTGGAGATAGGTCTTAAATGTTGGAGTAATGTTGGATCCAGGTTAGGTTTTTTGAGCCTTGGTTCCACAATGGCATGTTTAAAAAAGCTGGGGAACACCCCAGACTGAAGAGAAACATTAAAAAGGTTCACAACCCAAGGACCAATGGTGTCAAAAGCATTGATGAAAAGCTTAGTGGGGATAATATCTCAGGGGCTTGAGGATGGCTTCATTTTGTCCACCAGGGCTGCTATTTCATCATATGTTACAGTTGTAAAAGTTGACCAGGAGTGCAAAGGGAGTGCCTCACTCGGAGAACAATAACATTTTGGGGAGATTTTAGCATGGATTTCTTTAATCTTATCAACAAATAATCGGAGGAGTTTATTACTATCTACTTTAGAGTGTACATCTAAAAGTACCACATCTGGGCATACAATAGCAGTGATTTTGTCAAAAAGAAACTTAGGATTTCTCGTGTTTTTTGATATGAATCTAGAAAAATATTCTGATCTAACAGTTTTTCACCGTATCATTTAAGGAGAGCATGAGATCTCGAAGATGGAGCCTGTGTACTTGTGTAGTCGTTCCGTTTTCCGGCATATTCTCCTTAAGTTTAAGAGACTCATTTATCCAAGGGCATGTCTTCTTTTGTAAGGCAGAGCTTGTTTTAATAGGTGCCACTTGGTCCTAAATGGATGTGTATTCCCTATTAAAGGACTGAATAAGAGTATTTACATCATAGAGAACTGTCAAACATAATGGAGAACCCCTCAGCAGTAGTCTGTTATTATGCATCTATGAGTTTTTAACCTCACAGGTGTTTGTTTAGAGCTAAAATTGAGTTGAACAAAGACACAATTATGATCATTCAAATGTACATCCTCAACAAACACATTGCCAATGTTGAGGCCCAAGGAAAAGACAAGGTCCAAGGTATGGCCTTTTAAATGTGTTGGACCAGAAACACATTGGACAAAGTTAAAAGAATCAGATATAGATAAAAGTTCAGCTGCAGAGTTAGTTGAGGCGTCATCAATATGAATGTTAAAATCCCCAAGAATTAAAACTTTCTCCAGCTTGATAATAGAAGATAAGAAGTCCATAAAATCCTTTAAGAACTCAGTAGCAGGGCCAGGAGGGTGCTAGACTAAAACACAATAAAAGATGTTCGTAGACCCCACCTTAATTGTTTGCGACTCAAAAGAAGAATAGTTTTCAGTTTGCATACCTCTGCAAGTGTAACTGTCCTTAAAGACGACAGCAAGTTCTCCACCACGGCGACCTAAATGGGGGGCGCTCAAGTAGGAGCAGCCTGCAGGACGCAGTTCGTTTTCAGGGGTGTCAAACTCAATTGCACAGGTGGGCAAAACTCAAGGCACACTTTGGGTCGCGGGCCATACAAGATAAACATTTATTGAACACACTAAACAATTTGACAGGGGGAACAAAATGTGGCAGGATCAGCCTGATATTATTTGTATCCCACTGTAACTTTTGTCACAGTCGGACGGCTCTTCCCGGACGACCGTGTGTGTGTGTGTGTGTGTGTGTGTGTGTGTGTGTGTGTGTGTGTGTGTGTCCCTCCCTGGTCCTCGGGGCTGTTTACGGAAGTGCGCGCCGTGGGAGAGGCGTGTCCTGGCGACTGTCGTCATTGGGAGTCCCTCTTCACCTGCAGCTGATTACCTGACCAGCGGTTGGTAATGTGTGTTGGTAATCATTCCTCCAGGCTAGAAAGGGGTATTTAACCTGGACTCGCGGCGACAGTTGACGTGGGATTATTACTCCGAACTGGTATAGTCTGTGCGAGCAGTGTGAGCGTGTTATTTGGCTAGCGTGTGGCTAACGCTGGATTTTCCTTCTTTCTCCAGGAGGGGCGAGTGGAGAAGCGAGTTGGGGAGCACACACACTAAGGGAGTTACAACACGGAACGCACTGGGAGCAAGGGACGAGCACGATTGGAAAATTGCACTTTTGAGTGAATTGTTGGACTTGTCTGTTTCACTGTAAATAAACGCACTGTGTCTCTGTGGAGAAGAACCGCGCCTGGGTCTCTCTTTTCTGTGAAAACTTTACTGTATAAAGAGCTAACATCTTCAAAATTTCTGGAGTAGTTAGTCATTATAAGAAGTGTTTATGAACTAAAAATCACGAGTGTGCGATACTGTTTGTCCATGATTTCAAAAGGCCAGTGCATGCTCCCGACACAGAGGAAACAATTTCTGTCGGGGATACCTAGTTTGGCACCACACCGGTGCTCCATCAGTTATAAGTCCAACAAGTTTGTCCGGGCAGTTTCATGTCAGTTGCACTTTGACATTCGTTTTCAAAAATGTCGTTTCCTGTCGTCCCGTGCATCGATTAATGTCCAATATTTCCTCTCATGGATGAAGATAGCCATCTGTGCAATGTCCATCATGTCTGTACTTTCATCCACAGCAAGAGAGTATGCAACAAAGTTTTTGCTTCTTTCAGACAACTGTGTTCTTAAATCAGTGGACATCTCACAAACCCGATCAACAATCGTATTTCTCCTCAGGCTCACATTTGACAAAATCTGCGTTTTGTCTGGACACAAAATGTCGCACACCTTCATCATGAATTTCAAAAGTTAGCTAAATATGTGTGCTACCAATAGAGCTAAAGTATTAAAGATTTTATTGCTGTCAACATTTTTTTGGTTTGTTTTTGTATGTCATTACAATATACATAAAATTCAAGATACATACAATGTGTTCATCACAGGTTTAGCCTTCACACCCACTTACTGCTTTAAAGTTGTCTATACATCTTTCACTTGTAGGTTTAACTATAGTATTTTACTAGTTACTTAAGCACTAACTATCCAAATATGTATGCATGAACCTTGTACCTGCCAAGTTTATGAAGCAACTTGCTAACCTAGCTTGTTAATTTTAGCTAATAAATTAGCACTCCTCCCTTACATGCATTTAATGTCAGATTTTGCTACAAAAATATAAACATGGCAGAATTATGTTTATGTTTGCAAGTAATTCAGACATTGAGTGAGGTACATTATTGCTGAGGGTAATATAATTATAAATATCTTTTGCTGGATACAAGGTTAAGATAACCCTTAAAAGCCATCACTGTTTTCATTTACTTCTCTCTGTGCATCAGTCCCTGTATGCCTGCATGTTATTTCTATCACATCCATCTCTATGAGTCATACATTTTCAAAACTCCCTCTTCATATTTTCACAATTCACTTGGTCTGATGGCGTGAGAGGCAAAGAGTAAATTCAAAGCAAAACATTTTCATTTTCACTGTGGCCACGCATGTGTGTCCTCCTTTACGGTTAACCAACACTGATATCAGACTTGTTGTTTGCACAGCTTGAGTGATGTGGCACCAAAGTGACCTACAAAACAGCCGTGGTGGGGCCATAAATCACATTGGGTCTGGAATTAATCACTGTGTAGAGGACATCTTCTGCCACCGCTGTCCTCTCACAATCACTCTCTGCAAAACGCTTGCACGCGCCCTCTCTCCTTCCATCCATCCCTCTATTCCTCCATTGCTCCATCAGCCACCATAGCTATTGGTCTCTCGAGGAAGAAAGAAGAGAGATGTCCTTTCCACCACTCATTTAAAATGCAGGTTAAAGTTTATAGAGTTGCCTCTATGCTATTCACACAAATAGAAGAAAGCCAATGAGGAGACTTTTTTTTTAAAGAAACATAGTTTGACCATTATGATAACTGTCTTTCTTTCAAGACTAAAGGCACCAGGTAAGCGCAAGAAAAGTTGAGGTGGAGGAGAGGCATGTGCTTGATTTATTAGATGACAGACGCAGTGGGGATCTAATCAACATTACGTTGGATGCCAACACCAAGTCGGTGTGAGGCTTAAGGCGCTTCACTTCAAGGGCAGCTGCCATCACTTCAAAGACAAACACCCACACACACGTTGGCCATTGTCTTCACTGTTAAGCTCAGTCTGCTACTCTCCAATGCACCATCAATGCTGCAATACAGTACTGGAAAGTTACAGAGCTTACATTAGTAGTCTTTCATAAAAAGCGATTAAAAAGATTCAATTTTATTTTCATTGTGCCAGTTTGAGGACTGTGGGTTAAAAAACCTCACTTTTAATGGGAAAAAACCCCTGAAGAATCGGGCCAATTAAGACACAGATAAGTTGCCAAGTCAGTGCACTATTTTTTATAAAAAAAATATATAAATTTGGCAAGAATTTGCACGTTTATAAAATTCAGTTCCCCCCCCCAAAAAAAAAAAATACTGTATGTGCTTTAGGTTTAGCATGTTATAGAAGGCAACATCACGTGTATACAATGCATGATATTTAATGTAGCTAAAAACAGACTGTATATAAAAGATGCATCTGCAACAAATGAAGAATTAAGTTAAGCATTTTGGCTACTGCCATGTTCCATTTATGAAACCAGAAATGATGTGGATGAGAGGGTACCTCACTAGTGCTAGCTGCTCCTTAAGCTGTTTGGGTATAATAGAAGGTTTTTATAGTTAACTAAAACTAAATTAACGACTAAAAGTAATTAAAAAATAATAATTTGCTAAAATAAATGTAATAACTAGACTTAAAAAAAAGATTTTGTGAACAAAAATAAAATAGAGATATATGTCGGGATATGTCCATGTAATAGTCCAACTCACAAATCCATGCTTTCTAACACTACATTTTGACAGTTACTGGTGAACGGCTGCTGAATTAAAGCACTTTGAAATAGATGAAATATCCTTAGTTTTATAATCTGAAGAGGTTTTAAGATATTTTTTTTAACCAAACTAACAAAGTAGGAAGTAAACACACATACAGATGTGGCATTAACCAAGATAATATATTATAAATTATTATGGCAGATAATATATTTAAAGCAAAAAGTAGTGAGAAAAAAAGGTGTGAAGTACATTTTAGGGTCCTTAATCACCAGAAACAATTAAGCTAGGTGGCTAATATGTATTTATATGCAAATATAAATGTCCCTCTGCTGATACTACAGCTTACTGCACATTTTGCTGTGATACTGAGTTGGATGAGGCACTTAAGTCAAAATGGAGTCAAAGTGACATAAAACTAAAAGCTAATTACGATATACAAAAGTAGAACAACTCTGGTGCAGTGCCACACCTAGCTGGTAACAAGTCTAGGAGACATGTTAATAAAATACCAGCATTTTGCTAAAAAATGAAACACAAACGTCTTGGACACACTGTCAGAACATTAGACACAAATATAAATCCTCAAAAAATGCATCAGTGACTGAAATTACCAAAGGACAGCCCTATTGGACAGTTAACTAAAAGACAGGTGTGCTAACACAGGGAGATGTAAAGCCTTAACTAAAGCCAAGCAGGTTAGTTAAACCCCCTGTAGAGCTTTTTATGAAGGAGAACTATTTGTTTTAGTCTTGCAAAATTAAGCATTTAAATATAGGAGTCTATGAGGACTGAGCCTCGAATGGCCATTAGAGGAACTGCATTTCTTTTCACTTCATTTTTTTCCTCCTGCTGCTTGAATAAGAAAGGACTCTTTTTAATTCTGCACAGTTGCAACACCTCACCAAATTGAAAGAGGAAAGACATTTGATCCACAGGTTATTTAACAGCTGAATTGCTTAATTATCAGTGTGAAGCTACACACATTGGGCATCACAAGAGAGTCCCGCTGCCTTTGGAGTACAGCCGCCCTCCTCCCCTTTCCCTCACACACACACACACACACACACACACACACACACACACACACACACACACACAGAGAGAGAGAGAGAGATTACATTCCCTTACTTCACTAATGTCAGCAACATTGAACTTGCTTGCACCCAAACTGCTTCATAGCTAGAACTATAAAGAAAGAATCCACAAAGCTCATCTGTCTGCATTTCTGACATGCTGTCATCACTTTAACAAGGTCCCTTCAGAATACTGAGAATTGTTTTTTAAGGCTTTTTCAATTCATTTTAGCATCCCGGTAGTGACTTCTTGAATGGAGTGTGTTTAACATGCCAAATAAGCTGACTCCCCCTATGACTGTTGCCCTCACTTATCAAGAAATGTTTTTTGGAATGTTGCTCGATTTTATGTGACAGGTTTTCCCATTTTTGTCATTTTTGGTTAAGGGAGTTTAGCCTTTATCCTCTTATTTTTTCCAAACTCAGGAGTCATTCAGTCCCCATATTGCCCCATTAGTTTCAATCTTTAACTACAGGATAGCAGACAGGTACATGTGCCTGTAAAAGCTGTTTGTATATGTCAAGCCAAATTTGCAACTGCTGTTGTAGAGCTGAGAGACAACTCTCACCTCTCACCCTGGAGGGTTGAGGCAGGGTTGAAAGCTGATAATTAAAGCTGGCAGCTGTCTAACTTGTTTTTCAGAGGTCATTCAAAGGCCTGAGTTTGTGAAAAAACGAAAAATCAGAATCGATCTTTTTTTTTCTTTTTGAGAAAATTATTTTCATTATATAAGAAAATGTGAGGTTCAGCTTTTTAGTTGAAGCTAGAACACAGGGCAAGGTAATGCCATGACCATGTTTTCATGTTTTCTCACATTGCACGCGACCTTCACAGACATAGCCAAATTTAAGCTTTTTTGTTCCCTGTCATTCAGTGTGTAGTACAGGGGTTTGCTAGTACAGATAAAAAACAATAAAAGGTTAACTGTTAACAGTTCCATGAACCACTGAGCAGGGCATAATATTTTATAAATCTATTTTTAACTAGCCTGTAGACATGTTTATTTCTGATGTTAAGCTATTGTAATTTGACATTTTAAATACTTTTAAATGAAAACAAAATGAGGTATTCACAACTCAGAATTTTTTTTTACACCAAATTTTTTTTTGTTGTTTGATGGTCATCTTTAATTCAGTTCAAATCATTTCAACACTATTTACATACAAATGAACTGAAGTGAACTGCATTAATTCGATGTTCCCCTGTGGGCAATCACTTGGTGATAGTGGGAAGGAAAAACTCCCTTTAAAAGGAAGAAACCTCCAGCAGAATCAGGCTCAGGGAAGGACGACCATCTGCGGTGACCGGTTAGTGCCGGAGAGAATGGAGCAGAGGACAAATTTATATACAGCTAATATAATATATGCTTATTTGTCTTTTCCTCTGACATGTTCTGACGCTGGCCCTTGAGATCCTCTTGTTTTGCAATACTGGCCTCTGTTTTCTCGAATTGAGCTCTGTGCTGTCTCATTTTGGGCCTCAGAACTTTTTTAATTCTGTAACACAGGCCTCTTTTTCTTAAATTGTCATGTGTGCCTTCTTGTTGTGGGCCTGGGATTTTCTAGTTCATTGACGCTGGCCTCTTTTTCTTGTTTGTTTTTTTTTCTCTCTGCTAATTTTGCATCAGATCTCATCTTGTCTGCTTCTGTTTCTTGGAGTTTGTTTGTGATATTTGCATCCATTGATGTTGGTAGGAAGCTTTGGAAGCTCTTTTTAAGTTCTGTGCCTTCAAATCTTTTTTTTTTTCGCAAAGGTTCTCCTTGAATCGCTACCTTATCGTGGTGGAGGGGTTTGTGTGTCCCAGGGATCCCAGGGGCTATGTTTTCTGGGGGCTTTTGCTCCCTGGTAGGGCCTCCCATGGCAAATTGGTCCTGGGTGAGGGACCAGACAAAGAGCGATTCAGAAGACCCTTATGAAAAGAACATCGAGGGAACAGTTTACCCTGCCCGGGATAGGGTTACCGGGGCCCCGCCCTTGAGCCAGGCCCGGGGAGGGTGCCCGAGTGTCTGGTGGCTGGGCCTTAGTCCATGGGGCCCGGCCGGGCACAGCCCGAAGAGGAGACATGGGCCCATCCTTCCGCAGGCCCACCACCCGCAGGAGGCGCCATAGGGGTCGGGTGCATTGTGTGTCGGGTGGCGGCCAGGAGCAGAGGCCCTGGCGGACTGACCCCCGGCTGGCAGCCGGGGACATGGAATGTCACCTCTGGTGGGGAAGGAGCCTGAGTTAGTGCGTGAGGTTGAGAGGTACCGGCTAGATATAGTCGGACTCGCTCACCTCTACGCATGGCTTGGGCTCTGGAACCAGTCTCCTGGAGAGGGGCTGGACTCTGTCTCAGTCTGGAGTTGCCCCTGGTGAGAGGCGGCAGGCTGGGGTGGGTATTCTAATATCCCCTCGGCTTGCTGCCGGTACGCTGGGGTTTTTCCCGGTGGATGAGAGGATTTGTTCCCTGCGCCTTAGGGTCGGGGAACGGGTCCTGACTGTCATCTGCGCTTATGCGCCGAGTGGCAGTTCGGAGTACCCAGCCTTCTTGGAGTCCCTGGGGGGGTAGCTGGAAGGTGCTCCACCTGGAGACTCTGTTGTCCTGCTGGGAGACTTCAATGCTCACGTGGGTAACGACAGCGAGACCTGGAGGGGCGTGATTGGGAGGAACGGCCTCCCTGATCTGAACCCGAGCGGTGCTTTGTTATTGGACTTCTGTGCTAATCACAGTTTGGCCATAATGAACACCTTGTTTGAACATAAGAGTGTCCATAAGTGCATGTGGCACCAGGACGCTCTAGGCCATAGATCGAAGGATCGATTTTGTAATCGTATCACCAGACCTGCGACCATATGTTCTGGACACTTGGGTAAAGAGAGGGGCTGAGCTGTCAACTGATCACCACCTGGTGGTGAGTTGGATCAGGTGGCGGGGGAGGACGCTGGACAGACCTGGTGCACCTAAACGCGTAGTGAGGGTGTGCTGGGAACGTCTAGCAGAGACCCCAGTCCGCGAGATCTTCAACGCACACCTCCGGCAGAGCTTGAACAGCATTCTGAGGGAGACTGGGGACATTGAGTCTGAATGGACCATGTTCAGGGTCTCCATTGCCGAAGCTGCTGCATTGAGCTGCGGCCGCAAGGTGGTTGGTGCCTGCCGTGGTGGTAATCCCCGAACCAAATGGTGGACACCAGAGGTGAAGGGAGCCACCAGGCTGAAGAAGAAGTCCTATCGGGCTTGGTTAGCCGGTGGGACTCCGGAGGCAGCCGACAGGTATCGACAGGCCAAGCGGAGAGGCCATGGAAAAAGACTTTCGGACTGCCTCGAAGAGATTCTGGCAAACCGTCAGGCGTCTCAGGAGGGGGAAGCGGTGCTCTACCTGCACTGTGTATAGTGCTGGCGGAGCGCTGCTGACGTCGACTGAGAAAATTGTCAGGCGGTGGAAGGAATACTTCGAGGACCTCCTTAATCCCACTGACACGTCTTACGAGGAGG
Organism: Mchenga conophoros; assembly: GCF_057382185.1. Classification (NCBI taxonomy): domain Eukaryota; kingdom Metazoa; phylum Chordata; class Actinopteri; order Cichliformes; family Cichlidae; genus Mchenga; species Mchenga conophoros. The sequence goes on along the minus strand of NC_140547.1, from coordinate 37,276,830 downwards.
AAGCAGAGTCTGGGGATGAGGGGAATGACCCGCCAATTTCCGGGGGCGAGGTCACTGAGGCAGTTAAACAACTCCTTGGTGGCAGAACCCCTGGTGTTGATGAGGTCCGCCCCGAGTTCCTGAAGGCTCTGGACGATGTAGGGCTGTCCTGGTTGACACGCCTCTGCAGTGTTGCGTGGAGATCAGGGGCAGTACCCGTGGACTGGCAGACCGGGGTGGTGGTCCCCATCTATAAGAAGGGGGACCGGAGGGTGTGTTCCAACTACAGGGGGATCACATTCCTCAGCCTCCCTGGGAAAGTCTATGCCAGGGTGCTGTAAAGGAGAGTTCGTCCGCTAGTCGAACCTCGGATACAGGAAGAACAATGCGGTTTTCATCCTGGTCGCGGAACACTGGACCAGCTCTTTATCCTCTTGAGGATACTTGAGGGTGCATGGGAGTTTGCCCAACCATTCTACATGTGTTTTGTGGACTTGGAGAAGGCATTCTACCGTGTCCCTCGGGGTGTCCTGTGGGAGGTGTTGCGGGAGTATGGGGTGTCTGGCCCATTGCTACGGGCCATTCAATCCCTATACAACCGTTGCAAGAGCTTGGTTCACATTGCCGGCAATAAGTCGGACTCGTTCCCGGTGGGTGATGGGCTCCGCCAGGGCTGCCCTTTGTCTCCGGTTCTGTTCATAATTTTTATGGACAGGATTTCTATGCGCAGCCAAGTGCGGATGGCTTTCGCTTTGGTGGCCTCAGAATCTCATCTCTTTTGCGGATGATGTGGTTCTGTTGGCTTCATCGGGTGAGGGCCTCCAGCTCGCACTGGAACGGTTCGCAGCTGAGTGTGAAGCAGCGGGAATGAGGATCAGCACCTCCAAATCTGAGGCCATGGTTCTCAGCCGGAAAAGGGTGGAGTGCCCACTCCGGGTCGGGGATGAGTTCCTGCCCCAAGTGGAGGAGTTCAAGTATCTCAGAGTCTTGTTCGCGAGTGATGGGAGAAGGGAGCCGGAGATCAACAGACGGATTGGGGCTGCAGCTTCAGTAATGCGGACACTGCACCGGTCCGTCGTGGTGAAAAGGGAGCTGAGTGTAAAAGCGAAGCTCTCAATTTACCGGTCGATCTACGTCCCTACCCTCACCTATGGCCACGAGCTGTGGGTAGTGACAGAAAGAACGAGATTGCGGATACAAGCGGCAGAAATGAGCTTCCTCCGAAGGGTGGCTGGCCTCTCCCTTAGAGATAGGGTGAGAAGTTCGGCCATCCGGGAGGGGCTCAGAGTAGAGCCGCTGCTGCTCCACATCGAAAGGAGCCAGCTGAGGTGGTTCGGGCATCTGACAAGGATGCCCCCTGGGCGCCTCCTGGGGGAGGTGTTCCGGGCATGACCCACCGGGAGGAGGCCCCAGGGCAGACCCAGGACACGCTGGAGAGATTATATCTCTCGGCTGGCCTGGGAACGCCTTGGTGTTCCCCCGGATAAACTGGAGGAGGTGGCTGGGGAGAGGGAGGTCCGGGCCTCTTTGTTTAGGCTGCTGCCCCCGCGACCTGGCCTCGGGTAAAGCGGATGAAGATGGATGGATGGATGGAGGTTCTCACAGGTGCAAGGTTTGGCTTTGACCTCTACAATCTCACAGCGAAATCTCTTTTCTTGTTCTCTGCAGTTTGCAAAATCTTCTTCCAGATGTTTTACAGTTTTAAGGAGTTGCTCGCAGAGCCGTTTGATCTCCTCATCCTCCTCAACAGGATGAGGAGATCGAACTGAGTTGGATCTCCAACTCAGCTTCTCTTGTTGTTTTCCATTCTGCAGAGTTTCTGTGTGGAGCCTCTGTGGTTTGTGTTGAAGCCTCCACACATGCACTCAGCTCTGCAGCAGTGGTAATTGTATTGCTGTCTTCAACAGGAGCCTCACTCAGCTGAAGGGTGAAGTTCTCCTCTGTGTTAAACTCAGGTCTGTTCTTGTGAGCCTCTTCCAGATGTTCTTGGAGCTCTTGAATCTAGATCATTTATACCAAACGAACAAACCACAACCAAACACTAAGGCTGAGAGGGACCTTTTCAGTGTTTAATGCTTTACCCCTTGAAAGCCCACTAGGAGCAACATTTGAAGCTTATTTCTGAACTGAGTGGTTTCTGTTATATTTCAGGCCTACTTATAGAACAAAATGACTGGGTTTGCATCAGAAGTTAGTGAGCGTGGTCTGTGCCTATGCATCTATCCTTGGAAAAGCCCTGATAGTAACAGTTAGTCAAACCATATATATTGAGGTATCAAAACTCATTATCAAGGGTACTGGTGAGGTCAGCAGATGTTGTCTTTATGGGGGAATCAGTTAAAGCCCATCATGCTCATATGGGGTTGAAACTCTCATTCCCTTTGTACAGTTGGTGAGGTTAGTGGGAATGGCAGAAGATCTCCAGCACTTTGGATTTAAAAGCTTTTGGACCTATTGTCACAATTCCAGCAAAGAAAAATGGATGAAATGTAGCACTACATATGCAGGAAGTCCTCTTTGAATGTTATCAGATTTAGACTGGGCAAACTGCATTTATTAGTAGACCAGCAGGTGCAAGTCATCTATTCATTCATCCATTCAAGTTAGATTAAACCTGCAACCTCTTGGTTTTTGTGAATGAGTGTATGCGAAATCTTAATTGGTATCTACCCAATATCACAACAAATAATTTAGTAGACCCATTAGTTGACTAAAATACCATGTAAATGTTCCCTCACCTAGGCTTTGTCTGACATATTTAACCAGCAAGATTTTTATTTTACCAACAATGACTAAAAAAAAAAAAAAATCCACAAAAGCAGTTGTTAAATAAAAAATAAATAATAACATACCCACACTGGACACAAACTCCTTACTGCTGGGAGAAACTCTAGCAAATGACTAAAAAACATTATTATCTGCAAATTTGTTTCACATTTCCAGCAAACATTAGCTCCCCACCGCTGGTCTCTGACACAGCCACCTTTAATAGGGTGTTAATGACGTGGTAAGCTAACTGGGAGTTGAAGGAGACCCCTTTAGCTTTATCATGTGACTGATAACAACTGATAACAGCTGTTTAATGGGCTAATAACATTCAAAGCAGGAAGCAGGAACCTTCCTTGGGGAAAAGGAACTCGGTTCTCCTATCTGCATTTCAACTAGAAAAGTTACCAGGATGCCTTTGAAAGGTTCATGATATTTTGCGGTGGGGCTGGCAGTGCTGAAGATCACCTAACGAGTCAACTTTCCAGATTGAAATTCATGGTTGAGAGGTGTGTTATCTTTTGTTTTTCATTTGCTTATTTAAGTTGTGAAATTAATTCTAATGTCAAGTGTCTAGAGAAATGGGTGATCTAGGATTCAGTTATTAAATGCATTTTTGCTGAAACAATGCCAATATCAACAAAGAAAATACTTCATACAAAAGACCCACCATTGTAGTTTTGAGCCCCAGGTCATCTCTATCAGAGCAAACAGATGTGATGACCTTGGCTGTCTTGGTGCTAGTCACTCACATGACCTACTTTCTGACTAGCACAAGTGGAACACATTAAGAGCAACACATATAATCACAGTGTCTTTTGTTGTGATTAAAATTTTATTTATATTTCAAATGACAACAGAGGCCATATTCTAGCAAAAATATATTAGAAACCATACATACACCCATAGACTATCCATCAGCCCCTTATAGTGCTAATCATTACTCAAACCACTGATGTCGGTTTATACAAAACAAGATTTCTCCACAAAATCAGGAGATTTTCCAGTCTGCTATAGGTCTCATATGATGAGAAAGCTACTGAAAGGTCGCATATAATAGACCCATATAACCAAATATACCTTGGTCAAGGAAAAATACTAGTCCAACAAAGTGGGTTAAAGCGGTACTGACTGAAATTAAGTGTAAGATTAAGATGGAATACAAAGTCAACTCTAAGCTCATTGGTGGTGTTTAGCGCATCTGTCCTTCTGCTTCTTTAAGCCACTTTGCAACCCACCTCCAGTCAGCTCCTGCTTTGCTTTGCTTGCTCACAATGTGTTTGACTTCGTGTGATATAATGTTTGTTGTCATTGATGCCTGCTCTGGTTTGTACCCGAGAGGGAGGCTTAGCTTGCTGCTGCTCTCCTTGCCTGAGGCTTCCCATGTAACTTCATCGAAGAGTCAGGAAGTGTGCTCTTTTCGCCTTAGGCTTTTTAAGTATGTACGGTGAAGGGCAGGGGAGGCCACAGAAGAGAGTTAATTAATTGCACATGGAAATATGAATTTTTCTGTGACTGAAATGCTCCTCATTGAAATACAGTATATCATTTCAGTTTTATGACAGTATTCCAAAACAAATCTTTCTCTATATTTTTTAAACTGACATTATCTACTTTATTCATTTGACATGCATTTGACCATATTCATTTTCTTTAACAATTTCCTGACACTACTTTTTACTGAAACAATAACACCTTGTACTGTCTTTCCCTCTTCACACTGCACAGAAGAGGAACCGGCAGCAAGGTTCAACACTTTTCTTCCATCAAGACTCTGAAGACCATTACTCTTTGTCCACAGGTTTAATGATGTAGAAAGTGTGAAACTGAAACAAACATAAGACAATTACAATTACAGTATATTCTTTAAATCTTACATATACACTGTACCTACAAGTCTACAATAATCTAAATCAACATAGCGTAGCACTTTAGCTGCAAGAATAAGCATAGCCATGCTCTAAACATGTGGCTTCAACAACGTATCAAAGTTACACATTAAACTTCCCTCATGTCACAAAATACAACCACAGAACTACAGATAAGTATCAAATAAACAATATACATACAGATGATGAAGATGAAGAAAAGATGAAGTATTGAGGGCAGATGCATGTGGATTCATGGCAGTCTCCTTGGCCATGTGCAAACTTCACTAAACCTTCCCATATGGAAAAGAAATAGTAAAAACTTATATGAAAGTGGCCACTTTCTCATGACTTTCATACATTGTTTTAGTAAGTATCCAAAACATACAAGTTTCATTATATAATTTTTCAAGGGATCTTATATCTGTTTTCACTCTTATATGCTTTTCATACAAGTTTCACACAAGACAGATACAAACTTTATAAGATTTATATATATCTTTTCCATATGGGTTACTACCTCCTGCTTCCTGTGATGTCACCACGTATCAGAGCTATTAAAGGGACAGCTGCACTAACACTATCAGCACACATCTATTCCTACAGTCTGCAGTACAGTCTTTTACCAGGACCTCTCTTAACAAGGTCTTGCCCTCCTCACAAATCAAAGTTAACCCCTGAGACTCACAAGGTGAAAACAATAAGCTCTCATGGCTGGTAATCAATGGCAAAACAGATTAAATCTTAGTGCTGACTCATGGAAATGGTTGACACACAAAAAAAAAAAAAAATCCAAAAAAACACTAATATTCCGGCAGCTGGGGCGTCAAAATAATACCATAAAATAATAGGATATAACTTTCTCATGAAAAAACAGTTATTTTCAGTAATGACAATCCAGTTTGTTGCCCTAATTTTACATGGGATTTTGCCTTTTTCAAGTGCTTTTAAACATTAAATTAGGAACATTTTAATGTGATTAAACAATGAAATTACCTATAAACAAGGTCAATGAATGCGGCAATATGAATATGAATGAATAATAATAGTTAAATGTACAGAAATATACAGTTAACGGTTGGTTTAAATAATAATGGATTGCATTCATATAGCGCTCTTAGGCTACATTCACACTGCAGGCGAAAGCGCATCAAATCCGATTTTTTTGACCCTATGCGACCCATATCCGATCATGGTATGACAGTGTGAACAGCACAAATCCGATATTTTCAAATCCGATCTGGGTCACTTTCGTATGTGGTACTGAATCCGATACATTCACAGTGTGTGAATGTGTGTGTGAATGGGTGGATGACTGGATATGTAAAGCGCTTTGGGGTCCTTAGGGACTAGTAAAGCGCTATACAAATACAGGCCATTTACCATTTACATATCCGATGTTTCAGAAAGCGACTGCTGTGTGAATGGTCAAGTCGCATTAAATCCGTCTTTTACGTCACTGACACAAGACAGACGCCAATTGTCAGCGCCAGAGAAGCGCCCGAGAAGACATCGTGAACGCTTCCTGGCCATCCCGTGTAGATGTCAGTGAAACTGTTGGGAAGACAACGTTGGAGAAACATTAACATTTTATTTGTACTGTATAATCTGCAGATTCTGACAGAAATCTGCAACTATTCTTTGAAGCACCGCTCCTCTCTTAAACAGCAATAAGGATAATTATTAGGTTATTTACATTATTATTACATTATTATGTAAATAACAAAATAACTTAAAGCAAAAATTGGGAAACGTAAAGTCCGAAGTCTTTATATTAAGGGCCATCAGTCAAACAATACTGTTTGCTCTGGGTCTAAACAGAGCGCGTTGTGTGTGAGGTCTGCTTTTGCGCATGCGGGCCGCTTTGAGCGTTCACACTAGAGCGCGTTTGCTGTCGCATTTTATTTGTAGTGTGAACAAGCAGACAAAAAAATCGGATTTGATCAAAAAATCGGAATTGAGCATTAAGACCTGCAGTGTGAACGTAGCCTTTGAGACCCTCAAAGCGCTTTACAATTCCACTTTATAATTCCCTTCTGGCCACCACCAGTAGGTGAAGTGTCTTGCCCAAGGACACAACAACCGAGAGTGTCCGAGCGGGGGCTCGGACCGGCTACCTTCTGATTACAAGGCGAACTGCCAACTCTTGAGCCACGGTTGCCCTAAATAACGATAATAATAATAATTATTCGATGCAAAAAAAGTTTATAAGAATCATTTTATATATTTGTCCATAACATTACATTTGAATTTAACAGTTCGATCTTTCAAATAACGGACAAATATTTGTGAAATTATGAGACATTTGTGAATGTATTTTAACAATCTAAATATGCATATGTACAGACAAATACATTTAACAAACAAGAAAATTATGTTTTATTACATTTACAGTGATTTTATGTTAATTTACATTTGAAATGTAAAATCACAGCCTATTTAATGTTATTCTAGAAGAACAGTACAAAACTGTAAAATACTTTTATATTACATTTTTTTTACAGTGCATTTATGTGTTTGTTTTCTGCCTCTATTTTTTCTGTCCTCTGTTTACAGGACTAAATTAATAAGAAAGTGGTTTGAATTCTTCGAGAAAAACAAACAAACCACTATTCAACCATCCCAAGAATCAAATGCATTATTTTCTGTGACATGTCACTCATTTGCCCCCTAATGTTTCACTGCTGTCACAACAATTAATCGGAAATGGTTAATCAAGATTTATGAAGGGTAATCCCCAACAGGATGTAGGACCTCTCCTCTGACTAGTGGCTGGCAAGTGGCAAATAGCTTTTGAAAAATCAATACTTTCCAATTAAGTGACAGTTACTCCCATGGGATGGTGAAATCCTATGATGGGTTCAATCGTGTTTTGTTTACATCTGAGGTTAAAATCAACAACAAAAAAAAAAGACTTTTTTCACCCATCAACATCTCTCAGTTTGCAGAACAAATTTCACTAAGGGTAAAATACATCAAAATCCAAATAATAAAAAAAGGCATTGTGAGGCATTCAAATGGCTGTAGACAGCATGCTAAAAGCATTAGTTTCCAAGGTCATTATCTCCCATTGTAATGGGAACCAGCAGAAGTAACTCTAAAAAAAGCCAACATCCAAAACTCAGAGGAGTGTGATGAATTTAAGGGGAAATGAAAACAACCTCTAAAAGACTGTACAACTGCATGCCAAAAATGCCATCAGCAACAATATGAGGTCTGCAAAAAAGCAATGCTGTGAGAACACAATCTGTTTCAAGGGCCTGGTTCAATTGAAGTTGACAGTGCTGGTATTTCACTCAGCCAGTTGCATACACACATAACCACAAGCCCCCAACCACCGTCAACAACGTCTCTATCTAGGAAATTGCTAGTAGCTAGCTCCACTCCCAGAAGCTCAGCAGGCCAACGTAGAGTCAATTACGTTACTGGGTTAGCAGCCATAATGGCCTCAGAAGAGCAATAGAAATTAGGCACCGCGCTTACACCAAGGTGGGCTCGGATGATCGGTATATGATTGCAGCATTAGCTTATCTGCCACCTTCATCCACCTTTGGCGCCGACTCATAAAATACTTGGAAAAATGCATTCCGATGTGTCAGGCTCCATTCTTGATCAGTAAAAGTAGGAATGAGCTGTGCACAAGTCTATTAATGCCATCCCTTGATATATGTGTCTGTAGCTCGTCTGTATGACTTGCACTGCAGAAGGACTATATAGCCTTATGTAGATGGCACATTACTTATAAAAGATCCTTTCTCCAGTCACCAAAATTCAATGATTTATTTTTAATCTACTTAAAACACTCAAAGGTTCTGCTTTTTTTTATTACAACAATGTGTTCCAAGCACATGCTGGGAAATCACCCTTTTATTATCAGAAGATGTCAATTGAAAATGATTCTGAGTTGAGACTGAGGGGGTCGCCTCCCGCAGAGTGCATGGTAATGTTGGATACCTGAATGTCTTCAAAACACAGATATTGTGAAAACAATGATTGTCCTCATCTCTGCCTTCAAGACTTTAGTAATTCAGAAAGGGCGGGATGTAGTCTGCGAGTATGCTGATTTATTCTTAGTTTGTATGTTTTTAGATATCCCTGATCCTGATGAACAAACAAACAAATAAATAAATAAAATCTGCCCATCCTGCATGCCTGGGGACATTTGACAATTGTAAAAGCCACATCCATCTTCGAGACAAAGTATTGAACCTCAATGCTAGGGGAAATCAGCAAACACATTCATTTCTGTCAAGGAAAACCGTTGTGGACAGGAGAGGTACATTGTTTCTATTTGCCAATGATCAATTTTTGATGAGAGCAAAAAGATCATTTCTTGGGAATGAAAGCAAAATGAATCTTTTCTCAACTCAGTATGAGTCGGGACTGTTTATGCAAGTACGGCATTAAGCTACGTAACCAACTTTCCTCTGCGCTGATTGCTGTATGTTGAAAAATTGAGTTATGGTTGCCAGATAACTGGCCCTATACGCTTTCATTTTAAATGATATATTAAACCATTTCTGCTTTGTCTGAAGGGCATGCAGCAGACAGTGATAGGGAAGCGAGAGAAATCAACTTTAGAATCCAAATTAAAAATGAATACAGGGCATATGCACAGGCCTCAGATGTCCCTTTAACTTCAAATGAGCTCCAGTGCGAGCATATTAATTCCATTTACAACTTGCTCATTTTAGGTGATTATAAACTTTTATTAATAAAGGTTGAGTTTCTTTGTATTAAGGTCAGTCAGGTAGTTTTATGAAGCATAGAAAGCTCAGACTATTCCCTTTTCTCCTCTCTCAAGGATTTTATGAGATCATGACCTTGTGCGCTTACTTGATTAGCACTTGGTTTTTAACATCATACACATTCTAATTGTCCTTTGACAACATTAGTCCTCCTGCGTAAGTGTCACCTTCCATGGGTGATGCCACAGTGCACAACCAGCCCAGCATCAACTAATGCACTTGTTACTATGAAAAGAATAAAGGCTGTTTTCGAGCTGCAGCAGATCAGGCATGGTGGCCTCATGCTGGTGAAGAGGTAATTTCATTGAGCGCAAGTGGATTCCTACCCACCTTTCCTGATAATTTCACAGCATGTCATGACATCACTCATGTCAAAATCAGTGTGAAGCACCCTAGAATGGAGTGACGGCACTAAATCTGGGTTGCAGTGCAATTTTTGTTCCAAAAGTAAGCTTGAGTAGTTCCCTTTTCAGAAAACTTCTTAGCACTGGTGCAAATGTTCAGTACATTTTTCCTCTTTTTCTTTTCCAAATGTCTTTATTTTTAATTGACTCCCATTTAAAGAAGCCCCCAATCAATGGAGAACAGTGTACAGTCTTTAGACAATTTAGGTGTTATGAGTGAAGGTATTAATAAACAATTCTGCTTTTAAAAACTGTTAAACCTTCTGAAACTAACGAATTAATGTAAATTAATGTAAAGAATCAACAGCCATGACATTAGGACCAAAGTATCTATGAACCGTGTTGAACAGCGATCAGCTAAAGTTGAACTAGGCCCAGGCTGCTCTGTCATGCATTACCATTTTGTACCACAAGGTTGTGTAGTGAGTTGATATAATCTTCATTTACATGTTAAGTCATTAACAACACATTTTCATTAACTAATTTATTTGTTGCTTAGCAAAAGGTAAGCCCTGTTTAGAAATGTCAATAGTTAAAAGAACAGCAGCGCCCACTGAAAAAACATCTGGACAGTCATAAAAAAAGAACTGGTGAATATTTTACTCAATTTTGGAAAGGGATATTCGAAAACATACTTTTAACCAAAATTTCTAACCCAATCTCAGAATGCCGTTTTGCTCAGGGTCCATTACAAATATCTATATGTCATTGTGTCCTATTTACACAACATTTAAAAATATTAATCTTTCTGAAATCTGAAGAAGCTGCCGAAGCACAGAGTTAATAATATATACATTGTGTTGATTTGACAGCACGAAGTAAATGTAAAAAAGGCCAGATCACAAAATCAAATTAAAGAAAGAACATTGCAATTTAAATGCTTCTAAGTGTTAAAAACAAATTAAATCTAAGGGATCGCTATAACAGAGTTTAAAAAAAAAACATCAAGAAATGCACTCCTTCAAAAGTATGTCTTAAAGATGGGGTCACAGACTTTGCTAATCTCATTTCTTCAGGCAGTCCACTCCACAGCCTTGGGCTTTCAAAGAATAATCTCGGTCAGTTTTACTTTTTGGCTGCACCTCAGGAACAGATCTAAAACATCTGCCTCAGGTACTTGGGGTTCATGCAGGCTAAATTGGAACTAAGAGGTCAACTACACAGAGGCTACAAAAACCCTTAAAAGTCAACAGCAAGCCCTAAAATCTGTTCTAATATTCAATGGGAGCCAGTACAAGAACAGCCAAAGTTGCAATAAAAAAATATCCCAACCAAAATGAACTAATGAAGTTACAACAACAACAACCTATAACTAAAAAAAATATATAGAAAATCACTCATGACTTTGTAGCTGATCGTGAACGTCTGGTTTCATAGGTAAATCCCTATTGTATTTATCACATTGAGGTGCGTGATTAAAGTGGCTACCCATCAGAGCAAAGACTACAGCTGATATAAAAGTTGAAATAAAAATAACTCATAATGCAGCCATTGTGTCTCTTTAAAACAGGCTGCCACACTGCCATGGATGGCATTGCCCGTGCACTGAAACAATCTTGTGCATGTCTCTCCTACACCAGCAGCATCAGACAGAAAAGACGCATCCTGAATGAGAATGAGAATTTGATGCATATCCTGTACTTTCTCCAGTTGTCCATCAGAGGAGAAAGTACAGGATATGCATGAACAACTCTTTTTCAAAGAGTTGTTCATCTAAAATGCATATTTTATTTGTTTTATATCCTTGTAAAGCACAGTGAAACCAATGCAATGATTAAATTTATCATAAAACTCAGATTAATGACAAGATTGAAATCATTACATTCTAAAAATGTTACATGTTTTGCATCAATATACTTTACACACAGTTACTGATATCATTCACATAGGTTTACAGACTTCTTTAAAATATAATTTTGCTGTTGAATTGTATTTAAATTTATAAAATTCAAATTATGAAATTCTGGAATTTGTATTATTTTACTATACAAACTTGTAAACTAATCAAAATATCCACCCTTTGCTTTAATTACTGCTTTGCACACTCTTGGCTTTCTCTCGATGAGCTTCATGAGGTAGTCACCTAACATGGTTTTCCAACGGTGTTGAAGGAGTTCCCAGACATGTTGAGCACTTGTTGGCCCTTTTGCCTTCACTCTGGTCCATCTCATTTCCACTGTAATAAAGGAGTTAGAAAAGCAATTTATAAAATAACATCAATACATCACTCTATAAAGGCAGAACTGATCAATATCCACCTGACCCTTTTCCCCTGGACACATGACATCTAGAGTTGCAGAGGCACTCAACGTGAAAAGGATGACACACTATATTAATTAAATGATATCAGTGTTAATCTCTGCCAGAGAATTACTGACAATGAGACTATTATTTATGCTTAACAAGTAGACTGAAATTTTGTTGAAAAAAGTAAAACAGAGGTGTTATCTTTCTCAAAATGTACAAATATGAAAGAGAACATTTTAACAGGACTCTGTGCAGTCCTTTTAAAAACGAAGTATACCACTACTGCTTCCATAAAATTTAAGAGGGTAAGTAGCAGCCAGGTGGTCATGCTAATCAAATGTACCTGATCAACTGATCATCAGCAAGTGTCACCACCTCCATCAAAGGAGAATTCTGGCAGTTTGCTGGAGCATTCAGGTGTATATCAACACAATACCACAGGAAAGGACATCCCAGCAAACTGACCCCAAGGTCAGGCTATGCTTACAAAATTTACACCCCCCCCCCCCCCCAAAAAAAAAAACAAACTAACAACCCCCCCCCCCCCCCAAAAAAAAAACAAAACAAAAAAAAACAAAAAAACAAAACCCAAGAGCTACATTTCAGACTCTCTGGGCCTCAGTTAGCATGTTAAATATTACATTTCATGACAGTACAATTAGGAGTAAGATTTAACAAATATGCCTTATTTGGAAGGGTTGCCAGGAGAAAGCCTCCTCTCTCTAAGAAGAACATGGGAAAACAACTTAGGTTTGCCAAGTTGCATCCAAACAAACCACAAGACTTATTAGAAAGTATTTGGAGAAAATTAACTTTAAAGAAAGGCAGCATAATGGCCTAAAGGTTAACACCATCACCTCATAGCAAGAGGGCTTTGTATTAAGACTCATTAGCTGTTCCCCCCAAACCACCACCCCAAATCTAACCACTCAAGCAATAACTTCAAATTAGGTGTCTTTCCCCCATGATGAAAAATCCATGTTTGATTCCCTGTTAGAAGCGCAGTGTTCCTGGGTCACTGATCACTCCTTGTATCAGAGGTGATACTTAGAAAGTCAGTGTGCTGAAATGCTTAGTTTGTCCATTGTGGGATCTTTATAGTTTAAATCGCCTCACTTCAGCTCTAAATTTGTGGGTTATGAACTCAATGCATGAAATAAAACATCAATCTGTGTTGGGGAAGTTTCATTAGAAGACGTGTGCCATTTGAAATGGAATACCACCTCTGAGGAAATGATCGCTTTACAAGTCAATATTAAATATGACTGAAATTTAGCCTTGCTCACAAACGAGAGTGCATTGCTTGGGAACTAATCAATCGTACTTTGTAAATAATAAGTATTTCACATTTTTTATTTGTGTAAGCCACTGCAGTACACACCAAGGTCCCTCTTTTCATAAGCTGGTACACACAGGCAGAGACAGAAGGGTGAAACCGCTCACTGGCCAGACCTTTAGGGTGATTTTGTGACTAGAGAGTCTGGCCCTGCTGGGTACAATGGTGTCACAGATATGACATGGTTTGGATTAGATGGAAAACACTATAAATAGATTCTGTATGGCTCGGCATTAATCAAAACTGAGGAGATTAACCACTCTCAACCCAAAAGGCTGTGCACTTCATCCGGTGAAGCACAACCTTGCAACCAAATATTTGAAATGCAAATTCCAGCGAACTTAACAGCATGCAAATAGTTTAAACATGAGAGTTTGAGAAGAAGATCGAAGGCATAGCACAGACTTTTCAAATCTAGTAAGGTCAGTGAAGGTTTTCATCTGTATTTTCTTCATGTAAAAGCAATGTGGAGTATCCTTCTTGCTCTTCTTCTTCTATATTCCAAAAAAGAAGAAGAGTAGGATCAGGAAAGATATTCTAGAAGATAAAATAACAGTACTATAGGACACATCCTGCCTGATTCTTGTCACAAAGAAGTCATTACCATCGGGCCTCAATGACTATCCCTCAGATGGAGTTGGCAGACACGCAATCAGCTTACTGTCATGGGCTGGTCATGGGTTTCAGTCTGGTTTTTTTTTTTTTTGGTTTTTTTTTGCTTCATTTGCTTCATCCAGAGCTACAGCCAAGTATTACCCCCCCCCCACCCCACCCCACCCCACCCAAACATGCAATTAAATGTAGAGGTTGATGCCTTTGACTCTAGGGTGGGAGCAGTGCTGTCACAAGTGCCCAGAAGGTAAGCAACACCCATGTGCATTCTTTTCCTGATTTCATCCTACCATTGAGTGGAATTATGACCTTAGGAACCACCAGCCGCTAGCTTTGGAGGAATGGCGACATTGGTTGGAGGGCACTAAGCATAATCATGGCTAATCAAAGCAAAACAACTATTCCATCAATTATTTAAAAGGTTAAATTAAAAACAAAACAACCTTTTTTTTAATAAAATGCAAGATTTGAATTAAAACTGCCTTAGTTGTTATGACGTGGCCCAACATGACCCCATCCTCTTGGGTGTTTAGGGCAGTTAAAACTAGCTGTGTCAGGCTCACATGCTTATGTGTGTTTTTATCTGCTTGTTTTGTCTTTTCCCCCCCTTTGCCTGCATAATTATGCATTTCTAATACGTGAGTGAACTTACTCAATTCAACAAAGCAGAAACATTTAAGAAAGAGAATAAGTAAAATTACCTTGGATTATTCATTTAGAAACAAATGAAGTCACAGATTTTGCTCATTTTGACTTATGCATGAATATGAACTAAAAAAAAAAAAAATTAAATCCTGAAGCGCAAACTTACATCAGCAAGTGTTGTGTATGTGCATGCGTATGTATCTTTGTTTACTGCTACATAGCTTTGGCAGAAAGGCCTGATGCGTCATTCTCACTCTTTCTTTTGGATGAGGAAGCGTGTAAAATTTGCATGAACTCTCGGTCACTAGAGGCGTTAGCACTGAGCATTGCACGCCGTTGGCATTAAGAGCTGAATTGAAATGTCCATTTTCATTTCAGCTGTCAACGGTCACAGAAAATGTCTGGACAATAAACCACACTGGTGTCTTGAAATCAGCTTGTTGTTTGCAGTCTCAGCAAGTGTCACTTTTCATAATTTCGTACAACCATAATATTTTCTCAATTACAAGTATTTTTCTTTGCTGTCACCATGAATAAAATTGTGTATTCTCCGTTAAAAAATACATTTGATGCTGATACCATTTACTTGGACTGACAAAAATTAATATAGGCAACAACAACAATGTATATGTTCTTTAGGATGTGAGCTTCTAAACTTTGATTGACTAAATCCTTGCTTACAGTATACTTAGTTACTCAGCAACAGTAACAAGCTAAACAATCTGCTGTTTGTTTGTTTTTTATTTACATATGTTGACTTCACCATTACCCTGTACCCTGGTGTAATATTATTACCCAATTTCACACCAAAAAAAAGAAACGATATAGTTTCGAGAGGTTATGTCACTATTCATGACAACTGTACAGAGTATTCTGTTTTTTAACTTGTCTCTTTCAGTTTTGATTACATCACGTTGCTGTTTCAGTTATGCACAATTGAGGCCACAAGCACTTTAAAAGATACTGACTGTTTGCCAGCATTCTTCTTAGCCGGAGGTGTCAAACACAAGGCCTGCGGGCGAAAACTGGCCCCCCAAAGAGTCTCAGCAGGCCCACTGGATGATATTGGGAAATGTGAAGGACTTTTAAACTTTTAACTCTATGTTTATAGGTTTTACAACCTTTCATACTGATGAAGGACTTCCATGGCTGTTCATAGTACATCAAAGTAATGAAGTGATAAACAATTAGATTACAGTAAATCTCCTGTTTATTTTCACTAGATACAAGATAAATTTGTGTAAACTTCCTTAGACTTCTTTGGTGCGGCCATACTTGAGATCAAAGTGGATTGTATGTGGTCCAACCAGTTTATTAATTTTTTACTTTCAGAACTCATAACTATTGGTACTGGGGCAGAGAAGTGCACAGAGGTAAACTGGAAATTTACTTATCACATGTATAGTTTCACCTATAAAACAAAAATCAAAAAGAATGCAATGGTGAGTCAGCAACATTTCTAATAAAAATATAGAGATACATAGTGCACTGAATACAGACTCTACATACTTGGAATGAACTTCAAACTAATTTGCCAATATCTGTTTATGTCCATTGCACTCATACTGTCTAATCAAACTTGCTTTCATTAGCAGTCCTCCCTCTCATTCAATTATGGTGATATTAGTCTGCAGATTAACCAACATAGTAACTAAAATTTGGACTTTCAGGAGTTTAGAAAACAGTGGATGACACTGTATAAAACTGTACACTTGAAGATGAACATAACCACCAGGGCTGTGTTCATCCAAAATACAGTTTTATGTTAAAAACGCAATGTGTGGGATAACTGATTGGCCTGTCAGCTTAAACTGTATTGGGTTAAATCTTGATAAAAAGAAGGTGAATACTGTTTAGTGTATATGCTCTATCTAGACACATGAAGGTTCTAAAGACTGCTTGTTCAGCTGCATGCTATTTCAAATTCAGTCACATACAGCTGAAAGCTACCTGATACAAACAGTAGTCCTCTACTGTTGCTCACTGAGTAGCTCCAGCGGAGTAATTGAGGATTGAGAGCTTTGCCCAAGGGCATCTCAACTGGAGTTGTTGATGGAAGGCAGTGTTAGTCACTTCCCCTGGCATTCCCAACTACTGTGAGGATTCACTGAAATTGATCAAAGTCAGTATAAGCGTGTTCCTTTATGAGAAATATGTAATAACAAACGATACTTGGTTGGACTCTTGTTCAATAAAAAGATGTATAAAAATGAACACACTATAAAGGACATTAGCTTAACAACTTACTTTTACCACTTACTCATGAACTGAAATGATCAGCCCCATAGAGATGTATTGAGGCGTGGGTCCATTCACTCTTAAATTAGATCATGCATTATTCCTTTTTAGTGGTAATCTGTAAAATGGTCTAGCATAGTGGATTTTGCACAGTGGGCCAAAAATTATATTTGAAATTAGACATTAATTATCAGCTTTTTTGGAACAGAACTATGCACTGCAGATTCTTTTTCTAATACATCAGAGGAGGAAAGAAGGTACTGAGCTGTACCCAAAGATCAAATGCAATAGTTAAACTAGCAGTTTGTGGTGTATTCTTTATTTTCACAGGATTATCAAAAATGTGTCCTCCTTGAAAACTTGCTACAGCAGTTGGTATTGTATGCACCGATATTAGAAAAGAATATATTGCACACATCTGCCAGTTACTTATTCTTAGTGTGAAAGTTGGAAAAGAATATATCATAGATGGACAAATGCCACACAATAGAGGCCATATAAATCTGCAAAAAGCTCAGCTAGTGTTAAACCACATGAAATGGCACAGAAATGAAAATCTTCTTTGTTGTTTTCTTTATTCCTTTTTTGCTGTGCCAAGTTATATTTAGCAGCTTTGTGAAAGCAACCATCTCCCCTGGACTCTGCAGAAAATATTAGTTTTGTTCAATAGCTTGTGGATACATGTCTGTTGTCGCTCAAAGATAAACCTGTTTTATTTATATTTATTATCAAATATGATTTATAATAAACATATTTTAAAAGTATTTTGCTTATCAATGGGAGAATGCAGAGATGGTTTCAGCCTTGGTGGTATGTAAAACATTCGATGCTGTGCTGGGCAAAATGAGTCTAGTTTGTAGAAGAGTAAGAATGGCAGGAACGTGAGAATGGGTGTTATGTTGACACTTCACTTGAGGCAAGTCATCAAACAACCGTTTAAAATTCACACACACACATATATATATATATATATATATATATACATCCATCCATCCATTCGCTTCAGCTTATCCTTTTTCAGGGTCGCGGGGGGCGCTGGAGCCTATCCCAGCTGTCATAGGGCGAGAGGCGGGGTACACCCTGGACAGGTCGCCAGTCTGTCGCAGGGCCAACACACAGGGACAGACAACCATTCACACTCACATTCACTCGCACATTCACACCTAATGGCAATTTGGATTTTCCAATTAACCTATCCCCACTAACTGCATGTTTTTGGACGGTGGGAGGAAG
Source organism: Mchenga conophoros (assembly GCF_057382185.1). Lineage (NCBI taxonomy): Eukaryota > Metazoa > Chordata > Actinopteri > Cichliformes > Cichlidae > Mchenga > Mchenga conophoros. Next base: position 37,258,754 of record NC_140547.1, on the reverse strand, counting down.
CTGGAGTACCCGGAGGGAACCCACGCAAACACGGGGAGAACATGCAAACTCCACACAGAAAGACCCCGGCCTGATGGTGGAATTGAACTCAGGATCTTCTTGCTGTGCGGCAACAGTGCTAACCACCGTGCCACCGTGCTGCCTTTATATATATATATATATATATATATATATATATATATATATATATATATATATATATATATATATATATATATATATATATATATATATATATATATATATATATATATATATATATATATATATATATATTAGAGATGGCACGATGCCACTTTTTTTATGTCCGATACCGATATCATACATTTGGATATCTGCCGATACCAATATGAATCCGATATAGTGTTTTTTAATCAATAAAACTTTTTTTTTATCTTGCTGCATTTTTGTATAAGTTCATACTCAAGTTTAAATAAACAACAACACTAAAGCTATTCTGTTATACTTGTATGTAAAAAATACACTGCACCCAAAATATTTCAAAGTTCAGCAATACTAATCAATCTAATAAACTTAAACCTACACCATCCTTCCTATTCTGGTATTTTAAAGAGTACTTAGCGGAAATATTAAGCAACCTAACTAATAGGGTTGCAAACTCCCAGCAAAAAAATAAAAAATAAAATAGGGAACCACCCACCCCCCACCTCATGATGCTTAATTGACATAATCAATTTTAATTTGATGCAGTGTGGAAAAAATGCACAGAAATCAATTGTTTTTCAAGAATAATTAAATAGATTCAACATCTTTCTTCAACAGAATTGCAGACTGCACAGATGGTATCTTCCCAAAGGAAAAAGTAGTATAGGTTACTAGGGTATATTACACTTAATAGTTACTATATACAGTAATGGACTTCTACACATTTTACATTAGATTAAAACTTTGGGTGTAAGATTTGGATAATTATTTATTAAAAGCTACACATTTTAAATGAGAATAAGAAAGAAAAGTATGTCTTTGTGCCCCCTTTTCCCTGTTCATGCCCCCTGGCTAAACTTTGCTAGATCCGCCCCTGGACAGTTACCAGCCGTCAGCTGCGTAGAAAAGGATCCTGGTGTAGAAAGTAATATTAAATAAATTCTAACAACAGATTATCAAGGTTAAATGTGCTGCTGTTGTTCAGCCGCTGGTTTCCTCTTTCTGGCGCGAAGTGGGCCAAAAACAAACAAGAGAGACGAACTCGGGACAGAAGAGCGGATCAGCTGATCATTGATCAGTTTCACGATTGAAGTAGCAGCAGGAAGAGGCACTCGCTCCATATATCTGGTTGTTAAGCTTAACGTGGGAATGCTTTACAAACATTCAGAGATAAACTTACACACTTGTTTTACTTCTCTCTGGGATAACTTCCTCGGAGGCTTTTTTTTGGAAGTCGAATTTCCCAGAGGAACCCACCCGAGGGATTAATAAAGTTCTATCTTATCTCTCTCTCTTATCTTACAAATGCACACAGCCGCTCTATCACGTGATGCATATTGCTCCGACGTGCTACGGTTATGAGCCGAGTTACGCCGTGTCGCAAGTTTTGTGAGGTGCTTTTTTGATATTTAATGGATCGGATTACATTTTTTTATTTCTCTCCGATATCCGATCCAGTAATTTACGTCAGTATCGAACGATACAGATACGTAATATCGGATGTTTTGTCACGAGCTAGCATCATTTTGTAGCAACATTTCTGGATGAACTGCAGTTTTTTCATCCACCTTTATTTATTTTTTTGGCATTTAATGCCATTATTAGACCATACTGTGTTCTTTATAATGAAATACTGCAAGCCTTACAGAAGCATTAGTGTCAATATTTATGGTCATCTGTTTTCCGTCAAGAAAAAACTCCTTGGAGTTCAACGTGAAGACTCACGGCATTAATAAAACATAACTGTAACATGGGATTAAAAAACGGAAGCAATAAAAATGTATTAAATAAACGAAGCAAGTGCACTATTTGTTTATAGAGTACATACCTTCATTTAAGTTCATCAAAGAGTGAGTTGTCCAAAAACAAACATACAATTTGTCTCTTACACATTGTCTATATCTATCTCCAGCACACTCATGCATCCTGCCTTTTGCTTTTTCTCCTGAGAAGACCACTTTTTTGCTCTGATTGGTGTGCTGCAGCAGAAACTTGAAGCAGGGTGTCAGGTACTACGAGCTCTTCATTAGACACAGCACTTTCACAGCCATACCCAGCACCATGTAATAGAATTTATAGAGTGCTAGTTGAATTACGCTTTCCTCTCCAAAAGGTCCCAGCTGAATGAGAGGGGCGAGAGATACTGAGACTATCCAAAGCCATCAACTGTGTGCTGTAAATTGATTTCAGGTTTTTAAATTAGCAGACGCTGAGCCGAGGTGCTGCTATTTCGTTTGGAATCTCAAGTTGGGAAACTCATTGAGATTGTCATATGCTATTAGTGAATGCCTAGCTGAATGCACGAAAACCACTCTTGACAGGCAGTGTCTAAGCTGACATCATGTTCGAGCCGATTGGATTTAGGCAAATAATAGACCTATTTTTAATCTGCATAATCACATAATTTGCTAGCTTTGAGTAACGAAAAATACTTGAGTGAGATTTCTGCCCAAGGGGCAAAACTACTTTATATGTATACATATGTTTATATTAAAAAAATATAACTATATTCTACTCTATTAACTCTTTTCAGAATTCTTTATCATTCTTAAAGGTGCAACCTTTCAGAGGAAATGCGAGCATATTGCTAGTAGCACTAGCAGTGTTGGGTGTGTGGGTGGCTTGTCATGCTAATGCCATCATTGTTGAACACATTTAACCACATGTGGCAAAAGTCTACAGAAGAAGATGAATACACATACATATTTTTGATAACTGACTGTCCTTGAACTGATTCTGATATGACTATTAACTTAACCTTTTTAAGGTTAAGTTATCATCTTCAATGCTAGTGGGTAGTAGTAGTAGCAGTGCAACACTTCTCAGGCTTAAATACGGCCAAAAAGGCCAACAAGTCAGTGTTCTGGTGTTTCAACCATGTAGTCCCTTATGGCTACCAAACACTGCCTTCAGTGACGGATAGCTTCCAAAAGAGCTCATGGAAAAACAAATGTTTTACCTGAAGAAGTTTTGACTTAGATAGCCCTAGTCTGTACATTGTAGTTTGGTTCTGTTTCTCTACTATCACCTCTTTATTTTCCAATTGCTTGTACCTGAGAAATTGTTCAACTAAACTTTAGGCAATATCAGAAAATATTAACACAGGAATGTGAGCAGAATTGCACCTACTTGCAAAAACTACTTGGTAAATTCAATTGAAAGTATAATCTTTGATTGTTAAGGCAAATTTGTACGTGACCCTTGGAGTGAGTACTATAGGGAGATTAGTAGAAAGTATTATTTGTATTAGGCAGCTGCTCTATGCCTATCTAACATTAACATGAATTTTATTATATACCCCTTCCTCTGTGAAGGTGGGACATCCCTGGCTGATGAAGATTTATCTTCACACATCTCTTAGAAATGTAAAAATCTAATAGATATTTATGGTTGGTCTCTTTTTAATCTAAGAGGAGTAGAAACATCTGCGACAAATTATGGTTGAATAAGAATTTCAATTTGTCATACACATGAGCACAGGCAGTAAAAAAGATCTGTTGCTTGGAATAAGGTAGGATGTAAAGCCATTTGGCAGTGTTCACGTAGTACTCTATGGTATGTGACCATTGAAAGAATAACGATTGTATTTCATTACATATCACAAATTGGCTTCATTTATTAAAGGAGTAAATGCAACTTCTTATAAACACTGATAACTAAGACTCCAGCTAGCAGGATTTGGTTCATAGCCACTGCTTTTCATTTGACATCCTGAGCATATATCTTTCATGCTAATGGATGTGATGCTGCTAAGCAGCTACATCCAATCTTTCATCCCATGATCTGAGAAAAAGCTCATATGCAAGGTTGATGATAATTCTCAGTTAAAAAAATCATCTCACCACATTATACTATCATTAGTTCCACTATGATAGCTATTTCAGTGTAATAAGCATGTGGCTGCTTTCAAAACAAGACAAACAAACAGCAAGTGCTGCTTCAAATAATGCCTGAGAACACATCAAACCTTTTAATTCAACATGAAGTTACATAAGGTACATCCAACCTCTCAAGAATAGGAAGGCCAAGGTCTGTCAGCCCCATTATTAAAACACAGATTGCTTCCTTTCCGTAATAGGAATCTCACACATTCACTAGCGAAGCATATAAATGTGTGTTAGGCTTGGCACTAGGTCAGAAAGAATTAGTTTCATTTGCATTATTCATCGACCTAGGAGTATGCATCTATCAAGGCTTGGGTGACTTGCTGTTTATAAATATTACCTGTTAAGATATACACACGGTATTTATTGAGGCAATTTGCTCTTGGAGCAGTTTGATTATTCACAACAGTGCATACACACCCCAGAATCTTGGCATACTGACAGCAACCAGATGAACTAATAATTGGTTGATTTCTGAACGGTTGGTGAAGTTTGTTGGAGGGAAAGAGCTGACTCAATTAAGAGACAGCCACCTCAGTCTTACTAGGACAACAACTAAACAGTGCTACGATGAATGGCACTCTGCCATTGAATAGACTGGTATGCTGTATCAAATGCAGCATACATGGTTAATCAATACAGTGCAGTTTACTTTCCAATAACCCCATCATTTAGGGTTGATTACTGTGATCAGGACTAATGAAGCAAACTAGAGTAACTCCATCCATATGAGGACAAAATGGATGGGTTATCAGCTGTGCGGTGCGACTCTTATTGTGGCTCTGAGGTTTACCGGTCTTTGTAGAGTTGGCCTAATGAATCAATACTACAGTATATAAAAAGATATTATATGGCTTCATCATTATTGGCATCATTACTGCAAAATGTACAGCACCAGAAAATCAGCCACTGCACGTGTTTAAACCATACAGTATTCTCCCACAGACTTTGAATATTTTTTTTAAAATCAAGTGCATTTAGTCTATTTAAATGTTCCAGAGCGGTGTTCCAGATATAAAAAGGACACTCATGCAATTGATATCTCACTTTAAAAAGCTTCTAGACAAAGTAGCTGTAACTTTAATCTTTGCAGAGGCCAACCTCAAAACCTATGGTTTTATATTTAAAGACCTCCCCTCTACCCTTAATTACGTATAGGTGTCAGTATATAACAAGTGGTCTGACAGTGTTAGAATAGTTTTTGGATTTCTCCAATGGTAGCTGCATAGACAGAGAGCACCCTCACTAATTTCTGATAAACACACAGTCAATTTGTTCTATAAGCTGACCTGATATATGACTGCTCACTCAAGAAAATAGTTTAAGGGTTAATCCAAGCAGGCTTGGGTAAAGAGTTGTAGTATAATGTGATTTCTGCTGTAATCAACTGAAATGGAAAGGTACCTATATGTTGTTTTCCTTGTCTTACGGCCAACTCAAAGTGTTTCAGACAATAAGCAACAGCAATTTATTCTATGGATTATCAGTACACCTACTGACCAACTGAGTTCACATGCATGTGTTTGGACTGTGGGAAGAAAGCCACACAGGAACAACATCAACCTCCACACACAAATGAAGGCCCCAGCCAATGGGGATTCAAACTAGGAACATGATTGTTATGAGGAGACAGTACTAATCACTGCTCCACCATGCTGCTCAATTAATCTTTCCAAAGCCTTCAACCACCAAACAGTGTTTACATATTCAAATACGGTTGTATTAGATGTGGATTACCTACATTTCTACAATCTGTCCTCAAGTTTCTCTAAAATTAAGCAAAGCAAGAAAAATAAATACTGATGAACATCACTGAGGTGATAGCATGATGCCGACTAAGAGAGAATGCCATATAAACATATTTATTCATTAAATCTGCCATATTTTTGTAACCATGACAATAATAGAATAATGGAAGGAACATTATGTACTAATAATTTGAGAAATATCTATGGCCATCCACTACTTGTCTTACCTCATGTATTGCTGGGGATCCAAGTATATCCAGTGCCAACTGAGGTCATCTAGATATGCACTTATCATATTCTGGCTAAAAGTTATCTGTTAATTGTATTTCCCCTACAGTAAGTGCTGCCTGTGTACTCTGTGTGTAAGGCCTTGATTTTATAATAGAGAAGGACATGACCAGCTGGAGACACCATGGCTGACTGGTCATTCCTTTTATACTTTTAAAAAGTCTAGTTGAAGTCTGCCATGTGGACGCATGCATAGTTGTGATTCGCGCCATGTTGCGTACTTGTGCAGTTAAAAAAAAACTGATAGGAATGCAGATGTCTGCAGGAATCATCAAGCTCACTTTCTGATGATGACATTTAGCAAACTTGCAAATGCATAGTTTAAGGGATAGGGGTATGCACACACCATTTGATTGACTACTTTTGCTAAGACATTAACAGTATCACATTTGGAAGACTTATGCTTATGTTTCTTTTTAGTCACCATGTATTTATACACCACTTTGCAGTTAATAATAATTATTAATCTCTGGCTCGCTTCCACACCATGTCTTTTGCTATGTCTTCCTCCCCTCACCCCCAGCCAGTCATGGCAGATGGCTGTCTTTAGCCTGGCTCTGCCAGAGGTTTCTTCCTGTTAAAAGGGAGTTTTTCCTTCCCACTGTTGCCAAGCGCTTGTTCAAAGGGGGCTGCTTGATTGTTGGGGTTTCTCTCTGTACTCGTAGGGTTTTACCTTACAATATAAAGCACCCTGAATCTTTGATTTGGCGCTATATAAATAAAATTGTATTGAACTGAAATGAAATGAATTGGATGTTTAACTATGATCTAAATGCCAGCGCTTACTACGAACTAAGCCTAAGCCGTATTCTAACTTTAACCCTAAGACAATGTCTTAAAATCGGAATGTGTTTGTGAAGGGATGTTAAAAAAAGTGCTTTTTCAAGCTGAGATTCCTCTGTGTGGCTGGTAAATAACCAGAGAACCTTTTTCTATATAGCTGACTGAACACATCTATTATTATAGCAATTAAACACCTTTGTTTTGCTGTCTGAAATGGTGTATGAAATGTGTCTTCTGAACCAGCAGTACATGCCAGAAAAAGTTTGAGAACCTTTGGATTAAAGTGACTTCTCAGCTATAAAGTTTGGCTGTTGCCTCTTTCAAGGACATTACACTCAAAATCCAACTTCTCTGTGGGGCTTTTAATTGTTTCCTCCTCAAACAGGTCTCAGCATCTGGAATGTTTGTTTCTTTTATCCTTTCCAAAACAGTCAGCTCCATACTGTACCGCAAGACAGATTGCATCAGAGTCTCCATATTAGCAGGAAGAACAATAGTGTATAGGGGAAGGTGGGATGGTAATGAGTTCCGGATCACCAACCACATAAACAATACCCTTAACAGATGGGCGCCAACAAGTACCAGCTGCAGAGGCAGTGGAGTGAGGAAGAGACTTGTCGTTTGAGAGGACTAAATAAAACCCACTTCTGCTGGGTTTGGTCTTGCAAGGGACAGTTTCAGCAGTGACATCCTTTGAGGGAAGCCAACCTGTGGCCGCTGACGCAGAGAGCCAGGTGGAAAGAGAGCGACTGCAGACAGTGTTGTGCCCCCGCGAGGATGGCAGCTCCACTTTGATCCAATGCATGATTCATCACGGTCTGACTTGACCAAGGACGGCCAAGGAGCTTCCATAGAAAAACTTTTCATCACATTTCAAAAAGTACAGACTCGGTATATATATATATAAATGCTAAAGCTGGAGGGCTTATCAGGGATTTCTTAGGGAGGTTTGTTTGAATATGTTAAAGAGGGTAATAAGGCATCACTGATACAGTTTTGTCAACATTATGAACCCCAGTATTGGCATCATTTTAAAAAGGAGTGGCACAGTATACAAGTGAGTGAGAAAAAAAAAAAAACATAATGCATTATTAAAGTGTGGTACCACAACCCCAAGTCTCTTTACTCTTTTGAAGGCATAGAACCTCATTATTCTTCAAATATTTTCCTTCGTTTCGTGTTTCCATAATGTCCGTTAGTGGAGTCTCTTGACCTCTTAAACAAGTTCTGAATGTCCTGTTTAGGGTGAGGTTCACATTTAGGGTTGTTACATATTTGGGAAAGCCTATAAAAAATTTTTTTAAGGCAAAGTCCATGTAGCCATAATTTGAAAGGCGACATAGTTCCTAGTTTCTCATAATATGACTATTTAGCATGTGGCTAAAATGCAACCTAACCCCAGGTTATGAATATACCTTAACTCTAACAGTAATGTTGGCCATCACACAGAAAGAAATTAGTTTTGGTTGCATCATAAGGGACTGTGGAATATCAGTGACTTACATACATATTTAGTGACTTACAGTGATGACAAGCAAAACAACCATTACTGAGGCAACTTGGTTGAGTACCAATTAAAATGCTACTGGATTATTGGATGTCCAGTATAATGGCCAACAGTCAGCCATAAAGGAATGAAAAATGAGGGAATAACTTGGAGGAGGCTTGACACATGAGCTCAGTATGTCTCATAGGTGTTAAGCCATGGATGGGTGGCATGTTTATCGTAGACAGAATCTCACTCACATCTCATCACATACTGAAACTTGTTCACAACCCCCTGCCGTCACTTTTTCAAGCTGTGGGTACAGACGAAGGAGAAGCAGGGTTCTGCAGTGGATGCCATGCCACTGTGGCAAAATATTTTTTGGTGGTCTTGTCGCTGTTATGGGAAAGAAAGTACAGGAGAAGAATTGCATGTTGACCTCTATGGGGCAGCTGACATTGTGAAAAACATGTTTTACCACAAAGTATATCTTTTATAAGCTTAACTAAGAAGTTCTGAAATGGAAAAGTGAAAAATAAAAATTCAAAAGGCAAGTTTTGCCATTTGGTTTAATGTTTGGAGACGTGTGCCTCTGCCACTCTTCCTGTTTCATTATGTGAAGAGTTCAAGTTGTTTTCTTTCTATTTGTCTCTAGTTGCCCATTATGCTGGAATCAGTAAATGTCTAGTGTCAACATTTTCAGCCAACAACAAACTCAAAGAGTTTTTGATTTATTTGACAATTTCAAGAGATAAACAACAAACACAGGGTGGAAAAAAAGTCTACAATCAGTGACGGAACTATGTATTTGTGTGCAAGCGTTTGTGAGTTACCCTAAAGATTACAAAATTGATTCACTTGTTTGCTCAAAGCAAAAGAAATGCCTTTTCAGATGAATCCAAGTGAAAAACCTGCTCTGTCAAACCTTTTGTCACCGCTATGAGTCATTTAGTATCATTGGATGTAGTCTCTGCTGTATCTGCTTCATTGTGTTCCATTATCTCAACCCTCCTGGTGACCTTCAGACAAGGTGAGTGCAACATTTGGACTTGATCGTGAGGCTTTACGTAATTATTCCTATCCATTTTGTGAGTGATTGAAAATGCATTTGGCTGATATATACTTTTTAGGTATGACATAAACAGCCAGCAGCATAAACAGAAAAAAGTGCCAGACACACAGATTGCAAAAGTCCCTCTGATTAGGGTGGCAGATTAGTTTCAATAAACCATCATTAAAAATAATACCCACTGGCTTTCAAACGCTTCGAAGAAAAAGCCTGTGCAGCAAACATAAACGGCAGGGGTATAGCCTTGTGTTGATACGTTGCTCGTTTTTAATCTGTGCCTATGCCCACCTGCACGATGAAGCATTTGGACAGAGACAAACACACACTATGAAATACTTAAGTGTGTCTTTGCGTTATATTTGTGTTTTTGTGTGCATATGTGTTTGCTTGGAGCACTGTGGAGTATTGTTGCTAGGTGTGACTTGGCAGTTTTCAGCCTCAGCCCCCTGGATATGAAGCACACAACTCTTGTCACTTGGGTGAGGTTATTATATGCACAAACTGAGTTTGTAAGAAAAGCTTTTTATACATAAATAATGCCACAGTTGTGTATGGACATACTGTATTAGATATGACCCATTTGTCTACTCCTTGATCTGTTTGACGTCAGAGAGAAGATGCTGTTCCCAAAAAAACACGACATTTGATGCAGTGTTTAAAGAGGCGAACCACAAGTTCAAAGTAACACATCTGTTGTCGTGTCCTGATCATTGAACTTGAATGGCTCACCTATGATTTCAAAGGGAATGGGCGTATTTTCAATTTTAACAGTGACTTCTAAAACATGCAACTTTAGAAAACACCAGCAAATAGAAAAATGCTGCAAAAAGCACACAAAAGACAACAGAAACAGAGAAATCCTTATTGTCTCAGTTGTGTTTTATTCAACTTCTGTTGTGATAGTGTGCTTTTGCAGAGTTTTTCTAGTTCCTGGTATTTTCTTAATTTGCGGCGCATTTAACCTCTCAGGCACACCGTACATTTCAATCTGATAATTAAAAAAAAAAAACATTAGGGGGTGTCTTCAGAAGCTTTGCACATTTAAAGGCAGTTCCAACTAGAACCAATTTCTGTTTGGAGAAGTAAAGACAATCAAATACAATCAAATGAAAGTTGGGTTAAAGGCCTTAAAGGGAAGAGAGCTAAAACAGCTTGTTTAGGACACAGAACTGACTGCTGGATAAAAGGTCCAGTAATTGGTTTTATTTTGTTATTTTTTTTTTGAAAAGAGACAAGCAAATCTTCTCTATTAGAGTTGAAGAATCACTGTATTATTACCGCTTTACTTGAATTCTAGTTTTAGAGTGGTACATTTTCCTTATATAAGCTGTAACAGACAAAACCAGCATTGGTGCTGCCATTAATATCTCAGCTATAAAAAAAAAATGTGTATTTACACATTTATATATATTTCACTTTTACATGCAATAAATTTTCCCTATAACATAAGCATATTCAGAAATGAAGAGCATAGCTTAATTTCAGAACAACGTTAGTTGTCCATACATTTAAAAAGAAGTACACTCCTACAACTGTTTACGGGGTGATTTTTTTGTTCCCCCATCACTGCACATTTTAATAACCATGGTTCTTTGGTAAAGATCAAGCTGAGCTGGGAAAATAAAAATAAATATGTAATTAGGATTGAATTAAGCCAAAACACATGCTTGTTCCCAGCAGGAAGCTACGGTGGCCCCTAGAGACAAAGCACGTACAAACTCCAAAACACTTACAAAATCCAAAACACGTGCAAAATCCAAAACACATGCAAGCTCCAAAACACTTACAAAATAAAAAACACATGCAAAAGACAAAACACGTACAAAATACAAAACACGTGCAAACTCCAAAGCACTTACAAAATACAAAACACGTGCAAACTCCAAAACACGTACAAAATACAAAACACATGCAAACTCCAAAACACGTACAAAATACAAAACACATGCAAAATACAAAACACGTACAAAATACAAAACACGTACAATATACAAAACACGTGCAAAATACAAAACACGTGCAAACTCCAAAACACTTACAAAATACAAAACACATGCAAAATACAAAACACGTACAAAATACAAAACACGTGCAAAATACAAAACGCGTGCAAAATACAAAACACGTACAAAATACAAAACACGTGCAAACTCCAAAACACATGCAAAATACAAAACACATGCAAAATACAAAACACGTGCAAAATACAAAACACATGCAAAATACAAAACACGTGCAAAATACAAAACACGTGCAAACCCCAAAACACGCGCAAACTCCAAAACACATGCAAAATCCAAAACACAACGGAAGTGCTCCAGGACGCTAGGGGCAGTGTTGAGCTTTTGTTACCTAGTAACTACACAAGCCAGGAAGTACCAATGACCGGATTTGGGGTCTGCAGCCTTAAAGGCCGCATTTTAAGGCTGATTATGTCACAGCGACACGACAAAGACTGTCCCAATTCAAAGGCTGCTCGAAATGCGGCCTTCAAATGCGTCCTTAATTTCCCTGAATTTTAAGGATGGGTCTGTGTAGCCTTCATGGCCCAACATATCCCAGACTTCATAGCGCGGCGGTGGTTTGGATAATTTTGCCGGAAAAAAAACGGCGGAAGCGGAGCGGACGAAGAGTAAACTTCCAGAAGTAAGTACTGAATATTATGTCACTTATTTATGCGCAAATGTTTTTATAATGAAGAACATTAAAACATTACTGTTGGCAACATGTCGGGAAAGTTATGTGACATTAGCGACGTTTGTACTAACTTGGTTTTAAAGCCTTCACTTCAAAATATTCGCCGTTCAATAGCTGACTTTAATCTTACAGAGAATGTGATGATTTTATGCGTAATTAAAGTCAGTCATGTCAGTCAGCTGACGGTTCACTCCTTAAGCTGAAAGAAAGATGCTTTAATCACAGGAGTCACACATGTGTCCACTGTACCATCTGGGAACTCTTCTTGTTTAGCACTCGTAATGACACAAACACTAAATCCTCCTTCTCTGGTGCTGTTTTGTAGCAGTGTGTACACCTGAGACTGTCACCTGTCTGTCTGTCCTGCACTCTCTCTCTGTTTCTTTCTCTCTGATTGTGGAATAAAAGTATGAACATGTATTTATAAGTCACACTTGTGTTTGAATCCTGCAGCTTATCACACATTTGATTTCTATGTGTGACACCTGCAAGTGTCCAGAGTGAGGACAGACTGAGGGACCCACTGCATTACATCATCTGTGAGGCTTTGCACCCCTGATGATCCACCAGGACAATCTCAGCAGTATGTGAGGAAGAGGAGGAGGAAGAGCCAGCAGCAGCTGACAGATGGAGAGAATAGACAGACTGTTCCCTGTTTGTGAAGGACTGCTAGAAAAGTTTAACATAACTAATTGTCTGTCCTGAATCAGTCTTATTAGGTAATGTTCAAATAATTTTATCATTCCAGTGTTTCCAGTGTGGGAGAAAGTACTCAGGGCCTTCAAGTTACGCACTATGAAAGGCAGCAACAAGTTTAATGTTCAGAAACCTAAAGTCTGTATCAGCAGCAGAATGGAACTAAAAATAAATGTTTGTTTCAGTTCTATGAAGCTTTGAGTATTTTGGATCAGTAGCACTGCTGTGTTTGTTGCATCATATTGCTGTAATTGTTTATATGCTTTATATATTCTGAGGTAAGTTGATCTATAGTGTTACATCATATTCTATAAGGATGTTATGTGTTTGTATACTTTCTGCCCAGTTTGACCCATTTAGCAGACGTCAGCCTGTTTAAAGCTCTGATATCTATTCTGTATGACTTAAAGCAGTTATGACATGGTCTGATTTTCTCACCCAATAAAGGAATATTTAATACATCAGTCTACTCTTCATTTTATCAGAAACATATATATACTATTATATATTGTACATATATTTATTAGTTTCAGATGTAGCCATTCTTGTATTTTGCTTGTTTACATTATTGTATTTTGCACAACTCTGTTGCTTGTGAAGCTCGCACACAAGAATTTCACTCACATGTGCTGTACCAATGTACCTGCACATGTGATGTGACAATAAAAGTGATTTGATTTGAAACAGCTCACAGCTTGTACATTTTCTTTTTACACATGTATGTAAGCATTTGAGCCAAATTTAGTAATGCCAACATACTGAAGGAACAACATTTGTCTCTTATATATGATACACCTATATATGCACTGTCAATATACATTTTGAACCAGCTGCAGATGTCAGAGTAACAACTGACTGACCCCCACATAAAGTGCGTTACAGTAGTCCACAGGGGAAGAAATAAAAGCATGGATCACGGTTTCAAAGTGCTGCCTAGAAAGAAACGATTTCACTCTTGCCAGTCGCCTTAAATGATAAAAATGGACTGGTCCAACTTAAAACCAAGGGCAGTAACAACAGGTTTAAAATAAACCTCCAGGGGTTCCAAATGAAAAGAAGAGGACTCACAGGGGCCACTGGGTCCAAACACCAACAAATCTGTTTTCTTTTCATTCAAATTTAAAAAGTTTAGAGCCAACCAAGCTTTAATGTCATCTAGGAATGTCAAGAGAGGTTTTATTCAGATGCCATCCTTCGGCTTCAGTGGCAAATAAATTTGGCAGTCATTCCTATATACTTGTCTTTGAGTGAAGATTTAAGGTGGTAAGACATGTAAATAACTGCAACTTGAATCTGTACTGAAGCTCAGTATTTGACAAAGAGTTCATGTTCACTGCTGTAATACCTAATAATGACTAATATAATAACCATAATATTGGCCATATTATATTTACATTACCAAAGTGATATGACTTTAGTCTCATGAACAACATTAGCTAATTGTTATTTACTAGCTAATCTTAAATGACTGTTCAGTACAGAAATGAAGCCCAAAAATCATGTTTTACTGTCCTGTGGTCTCAGCCTCAGATACTTATCAAATCACACAAAGCTCTTGTAGAAACAAACAAACAAATGAAAAAAAATATGTTCTCCTTCATTTCTGTCAAAAAAAGTTGTATGACACGTTTCCAGCTGTTAGTATCATAGTTGCTAGGCAACCTGGGAAGCGCAACGGAGACTAGAGCCCATGTGTTTGCAACAAACTTGCCGTTTATTTTACAAATCGAGCTCAACACTGCCCCTAGCGTCCTGGAGCACTTCCGTTGTGATTTGGAGTTTGCATGTGTTTTGAATTTTGTACGTGTTTTGGATTTTGCACGTGTTTTGGATTTTGCATGTGTTTTGGATTTTGTACGTGTTTTGGATTTTGCACGTGTTTTGGAGTTTGCACGTGTTTTGAATTTTGTATGTGTTTTGGATTTTGCATGTGTTTTGGATTTTGTATGTGTTTTGGAGTTTGCATGTGTTTTGAATTTTGTACATGTTTTGGATTTTGCACGTGTTTTGGATTTTGTACGTGTTTTGGATTTTGTACGTGTTTTGGATTTTGCACGTGTTTTGGAGTTTGCATGTGTTTTGAATTTTGTACGTGTTTTGGATTTTGCACGTGTTTTGGATTTTGTACGTGTTTTGGATTTTGTATGTGTTTTGAATTTTGTACGTGTTTTGAATTTTGTACGTGTTTTGGAGTTTGCACGTGTTTTGGAGTTTGCACGTGTTTTGGATTTTGCACGTGTTTTGTATTTTGTACGTGTTTTGAATTTTGTACGTGTTTTGGAGTTTGCACGTGTTTTGGAGTTTGCATGTGTTTTGGAGTTTGCATGTGTTTTGGATTTTGTATGTGTTGAGGAGTTTGTGCGTGCTATTTGGAATTTGTAAGTGTTTTGGAGTTTATACATGCTTTGTCTCTAGGGGCCACCGTAGGAAGCGAATGCTGGACACATTCACAATCTCGCACCTGCAAGTCAAAGAACACCTACGGACTTTGGCTGGTGTATAGCATAAATGTAGAAGTAGGTGTGCATTTGTGTGCGAGGATGTGAGAGCGTGTTGTTAGTGCCAGCATGGATTCAAACTGCCACAGCTCCAACATACTGGAACAGATCACTGCCTAATGTTAATAATTCAAAGTAGAATTTAATTAAAGTTAATTATTTAAGGTGGTAAGAAATGTGTACCAGCATACGTTGTAGATCCTATATTTAAGTCATCTGTCAGTGCTTTGCTTTTTCTATAAAAACCTAGTATAGATCAAGCGGAAATGCACTCAACAAAAATATAAACGCAACACCTTTGTTACTGCTCCCATTCCCCATGGGATGGACGTAGAGACCTAAAATTCATTCCAGATACACAATATAACCATCCCTCCCAAACAGTGGTCACAAATCAGTCCAAATGTGTGGTAGTGGGCACATCTGCTATATTGAGATAATCCATCCCACCTCACAGGTGTGCCACATCAGGATGCTGATCTGACATCATGAGTAGTGCACAGGTGTACCTCAGACTGCCCACAACAAAAGGCCACCCTGGAATGTGCAGTTTTGTCTCACAGCAAAATGCCACAGATGCCACAAGCAATGAGGGAGCGTGCAATTGGCATGCTGACAGCAGGAATGTCAACCAGATCTGTCGCCCGTGCATTGAATGTTCATTTCTCAACCATAAGCCGTCTCCACAGGCGTTTCAGAGAATATGGCAGCACATCCAACCGGCCTCACAACCGCAGACCTCGTGTAACCACACCAGCCCAGGACCTCCACATCCAGCAGGTTCACCTCCAAGATCGTCTGAGACCAGCCACCCAGACAGCTGCTGGAACAATTGGTTTGCACAACCAAACAATTTCTGCACAAACTGTCAGAAACCGTCTCAGGGACGCTCAACTGCATGCCCGTCGTCCTCATCGGGGTCTTGACCTGACTCCAGCTCGTCGCCGTAACAGACTTGTGTGGGCAAATGCTCACATTCGATGGCGTCTGGCACGTTGGAGAGGTGTGCGCTTCACGGATGAATCATGGTTCACATTGTTCAGGGCAGATGGCAGCTGAGAATGTCCCAGTTCTTGCATGGCCAGCATACTCACCGGACATGTCACCCATTGAGCAGGTTCGGGATGTGCTTGACCGGCGTATACGACAGCGTGTACCAGTTCCCACGAATATCCAACAACCTCGCACAGCCATTGAAGTGGAGCGGACCAACATTCCACAGGCCACAATTGACAATCTGATAGACTCCATGCGACGATGTGTTGCACTGCATGAGGCAAATGGTGGTCACACCAGATACTGACCGGTTCTGGGTCCCCAGACCTCCAATAGCGCAAAAAACTGCACATTCCAGGGTGGCCTTTTGTTGTGGGCAGTCTGAGGTACACCTGTGCACTACTCATGATGTCAGATCAGCATCCTGATGTGGCACACCTGTGAGGTGGGATGGATTATCTCAATATAGCAGATGTGCCCACTACCACACATTTGGACTGATTTGTGACCACTGTTTGGGAGGGATGGTTATATTGTGTATCTGGAATGAATTTTAGGTCTCTACGTCCATCCCATGGGGAATGGGAGCAGTAACAAAGGTGTTGCGTTTATATTTTTGTTGAGTGTAGAATGCTCAGTTTTCCCGTGAAGCATCATACATAGGCACACAGGGGGTGAAATACCAATGTAAGCTTGAAAGTGAATGTGTTGCCGTTATGCATTACAGCCGTCTTGTGCTGATGGCCACAGAGCTCCTACATACTCTCTAAATGGAATCCTGCCAACTACCTCTCAATGTCAAACTCGCTTTACAGCTACAACATGGTATGAATATTTTAAGATTAGCGATGAATATTTTTTCCAGGGAAAAATATATGCCAATTTTGACATAGTTCAACATTTCTGTCACCTCGCCATTGCTGTTCCAATATGAACTCTGTCTGTGGAGATTTGCGCCACACACAAGTGTGGGCTTACCTTTGATTTAGCGGTCAGGGCAGCCCGGTCATTTCACCTGAGCCGAGGTTATAATCCGGCTTTGAGTGAATTAAGGTGTGGACAAGACGCACAAATTGAGCTTACCTGTGTACGCTTGGTGTGCTTGGTAAAGAGTTTCTGCCAATCTCTGTGATGCAATGCTGTCGGAGTACAACAAACTGGTGACTGGTGGGTGATGGTTCAGTGTTACGAACATGAAATTCTTTTACCCGAATAATAAGCACAAAAGTAGGACATCCAGAGTTTTCAAAGTGAGATCTGTAGGCACAGCTGCTCAAGAAAGTTAAAGCAGCCATATTTCATTTCTTACAATATAAAACAGGACAGAACAAGACCAGAGAAGCACTTCTCCTCAGTTATAATTCTTCTGCTTTACTTTCCCAACAACAAGTACAGCCACTGTCAAGAAATTCCACCTTTAAAACTGCTGTAAGCTTCTTTACCACTCTGTGAAAAGACACAATGTACGCACTAACAAAAAGTGTGCACATTTTTGCTGTGTGGACCTCAGACACCCAGGCCTAAATTGGCACTCAAAAACTTGACAGCCCGTGATATAAATGTTCCTCACATTAAGAAACCTGCAAACATCGGAAGAAATGGTAAATTATGTATTAGTGGCAACTTGTGTCCGGAGTGCTTGTTAGCTTCAGATGACACTTGATTTTTAAATCGCTGGAAGCTTGTGTCCAAGCAGATTATTTTCCAAACCCAGAACAGTGAATAATGCCCTCGCCAGAGTCTACATGAAACTCACTACATTATCCATGTGTCTCCTAGAGAGCAGTTATGTTAAATTATTACCATTTAATTGACTATTTTCTCAATACACTTCTACATCCAATTTCAGCTTCAATAACAGTAATTTACTTTGTCATTCTCTATTTTGTTACTGTGTTTTTAAAGCGCAAAAAGAAACTGTTAATGTAAAAAGTTGTAACAACCTATATAAAGTTTATTTTTTGTTTTACTTTGAAAGGGGCTTGCTAGAAGAACACTTATCAACCCTTATATGAATACAGACTTAAAACCTGTTATCTATCTATCTATCTATCTACCCCCCCTCTCTCTCTCTCGCTTATGGACAATAAGACTGAGGTGATTTCAATTAGAAAATAACTAGGGTGGGAAAAGAACAAAGGCAACTGACGTGTGTGAGGGCTTGTTAACCTAAACTGACACTTGATTTGGCTTAGCTTCATGGTTAACCTTCTAGGAGCTATGACTTGTCTTCTGATGCATTATAGCCTATTTTCCACATTTCTATATCTTTACAACAGCAATTAAATGCCACTCTGTAGTATGTGTTTACAGCACCCTTGCACAGCCATTTAAAATGGACTATGTATTGATTTTTATTTTTGTTTTTTACCCAGCTATTGTGTATCATGGAACAATCAGCTTTATTTAACCGAGGGGAAAAATGGGTAAATTGTTGGCAAAGCAATAAAGGAAGCCTAAAGAAAGGGATCGTAATGCACCGCATTGTGTGAGACATGGGCAGACTGTTCTAAAAGTGATTATTATGCTTCTTGCCTTAGATGAGTGCTATGAGTGCTATTCACTTCAAACCCATGGCGCTGTTTTAAAATGCTCCTACTGTTACTTACTTTCAGCTGAGCTCTGAATGTTCCCACACCTCTGAATACACAAGTCTTGTCATCCCAAAGGGACCACTGAATAGCTTTTGAATAGCTGCAGCTATTCCATTTTTTTAAATCCTCAGCTCATCATTGGGGGATATTTATAGACAGACCAAATTGTATGTGTTAGAGTACAAGGCATTCACAAGCAGGGCTTAATTTCAGCAGTAGTTGCATTCAAATGATCAAATCTCTGACGTCCTGGTAATGCTACATTTATAGTACATAGACATATAAATATATAATAATATAAACAAACAGATGCAACTAGTTCATTTCACTGATGAGCAGCATTTACCAAGACTGGTGAAATTTTTTTCAGGGAGGCTGAAAAAGAGTGAATATGTTTGTGATATAAGGGTAAATGCCTCTTTTTGGAACTGTGTGTGGTCCTGAGGACTGAGACTCAGGTGGAGTGAAGGGTATATCCAAAGTAGCTTTATTGTGAACTGTTCTTCCATATAAACCTGCAATCTGTGTATAACCGCTGACATCCGTGTTGTGCAGAAGTACAGAACATGTTATTGACTGTCAGATAATAAACTGTATTAATGAAGATACTGTTAGTGTGTCATGCGCTGACATGCCCACATCACTCGTGTTCTTCCTGCAGTGTATGAAAGTGAACTGGAGATATGCACCTGGTGTTTCTGAATTTATGGACATATGGACTAAAATTTTGTTTATTTTAATTTTGCCAAAGTGTGCCAAAACTTTTGGCACTGTACTGTATACTGTAGCTTTGAGCTATCCAACTGTGTCAGTTATGTGCTTGTTTTGCTAACAACTAACCTCTCATTCCTTTCCAATAAACACAATCTAGTAGAGATGGAGAGACTAGCTAACAATAATTTGCAGTAAATTGCCTGCCCCATACCTTCTGTGCATTATCATTTGATGGAGCAGACCGCTTGCACCCATTGCCACAGACTCACTTAGACTTATTGCAACATATTGGCAATCTGTCTGCCGTTTATAAAGTAGATAGTGATTAACTGAAGAGATTTGCCAACCTGTTTGAGAGTGACTGCAGTCGATCTGAATCAGACTTAGATTAACTCCCACCAGCTGACCTGGCCAGTATTGTTATTAAGGCAGCTTTATTTATCCTTGAAGCCAGATGACACACAGCAATTAGAGGTCATCCAGGTAGTTCGGTCTTTAAGACATTCTTCTAATTATCTAACTACCTGCTTATAACTTCAAACAAAACTGGGGTTATTTTATTTAGCCCTAAAAATCTTAAATTATGTCTAACTAGATACTAACTCTGGATGGCACTACCTTGTCCTCCATTAATACTGTAGGCCTTCCTGGAAAGACTTGTTTCCAAATCCTGCATCGAGAGCATTTTTTTTTTTTTATCCAAGATGGCGCCGAGTATGGCAGCCTCGTCGCAAGCTCCCCCAAGCAACAGCTTTTTTCTGTGTTTAATTTTACTTTTCCTTCATTTTTTCGCGAGTAGCACATGTCTCCTTGTGTACGACCGACAAACCTTACTGGACATAAAAGACGGTCTTTCTTATAACTTTCCGGAGTTCAAGTTTTGCAACACGGACGCTCCGTTTGCAGACCCCCCATTCATCTCACCTGAGACGCCTTTGTTCTCTGGCCCTGGAGGCCGCAAACGCCGACGCAGAGGGAGAAGATCTGGCGTTCTGGTTCGACTGAGACGGCGCACTAACAGACCACCGTTACCCAGTTTATTACTGGCTAATGTGCAGTCTCTGGAGAACAAGCTGTGCGAGCTTCGGGCACGGATCTCATTCCAGCGAGAGATGCGGGACTGCTGCGTGATCTGCCTCACAGAAACCTGGCTATCGGACAAGGTACCGGACTCCGCAATACAACTACCGGGGTTCTCCGTGCATCGCGCGGACAGGTCACAGGATCTTACTGGGAAAAGCAGAGGCGGTGGTGTGTGTTTCATGATCAACAACAGCTGGTGTGATTATGCGAACGTGCACCCGGTCAAATCCTTCTGCTCACTGGACCTGGAGTACCTGATGATTAAGTGCCGGCCATTCTGGCTACCGAGGGAATTTACAGCAGTGATCATTACGGCTGTTTATATTCCCCCACAAGCCGACACTGACCGAGCACTCAGGGAACTGTACAGCGCGATCAGCAGCGAGGAAACCGCACACCCAGAGGCAGCGTTTATCACAGCCGGAGACTTTAATAAGGGAAACCTGAAGAAAGTCTCACCCAAACTCCACCAACACATCCATTTTAACACCCGTGGAGATCGGCTACTCGACCACTGCTACACCTCTTTCCGGGATGCGTACAAAGCCCTCCCCCGCGCCCCATTCGGCCAATCAGATTACCGCTCCATCCTGCTCCTGCCCGCCTACAGGCAGAAGCTGAAACAGGAAGCTCCAACCCGGAGGGCGGTGCACTGTTGGACGGACCAATCGGAGTCTGCGCTGCGGGACTGTTTTGATCACGCGGACTGGGAAATGTTTCACGTGGCTGCTAGGGACATTGACGAGTACACAGACTCAGTCTGCGGATTTATCAGGAAATGCGTGGAAGATGTCGTCCCATCCAGAACAGTCAAATCCTTCCCAAATCAAAAACCCTGGATTAACGGAGATGTTCGCGCGGCACGGAGCACCGCCTTTGCCTCCGCGAACACATCGGACTACAAACACGCACATTACCAACTCCGGAAGACGATCAAAGCAGCCAAACGTGAGTACAGGGACAGGGTGGAGCAACAGTTTGACAACCCTCGGAGTATGTGGCAGGGACTAAACACGATCGCAGACTTTAGAGGGAAAACCAGCACACCGCAGACCACGGCCTCTCTGTGTGAGGATCTAAACCTATTCTACGCTAGATTCGACACAGCGAACAACATGAGAGCGGACAGTGTGCGCACCGCGGATGATGTCAGTGCGCACACTGTGTCTCAGGAGGATGTGTGGAGGTGCTTCGGGAAGGTGAACGCACGCAAAGCTACTGGTCCGGACGGGATTCCCGGCCGCGTCCTCAAGTCATGTGCGGCTCAGCTGGCTGGAGTGTTCACGCACATCTTCAACCTTTCCCTCTCTCTGTCTGTAGTCCCAGCCTGCTTCAAAATGGCCACCATCGTCCCTGTACCCAAATCCTCCACCATCTCCTCATTGAACGACTGGCGACCTGTAGCCCTGACCCCCATCGTAAGCAAATGCTTCGAGAAGCTGGTCAGGGACTTCATCTGCTCTGCACTACCGGACTCACTGGACCCTCTACAGTTCGCATACCGCCACAACAGGTCCACTGATGATGCCATAGCCCTGACACTACACACTGCCCTGTCACACCTGGAGAAGAGAGACACGTATGTGAGAATGCTGTTTGTAGATTACAGCTCAGCATTCAATACCATCGTTCCCTCGAAGCTGGACAGGAAACTGCAGGATCTAGGACTGAGCAGCTCCCTCTGCAGCTGGATCCTTAGCTTCCTGTCTGACAGACGCCAAGTGGTCAGACTGGGCAGCATCACCTCATCCCCCATCACACTGAACACTGGTGCTCCACAGGGGTGTGTACTGAGCCCTCTCCTGTACTCACTCTACACCTATGACTGCACAGCCACTAACAACTCCAACATCATTGTGAAGTTTGCGGACGACACTACAGTGGTGGGTCTTATCACCAATGGTGATGAGACGGCTTACAGGGAGGAGGTCAGCGCCCTGACCCACTGGTGTCAAGACAACCATCTCACCCTCAACGTCGCAAAGACAAAGGAGTTGATAGTGGACTTCCGGAGGTGCAGAGAAGTACACACCCCCATCACCATCAACGGCGCTGCTGTGGAGAGAGTGAGCAGCTTCCGGTTCCTTGGCGTACACCTGGCTGAGGATCTTACGTGGTCAGTACACACAAACAAAACAGTGAAGAAGGCGCAGCAGCGCCTCTTCTTTCTCAGGAGACTGAAAAGATTCGGCATGAGCCCCCGCATCCTCAGGACCTTCTATCACTGTGCCATTGAGAGCATCCTCACTGGATGCATCACCACCTGGTATGGCAACAGCACCGCCTACAACCGCAAAGCTCTCCAGCGAGTAGTGCGGTGCTCTGAACGGATAATTGGAGGTGAGCTTCCCTCCCTCCAAGACATCTACAGGAAGCGGTGCCTGAGGAAAGCGGGGAGGATCATCAAGGACTCCAGTCACCCCAGCCATAAACTGTTCAGACTACTTCCATCAGGAAGGAGGTTCTGCAGCATCCGGTCCCGTACCAGCAGACTGAGAGACAGCTTCTTCCACCAGGCCATCAGACTGCTGAACACTTCATAGACACCTCAGCTTCACTACTGGAACTTTAACATTATGCACTCCATACTGTACAGTAACGCCACTGTTTTGCACATGTCTCAACTCTGTATATTTTTATATATTTTATTTATTGTTTACTCTATTTAATTTGTAAAATATGTGTACACACACACGTAGAAAAATATTTAGTATACACATCCAGAAATGCATATACTATTATATATTGTACATATATTTATTAGTTTCAGATGTAGCCATTCTTGTATTTTGCTTGTTTACGTTATTGTATTTTGCACAACTCTGTTGCTTGTGAAGCTCGCACACAAGAATTTCACTCACATGTGCTGTACCAATGTACCTGCACATGTGATGTGACAATAAAAGTGATTTGATTTGATTTGATTTGAGTACTGACATGGAATAGAAAGAGAATGTGTAGTTCTCCCATATTGGCTCCTCTTTACTGTCTCCCTGTTAAATCTAGAATCTAATTTAAAATCCTTCTCTTCACATACAAGGTCTTGAATAATCAGCCCCCATGTTATCTTACACAGACATAACAGTACCATATCATTCCAATAGAGCACTTTGCTCTCAGACTGATGGTTTATTTGTGGTTCCTTGGATATTAAGAGTAGAATGGGAGGCAGAGCTTTCAGCTTTTAGGCCCTTCTTCTGTGGAACCACTTAGGGTGTCTGTCTCCTTTGAGATTAAGCTTAAAACCTTCCTTCGGTAAAGGTTATAGTTAGGGCTGGATCAGGTGACCCTGAACCCATCCCTTAGTTATGCTACAATTGGCCTAGGCTGCTGGGAGTGTCCAATTAATGGACTAAGTGTTTCTTTTACACTTATCTTTTTTTCATCCTCTATGTAATGATACACCACTTTGCATTTAATCATTAGTAATGCCATCCATCATCCATCAATCCATTTTCTTCCGCTTATCCAGGGCGGCAGCACCAGCCTAAGCAGAGAAGCCCAGACCTCCCTTTCCCCGGCCACCTCCTCCAACTTGTGAACAACAGCCGAGAGCCTCCTCTCAGTGGGACATACCCGGAACACCTCACACAGGAGGCATCCTGGTCAGATGTGAAGGAGTGGTGGGTCTACTCTGAGCCCCCTCCTAAACGCCTCACCCAATCTCTAAGCGAGAGGCCACTGACCTTTTGGATAAAGCTCATCAGTAATCTTTTTACCGATATTAGTAATCTCTGACTCTCTTCCATAGTGTGTCTTTTGTCCCGTTGTCCTCCTTTCATCCCCAACTGGTTGCAACAGATGGGTGCCCCTTCCTGAGCCTGATTCTGCCAGAGATTTCTTCCAGTTAAAAGTGAGTTTTTCCTTCATACTTTAGCTAAGTGCTTACTCATGATTGTTGGGGTTTTCTTTGCATTATTGTAGGCTGTTTACCTTACGATATAACTTAAGGTCACCGTTGTTGTGATTTGGTGGTATATATATATATAAACAAAAATGAATTGAATTGAACTCTGTAGTTGCTTTGCAGCCAATAGTGGTAACCCATGTTCAACCTCTGAGTGACCAGATGTTTACTGCAATGACTTGCAATTGGTCCGAGACTGCAAAAGTTCCGTAAAATCATTTATTAACCAGCACTTTTTCTTTTTTCCTGGTTGCACGGAGGTTGCTGTGTACACCTTGAAGGAGGTTACCTTTTGGTCCTCTAGTAGTGTGCCTGAAGTTGGAGCTCTTTCTAATAACTGCTTAGCTGAACCACCAACATGAAGGACAGGATCTTTGATTGTTTATAACACTTTTGCTAGTCTTCATCAGTTGTCAGTGTTGGGGTCAGATAACGTCACTTGTCTCCTTTTAAGGAAAGGACAGTGTTCACTTCAGGGAGTGATACTTGCAGTGGTGTGAAATTGGTACGCAGTATCAAAACCATTCAGGGATTTTCCCCGGACAATTTGATGAATACTAATTTGGACAACATACTGTAGATGATACTACAGTGATGGCATGCTTGAATTGTAGCTGCAGGCAATGCCACTTCTTATTTATTTTTCAATTAAAAATGACATTCAGAATGACGTCCTCGCTTGTACTCTGATATACTTTGGCTTCGTGACAGATTCAACAAGGTACGATACCCCTGACAATAACAACAACCTTCCCCCTGTGTCTCCTCAATTCCAAATTTGGGAAAGCTGCCAAAGCACAACAGCCACAACCCTAGTAGATCAGATAATTCTGGGCTCACTCGCTTAAGTCCTGCCATCAAAAGTGCATCACTATCACCTTTACACATCAACTCATGATACAATGCAATGCTTACACACGTTGTCTGACATCTAGTTAAGTCATGAAAGATGCATATCAACTCAATTTGGTATAGACTCTTCTCGTAATTAGGCATAATTTAATTGTGCCCACAATCCCCACTTCCCTTGCTTCCTCTGTACTCTCATTTTTTCAAAACCCAGTGGAAATCAAGTGGGCGTCGCCTGCGGAATGTGTAATTTCTCTGAATATGTATTCCCCAGATGAGCTTCATTTTTTGGGAGGATTGCAGAGAAGACATAAAGCGTCATAAATGAGGAGCGCATGCTGTGAGTGAGAGCGTGTTGCAAGTTTGTTGGCTGCAGGCGTGTGTCTGACCTGCAAATGAACTTGTACAACAACTTGGCAATATCATGCCATCAATTTGATACCTTGACTAATTGCTGCATCTAGCTGCTATATTAAGTAATCTCCATTTTACCTTAAATTAAATTGAACAAAAAGTTGTATTATAAAAAATTCAAATAGCTTAAAGGAATGTGAGATTTCCGCAGAGCAGGTTTGCCTCAGCTCCTGCAAAATTTCTACTTTTAAATGCTATGTGTTAAGATTTTCATGCAATAAAATCTTTTTAGGGGGGGCTTTTTAAAAGCTTTATATGCTATAAAGTTGAAAAGATAAACTATGATAGTCATCATTAACAGTGACAATAATAAAAAATAACAATAATAATAATATTAATAATAATAACACAATTGGGGTTCTTGTCTCTTCTTTTCACATTCCACACATATCTGTACCCTGCAAAACCCATTGTCTACAGTACTGTGCAGACGTTTTGAGCCACCCCTTTCTTTATATTTTGCTTCTAAAGAACCAGTGGTCTGAACAATAGTTCTCAAATCTCTCTGAATGTCTTTCAAAGTTTTTCTTTGGACATTGGCTGTGTTTCCCTCCCAGTCTTTGTACCTGATCATTTGATGTGTTTTTTTCCTCCAAAATATGCAAGCAGTGTTGTGTCTACATGTTATATATGTCTTGACTGTAGTTAAGGAGGTAGAGAGCATCTACTCATTGGAGGGTTGAAGGTTTGTTTCCTGGTTGCTCCATTCTACAGCCCCCAAGTTGCTCTGTGATGCAACCGTCTGAGTGTTGGGTAGAAAGCACTCAGGTAGGAAAAGCATAGAAAAAAGTGCTTGTATAACTGGGTGTAAATTGGCGAATGAGGTTATATAAGTACCACTCTATATCTATAAAACAACTTGGCATAGAACCTAAGCACTTTGTCAAACTTGGCAGTTTTTCTGTAGATTTAACTAAAGAAATGAGAAATTAAGTGTTTTGGAACAGACTCCTAGTAATAAATATGAAATAGTACCTTTTGCACCAACAAGGGGACTCACCAAAGACCTACAGCCAACACAGAGGTTACTTACACTAGACAATGTTACAGAGAAAAAAAGGCAAGGGGTACTTGGTTTAACACATGAGGAAAATAGCCTTCAAAATAAAACAGGAAGTAACAAACTCAAACAGATAAATACAGTTTGTATATATGGAAAATCCTGATATGGGAGCATCCAGTTTTAAATACATGCTGAATAAGCACCTTTATTTCCTGCTGCAGTATTGAAATTTTCCAAGGCAATATATCCTCCCATGAGATCCACATATAGCAATTATCAAATGCCCCATTATTTAGCTTTCATCCCTTAAAAATCCCATGGATTTATGTGCAAACAGCAGTTCTATTTTAAGTGGCCATGGCCTGCAAAACATTTGTGAAACATATTGTGAGTGGGAGGACTGGTCTGAGATCAGTGCCCAGTTCCTCAACACCATATGAGAAAATTCCACACCACACAACTATCAATCATCTTGTGGGATTGAGACTTTAGTGTTTTCATCTCTCTTTTTTTCCTGGATTGTGCAGATTTTAAAAATGACTTCAGAAAAGCAGCCACGGCAAAATAAACAAGCAAAATCCGGGGATTTACATTTACCAAAATGCCTCAGAGCTCTCTCTCTGCTTTGTTAGCTTTTATACATCAGCTCAAACTGATAACAATGTCTGCATCATGACTGGAAGAAAGAATGATGCAAATAAGGAACAACATTTGCATACCCTTTCAATCTAATTTTCAAGCACACAATATCAGTCTGGATCTCTGACAGAGACCCAAATGTTGTCAGTATGTGGTGTATTCATAAAGTTCTCAGTGTTCAGGCTTTCCTTCTTCTCTACCCAGACTTTTTGAAACACATTTTCAGTTGCTCCCGGTGGTTGTTTCAAAACTGATGAGCTTCATACTGTTGTGCTTTTGTTTAGGTGAGGTAAGCCTTCTTCAGAAAGGATTGTTGTTGTAAAAGAAGATGATCAAAATGCAGAGAGTTTCAGAGACATTTAGTAATATCAGGAAAGCAACATGAATGCTTTGTCAATTAATACTTTCTCCATATTTTTTCCCTCAAAGTAGCAAGTTCAAGCACATAAAGTGGACCATATGCTTGCCCTGTGATAGACTGGCAAACTGTCTAAGGTGATTCTCCCATCCAGCCCTAAATAGGATAAATTGAAAAAGATAGATGGATAATTCGTCATTATTGGTATGAATCACAGTTTAATAAAGCTTGTGCCAAATGGGAGGCGTTGTCTCAGGAAAGGTGTCCTGTCTAAAATCATTCCAAATCCTCAAGTAGTAGTGCTGTTGCAGGTTGTGCGGCAGTAAGAACTTTTACGATGTATGGTTTGGAGAAGGTGGCACTCACAAAAAGATGGGAGGTTGAGCTGGAGGTGGCAGAGCTGAAGATGCTTAAATGTTAATTGGAAGTGACCAGAATGGATATCAGTAGAAATGAGTTTGTCACAGGGACAGCTGAGGTTAAACGGAGAGATAAGGTTGAGATGGTTTGAACACGTGTAAAGCAGGGACAGTTGATATATTGGGCAAAGGTTGTTGAGATTGATGGATGTAGTGAACGGCAACATAGAGAATCTTGGTATGATCCATTGTGGCAACCCCTTAAGAGAGCAGCAGAAAAAAGAAGACAAATATGTGGCCCCTTAGTTCCTTAGCTGTGTGAGACTAGTCATTTTGGCTCCCTTCTCTGTTTAAGCCAGTTTTCTTCCCATTGACTGGGACCAGTGTTGGGAAGGTTACTTTTAAAGTGTATTCCACTACAGATTAAGAAATACATGCTCCAAAATGTATTTTGTAACGTATTCCGTTATGTTACTCAATGACAGTAACATATTCTGAAAATTTTGGATTACTTAATATATTATCATGCTTTTTACAACTACATGAATGTACTATTGCTGTGTGATTTATTACTATTACTGAAGGCTACTCGCCATACCAATACCAACTAGATTTTTAAATCTTAATATAAAATGAGTAACAGTGGGGTGGACATTAGTTAAGGCTGCACTTTTTGCAGCGATCTCGTATAGAAAACTATTCTGCACGTATATAAAAAAGGTCCGCGGCTCCTAACCATAGTAAAGTTGGGTTCCGTGTCGGGTTCGTAGCCGAAAACTAGCTTTACTTTGTTGTCTGGGTCAACTTTGCTAGTGAGAGACAGAGAGAAGCGTTGAAAGGCTGCTCCAACGGAACTTATTGTTTAGGAGGAAAACACGAACACAGCGTACAGTCGAGTCTTAATAGCTTACTTACAACTGGGCTCATCAGGCACTCTTCTTGGTTATTATTATATTTACATGCCTCCATATCCCGTTTCTGCTCGGTGACAACTCATACTTTTCTATTCTCCTTTTTCTCCCTCCCTCGCGATCACAGACACATAACGGGTATGGCAGTCCATTCTCTCTGCAGCACGGACTGCACTGGCCATGAGGCTACATTCTTTAGGGCTATGCCTGTAACACTCTGCCTATTGCCTTCATATTAAATCATTTTATGAATAATAATTTTAAAAAAAATTCTTCATGTCATTATGGCCACAAGTTCAAATTCAAATTCAAATTTTATTTGTCACGTACACAGTCATACACAGTACGATATGTAGTGAAATGCTTGGACAACTGCTCGTGACCTAAAGAGAACAAAAAAGGAAAAGGCTATGAATAAGATAGGAAATAAATATGAAAAATTAAAAAGGGTAAATTTAACTAGGAAGGAATAAAATATAAATTAAGGTTAAAAATGAAATAACTGTACAACACAAATTAGAATGAAGGGTAAATTTAACTGGGAAGAATAAGATAAAGATAAATATATAAATTAAAGTTGAAAATAAAATAACTGTACAACAAAATACACAATACACAATATAGAACTATATAAGAATGTATGAAGGAATCTAAATATAAATAAATATATACACAATAACAGCAGCTGTACAAGTATTAACCGGAAATGAAGAATATAGTGACCAGTGTTGTGCAAAACCAAAGTCCAGAAAGTCCAGTGTGTGTGTAAGAACTATGTGTGGGTCAGTACTGTGTGGTGGTGTGATTGAGAGACCGTATCGCCTGCGGGAAGAAGCTCCTCCTCAGTCTCTCTGTGTTGGTCTTCAGGGAGCGGAATCGCTTTCCTGACCTCAACAGAGAGAACAGTCTGTTGTTGGGATGGCTGAGGTCCTTCACCATCTTCCTGGCCTTGGTCCAGCACCGCCTGCTGTAGATTGAGTGCAGGTCAGGGAGCTCGGAGCAGATGGTGCGCTCAGCTGACCGCACAACCCTCTGTAGAGCTCGTCTGTCCTGCATGGTGCTGTTCCCGAACCAGGTTAAGATGTTTCCCGCCAGGATGCTCTCTATGGTGCACGAGTAAAAGTTCCTGAGCACCTTGGAGGGCAGTTGGAAGTCTCTCAAGCGTCTGAGGTGGTAGAGACGCTGTCGGGCCTTTTTCACCACGGTGTTGATGTGACAGGACCATGACAGGTCCTGCGTGATGTGAACTCCGAGGTATTTGAAGCTGTCCACTCTCTCCACTGGGCACTCGTTGATGACGGGGGTCTGGTAGTTCCTCTCCTGCTTAGTGCTGAAGTCCACTATCAGCTCCTTTGTCTTACTGACGTTTAGAAGGAGGTTGTTCCTCTGGCACCAGTTCTCCAGATTCCTAATCTCCTTCAGGTAGGCCGTCTCGTTGTTATCAGAGATCAGGCCCACCACGACGGTGTCGTCAGCAAACTTGATGATGGTGGTGGAGCTGGTAGTGGCCACACAGTCATAAGTGTACAAAGAGTACAGCAGGGGGCTCAGAACACACCCCTGGGGGGCTCCAGTGCTGAGAGTGGTGGAGGCTGAGACATGTCCGCCCATCCTTACTGCCTGTGGTCTGCCAGTTAGGAAGTTGGAGATCCACTGACACATAGATGAGCTGAGTCCCAGATGCTCCAGCTTGGTGGTGAGTGGGGAGGGAATTATGGTGTTAAATGCAGAGGTGTAGTCTATGAAGAGCATTTTAACATAATTCCTCCTTCTAGTGTCCAAGTGAGTGAGTGATGTGTGGAGGAGATGAGAGATGGCATCGTCTGTGGAACGATTTGGACGGTAAGCGAACTGTAGTGGGTCCAGTATGTCTGGTAGTGAAGAAATGATGAAGTCTCTGACCAGGCGTTCAAAGCACTTCATCACTACTGAGGTGAGGGCTACAGGGCGATAGTCATTGAGAGAAGCAGGGTGGGGTTTCTTCGGGACAGGAACAATGATGGACTCTTTGAAGCATGTGGGGATCACCGACTGAGATAAAGAGATGTTGAATATCTCAGTGAACACAGGAGCTAGCTGGTATGCGCAGTCTCTTAGGATACGACCTGGGATGCCGTCTGGTCCTGCTGCTTTCCTGGTGTTCACTCTCTTGAAGGCTCTCCTTACTTCATGCTCGGAGATGACGAGCACGTTTCCGGTGCTGGCAGTATCTTCCTGTCTGCAGCCGTTAGCGCCGCTAACACTAGCATTGTTGGAGACCTTAGCTGCAGCCTCGAAGCGAGCATAGAAAGTGTTCAGCTCGTCTGCCAGAGTCACGGCCGCGTTCGTCATACCGGTTGTTGGTGCTTTATAGTCCGTTATTGTCCTTAGTCCCCGCCACAGGCTCCTAGAGTCACTCTGTTGGAGTTGTGACTCTAGTTTCCTCCCGTAGCGCTGCTTCGCCTCTTTCACCGCCCTCCGCACGTTATATGACGCGGCTTTGTACGGGTCCATGTCCCCCGTCATGAGTCCCGTGTTGTAGGCAGCGGTGCGGGATCTCAGAGCGTCGCGGATGGTTTTATCCACCCACGGCTTCTGGTTGGGAAACGTTGTGATAGTCTTTGTCTCCACGGTATCATCCGCTAGTTTCCCGATGAATCCCACAACTGCTTCCGTAAACACGTTGACGTCATCGTCGGAGCTGTTTCTGAACATGCCCCAGTCTGCGTCATCGAGTGCGTCCTGTAACGCGGCCACCGATTGATCCGTCCAGCGCGCGACCTTCCTCTGAACCGGAACTTCCTGTTTCAGCCTTTGTTTGTATTTTGGCATGAGGAAGATGGCGGCGTGATCAGATTTGCCAAACGGGGGGCGGGATTGTGCCTTGTAGCCGTCCTTGACCGTAGTGTAGCAGTGGTCCAGTGTCCTTTCACCCCTGGTGGGGCAGGTGATGTGTTGATAAAAGTTCGGCGCTGCGCGTTTGAGGTTGGCGCTATTAAAGTCCCCCGTCACAATAAGCGCAGCGTCCCGGTGTTGTGTCTGGTGCTGTGTGAGTGCCTCATGCAGCTCGCATAAGGCGGTGACCGTGTCCGCTTGTGGTGGAATATAAACGGCACTTACAATGACCGATGTAAATTCCCGAGGTAGATAAAAAGGACGACACATGATGGACAGTAGTTCCAGATTTGGTGTGCAGGAGCGTGTGAGAGGAACAACGTTCGCACTGTTGCACCAGTTGTTGTTCACCATTAAACACACGCCGCCTCCCCTTGACTTCCCCGAGTCCCGTGTCCTGTCCATGCGGTGAACCGAGAAGAACTCGGCCGGCTGGATGGCGTGGTCCGGCACCGCTGGGTTCAGCCATGTCTCGGTGAAGCAGAGGAGATTGCAGTCCCGAATGTCTCTCTGGAACTTTATCCTGGCCCTGAGGTCGTCAAGCTTGTTCTCCAGTGACTGGACGTTGGCGAGCAGGATGCTAGGCAGAGGTGTGCGGTGTGCACGAGCTCTCAGCCTGTTCCTGACACCGGCTCGCTTCCCTCTAGGCCGCCGCCGCTTCCCTTTGTTCTCCCTCGAGATCTCACTCGGCCAGCTCGGATCCGGAGTTAAAAACTTCGAATTGTGAGTACATTATATACCAATAGAAACAAGAGTGTCACTGTCATACCTAATGTACCCAATGGTGATGATTTTGCCGATTTAGAAACGCTGAAAACTAACTTAAAAAACAAAGACAAAGAAAAAGTGGTCGGAGCAGTCATGACGGCAGCCGACCTCACCGGCGCCATCTTAAAGAGGTAGAGGTGTAGAAGTAGAGGTGACATGGGCCGCGAGATTGACACACAGGCATTAAAGCATCTTAATGTGTGTTTTGTTTGGGTTTCCAACGGTGTGGAATTACCAACAATAGAGAGACCACAGCCTAACATATGAAACAGGAAAAGACCGCCATCTAATCCATTTATTTCAACAAAGCAACTGTATTCTGAATATCACCTTTTGAAATGGAAACTAACGGAATACAGTTACTCATATTTTGTATTTTAAATACGTAACGGCGGTACATGTATTCCGTTACTCCCCAACACTGTTATGTGAGTGTTGAAATAGTCCCAGTCAGTCGACATCTGCTCTCAATCACATCATAAAGAGGCAAGAGGAAAAAAACACTGTCTAAAACCAAACATTTAGAGCAGCCTGAACCACAAAGCATTATAAGGCTCCTCTAGGTTGCTAGGTCTGGAAGGAAATAGTAGGTTTAGAAGATCTCGAAAATAATAAATATGCAAAAATTTAGCAAAATTAATTTCACAGTAGTGGCAATTAGACTACAACTTGTCATATTTGCTCAATCAGGCATGACATTTGGACATTAACCCTTTAGAGCCGATCGGAGCGGGAACGCTCTGTTATGCGTAACTATTTTTAAATCCCAGTAGCACTGCAACCACGTAAGCTAGCGCAAAAAGTTTTTTTGCATATGAAACCGGAGGAGTTGTACTTACATCTGATGCCATCAGCTTGTCCTAGGTCACGGTTTCCTTCCACATAAAGCTTTGCAAAAACTGCATAAAAAGCGCTTGCAGGAACAAAAACATAATATTCCAGAAACACGCTTTACCGATCTGATCAGCTGTTCAAAACACTTCCTACGTTGGAATAGACGTCAGCGCGAACTTTTGCATTTCCGCCATTACCTGCCCGAAACCGGAAGTGATGTCATTTTTGCGGAAATGTAGTCTTTTTTGCGATCAGGGCCTCGGGGCCTATACTGCTCTTTTTAAAAGTTATCTTTGACTTTATGACTTTCTGTGTCGTTTCTGGGATGCTTAGGACTCATATTGCACTGCTGGAAATAGTTTATTTTGATGCATGTGCTGCTTTTTTGCAAATTTGCAGTATAATATTTATTTTCGTTTTTCCTGCAGTGTATAAAAATTGGTGTATTTCAAAAATAAAACTATGAAGACACTCAAAATAAATTTCCTGTGGTAGGAAACTATTTTGTGCAACTTTTTTGTATTTACAGTTTTGAGGGATAAGACTCTAATTTCTCTAACTACAAATATATGTTAAAAAATCAAAAACGATTTTCAATTTTTTTGTAGTTTATTGCACTTTTTTGCAATTTATGTAATTACTATGCACTTAATGAATACATATTATTAAAATCTGGGCTATAATGGTTGTATTGATGTATAGCAACTTGAAATGCTCCCAAAAATGGCTCCACAGCATGTAAAAATATAATATAAGCTCTGGCGGACTTGGTTCTATGGTAGGTCTTAAAGGGTTAATGGCATTGTCTTCAGTTTCATGACTAAGAATTTCATTTTTCAAAGTCTTCTATGTTTTATTATACAGGGTGGGCCATTTATATTGATAAGTATATATTGTTTTTCATGTGACATTACCAGTATGTTTGATGTGTCACATGGCCCTCTTCCTATTGAAAAAACAAAAGTTGTATCCAAGATGGCCGACTTCTAAATGGCCACCATGGTCACCACCCATCTTCAGGAGTTTGCCCCCTCACATATACTAATGTGCCACAAACAGGACTTTAATATCACCAACCATTCCCATGTTATCACGGTGTACCCAAATAAATGGCCCACCCTGTAGATTATTGTGAAAATTCAACTGTGGAGCATTCTGAAATTATCACTAACTGTGAAACATTTTTAATAGGGTGTGTGTCAGTTAAAATATTTTTTTGAAAATCTCACAACTACTTAATGCTCTGAGGTTTTATTGTTTTGTCTTTTGTAATGTATCTCTTGTTTGATATTCTAGATCATGGACCATGATTAATTGAGATAGAAATAACCAATAGTTTATATATGATGTAAAATAAGGAAAATCATAACTGCTCAACTGTCAAACTAGGCCCAAAAATGTATAGCAACAACCATTTTAATTTTTTTTTCATGTTGCGAGCATTGCCACATTTCAGGAATGCATCATTTGCAGTATTTCAACAATTTTACTCACTTATTTTAATCCTATGCACAAAATGCATTATTATAAAGTATCTAAAAATATTTTTCAGTACTTCAGCTATGTTTTGGTGTCCTTTTTTCTTAAGCAGATAACCACAAATGACACTCAGACCAAAGACAGATGAATCCAGTAATTCAAAATTACTCAAATGACAAAATGAGTCAACTTAAAAAAGAAGGAGCCACAGTGAAAATGTCTTTCCTTGCCCAGCAGAATGACGATACAGTAATTTGTCATGCTTGCATCAGATATGCAACTGCCTTTCTTTCCTTAAGCGCAGCCCGAAGCCAATTTTCGTCACAACCTTCATGTTCTGGCAGCCATTGTTTTCTGCTCTGTTCTTACCACATTGCTGACATTTTTGAATATGTGAGTCAAGAAGCCTGTAGTCAGCTCTCACAGTCAGAAGTCATGAAAATAATGTCAAGCCTGAATCAGATATAATGTACAAGTCAATCCAGGCTCAGCTGGCAAGGATGAATCCCAGAGTGGCTTTGAACCATTGGATGCTGAGGAAATTGTGTTAAACCTCAAAAAGTTTACAGCGACATTCACATTCAGAGCTCAGAGTTGTAAGGAGGGCAAGAACAGTGGCTGCGGTTATACGAGCCAATTATTACCTTTTTCTCACTCCAACTAGTATCAGTCTGCTTCTCAATTCTGACTGAAGTTTTGCATGAGCACCAAATAAAAAAAAACTTCATTCTTGATCTTAGGATAAGGGTTCCATAGTTTTCGCTTTTTGTAACTTTTTCTTGTAACTTAAAGCGCAATGTCACTAAATTTGCCCACCCACAGTTAACCTTAGAGACAATTCTTCTTCACTGATATATTAGAGGAATTAATAATAATCTTTTTTTTTTTGAGTGTCTAGGAAAATCACTTGGAAATGGAAAATGCTACAACAAATTTAAGAATTTAAGTTGCATAGATATTAATTTACACCAGTTTCTTATGCAAGCAGCAAAACAGTGCTATTTTTGTCTCGCATGTCCATTGTCAGAGGTTTGTGGTTATTGAAACATATTTTGTTTGTATCAGTTTAAGCTGCTGGTCACACTATTTGTTGAACTGGCCACCTGTTCCGATCATCTTTAACAATCTGTCTTATATTCTTAAAAGCCATTGTGTTCAACCTGATGAGTCAGTTACCCAAGTGTGCAAATCTTGTCCTTTAGCCAAAGCCTTTGCAAAAGATGCCCCCTGGCTACAGTTTATAAAAGGACACAATACAAAGAATAGTTTAATGTAGCTGTGTAATCTAGTTGGATTAATCCTCGATGTGAAGACTGAGAGGACATTTCAGTATATTCCTGTTTTGTTTTCTCTGCAATGTCTGTTAAGTAACAGTGACATTTTAGGACATGTAATCCATACTCACCATGGTCTCATTTGGTTCATTCTTTTATCTACTCGGTTTAATTATGCAAGACTACTAAGACTGTAGAAGTCTTTGGGTATACAAAATTCTCTGAACCTCTTTTAGAAGATTTGGTTATTTTTGTAGAATAATTTTGTTTGTTTGTTTTTTGTCTTTTTTATATACCAGGTCCTTCAGCGGTTGTGAGAGTTCGCCCATTCCATCGTTACTGACAATTTAGGAGCCAAATGCCTAAAAGCGCAATACTGAGTATTTAGTAATGCAGGCTTATGAAGATTTGAACCTTGATATGACTTGTTATGACTTTCATAGACAGGCAACAATACAACAATACATGGCTCTTTATTATCTAGTTGCAGTTTAGCTGTCGAATGGTGTTTTAAAAGATGACACCCAAGTGTTGAGTGTTGTTTTATATTCTCTGTGTGTTTGAAATGATTCCTTTTAAAGCAAACACTCATTGTTATTATCATTACACATCACTAATACATCATGATTTGTTTATTATTTATGCATTAAATATCTATATTCTTTCATTGTTTATCCCTCACAGATGCATGCAGAACTGGAGCAGATAATAACTGTACCACTCCAAGCTAAGCTTGAAGAGAACTTGACAAGTGCACATCTAACTTGATGAAGGACTTCAGCAATAGAGAAGCTGTCAAGTTCATTGTATCTTAGTCTGTTTCTCTGTGTTGTTACTTCCTCTTTTATTTTGATAGTCTCTTGTCCTGTGTGTCTTGTGTTCTGTTTTGCTTCCTCTTTTCCTTTAGTCTGTATTAGTTCCAGCTGTGTTCCCACCTGTTACCTATCCTCTCATTATCCTGTGTGAATTTAAGCCCTCAGTCCCTCTCTGCTGTTTGTTGCATCACCCCAGTTTGCTGTGTGTTTCTTTGTGTTCCATGCTTCTTTGTTAATTCCTAGCTGTAAAGTCATAGTTGCTAAGTCTTTTGAGGTTTTTTTCTTTTGAGTTCAAGTACTGAGACCAATGAAGCTGCCTCTTTTAGTTGATTCCTTGGTTTCCGAGTCCTGCATTTTGGTCCTACCTCTGCATGCCACACTACATTGAATTTATAGCAAATATTTGACGTATACTTTTAAAAACCAGCATATTTTTGAAGATAAAACCAGTGGGTGTCATCCAATCAAAAGGTGTGTGTAGTCAGCATCACATCACACATATGAGACTTTCAGATGGTATGGTCAGAAGTTGGTGTAAAGAACATGAAAGCATCTATCCATCCTGCCTTGTATCAGTTGTTCAGGCTGCTGGAGGTGATGCAGTAGTGTGGGTGATTTTTTTCTTGGCACCATCTTAATACCAGTGGAGCATCATTTAAATGCCAGACCCTACTCGAGTTTGTTGCTACCCATTAATAACTACAGTGTAATAATGGCTGCACAATGTCAGATGTTCTCAGACTCGTTTCTTGAACATGAAAATGTGTTCACTGTACTGAAATGTCCCCCACAGTCAACAAATCTTAATCCAACAGAACACCTTTGGGGTGTGATGGAGTAGAAGATTAGCATGGATGGGCAGCTAACAAATGTGCTTTTTAGCAATGCCTTATTATTATTATTATTATTATTATTATTATTATTATTATTATTATTATTATTATTATTACTTACATCAAATGTGCAAGAGCAGTTTGCAGTAAAAAGGAAAAGTTAAAGCTTTTTTTTTTTTATCTACACATTTATAGATTGTAAACAAAAGCAAAAGACTTTTTGAAGGTCACTGGGGTTTTTGAACAAAGGTGCACATGAATCTTATATGAATGATGACAATATTGCAGCATCAAGGTGTTTGGTTACTTCTGGTTGATGCAGCACACGTTGTGCCAGTTAAAATTTGTGAGTAAAGAAAAAAAAACAAGAGATGTGGTTGAAAGTCAAGAAAAGTCTATTCAATGAAACTTGGATTTTGCACAGTATACAGTGTCCATAATGGCCACCAGTCTGCTCCGAACACAATGAGTTCTTCATTTTCACTTGTAGGAGCATCGATAAATGACACAAAAGGAGAGAGAGAGAACAAAAGTACTGACATTATTTCAGCTCTCAGCACCTTCAGAGAAATACTTGTTTGAAATCCCACTCTGTAGTATATTCAGCAGTCAGTACATGTGTGCTGTGAAGCAATGTGGCAGTCACTGACCTCCTGTCATTCCTGCCCTCCCTCCCTCCCTTTATTCCTTGATAGTACTCTACGTTTTCCTGCAGGAGTACAACTCGGAGAGATGATTGCCTTGGCATCACCAGCCCCTCACTGCCACTTTAGCCCATAAGCCTTCAAAGAGCAGCTAGCCATGGAAAGAGGCCTTCTAAGTGTACAAAGCACTCTAAACCCTGCTTTTCCTAGCACTTAACCACATCGTTATTAGCATGGCTGTATCTGTGAGACCCACTCATGCCATGTCAGACTTCCTTAACAGGGACAGGGAGGAATGCCAGTGATGTGTGACTGGCCTTGTGGAGACCTGCCAGAATACGGAAGTGGAGAAAATCAGAAGTTGTGCTTTTTCTTATCTGTTTTTGTCAGCCTTTGTTTAACTCATACAGTATGAGTGTAATGATGTACATGTTAAATTGTAACTTGTGCAGTCAGACTGTGCATCAGATCTCGTGGTCTCGCGGAATTTTTGCCAATACACAACTTCAGTTAAAGCTGTATAAGAAATGTCTAGCTTTTTGTTCATATAAAGGAGCTTTGTATATAAAAAAAAACAAAACATATTTCTGTGATATAAAGTATAGCCCCCCCCCCACCCACCCCCCCACACACACACCCAAAAGAAAAAAGAGTGTGTTGTTAGTGATTAAGATCTACTGATATGTTCAAAGAGTTTCATCTCTCTGAACTCCTGAGCAATACTGAGCTTACATTATACAGCTAGTTTGACGTGACAGACTTTTCCCCTCCTCCTTTGCCAGCTTTGATGTTGATGGCAGTTAATTACTGTGACATCTTGGGGGAAAGAAACGTTATTAGACAAGAAGCTCCTGAATTGCTTCGTTTTGTTGTTTTTTAAAAGTATTTTGGAAAAAAATATTTGTCTTAATGCTGGCCATTTATTTTTTGTCTACAATGTGAAATATAGATCTCATTAGTTCTTGCCTTTCAGCATCTTTTGAAACATTGTATTGTATTTATCTTATATATACATCTCTATATATCTATCTATATCTATCAATATAAATCTATATCTATCTATATCTATATCTATCTATATCTATATCTATATATAGATATATATCTATATAGATATATATATTCCATCTGTTTGCATTTGTGGTCATTCATTTTTCATTCACAGACAGTAATGATTTTAACAAGAACAACAGACACGAGTGGAGCCAAAAAGACTATTTCATTTTACAAGCTGCAAGTGTGAAAAACAGAAACAATTCAGAACTGGGCCTATCAATACAAGATCATGTTCCACAAAAGTAAATGCCAGCTCTTTCACACTGTACTGGTAAATACATGTCCCAATATATTTAATCTTTCTTCTTTTTTTTTGATCAAAGGACATCTACTAAAAATCTAAAGACATGTATCTGTTCTAGCTGTGTTACAATCACTTACAGATGTAGTGCAGAAGCATTAACAGAAATATGTAAGTTACTGCTAGGACAGAAACGAATCTTATTGTTGGAGTCCTCATTCCTAAAACATTTCCTAAGCTCATATTTATTTTATTACCATTTCAAAGCCAGCAATGTTTACATCATGGCTCATTGTAGCTGCAAATATCCTTCTGGTCTTTGTTGGCACATTGCACTTTTTGCTACCATGTTACAACCACAACCTGTAAATGTACTACAGAAGCAATGATGCAAATCTGTATTATATGCATTGCTCTATATACTGTACACTGAAAATAAGAAATCATTCATCAAGCGCAGGATATAAAATCATTATTGAATAATACTGTGCAAAATTCTCAAACTACCCTTCATTTCTTTACATTTTGGAAGGTCTTTCAACGTTTTTCTTTAGCAGCATTTTTACTCATTTTCAGTTCTTGTACTTGACCATTTTCAGACATTCAACTTTTTTTGTTTGTTTGTTTGTCAAGGCACTGGCCATTCAAAAATAAAGGGGCACCTAACTCAACCATTGTTACGGCTACACAAAACTTGGCGTATCTTGTGATGGTGAGCAGCATGTCCTTGAAAAAGGGGAAACTGGACAAGTGGACAACTCTGACAAGTGTCAGACCTAAAAAGAAATGTCTACAGCAGGTACCTGGACCTCAAGATTACTGAAGCAGTGTGGGATCATCTTGACAGTGAACAGAACAAAAGGCAGCCAACATTAATAGAAGAGCTTTGCATGTCCTTCAAGATGCCTGGAGACTACTGAAAGACATGACAAGTAAGCTGACTAAGAGAGTACATGCTGTGTTGAAGAATAAAAGTGGTCATACCAAATACTGACTTTGAAGGTTGTGCACAAAACCATTCTTACCTTGTAGATTGTACTGTATTTCCAGACATATTTGCACATTTCATTGAATTGCACATTTTTGCCATTTTCCTAGCAAAATATAAAGAATTGAGGGTTAGCTCAATACTTTGCACAGAACTGTACATTTAAAGACAAAGTGCTTGAAAGCATTAGCTATGCCAACAACAATCACCACAAAGTACAAGTGGCAAACCCTTCACATCATCTAAACTTATTTAGCAGTGTTACGCTTTGGGCAGAAGTCCACAAAGGTACACTGCACCTCCATGCTGATGGTAGTAACTCATTACACGCTTACCAGAGAGAGTGAGCGATATATCAT
Source organism: Mchenga conophoros (assembly GCF_057382185.1). Taxonomy (NCBI): domain Eukaryota; kingdom Metazoa; phylum Chordata; class Actinopteri; order Cichliformes; family Cichlidae; genus Mchenga; species Mchenga conophoros. The sequence continues at coordinate 37,217,448 of NC_140547.1, read as the reverse complement.
TGAGGATTTCTCACCACTTCCCCACAATTTGGAAATCTTATTGAGTTTGTTCTTATTAACTACAGACAGTGAAAAATACCAGGCAACAAAGCACAAAGTTAAACTGGTTCTTTTCTATTGTTCATTTGAAGAGTTTTCTAAGGCCTGTGACATTGTCTGACGTGGTTATAATTAGTAATCAAATTAAATAGATATCACAGTCAAAATCATCCTTTGCTATACTTATTTTATTTACTCAACTTAATCAGTGATTTTTGTAATTAAAGGTGAGCAGTGTCAACATTAAATGCAATACTTAATTTGTGCACAGAGTATGTACACATACTGCCTGATGGTATCCTAACAGGGAAGCTAATGTTAGCTAAATGCTTGGAAAGCAGAGAAAATGGAAAGCGAAGTAGCTAGAGAAGACAAAAAAACTAAAGAAATTTGTAATTAAAATAAGAATTGTCCTTAACAGTCTCACAAAGTAACTCAAGGTAACAACAGCTTTATTAGCAGTACTCAACTGACTTTAGTCATCTATACTGTGTGTAGTCAAGTGTAATAATACATACAAACAGAGGCATTATATTTTAAAAAGCATACGAATAAATAAGTTGCTATCTCTGCATTTAAGTGGTTATTACTTGAGTTTTCACATTGTGTAGACACCTACAACATTAAACAGAAAACTCTGACAGTTTCAAAGTAGCAATAAATAACAGAGGAGTGTGCTCTAAAGCCTGCCATAGATCATGTTACTGCATATTCTGCTCTCATAAACAATATGGATGCATTTACTGGCCTGCCACATGTCCAATCTCCCACATCAGTGTATCAACACTAATCCAGTTACCGCTGCTCATTATCCCCCGTCTGCCGATACACGTTGATTGAAATATGATAGTCATCTGAGATTGAATTAGAAGCAAGGTCACAGCGGTAACCTTCCAACAAATTAGTACAGGAATGCTTTAAATATCACAGGCACAGCTTAGAAGTAAGCCCGGTTAGTCGTGTAATTGCACGTGTGTCATTTGGAAATGAACTGTGCCCAAAGGCCCTTGTGTTTGTTTCCAGCTTTAAATATTGATCTATAGATGAATCACATGTATTTATGGGTAATTGGATAGGTTGATTTGAAATCCTAGACACGGACAATGTTATCAAGTGTTTCTGGTATGTGTGTTTGCGTCCTTTTTTCACCCGGTTAAAGTGTATTCAACCACTGTATGTATAGAGCAGTGTAAGTTTGATCAGCCCCTAAACTATCCGGTTGTTCAGTCTGACGTCACTCCATGTCTGGACCTAAACTCCGCTGCAGGTCCATATATCATAGCCTGTCCTGACTGCGGGGTTTTGGAAACAAATTAAAACGTACAGCTCTGTTATCACTTCCAACATAAATGAAGACAGAAAACTAAACAGCAGTGACGTTTGTAGGGTTACTGAAGTTCGGCTAGCTGGTATATAATGATGTGCTACGTGACTGCTAGCGACACAGCTATGTTAGCATAATATAAACAAGCTAACTTTTTTTCCACTCGATAAAAGTTAACGTGAGTGTTCTCGGTGGTCAGGAACAAATGTAATCGCATGGCAGGATGCTGTAAAAGGACCAAACTTCAGCCAGGAGAACAACTGAGATAATCCATCCACAATACGAGGTTAGTCATTCATATACTGCTGCATGGGCTGGGCTGTAGTTACATCCTAAGGTTTTAAAAACTGAGCTTAAATAAATGATTAGTGGTAATAAAAGCCGAGGGAGGTCAACAGTGATCACTGACTGTTTTAGGAGCTTTTTGAGACCAAATAGAAGAAAATACATAACATTAAACATGTTAACAACACAAAAACCATAATAAACGCAGACTACTTTAGACCCGGAAGTAGGATTCGTCGCGTCATCACTGAACAACCGGATAGAGGGCAATGAGCAAAGTTTGCAGTGACAGTTGGATACCTGACCTCCCTAAGGGGCCCTACTTCACCCCACTTACTCCCATTTCAAGTGGTTTTTATGATTCTGTTTAAGCAAACCTGAAGAATAAAGGAGAAGATGAAAAAAAGCAAGCCAATGGTGAGGGGAGCAGATAAAACAGTTAAATGTAATGCTAAATAAGTAAAATGCTGTTTGTTTCCAATGTAACTTATTAGCTTATTATTTATTTTGAAATAACGTGACACTGGATTTCAAAGAACATAGAATTTAGTAAATACATTAGTAACACTTTATAACCAGTCACCTTTGCCTTGGGCATTGTTACAGAGATGAACACGTTTTCTGCCATTTCTACAGTAATGTTTTACCTGTTTTTTTTTGTAGGACACCGGTAATCAATATCCTGGACAACACTTTTTTTTGGAGTAAATTGATGAAAGCTATGTCTGAGAGAGGTAAGTGTCAAGATTTGAATGCTGAGTTATGAAATAACGATGCAAACAAACATGGATGTGTAAATTGCCAATTGTTATTATATGCAACACTTTGATCCAGGGCGTACTAGCAAATCCACAATGGAATGGCTGAAAAAGAAAAGAATCAATGTACAAAGTGCAGACCTGAACCCAGCTGAGTGCTGGCAGAACATAAAAAGTTAAATGCCCTCCAACGTCAACGAAATTAAGCAATGCTGTAAAGATGATTGGGCAAATTTCTCAACAGCTAATTTTACCCACTTATCTTTGGAGAGTTGTTGAAGTTTGTTGAGGTTTGTGGATGGCCTGCTCTTAAAGATGGACACACGGTCAGGATCCTAACGTTGGCACTCCTCTCTTGTCTGCTACTGACAGGCTCAGTTTTTTGGGGGTGTGACAGCTAATAAAGATATTAATTGGAAACAGATTCATTAGTAGTAGTCCGTTCCCTCTAAGCATATATCTCTAGTTCTTATTGTTATTGTCCATGTGAGCACTGAAGTCTTCCAGTTGAACAAAAGAGGTACAGTGGGACACCCTCTAGGTTACTGGTTGCTGGGTACTCTGGACTGTTATTTGATGCATAAGCACAAACAACAGTCAGGACCTGATTCCAAAGGCACAGGGAAGCAACCCTTTTGTCCCCCTGGAAAAAAAACCCACTTTACAAGCTGTGAGCCTGTGAGAAGACTACCCACCTCTGCCAGACACCTTTTGCAAAGAACAACTCCAGACTGAAAAAGAGTCCAACCCCTCTCCACGAGACTGGTTCTCTAGACTGAACATATCATATCTGAACCTTGAACTAGCTACTCTCAATAACAGGGGATTGGACCACCAGGGGCTCAACCCTTGACCACACACATTGCCCCTAACCCCCACGGTACCTCCTATGGGTGTTGACCCCACAGGAAGCCAGGTCAGTCCTATGGGTTAAGACTCTTGCCATTGATACGGTGTCCCAAGACAAATGGTCCAAAGCCCTCAGCAACATAGGCCGTGGGATCACTAAGACATACTACCCTCTCCACTACGATCATGTGATGAGTAATATAGAGGGCCATAGCTGTCTTTTGAAGAAAATTATATCTGAAAAGTTGGCTTATATCAAGTTTTGGGACAACAAAATGACAAGAAGTACTACATTTGAAAGGAGAAAACACACGGCCCCAGTTATCCCTGCGACACACTGGCTGTCCAGGGTGTACCCTGCCCCTTGCCCTATGATAGCAGGGATAGGCTCTGATAAGGTTAAGTGGAAGACAATGGATGGATGGACAGATGGATGGACGGCATTTTTGATTGCTAGTAAACAATCCCCTATTGACTGAAAACCTTTAAGATATAACAGAGTCGGGCTGTCAGTCAGCTTAACAATTACAACCTCCACAGAAAGTCTGTCTGCAAAATGCTCTCTGCCAAAGATAATTATTCCAACTACTTAGATTCCCAAACCTAAAGACACCAAGAGAATAAAATCTACATTTAGAATTCTTTTAACCTCCATTGCTTTCGATAAAGTGACACTGTGCTGCGACATTTTTTTTGGTCTCTAATAAGCTGGCTAATGTTTTTCTTTTTTCCTCCTCTCTCTTGGTAAGAGAGAAGCCGAGGTCTAGTCTATAATGTAACATTATACAGAGTGCAGTAAAACAGAGGAGCGTCTTTGGTGCTGTCTTGGCAGCAGAACAACAAAAGGCAAATTAAAGCTAATTAACATCTGTTTCAGGCTCTTCAGTGTGATTTAGGCTGTCAGGTTTCCTTCAGACCAACCACACTTGCAGACACCCAGAGGAGGCAGGAAGGAAGCTGTCGTAAATGCATTACACACACACACACACATGCACGCATCTAAATCAACATTCCATGCTTGTGCATACGCAGGCCGAGCCACACAAAACCAATTCCTATTAGAACAGGCGCAAAGACGCACACAAGAAGTGCCACATGAACAGGCACACATACTAATAAAGGAGGTATTCATTTCCCCATGTTTGACTGTTACGGTGTGTGCTGTGTGCATGCATAAAGACAGCAGCTCCTGCTCTCACATCAGTACATCTTTTTCAGCCAAAAAGAAAGGCTTGCAAAAGTCAAAATCTAAATTTAAACTTATAAGGACACACATAAGGACTGTTCTATGGATGTTTGCGAATTGTAAATGGACTGAAAGAAATTATTCAACTATAGAAACAAAGACGTGAACCAAGGGGAGGAAACGTAATCAGAGTACAAAGAAATTATTAAGGTTCAAAAACTTCATTACATAAAGGTTATTCCTATACTATGTGTAAATCCCCTGTCTAAGGCTCCAACTCATGATCTGGCTCTTTAATACTCCTGTCGTATTCCTCCTTGAGTGTTTACATCAAATGTCTTGTCTGTTAACCTTTCTTAGTTCTTCCAGGGGAAAAAAATGGTGGCAGGTTATATTTCCATGGCGATGTGTCAATGTAAGGTAATACAGGATGCATCTGTTAGGAGACAGATGGGGACGGTGTATAAGATTAAGAAATCCAAAAATACCCCCAAATTTTAAGAAACGAAAGCATTTTCTTTTCTTTTTTTAACCTTTATTTGTGCAAAAAAATACGTGCAAAAAAGAAAAGCTAAACATGTACCACATTTGCATGCACTGTTGACTTAAGCGGATATTTTAGTAAATTCCTCTTGAGTCATGATCCTCTTAAAGAAACATCCAACATTTTTTTGTTTAGAAATTCAGACCCAGGTCTCCATGTGGAGTGACTCACCTCCTGAATAACATCAAACCCTCTTAGAGAAGCGTGCAGCACAAAACAAGGAGGCACACTTTGGGGTTTCAAGCAGGTGGGTGGGGGAGGTTAGGGGTAGGGGAGGAAGAGAGATTTCATGCTTGCATTCGCATGCAAAAACACACACTGATGCTAATGCAACTGCACAAGCCTGCGTAAACACACATGCACACACACACCCACATTCATTGTGCACAAACGTACTCCAACTCTACTACCTTATCAGCGAGTAAGACAATATCGTCCCACATGTAGTGCGATCTATCATTGTGGGCCAGGGACTGCATTACAAGGCCTTAGATTGTGGAGTAGATGGGCTTCTCAAGGGGAAGAAGTGGAGTTTGCCAGAACTGTGGAAGCAAGGCAAAGCTGCATAGCCAAACAGCGGAAATGAAAGATGACTGGGCCTCTTGGATGTTTTTTTTTTCCTTTTTTTTTTCTGTGCACCGCTCTCTTTCTCCATCTGCCATATAGGGACAATCATGCTTGACTGAAGAGACAGTGTTGGATGGGAAAGTGGATGGACAGTGCGGATTGAATAATTGGAGGGTTCTGATAACAATAAAGAGATGTGAGAAATAGAATAGAAGCCAGTGTGTACAGCCCTCTAAGAAACCCTTTGTGCCTTCAGTGATACAACAGCTTCTCAACTGGGAGGTACCCTCCGAGGTATTGCTGCTGTACCCCTGTGATTTGTACCTTATTAAGACTAATCTTGAACCTCTAACAGATGAATATCTTAATGTGTTAAAAAATACATGTAACCCAGGTCCTAAAATCAACTCAAACAAAAGAGAAGAAAAAGTAGAACATTTCATGTTCATTGTTTCGGTTCTTACTGTCCTTGTTTAACAAAAAGTGAAACGAGATTAAAATATCTATTTAAACAAAAAAGGGACACAGATTTATATATTTTTTTTGGTTGAACAAGGGTTAAGTTCGTCAAGGGTTGATGAGCTCTGATGAGAGCCTATTGTTTTACTCCACTCCTCGCGTCAGCCAATCGGTGAAGCTCTAGGCAGCTCTTGTCCCTCCTTAGTACCAGCTCCCAAGTTTTCAGTCTCTTGCTTCTGCAGCCGAAAAGAGTAGGCGGGCTAAAACTTTGTTATCGGTAAGCTGGAGAAATTAATCTCTAAAGAGTTAAAAGGCCATCTAAACTGATATTGTATGGTTTTTCACTTGTTGTCGTAGAGGACAGATTGAAAACGGAGAGTTTACCAAGCTGTGGCGTCATGTAAACGCTGAGCATACACTCGACAGCGGTAAGCTAAATGTGGCTAATTAGACACGTGATGTGCGAAGTGTGATTACAGGGGCCTGTTCTTCGTACCTCGCTAAGTAAGTTAGCTGGATTAGATTGTTGACGATTTTGCGTGATCCTGGATCGTTCGGTTCCCCGAAGCTCATCCGGGACTTGCTGTCATAGCAACAGAGCCGTAAGCGTAAACCTGCTCGGGAGCAAGTTTACTTTATGTAAACAGGATTAGATCGCGGCCACGCAGGTATGTCCGCTTCATTTATACGAAAGCAACAGCGATATTCCACCACTGTTTCACCATAAATAAATAACATCAATGTAACTAAAGATAATGCAGCACTTGATCCTTTTATTGATGTCACACAGATACATACAGGTCATTTCCTAAAAAAGGGAAATGTACTATTAACATTCTATTACATGTATGTGATTATTACAGATGTAATTCATATTTCACAGTAGTAATTGTAAATTACTTCGTGTAATCAAGATGAGAGACCACGGCTATAAAAGCGAAGGTGGATTTGGGAAGCCTGTCGCAGCCATGTCCTGTCCGTATACGCGAGCCACCCATTGCGGAAGGTGCAAGATTGATAAGGAGAGTCCTCAGAATTCAGCGTATATTGCGGGATAGACAGGATCCTTTAGCTCAGCGCGACAGTGTGCTCATTGAGAGATATCGATATTCCCGTGAGGGTATTATTTACTTAACCAACTTGTTGACGAGGGGGTGCAGGACCACCACCTGTCTTTTTTTCCTCTGCCCTTTTCTTGGTTGCTGTTATGAACAAACTAACAGAGTATTACAGGCCAGTATTACCTTGCCAAGAGACGAAAAGCAATCTAAGAGATAAATATTACCATTCTGTAGAATACTCCTGTATTCCACTTTTACTTGTTCCCATGTTCTTGTGGGTCCTGTTGTGGCTCTAATGTGAAAGGGGATATAATATAACATATTATAATATAATATAATGCCATATGATATTGGACAATATAGTGTCATATGATAGATCTACCCTACCGCCTACTGGTGTTGGCCAGAGGGGCCGATGGCGCGATATGGCAGCCTGGCTACAACCGTAGCTGCCTCCACCAGTGTGTGAATGTGGGAGTGAATGAATAGTGGTATCGTAAAGCGCTTTGGGTGCCTTGGAAAGCGCTATATGAACCCAATCCATTATTATTAGTATTATTATTAAATTACCTACGAGTTTGATTTGTCAGCAACTTTCTGCCAGCCCTCTCTCCTTGCTTCTGCAGCCTTTGCAGTGTTCTCTTGCGTTTTAATTAAACTCTGAAACTCCTGAAATCCCTCACTCATGAGTTCTTGCTCTGCTGCCGGAAAATACCGAGCACGCCCCTTCGACATTTTCGCCGACCAATCAGCGGGTTGCCGATCAATGTTTCTACTATCGATGCGTAGCCCCTTTTACGACACCCAGTGATGTCACATTACTGCGTCCAGCTGTACTAATCGTCAACAGCAGGCGTGTTCGGGGAACCGGATTAGCGAGCTCACGGTTAGCGCGATGGTTTGGTCTTGGATGTGCCATTTGATCTTGGATGTAGTAAGCGACGTACGAAGAACAGGCCCCAGTTGCTGGGTGTCTCTGAAACGCACTGTTGTTATGCTAGTTATATTGTTAACCAAGGCATTAACTTGTGAAAAGCTGTAAATGTTTAAAGCGGCTGAAAATAAGTTAATGAGAGATAATTGTAAGCAGACTTTATGCTCTTTCTGCTGAATTTTTTTGATGTCAATCGGTTATTTTACAATGCTCAGTATTGAATACTTGGAGGTAATTTTTAGTGTATTTCCACTTGTACTAGTAGGCCTATGGTACAAGCGGGATTAAGCACATCCATTTTAATACTCCTATTCGTGGTCCTTTTGTTTACGTGTTATTGAACCTGATTGTTTACACTTTGTTCAGTTTCTGATAAGCATTTGCATATTATTCCATTTCTTAGAAGGGAATGATCCACTTATTTATTTGTCATTATATATATATGCACAGTGAGTTTATTTTGATGGATGTAATTAATGTTTACCATGAAAGTGAATTATATGGTAACTATAATTCCTGAATGTTTGAAGCCTTGTAGATAATCTTTAACATGCAGGTTACAGCTGTGAATTTTGAACACTGATACTTTGAACTCTGAACCTTGATATTTTAATGTTGTGCAAAATCACTGAACTGATGATGACTGAGTTGATGACAGCTGATCTGAATAATAGTTACTGCAGTGTGACACTACTTTAGTTTAATTCGTGAGAGTTATTCTTAAATTGTTCGTGACATATATTTGGCCATTGTTTATAGGTCAGGTTTTTATATGGGACGAATCCAAACGCCAGGTCAGCGATTCCAGAACCCAGAGTGTTCCAGTGTTCACTGGATGGCGAGCCAACCCAAGATCCTAGGAGACGATATACATACACACGCACACTCATTTGCACATTGATGGACCACAATCATCTACTGTATAAGTAGTGCGGTAGGACAGACAATCACACACACACACTCCTCATTGGACAGACTCTATTGCAATACACCCATTTGTCATGGGCCCCACCGGTACCATTTGGACTTAAAGAAGACTAATTCTTTTACTTGTGCACAATTTTATTTTATTCTATTTTTTTGCCACTTTGGTGGAAATTTTTATACTTTAACTTCTGTTAAAACCTGTTGTAATCCTGTATTGTTTACAAAATTCTTTTAAAAGGCTTAACATCACTCAAGTACTTTTAAGCCACACAATGGTGTTTTGTCTGATTTCTCTGTACCAGAGCTCTAAGAGTAGTTCTTAATCTTCTGATACTAGCCCAAATTACTCATTGCCTTGGTAATTATGCATTGGTACTATATAAGACTCCACGTAAGTGCTACATACACATTTTCTATAGTGCTTTTCTTGTATTCTAAGTAAGGTTTGGAGTAGAACCTATTTTTGACTTGAACTTTAGTGGTTCCTGGGTTGTGCCTGGAAATCCTAACCCAGGGGTCGGCAACCTGCAGCTCCGGAGCCGCATGCGGCTCTTTAGTCCTTATAGTGCGGCTCCGTGTGGTTTGGGGAAATAAATCTTGAACCTCTAACAGAGGTTTATCTGAAGTGTATTTTATTTATGTTAGTTCTTTTTTTTAAACTTGTACTTCTAAATTGGAAGATTATTGTGATATTGAAATATAAAAATAAAATTATATTTTATTATTTTCTCAAAATAAGCGTCACACTCGTGGAAGCCAGTGTACCCGCCGAAAAGCCGTGCATTTATCGAGACTTTCAACCCCAGGTAGGCCAATTATGGATATTCGGATCCACATTATATCAGCAGCTATTCTCCACCGTGAACTATGTTAAAAACAAACACCGCTCACGCCTCACAGATGACAGCTTACAGTCTTGCGTAAAGATGAAAGTGACTTCGTACAATCCCGATTTTCAGACGCTGTGCGCAGATTTTCAGGAGCAGAAGTCCCATTGTAAACATATCACGACAGACCCGATGAACATGCTTTTCAGCATCTCTTTATTGACCACTTTTCACACACGGTTGCTGTTTGCACACAGCCGGCTGTAGCTTTTCAGTTCACAGCCCGACACACACCAACAACAGCATAGATGGCAAAGACATTAAGGCGGCGAGGCGTGATTGCAGGTGCCATTCAGGTGCATCCGCCTCCCCTGCAGCGGCACTGTCAACAACGCCCCGCCACACACATTAACCTGGTAAAATTCATATTTAGGCAGAATTTTGCAAATATCTATTTTTCATTTTTTAGCAGCATAGTGCTTTTTTTCCCCAATTATTTTTTAAAAGTCAGGTCAAGGCTCCAAAAACACAAAGGCGATATGAGGGTGGCGGCTCACAACAGTTTTTTGTTTGCTACATGGATCATTTTAGTTCAGCTGGGTGTCTTTCCTTTTGTTATATTTCTTTAAGAGTTCAAAATGTGTTAATTACATAAATAAAATGTAGCTTTCTCTGTAGCACTTCATGGATTTCATAAGAAACACACCTTAGTTGTTCACACAAAGCATAAAGGTAAAAAACAATATATACAGTGTTATCTTCATTTTAGATGTCAAAAAGTATTTGTGGCTCCCAGTGTTTTCTTTTGCATGGAAACCAGGTCCAAATGGCTCTTTGGGTCTTAAAGGTTGCTGACCCCTGCCCTAACCAATTTCCTCTTATCTGATGGTGACAGTCTGGGTCTTCTTCCTGACCTTGGCAAAGTGGTAACATATCTAAATAACTTGTACCTATCTATAGTTGTTTGAATGGATGATGTTGAAATTTGCAGTTGTTTGGATATGAGTCCAGGATAAATTCCCAACTTCCACAACTAAATACTCATCAATCACCAAAATGCAGATAACAAGTTCCTGTTTTCTCCACAGAAAGGAGCAGAATTTGAGCCTTGGGGTTGAATAATTTATGTACATTGTTCCAGTAAAGACAGACAGACTGTCGCTATATCCTTCTTTTTTTTTAAGTAGACACAAGCCCATCAACAACACCATTAAAAGGCAAAAGTTAAACTTCAAAATCTGCTAAAATTAGGTTTTAAAGGATAGCATCTGAAGCACTGCACCATGGACAAAAAAAGAGTAGAACGCTGCTATAGTTTAGATGAAGCAGTGTGTGCTCTGTGCTGCAATATAGATAGATATGTTAAAGGGACTCAACTCTACAGATGATTAAATGCTCCAAAAAGTGCAATTCCATCTTTTAATTAAATGTATAAGAGAAAATGTGTAGACACTGTTGGGCAACTAGGAAAAATCTGACAGCAATTTTCACCAAAATTATGATACTCACTGACTTTGGCAGCCCCCATTCAGAGAGCTGAAACATATTTGCATCGAATTCTTCCAATGGCCTTTTTCTTATAACTTTAACCCTTAAATGTTTCATCCAACACATACTGATAACTTTAATGTGAAATAACAGTGAGACTCTGTACGTTACCACCGTTTTCTCTTTGGCAACCAAAGATCATCCAGAAGTCTAATTTAAAAGGGAACACATCTATTTATTTCACAAGGAGTATACTTTGATGGTTTAATTGAAAAAACAAAACAAAACAAAGATCTGTATATCTTTTTACGCTTACCAACTTCCAGATGCTGAGTAATGCAGCAAAGCTTCAGCTTTAAAGCTTCAGAGCTTTAATGACATGAATAAGCAATATCTGCTTGTGAATAATTGAAGATTGCCTGACAGTTGAAACAATATTACCCCACTTAGGAGGCAAGCTTACCTGGTATTATTACAGAAAACATATTGGATCAGGGCAGGAAAAAGGCCTATACGGAATCGATCGGCTCTGCTCTTTGTGGTAAGGCAGTGTAGTGATGGAAAATTGACTGAGTGGCTCAGAGTGAAGGGATAAGAGCAGGTAGAAAGTTTGTATGACTGTGATTTTGAGTGTTTGATCTACTTAAGGCGACAGCTTGAGCTCTTAGAACATCCAATTAGTCCTTGAGATTGATGATGTAATGAAAATAATTGCACATTTCATTTACAATATCGTTCTCTAATCCATATGTATTGGCTGAAGGTTTGTTATGTTTATACTCAAAAACTTAACTTCATGAAAGTTTGACATCAAAAATTGGGACACTTCGTGACAGCTTGGGCAAACAAGAACTTTTACCTTTAGTATTTATATTTAGCCTGCCAATACAGATACTAAAGTCTGGGGACACCTCAGGCCCTCCAAGGTTTGGAGGCCTATCTCCACCCACCACCACTTCCCCTGCCGGTGGCGGACTCCCTCAGGTGTCGGTGTGTTGGTGGTTCTTTGTGTCTGGGGGTGGGCGTCCGGGTACACACCGGCTCACTCCTTGGCGGCCGCTTGTCGGGGCCTGGGGCTCGCTCGGGTCCCTTTGGAGGTGGGGTGCCCCCGGCCTCTCGGCCTGGGGCTCGGTCACTCAGGCACAGCTGGGGGCCGGCGGAGCTCACGGGCGCGTCACTGCAGCTCCCCCTGACTTCTGCTCCGCGGCTGCTGGGCGAGCCCTCATCTGGGACTCTCCTCAGCTCTTACTGGAACAGTGGCGCGGCTGCCCCTCTGTTGGTCTTCCATGGTCTCTTGTGTTCTGGGGGCCTCTGGATGTCTGGAGTTTTGATCTCCTCCATACCCGCTTCACACCCTGGAGGACGGGGCTGTGGCCCCCCCACACTCCCTAGCAGATCATTACATGGAGAAACCTTTGGAATGCAAGCATGCTGATCCACACAGGTATGCACACATGGGTATTCACAGACGCGGTCTAAAGCTTTCTTGGCTGCTACCTCAAAGCACACTGTGCGCTGTCTATCTTGCGTGCTGCACAATATCGTTTATTATTTAGTAAATATTGATATCTATGACTAGCTAGTTTATTGTGATGGTGCTTTGTTTTCTCTATTATTATGTTGCTCTTTGTTGTTTGCTGTCTCCTCTGTTTGTTTTTTTTGTTTGTTTTTTTTTTTTCTCCAAACAGGTGACCCAGGAGTTCTTTTTTTTTCTCTCTCTCTTCCCCCCCCTTCTCACCGTCTCTTCTCCCCTCTGGTTTTCTTTCCTTCTCTCCCCCTCTTTCTCTCATTCATTCCCCCTGTCCTATTTATTAAAAAAAAAAAAAAAAAAAAAAAAAAATGACAAAGGATGAACTGAAGCTCTGCCATCACGTAATGTCGCATACTGCTGTTTCTGATGTCATTTAGGAAAAAAAAAAAAAATACTAAAGTAAAGCCAACTTATAATAACTTGCCTTTACTTGATAAACTATGCAAAGCCATTGCAAAACTTGAGATGGTGAGGCAGAATAAAATGTTTATTTTCGGTGTAATACCGAAATTATTTAGTTTAGAAAAAAGGGAAAGAAAGCAGGTCAAAAGGCTTGGTGTCTGGCTACACAGATTTGGGCAGGTGTTATACATACACTGCAGGGAGTGCAGAATTATTAGGCAAATGAGTATTTTGTCCACATCATCCTCTTCATGCATGTTGTCTTATTCCAAGCTGTATAGGCTCGAAAGCCTACTACCAATTAAGCATATTAGGTGATGTGCAACTCTGTAATGAGAAGGGGTGTGGTCTAATGACATCAACACCCTATATCAGGTGTGCATAATTATTAGGCAACGTCCTTTTCTTTGGCAAAATGCGGAGCATGACGTCCGAGCGGCACTGAGGAGAGTGAACACAAGGAAAGCGGCGGGGCCAGACGGTATCACCGGCCGTCTGCTGCGCTGCTGTGCTGACCAGCTAGCAGGTGTGTTCACTTACATCTTCAACGAGTCCCTGGCGAAGTCTGTGGTCCCCACATGCTTCAAAAGATCCACCATCATCCCTGTGCCCAAGAACAGCAAACCCTCATCCCTGAACGATTACCGGCCAGTTGCACTGACCTCAGTAGTAATGAAGGTGTTTGAGAGGCTGCTGAAGAACATCATCTCCTCCTCCATCCCAGACACCACAGATCCGCTGCAGTTTGCCTACAGATCCAACAGATCCACAGAGGATGCCATCGCCCACGTCCTACACACCACTCTCAGCCATGTGGACAAGAAACAGGGTAACTATGTGCGAATGCTGTTTGTTGATTACAGTTCAGCGTTTAACACAATAGTGCCCTGCAGACTGTTCACAAAGCTGAGGGAACTGGGACTTAACAGCCGTCTGTGTGCATGGGTGTTGGACTTCCTCACTGGCAGAACTCAGGTGGTGAGGGTGGGCAGGTGCTTCTCCAACAGCATCACCATCAACACAGGAGCACCTCAGGGATGTGTCCTCTCGCCACTGCTCTACTCCCTCTACACTTCAGACTGTGTGGCCACCCACGGCTCCAACACCATTGTGAAGTTTGCTGACGACACAGTGGTGTTGGGTTCCATCTCCAACAACGATGAGGCGGCCTACATGGATGAAGTGAAGAATCTGGCATCGTGGTGCCAGGGCAACCACCTCCAGCTGAACGTCAGCAAGACCAAGGAGCTGGTGGTGGACTTCAGAAGGGGTCAGCACAGAGACTACAAGCCCATTATCATCAATGGAGCTCCAGTGGAGAGGGTGCAGTCCTTCAAGTATCTTGGTGTCCACATCTCCTCAGACCTGACATGGGCTGCCCACATTCAGGTCCAGACCAAAAAGGCTAGGTAGCGCCTGTATCACCTACGACAACTGAGGAAGTTCAGGGTCTCTCCAAAGATCCTCAGGATTTTCTATACAGGCGCTGTGGAGAGCATCCTCACACAGAACATGACATCGTGGTTTGGGAACAGCTGTGTGAAGGACCAAAAAGCTCTCCAGAGAGTGATCCGTACAGCAGAATGCTGCTGCAGGATTGCTCTCCCCCAGCTTCAGGACACCTACACCAGGAGATGCCGGACTAGAGCAGCGCAGATACTGAAGGACCCGTCCCATCCTGGCAACAAACTGTTCCAACTTCTGCAATCTGGTAGAAGGTTCCGCATCTTCCGGGCAAAGACAGAGAGACTCAAGAGGAGCTTCTATCCCCAAGCCATCCGTGCCCTAAACACACACACCCGCCCTCTCACATCATCTATAATTGACTGAGACAGAACTCTCTTCCAAATACTCTAAACCAAGGCACAATGTACATTTCAAATTCCTTTAATTTTAAATATGTTTATATTGTCTATCCTGTAAAATAGTCAGATGTCTATTCATATTAATGTACATAATTCACCTGCTTGCTGCTACTACTGCACATTCACCCAGTGTTCTTCCTCTACACCCCCCCCCCCCAATTTTTGCACATGTCGAGGAGCGTGTCAGGCTACATTTCACTGTGTGTTATACTTGTATAACTATGCATGTGACAAATAAAGAACCTTGAACCTTGAACTTGAAATGGGTCAAAAGAAGGTCTTGACAGGCTCAGAAAAGTCAAAAATAGTGAGATATCTTGCAGAGGGATGCAGCAGTCTCAAAATTGCAAAGCTTCTGAAGCGTGATCATCGAACAATCAAGCGTTTCATTCAAAATAGTCAACAGGGTCGCAAGAAACGTGTGGAAAAACCAAGGCGCCAAATAACTGCCCATGAACTGAGAAAAGTCAAGCGTGCAGCTGCCAAGATGCCACTTGCCACCAGTTTGGCCATATTTCAGAGCTGCAACATCACTGGAGTGCCCAAAAGCACAAGGTGTGCAATACTCAGAGACATGGCCAAGGTAAGAAAGACCACCACTGAACAAGACACACAAGCTGAAACGTCAAGACTGGGCCAAGAAATATCTCAAGACTGGTTTTTCTAAGGTTTTATGGACTGATGAAATGAGAGAGAGTCTTGATGGCTTGGTGGCTGGATTGGTAAAGGGCAGAGAGCTCCAGTCCGACTCAGACGCCAGCAAGGTGGAGGTGGAGTACTGGTTTGGGTTGGTATCATCAAAGATGAGCTTGTGGGGCCTTTTTGGGTTGAGGATGGAGTCAAGCTCAACTCCCAGTCCTACTGCCAGTTTCTGGAAGACACCTTCTTCAAGCAGTGGTACAGGAAGAAGTCTGCATCCTTTAAGAAAAACAGATGTCACTGGATCAAATGTCCCCACATGTGATCCGCTACGAACTAAACAAACATGGCTGACTTCCTGTCACTTCCCGAAACTGGTTTTCAAAATAAAATGAATTTCAAAATAAAATTAGCTCACTGCAAAGAGCGCCTATAGAGATTGAAAATGTGACGTCACTCAGGGGTAAAACCGCAAAGAATTCTGGGAACTCGTGGCAAGAGGTACTAGCGCACGCAGGCTTTCAATTGAAATCAGTTATACAGCGATAAAAAGAAACACAAAAAAATGGCAAGAAGCTGTTGTATTATTAACTGCAATAGCCGGTCGCATGACAGCCACGGAAAGCCGACGGGTAAAGAGATCGGTTGTTATCGGATTACGTCGTTGAAGAGAAATTGTTCAAGCCATGTTTCCGAAGTAACAAAGAGGCGATGGGTGGCCTGGATTGCAGCCATTCAAAGACCAAATATGACGTCCCAGAACACTCCGGCTCACAGGTTAGTCTGCTCCAAGCATTTCCACAAAGGTCAGTCTGCTGTTGTAGTTAATGCGTCATTTTTCTTAACATAATTGGTGATATAGGTTACAAGCAAGTCTGGCGCTGAACAGAAATTGTCGTGCTATGCTCCTTTATTTATTGTGCATAAATAGTAAATTGTCCTGACACAATATTGTGTTTCGCTTCTGTTATTACCATGGTACACTGACAAAAACATATACTTTTATTCACAGGATAAAACTGTTGTTTTGTATCACTAATTGCCCAGTGCGATTACAGCATACAATATTATTGTCACTGCTACATTTCTGTGATGGGTACCAGAAATTATTTCTACTACTAATTAATTACCATTGAGCTCAAAGGTCCTATTAATAAACAGTTAACGAATGTGTATTTATGAAGACGATTTGTGAGACTGGTAAACTTATGATATGTACGATGGTCTTTACTTTCTACACGGTGCATTTCAAGGTCCTGTACCCATCCGTCGGTAAACTGTACCTGGGCTTGTTGCAGTGACCTGAAGTTACTAAACTTCACAAGTGTATGCACTCACTCCAAGAACCGTATAATTATAAATATAAGCGTGGTGAAAGTTGGGCAGCATGCTAACGTATTTTGTCCCTCTGTGTGCTCGTAAGGATCTAACACTTTCACTGGTTTGATTTTTTTCCTCGTATCTTTTTTCTTTGACTTTTCATTAAGTCTGTCTTTGTACGGACCGGCATTGTTCTCCTTCGTTTTGTACATACCTTTTTGGGGGGCAAAGAAAAAGCAAGAATTTATTGGAACCGAAGAATGAACATTTTGCGGTGCTGCAAATGCTTGCATTTGATGCAGGTACTTGGATTGTTTTGCCATGAGTTACCGGCATGCAATGCGCGAAAGTCACGTGGTCTGTCAATCTCTATATTGCAATAAAATTAAGAGCGGAACAGTCAAAGACGGAAAGTAACAAGAACGCAATAAGAAGAAGAAGCCCAAACAATGACATTAAGCCATACGTGAGCTCAGCTTTATTTCCAGTAAAATGTTAAAAGCCCTGTGATATATTAGTGACCTGTACAGGGTGTAACCTGCATCTTGTTCTATGACAGCTGGCATAGGCTTCAGTGACCCTGGATAAGAAAGAGATGATGGATAATCCACTATTAGGTACTACATTTTTTATTGTAATAACCCTTTTAGAGAAAATAAGAGCTTCATAGGTTTGGTCACATTTCCCTGCATAGCCAAGGAGTACATGTATTACTGAAAGTTCTTAAATTATTGAAAGAACAAAATATTAAAACAGCATAGAGATGATCATATATCGTGCATATACGGAATAGAAGTCATACTGAGGTCAGAGAGTGCGTTGAGAGAGGATGCCTTAACACAGACACATAATCTACACCCAAAGGTTCAAACACTTGTAACTAGATTTTCTAAAAGTAAAGAAAACTGAAATGTTTTGTTTTGAGCTAACCCCACACAAACAGCTCCAGGCCTGATGGTGAAATTAAACTCAGGACCTTCTTGTGGTGAAGCAACAGTACTAACCACTGCCCCGCTGTGCCACATATTCTATGAACTATTAAGCAACATCCACAACTTTTGCTTTTTTAATTATAATACTTATAGGCAAGGAGCCAGACAGACAGTATGGCTATGTAAAATAACACCACCTGCCAATTAAAAGTGTCGTAAACAATGTCTGTTAAAGAGTTTGGCAGACTGGAAGAAAGAGCACCTGTAATAGGCATCAACAGATATTTTGTGTTATTCATGTAAACATACAAGAGTTTAAAAAATTTTAATTCAAAGAAGAATTTACAGATAGTACGTTTTTTAATTGCAGAATTCTATTTTTTTTTCCTACTAACTTTTCAAACAGGTCACAGATTTTAAAAAAATGGATCTAGGATTGTTAACAGGTGCTCTGGAGGAGTGATGTTCTATTCCGTCCAATGTAAGTATATCAATGTGCGTACTTTTTCTCGGTTTAAGCTCTCTCTTTGAAGATGTTACACTCCTTTTTTTTCCTCGACTGTACTGCAGCCTGCCCTTTTGCCCTTCCCATGTTACAGTTCCTACTGTCAAGTCTTAAAATAGAAAAGAAGGAAGTCTTCAAATAACTGTGGCTCACTGGGGGTTTTCAAACCCACATCTTCCTGTTCTCACAAGTACAGACTGATTTATCAAAGTCCTATGCTAATTAATACAGTAATTTGAGGCTTGTATTATAAAACTGTATTTAATCTTAATCTTAAAAAAATTCTAATCTGAGGACAGCACGGGTGTGAGTAAGAGAAAATAAGAAAGAGAGGAAAGAAATGTGCATTTCACACATGAATGTTATTTCAGAGAAGTCACATTACATTTGTAGTATTGTTTTTATTATTCTTGTAATTTGAAATAACTGCAGCTGTTGTAGAAATGGCTCACTGCAGATGAAAATGGCATGTTTCTTTTAAAACTCATTTAATGAATTTAAAACTAAAACTGCTGATAAGCTCAGTCAGGCAGAATCCTTAACACATTTTGTTAAATCCTGTTAAGCATTTTTGTATGTTGTAATACATGAAAAAGGAAAATAATCCATCCATCAGTCTCTTCTATTCCCTCCCTGGAAAATAATTCCATCACCCCTGCAGGGATGGGGTGATGGAATTTATCGCAGTTGACATCGGGCTGCAGACAGGGCCCACGAGGGGTGCTAACACAATGAGATGGACAGGTATTTACACGTACACCTACAGCCAATTTAGAATGGACAGTTCTCCTACTATGGATGTCTTTGGACGCTGGGTGGAAACCAGAACAGCTGAAGGGAACTCAAGCATGTAAGGCAAAAGCAATATTGTATTTGTATGCTTTGTACCTCTAATTAGCTGGTATCTGTATTTGTGCCATGCAGTGATACTTGAACTGTACATAGGTAGTCCACTATTTGATCATTCCTTCAGCGGGTAGGTATTCGACTTTCAATTTTGCGATTCTTGAGATTTTCCTGAACCATCTCAGCATGAATGCCTGATATCCTTTTTAATCCCAGCAGTGATTATCAAGGAACCGGTCACTCTTGCTAACTTTGCCATTTGCTTAAGCTACTTTTTTGTATTTATTTTCAATGGACTTGCAAAAAAACTATGAAAAGAACTCTGAAAAGAAAGGCAGAATGATTTATGGATGAGCTGATCCTAGCTATTTGCCAATTTATCAGAATACACATTTAGAAGAGGCAACATGAAAAAATTAAAGAAAAAACAGAACAACATAATTTAGCCATGTTGTTAGTGTTAATGCAGTGTTGGGAAGGTTACTTTTAAAATGTATTCCAATACAGAATACATGCCCCAAAATGTATTCTGTAACGTATTCCGTTACGTTACTCAATGACAGTAACGTATTCTGAATACTTTGGATTACTTACTATATTATCATGCTTTTTACAACAACGTGAATGTACTATTGCTGTGATTTATTACTATTACTGAAGGTCCGCGACTCCGAACTGTAGTAAAGGGACCTCTGACTAATACTGGGTCCCTGTCGGCTCGTAGCCGAAAAATAGCTTTACTTTGTTGTGTGGGTCAACTTTTCTTGCGAGAGACAGAGAGAGGCGTTGAAAGGCTGCTCCAACGGAACTTATTGTTTTCGGAGGAAAACACGAACACGGTGTACAGTCGAGTCTTAATAGCTTACTTACAACTGGGCTCGTCAGGCACTCTTCTTGGCTGAAGTGGTTATTATTATATTTACATGCTTCCAGCTCCCGTTTTTCCTCGATGACAACTCGTACCTTATTCCATTCGCCTTTTTCTCCCTCCTCGCGCTCACAGACCCATAACGTGTATGGCAGTCCATTCTCCCTGCAACACGGACTACACTCCCCACGATGCTACATTCTTTAGAGCTATGCTTGTAGCATTCTGCCTGTTAGCTTAGCACAAAAACAACAACAACAACGAAAAGGCGCTCTCTCACCCAGGAAGCACACAGTCGCAGAGAGAGAGAGCGTCGCCCTGTAACCATGGCAACCGTAATGCTGCCGCCTGGAACAACAGAACGTAGTTGTTAAACAAAACCCAAACAGTCCTGACCCGCGACAAAATGAAACAGGAAAGTACCGCAGTGTAATCCATTTATTTCAACAAAGTAACTGTATTCTAAATACCACCTTTTTAAACGGTAACTGTAACGGAATACAGTTACTCATATTTTGTATTTTAAATACGTAACGGCGGTACATGTATTCCGTTACTCCCCAACACTGGTTAATGTTACACATTTTGTCCACCAGAGGGCATTTTTCAACTTCCCCGGTGGCAACACGTGTTTCTTGTGTCTGAAGCAGAAAATAATATTGGCCAATACATAGTAATATAAATGGGTTTTTTTAATCATCAAATATTGGCATCAACATCAGTCTTAAAAATCTTATATCTGTCAGTCTCTAATAAGTACTGACAAACTCAAAGCAACAGAGGAAAACTGAACATGAATTACAGGTATATGAAAAGAGAAAATTCGATTTTGCATGTGCTGTTAGAAGTGATTTGAAGGATGTCATTTATTCTGGGTGCTTTATCTTCTGTGGGAGGTTCTTACAAAGCTGAGGTTAGGCCACCTTTGTCTTTGAGCTTCAACTTTGAAATATCCTGAAGTGCCCCACCTGATGAATTGAGAATGCAGGCTAGCTCACATGGGGCTACCATTTCTGATATGTATGATCAGTAAAGTCCATCCATCCAGCCATCTTCTTCTGCTTATCTGGGGCTGGATTGCGAGGGCAGCAGCCTAAGCAAAGAGGCCCGGACCTCCCTCTCCCCAGCCACCTTCTCCAGCTTTTCTGGGGGAACATCAAGGCGTTCCCAGGCCATTGGGGAGATCTAATCTCTCCAGCATGTCCTAGGTCTGCCCCGGGCCTCCTCCAAATGGGACATGCCCAGAACAAGTCACCCAGGGGGCATCCTTGTCTGATGCCCGAACCATCTCAACTGGCTACTTTCGATGTGGAGAAGCAGCGGCTCTACTCTGAGTCCCTCCCAGATAGCCGAATTCCTTACCCTATCTCTAAGGGAGAGGCCAGCTACCCTTAGGAGAAAGCTCATTTCCACTGCTTGTATCAGTGATCTCATTCTTTCTGTCTCTACCCACAGCTCGTGACCATAGTTGAGGGTAGGGATGTAGATCAATTGGTAAACTGAGAGCTTCACTTTTACACTCAAATTCATTACGATGGACTGGTACAGATTGATTCTCAATCCCATCGCTTCACACTTGGTTGTTGAACCATTCCATTGTGAGTTGGAGGCCATCACCCAATGTAGCCAATAGAACTACATCATCTGCAAAAAGCAGAGATGACATTCCGAGACGAACCAAGTAAAAGCCTTTACTTAAGACCTTAAAAAATTTACTTTATTAAAGTCTTATGTAAAGTCAGTCAAATCTTAATTTTTTTTTAAATTGCACATCAAAGGATTATCAGTGATTATCAGTGCTGATTAGAAATGACGTTCCAAATCCAGCGAAAACTGGTATTCTGGACAGCCCTACACAGGCAATCAATCAAGCTATCTCTTGTTAGCTGATTTCTTCATGTGGTGCTAACAAAAACCCCAGAAAAACAAGATGGCGGCAAATGCAATTTTAAAAATAGGAGTCATCACACTAGTGGATGATGTTACAGTGCATACATCCACATTCTGTAATAACTCAGGAGGCACAAAGGGAAAAAGAAAATTCAAACTCAGAACATTACTGCTGTAAGAATCACTCATAAAAAATAAATAAAAATCTGTCATAACAGAGCAGCCTTGGGGTTATTTATATATATATAAAACACCCAGCACGCCCTTGCGGGCGGTTTATCCTTCAAGCTCGGGTCCTCTACCAGAGGCCTGGGAGCTTGAGGGTCCTGCGCAGTATCTTAGCTGTTCCCAGGACTGCGCTCTTCTGGACAGAGATCTCCGATGTTATTCCCGGGATCTGCTGGAGCCACTCGCCTAGCTTGGGAGTCACCGCACCTAGTGCTCCGATTACCACGGGGACCACCGTTACCTTCACCCTCCACATCCTCTCGAGCTCTTCTCTGAGCCCTTGGTATTTCTCCAGCTTCTCGTGTTCCTTCTTCCTGATATTGCTGTCATTCGGAACCGCTACATCGATCACTACGGCCGTCTTCTTCTGTTTGTCTACCACCACTATGTCCGGTTGGTTAGCCACCACCATTTTGTCCGTCTGTATCTGGAAGTCCCACAGGATCTTAGCTCGGTCATTCTCCACCACCCTTGGGGGCATCTCCCATTTTGACCTCGGGACTTCTAGGTTATACTCGGCACAGATGTTCCTGTACACTATGCCGGCCACTTGGTTATGGCGTTCCATGTATGCCTTGCCTGCTAGCATCTTGCACCCTGCTGTTATGTGCTGGATTGTCTCTGGGGCATCTTTACACAGCCTGCACCTGGGGTCTTGCCTGGTGTGATAGACCCCAGCCTCTATGGATCTTGTACTCAGAGCTTGTTCTTGTGCTGCCATGATTAGTGCCTCTGTGCTGTCTTTCAGTCCAGCTTTGTCCAGCCACTGGTAGGATTTCTGGATATCAGCCACCTCCTCTATCTGCCGGTGGTACATACCGTGCAGGGGCCTGTCCTTCCATGATGGTTCCTCGTCTCCCTCCTCTTTCTTGGGTTTCTGCTGCCTGAGGTATTCACTGAGCACTCGGTCAGTTGGGGCCATCTTCCCAATGTATTCTTGGATGTTCCTTGTCTCATCCTGGACTGTGGTGCTGACACTCACCAGTCCCCGGCCCCCTTCCTTCCGCTTAGCGTACAGCCTCAGGGTGCTGGACTTGGGGTGAAACCCTCCATGCATGGTCAGGAGCTTTCTTGTCTTTATGTCAGTGGCTTCTATCTCCTCCTTTGGCCAGCCTATTACCCCAGCAGGGTACCTGATCACGGGCAGGGCGTATGTGTTGATGGCCCGGATCTTGTTCTTACCATTCAGCTGACTCCTCAGGACTTGCCTGACCCTCTGCAGGTACTTGGTGGTTGCAGCCTTTCTAGCGGCCTCTTCATGGTTCCCATTTGCCTGCGGGATCCCCAGGTACTTGTAACTGTCCTCTATGTCTGCAATGTTGCCTTCTGGTAGTTCAATCCCCTCAGTTCTGACTACCTTCCCTCTCTTTGTTACCATCCGACTACACTTCTCCAGTCCGAACGACATTCCAATGTCATTGCTGTATAGCCTGGTAGTGTGGATCAGTGAATCGATGTCTCGTTCACTCTTGGCATACAGCTTGATGTCATCCATGTACAGGAGGTGGCTGACAACTGCTCCGTTCCGTAGTCGGTATCCGTAGCCAGTCTTGTTAATGATCTCACTGAGGGGGTTCAGGCCTATGCAGAACAGCAGTGGGGACAGAGCATCTCCTTGGTAGATCCCGCACTTGATGGTAACTTGTGCTATGGGCTTGGAGTTGGCCTCTAGTGTTGTACGCCACATCCCCATTGAGTTCCTGATGAAGGCTCTTAGGGTCCCATTGATCTTGTACAATTCTAGGCATTCCAGTATCCAGCTGTGGGGCATTGAGTCATAGGCCTTCTTGTAATCAATCCAGGCAGTGCACAGGTTGGTCAGTCTGGTCTTGCAGTCTCGGCTGATTGTTCTGTCTACCAGTAG
The DNA here is from genome assembly GCF_057382185.1 of Mchenga conophoros. Classification (NCBI taxonomy): domain Eukaryota; kingdom Metazoa; phylum Chordata; class Actinopteri; order Cichliformes; family Cichlidae; genus Mchenga; species Mchenga conophoros. Next base: position 37,193,310 of record NC_140547.1, on the reverse strand, counting down.
CTGGTGTTTTGCGCCTCTGGTATTCTTGCCAATTCCTTTCTGTGTCCCGCTCATGTATTGACCCATGTGCCTGTTCATCTTAGCCGATATGATGCCTGACAGGAGCTTCCATGTAGTACTGAGGCAGGTTATTGGTCGGTAGTTGGAGGGGACCGGTCCCTTCTTGGGGTCCTTGGGGATCAGGACCGTCCGCCCTTCAGTTAGCCATTCCGGGTGTCTCTCGTTAACTAGCAGCTGGTTCATTTGTGCTGCCAGACGCTCGTGGAGTGCAGTCAGCTTCTTCAGCCAGTAGGCGTGAACCATGTCAGGCCCTGGTGCTGTCCAACTCTTCATACTGGAGACCCTTTCTTGGATATCTGCCACTGTGATGGTTACTGGACCCTGTTCAGGGAGGTCGCTGTGGTCTGCCCTCAGATCCACTAGCCACTGAGCATTGCCGTTATGGGTTGCGTCCTTCTCCCATATGCTCTTCCAGTATTGCTCCGTCTCCAGCCTTGGTGGTGCTGTTCTCTTATTGTTCCCTTGCCACTGAGAGTACACCTTTGCTGGTTCTGTGGAGAACAGCTGGTTTATTCTCCTGCCTTCTATCTCTCTGGTGTACCTCCTCAAGCGGCTGGCCAAGGCTGTGAGTCTTTGCTTGGCAGTTTCCAAGGCCTCAGGTATGGACAGCTTGCTGTATTTCTTAGGCACCTTATTTGTCGCACCTTTCTGCAACTCTGTTAGTTGGCTAACCTCCCTCCGTGCTACTTTGATCTTGCCCTCTAGCCTCCTTCTCCATGGAGGGTACTGCCCCTTGTGGCTGTTCAACTTGTAGCCAAGCATCTCACTGATCACTGCTGCCGTATTATAGATCAGCTTGTTAGTGTCGGTAATCGTGGTTGTAGGTATTGCCCGTAGTGCTGCATTAACATCATCTAGCAGACCTTCTGAGGGTACTTCACGTAATCTTGGTAACCGGCTACGGGGGATCCAGGTTTCAAGCTTGGCCATGATCCTATTTTTCAGGTCAGTTCCTCTCGCACTCAACGATCCTTCTCCTATCGCACTTGGGGCTATGTACCCAATCTCGGGTGGGGGTGATGATATCTCCCCCCTGACCTGGCGTCCTGACTCCTCCTTGCCGTAGCATTTGTGTTGTACCTCGTCAATCTCTAGCTGTGAGAGCAGTCCCTTCTTTCGAATGTTGGAACACTGAGCTACTAGTTGTTTCGCCGTCATTGTGGATGTTGGGTATCGAAGAATCCATAGGTCCCTCATCCTATTCATGTAGCCCCTTCCGCCGGGGTTACTTGCGTAGTAGCATTCCAACAACGCCCTGTTTTCGTCCCTTGCCCACCGATGCCTTCTTGTTCCAGTAGCCCACTTTTTTTCGTCAGGGTGCCCTGGTTCCTCAACACCTGACGCGGACCTTGTTGATCCGGGCGACGTCCGAGCCGGCATGCCTTCATATTTATCTGTCTCGCTCATGTCTGCGGTAGGCTTGCTTAGCATAGGGGGTCTAGCCTTAGGACCCTTACTGGATACAGACGCCCCAGGCAGGAATCGAACTTGCGATCCTCTGTTCCAAAGGCGTGTAGTTTAACCACTACGCTATCCAGCTGCTTATATATATATATATATATATATATATATTTTTTTTTTTTTTTTTTTAAAGCAGTCAAATTTAACGTTATCTCTGTAATATTAGTCTGACTAGTCATACTGAATATAAGCAGCAAGAATGCCACACATCCACAATGCTAATGTTACAGTCATGATTCATGTTTAACTCAGTCACACACAGAACTGCACACACACCCTCTATGAGTCATTTCTAAGTGTGGGTGACAAAGACGACAGAAAAAGACATTCATTTTAGTGGTATTGATTTCAGCACCAACCAGCTTGTCGTGCTGCAGAGCACCATTTAAAAGCGGTGGTGCAAATGTTTGTTCCCACTCCTCCACAAAATGAGGATGACTACATCTTAAAAATGGCTCTTTAGTGGCAGATGAGGGAATTTCCAAACTGTAAGCACTTTTTTTTAGCTTTAATGAGGTGGAATGGCAAGCAGGTAATTCACTGTTTTTCTGCTTGTCTTTTAATGCTGTAGCAACAGGGTTACCACCCCCCTACATCCATGACTTTAAACTGGACCCTGCTGATTATCATCACATGTTCTTAAAGCAGAATTTGCTACCGCCCACCGTGGCAGCCTGTCACCACACACTTAGAACTGTGAGGCTTTGAATTAAGCCATCTGGTACAAGCTCTGGTGGCAAGTTTATGTTATCTACCATGGAAGTCAGCATACACATAAAACTGTCAAAGTTTTGTGTCACAGTGAGCTGACTTTGAAATTCTGGTCCTTTGGTTCAATATTTAATAGCTAAAGTCTACTTACCATTCAGTTTAAAAATAACAAAGTCATCTCTTTCAAATTGAGTCAAAATTATTTTTACTGAGCAGCTGAACATAGGCTTTCACATGAGATAAATACAATGGTAAACAGACCACAAATGTGTACTGGTTTGGTACTATCATGCAAATTCAGTAAGAAATTGCATGGTGGCACCAAGATTTGATTCTGCATGTCACACTAGCTTAATAATTATTTGTTAAGTATACAGCTTGATGCAAATACTATGTATACGTCAATATTGTTAGATATATCAACTAGATTTCTATGTAGGACATTAACTTCAGACCTCTGATTCACTGTACGTGAATCAGTATATGTACCCTCTCTTTGCAGGTTAGGTGAATGGCTTATAACTAGGGATGGGTATCGTTTAGATTTTATCCGATACCGGTGCCAAATCGGTACTTTTGAAACGGTGCCGGTGCTCAAACGGTGCTCAAACCGGTGCTTAAAGAATGGAGAACACAAAATTGGTCCAAAAACCTCTCATGTTCAGCTGGTTTTTATAAAAAAGATAACAATGTTAGCCTTTTCTGCAGCTATGGGGCATATATGGTATCACTCTTGGCTGGAAGCAGTGCTTAAACAATGGAAAAAACACAAACTTTATCCAAAAACCTCTCATGTTTAGCTGTTTCCCTCTTTTTCTTTGGTCATTTTAGCCTTTTTGGCCAGGGTGAAGGGAGTATCTGCCATCAAACAAGAAGACAGCCGCATGTAGCTATGATGATGTTTGCTAGTTCACCTTACCTGCATTAATGTAATAACGTGGTTAGCCTACTCAACGTAAATTACACACGAACAACATTAAGCTACTCACGCAGAGAAGAACGGCTGCTGCTGCATCATCATCCGTCATCATTTCTGCTACACTGGCAGGGCTAGGGGCCAGGACTCTCCTCTTCGTGTTTTTGGGGATGTTGCTAACTCCGGGTCTGATAACAGGCACCACACCCGCAGTAGATGTGCTCGGTGTGAGGTCTCGCAGCAAGCTATCAAATACAGCGCATTTCTTGGCTTTTAAAAAAAACCGCTATGCGTCGCCAGGTGTTTCATTGGATTCGAGGTGTTACCTCCTTTGACAGTATCACAGTATCAGCTTAAAGCACTTGTTGCAGGCTGCTGAGTTTGCATCTTTTGCTGTGAAGTACAGCCAGACTTTTGACCGCTTCGCCTTGAGCATTTTTAATCTGTAGCTCTGCTCTGAAAGAACGTACATACCTGGACCTGCCTACTATCCTCGGAAACGTAAAATGATTGGCTAGAAGTGTATCACAGCTCAGGAAAAAAAAGCACCGAAATAAAGCACCGAAATGTGCGCTGCTTTTCGGTCTGGTTACTACTGTTTATGTCAGAACCGGTGCCATCATGGAACCGGACACCGGTACCCATCCCTACTTATAACCTACACTGAGCACTGAGCACTGCAGAGCTGGCTGCTCAGGTCAAATTGTGTGTCCTATGCCTGCCTGAGCCTGTAAAGCAGGGGTCCCCAATCCCAGTCCACAAGGGCCGGTGTCCCTGCAGGTTTTAGATCTCACCCTGGGTCAGCACACCTGAATCACACGATTAGTTCATTACCAGGCCTCTGGAGAACTTCAAAACATGTTGAGAAGGTAATTTATCCATTTAAATCAGCTGTGTTGGATCAAGGACACATCTAAAACCTGCAGGGACACCGGCCCTCGTGGACTGGGATTGGGGACCCCTGCTGTAAAGCATGAGACTGTAAATGCTTCTGGAGTATTTTGAGACTGTCAGCCATGTTGCTTCCCAGGCAGCATCATCTAAGACTGAGTTTTTTGTTGATCCACCTCAGGACTGTATAGCTCTGTGTGGCATTGCCACTGATGAAGGTGTGTCTGAGTCAGCCAGTGATCTGGAACCTGGTATCCTCCAGCTAGCAACTAGTAAAGTTCCCGTTTGCACTGCTAATACTGTTAATGCCCTCCATATTTCTTCTGTGCCTACAAATGTAAAGGATCTCTGTTTTACCCCTGAGCTAGCAAGACATTAAGTTTCTGTTATAAAGCCAGTAAAACAAGGAGCCCAGGTCGATGTTTGCCAGTTTGTTATGGGGAAGGTCACAGGAGCAGGAACAGTCTTATACACAGTTTCAAAAATGTCAAAGGTCTGGACTACTCTCCTGTTGCCGAGAAGGCTTTGCATGTCCCACAGTCTAGGTGTTTAGAGACTCTTTAATCTGCTGCTCCAGAGACTGCCTCTGAGGTCATCTCTCCTCGACCTGTTTCTGATCACTGGACGGTTCAGGCCCAGCATATTCCTGCGCCCGTACCTTTCCCTGGACCAAGCCAGTCCCTGTTCCAGTTCTCATTACGGCAAGGGTTCCACTGCTCCCTGTATCCATATCTGTTCCTCGGGTGGGGACGGCTGGTGTCGAGTCAGTCCCGGCACCCGTACCTGCTACCCGGAGGAGAGCAATAGAGCACCTGCCGCAGTCACCAGTGGAGCCTGCTGCGAGCCCTGCGCAGCTCCAACTAAAGTGTCCTGTCTCTGCTGAGGGCTCTGGAGAGCTGCTCCAGCCATCTGTTACAGTTGGGGGCTCTGGAAAGCTGCTCCAGCACACCGCGGCTTCTACTCCACCATCTGTTTTTGCTGGCAACTCTGGACAGTCCGCCCAGCTATCTACGGTTTCTGAGCAGTCTACCATCTATGCTGGGGGCTCTGGAGAGTCTGTCCAGCCGTCGGCTGCAACTACAGCTTAACTACCAGATCATCCCCCTGCGGACCATCTGGTCCAACTCCTGCGGCTGCCAAACCGCTGTCTGGTCCTGCCTCTTCTGGTCTCGCCAGGCCATGCCGGACGAGCAGGCCATGCAGGACAGCATGGCTTGCTTGTCCGCGGCCACCTGCCAACCCTCCATCAGCACACCAAGCCAGCCCAAGGGTCTTTCATCTACGTCCACTCTGTCGTTGCCGCTTTCCATGCGGTTGGCCCCAGGACCTGCTCTGTCGCCACCACCTGGCACGCGGTCGTTCTCCGGACCTGCTCTGCTCACGCAGTTGGCCTCTGGATCTGCTTTGTCGCCACCACTGACCCCAGAACCGACTCGTCCGTGCCAGTGGTCAGTTGTCCGGCCACCTGTTAGGGTACCTGGGCCGTTGACCCATTGTTTTGTGTCTTTTGGTTCTTTGAGTGTTGTTTGTTTATTAGGTTCTCTGTGTATTTTATATTTCCTAGTCCAGTATGCTTATATTATTGAGTTTATTCTGTATTTCTAAGACAGGCCTATGGTCTGACCATACAATATCACAAACCTCTAAGTTAGAGACAGATAAATTGTGAGTTAAAACAAGATCCAACGTGTGCCCATATTTTTGTGTAGGCACAGACACAGGTTGCACAAGATCAAACGAGTCAATAAGATTTAAAAAGTCCTTTGCCATTTTTAATTGTAAAACTAGTACAACATTCAGGTAGTGAAAGTACACTTCATGTAGTTGTACTCGCTGGTGTTAATACTTAGTGAGTGTAATAACAGAATTTCGCAATTAGAGATAGAGGAAAATCGAATTTTAATAAAAGGAGAAGGAGTGTATCCAGTTTGCTCAGAGTGGTGTTGAATAGAAGCATATTGAGGTCTTAAAATCATAGTTTACTGTGGCGTTTCCCCACATAGTGTGCGTTTATCTTAATCAATTTAGAATTTGCCCATTCACATAGTCACACCTACCACAGCACACCACTGCTATCATCAGTAGAAAACAGACGTTATGTTTGCCATCTTCTTTAACACTGACAGGGGAAGCTGGGCTCAAATCGCCTACCCTCCAATTGTGGTTTAACTCCTGATGTTTACTCATATATAAATTCTAACTGTCATGGTGTGGTTACATCTTAACTTAAACAAAAGTTATTGATTTAAATATTCTTCCTTAAACATTTGAATTCTATTGTCTACCACCTTTCGGTTGCAAAGCTGTCTTTACAAACTCTCCTTGTTCTTAACCACTCTGTGAATGACATTTAATTCTCATCTTTTTTCATGAAGCTAGACGAGATCTGGGAGATGGGGGGGTTCTGTTCCCTATTTTTTGACATTGAGAGTGATGGGTCTAAAATTCCTTTTTTTAAAGGTTATTTTTATGGCCTTTCCACCACTGCACAGCAAATAGACTCGTGACATGACTTATGTGTTTATCTGCTGAACCATGCCCTGACTTCCAGTGGGCTATGTGAGACCCATGCACTGAATCCCAATATCCTCTGCCATCCTCCTGCTATAATCCACCAATACAGCTCAGTTAAGGCTGAATTAAACGATAGACATGCTTCTTTGATTGATGAAAATGATTAAACCCCAATCAACATTTACTTGACTGTGATTTTAGCCAACTTCATTTACCAATAAAATAATACTTCTAATAAAACAATTATGGCACACAAGATATTCAGCGCTCATCTGCAGAATTTTTCCCCCTCTTTTTGGAAAGGAGAAAAAGAACACTTCAGTATTACATTTAGGCATCTGGTTGACACTTTTATCCAGATTGACTCAATAACTACAAGAGTAGAAAAGATTTGAGGACATTTAATCCCTCCACAATTTTAGAGGATATGAAATACAGTGTTGATGAAGTGTTTTGGTAAAATACTTTCCCATGCCTTATAAAGAAAAAGTGAGAAGACCTTTAATACATCAAGCTTTGCAGGTTTCTCCAGGGATGTTTTTAAATTGGAAAAAGTAAGCATACGAAAAGAAATATCTGCCAAGAATGAATAAAACTATAGCCTGTTTCTTTTAACAAAGGCGAAATGATCTGCTTTTCCGAGTAATCTAACAAATTAGTGAATCCTTTGAAGGGGTAGAGCTTTCCACTTCCAGTGAGAAAAGTTAGCATTTGTACTGAATTTCTGTTTGCCAGTAGCTTAACCAGCTTACAGGTAACCAAGTACATTTAGTTTTGTGCTCTATTCATTGGCTAAGAAGTTTTTGTTTCAGTCATGGCCATGGAAATTAGGGGTGCCAAGTGTGTCGCAGCACTCCCTGCTAGATTCTAGAGGACCTGTCGACAACTACAAATTGAAAAATTAGAAAATAAAATGTAACTAAATATGTATTTGTGTCTGCAATAACCATGGTACTTTTGGTATAAACAAAGACACTACAGACATAACTACGGTGGCTGGGAAGTGCAAAGCGCAACAAATTAAAAAACGGCAACAAATTAAAAATCCACAACAAATTAAAAAACGGCAACAAATTAAAAATCCACAACAAATTAAAAATCCACAACAAATTAAAAATCCGCAACAAATTAAAAAAAACGCAACAAATTAAAAATCCACAACAAATTAAAAAACCGCAACAAATTAAAAATCCACAACAAATTAAAAATCCGCAACAAATTAAAAATTCACAACAAATCAAAAAAACGCAACAAATTAAAAATCCCTCAACAAATTAAAAATCCACAACAAATTAAAAAACCGCAACAAATTAAAAATCCACAACAAATTAAAAATTCACAACAAATCAAAAAAACGCAACAAATTAAAAATCCCTCAACAAATTAAAAATCCACAACAAATTAAAAAACCGCAACAAATTAAAAATCCACAACAAATTAAAAAACCGCAACAAATTAAAAAACCGCAACAAATTAAAAATCCGCAACAAATTAAAAATCCACAACAAATTAAAAAAAACGCAACAAATTAAAAATCCACAACAAATTAAAAAACCGCAACAAATTAAAAATCCACAACAAATTAAAAATCCGCAACAAATTAAAAATCCACAACAAATTAAAAATCCGCAACAAATTAAAAAACCGCAACAAATTAAAAATCCACAACAAATTAAAAAACCGCAACAAATTTAAAATCCGCAACAAATTTAAAATCCACAACAAATTTAAAAAAACGCAACAAATTTAAAATCCACAACAAATTAAAAAACCGCAACAAATTAAAAAACCGCAACAAATTAAAAAACCGCAACAAATTAAAAATCCACAACAAATTAAAAAACCGCAACAAATTAAAAATCCACAACAAATTAAAAATCCGCAACAAATTAAAAATCCACAACAAATCAAAAAAACGCAACAAATTAAAAATCCCACAACAAATTAAAAATCCACAACAAATAAAAGAAAACGCAACAAATTAAAAATCCGCAACAAATTAAAAAACCGCAACAAATTAAAAATCCACAACAAATTAAAAATCCGCAACAAATCAAAAAAACGCAACAAATTAAAAAAACACAACAAATTAAAAAGCCGCAACAAATTAAAAATCCTTGACGGAAAGGGATTGTCTGAAATGACACAGCGATTAGCCTAATAGGGCTTTTGGAGAGTGATGTCCAAAAGCCCTATTAGGCTTCTTTGATTGATGAAAATGGCCAGGATTTTTGGTTGAGGCGCCATGTTTCTGGGCCGAACAAAGTGGTAGCGAAAGAGGAGCGAAAGTACACGGATAACACCAGCTATGGTTCATACTTGCTGTGCGGTCGGTTGTAAAGTTAGATCGCACGACCGGCAAGGGAATAAGGTTGAAAATGGTTTATATTTTCATTCTTTCCCCACCTGGAAGCAACATGAGGCAGCTCATGTATAGGATGTTACCAAAAGAAGGCGTCTAGTCTGGATAGCAGCTGTGAGACCAGCTGATATCCAGTTCTCTTCCATCTCCAAATATCTGTTGGTGTGCTCCAGACATTTTCATTCCGGTAAGTTATAGATATGTTCATATCACTCTTTGTCCAGTCTTTTAAGTCTGACATCACTAGCCGTGTCTTGGCTCAAACTCCGCTGCAGGTCCATAAATCACACGATCACTGAGAGTTGAAAAACTATCTAAAGTTTTTCATCTGTAATAAAATGATCAGCGTTCTCCTCCACCATGTATAACAATTGAGTTTATCATCCAGGCATCCATGAAAACGAAATTAGCAGGAAGTTAGCTCGCTAGATTCCATCTAAATACAATATAGCATGTCCTAACTGAGGGATTTTGGAAACAAATTCAAACGTACAGCTCTGCTATCACTTCCAACATAAATGAAGACAGAAAATTAAACAGCAGTGACGTTTGTAGGGTTACTGAAGTTTGGCTAGCTGGTGTATAACGATGTGCTACGTGACCGTTAGCGACACAGCTATGTTAGCATAATATAAACACTCTAACTTTTTCCACTTGATAAAAGTTATCGTGAGGATTCTCGGTGGTCAGGAACAAATGTAATCTCATGGCAGGATGCTGTAAACGGACCAAACTTCAGCCAGGAGAACAACTGAGATAATCCATCCACAAGGATGAATAGGATTAGTCATTCATATACTGCTGCATGGGCTGGGCTGTAGCTACATCGTAAGGTTTTAAAAACTGAGCTTTCAAATGATTAGTGGTGATAGAAGCAGTGGGAGGCCAACAGTGATCACTTACTGTTTTTAGGAGTTTTTTGAGATTAAATAGTAGACAATACAAAACATTAAACATGTTAACAACACAAAACCCATATTAAACGCAGACTACTTTAGGCCTGGAAGCAGGATTTATCACGCCATCACTTAAAGACCAGATAGCCTATTAGTTTTCTTTTCACTGCACTCTGAGGTCATAGCAAATTAGAAAAAAAAACATCCTAATGAGTGATTTTGTTGTGGATTTTCATTTTGTTGCGGTTTTTTAATTTGTTGCGGTTTTTTAATTTGTTGTGGATTTTTAATTTGTTGCCGTTTTTTAATTTGTTGCGCTTTGCACTTTCCAGCCACCGTACATAACTGCTTAGACAACACCTACCTACCATCTTGGATGCAAAACACAAAAAGCTCTGTGAAACTATATGCTCACTGGCTAATGACTTGTGACTGAACACTTTTTTAGCTAATGAGCGTACACTTACATACCACTTATAATCCTCCATTTTAAAACACAGTATGACCAAGATTTATAAAACAGATGTCATTTTTGTTTAATTTGACCCAAAATGAGTGACTTAGCTTTTAAACATCTAAACATATATAAGTCTGTTTGCAGCCACAGCTATATGGTAAATGGTAAATGGCCTGTATTTGTATAGCGCTTTTACTAGTCCCTGAGGACCCCAAAGCACTTTACACATCCAGTCATCCACCCATTCACACACACATTCATACACTGGTGATGGCAAGCTACATTGTAGCTATATCCATCTAGTGACCTTCACATAGCATGCAGGTTTAACACACTTCCGCATTGGCTTCATTTCTCTGACCCAGAAGCTACACACATGTTTTATACTGTGTGGTGCTATTTTATTTTTTTAAGCTAGCCACAAGAGCTAGCTTAAAAAAAGTTTCATCACTGTGAATCCTTTAATACAGCATACCTAGTTCTTTATTTACTGTTAGCTGATGATTTGATGCCCTTGCTTTGACTGTAAATATAACAAGCTGATTTACAAAAAAAAAACCCAGAATTTATGCTCTTATCATCAAGATATTTTTTAAATCAGCCTGTGCAGAGCTACTGTTGTGTAGTGTTTACTTTGTATGTGCTTTTTACCAGAGAAATCATAGTGGCAGTGGGCCTTATGCTAAGGAGGGAAACCTTGCATGTGTGATTTCCTCTCTATTAGAAGGAAATTACAGTAAATTCCCTGTATACACTGTATGCATGTCTAGCCTATATTGTCTGTATTTTTATTTTTTTATATAATTCAGATTTCATAGACTAATATTTGTTTTTTTAAGTGTTCTTTCAAATTAAGGGTCATAATCACATAAGAAACAATACCTACTTTAATTAATAATTTTTAAATTTTTATATAATTTCAGCTACATTTGCCAGAAAGGCTTTCGAAAACAAGGCCCTGGAGACAAACTTATCTTAAGGGACCGTCCACCCACCTAACTAGAGTTGGAAATAGAATCGTCCTACTTGCCAAAATTAAACACTGGTGTCACTTTAGATCAGTGATGGCAGTTATTTTTTTTAAGAAGCACACATTTTACACACATCATGTAGCATGATTTGGGTGTGATTAAATCCTTTAAACTGATCCATTTGTGCATGCCAGTTAAAAAGGTTGCTGAGTGCAGCTCAGGCCTTACAATAGCTTACTGTACAAATTGAGCCCAATTTTTGGTGGCCTACAGTATATTTTCTTCAATTTTGACAAATTGCCCCCAATTAAAAATATGCAGAATGAGCTGTTAACAGTCCCAAAGGAAGCCCATGGAAGCACGGGCAGCTATAAGTGGCGTACTTAAAAAGACACAATGATCATAGGGCTGGAGTTGTTAAAAATTGTCATTTTTCCATAAGATTTCAAAGTGAACTTATGTGTTTAACTTTCAAAGTCTAAAAATATAGTCCACATCTTTTTGTTTTTAGATCTGACAGCTTAAAGAAAAGATTGCTGAACACCCAAATCATCCGTGCTACAGATGACAATAGATAATCTTTATTTCCATTTTTAGCACTGTTGTTTTTAAGGAAAAACTGTATGATTGCTATAATTACATACATCCTCATAATTACTGTAGGGTAAGACAAGGATAGTAAAAAAACAAAAAAAACAAATGGCGGTTGTTATTTTTCAAGTTTTATTGTGATTATTAGGCAAAAGAAACATTGCAAAGCATGTGATTGAACATTCTCACAAAGGCAGTGATTACACTTTAGAGGAAAGAGTTACTGTCTTATTTAGCTGCTACATTCTGCTTCTACATTCGCACACAATACAATCAGAGTGGCCCTTGTTACATAAATAGCATAATAATATGATGTGAAGCTCTGCAAATGCTAATTACACATACAGTTGCTCTTTCTGTGTCCACAATCTATGAGTTTTTGATCTTTAGTAAAAGAAAATGCTTTCTACTCAACAGTTTTTGCCTTATAATACACTAGATGTCTATTTAATCATGTAACACTAGCTGCACTAATATCTATTCCTTCCACCGATCCTTCATAAAGTTAGACAAACAGTGTCAAATTTTCCTGTCTTAAAAAAAAGTTAACTAAATGAAGGAAGCACAGTTCAAAACAGACATTTTTAACCTTTGCTGAAATCAAGAGATAACGCTGCCAGGAAGCAACACTGTGTCATAACAGCCTGTCATCGCTTCCTCAAGGTGTGTGCCAAGGGATTGTATACATGCAGAGGGCCCTTGATTAGTATTAACGTGCATTTAGCAGGGCTGACCTTTTATCAGAAACCATTAAAAGCTGGAAGGTCTTTTGTTGAGAAACACTTGGATATCTTGCTTTCCTGCAAGTAGTCACGTATTGAAAGAAAAACAAAAAATCCAAGATTGTCTGTTCTGGGTTTTGATGTTTGTTCACCTGCCTGAGGTGTGTCTGTATTTGCACACACAATGGATTTTAATTAAACTATTAATAAATTAACTTCAATAAATGGTCATTTGGAATAGCCCCCGGGCTGGCATTTTGTTCAGCAAATGTCATGTCAAGCAAGTCTGATTTTCTTGACATTTTCTTGTCAAGTGTACTTATTTAATGCACTCATGTGCAATTAGTCTAATTGGAGTTAAGCAGTTAGTCAAGAAGTGAAACGGTACAAAACATTTAGATGGGACCTGTTATGCTTTTTCCTTATTTTATTGCACATATTATCACACTAATATTAAAGGTGGCTATATTTTTAAACTACGCCATCATTATATGTGCAAGTACGTCCCTATGAGCCAAAAAAATAAATAAATAATAGGCTGCAGACTGCTCTAAAGTCTCCGTCTCAGACTTTTGGCCTTGTATGTTGTCACTGAATGGACATATATGACCTAATATGGTCAGCTGAGACACACAGCTCTGGCTCTGAGTGCATAAAGCCCACCCATCTGCTGTTCAAATCTTCTGTTTAGAGAATACATCCAGTCTGAAGAAAGCTGGCTTAGATGAAGTGTGAAGAGAACAGTACACTAGCTTGTTCCAGATAGAGGATGAACTGAATTGATGCACCAAAGCCATCTTTAAAAAAATTAAGATTATTATGCTGTGAATCAGGCAAAGCTACTATTCGAGGGTCCAAAAATATTAGTTGGAAATAAAAATTATAGCGTGCCACAGAGATCCCATTTCTTGGTAGGAAATACCTGAAATTTGTGGGATTTTTCCACCTTTACGCCTTTGGATTCTTTTTTGAAAATACGCCATTTTGACAAGGAATGTTTCTAATGCCTAAACCTTTTTGTCAGCAAGTACATCTAGTTAACACACTTTTTTAAAGCGTAAATGCATTTACCACAAGTTAAACACCACTGCTGCATGATTTCAGTACTGGCACAGCTAAGCTCCTATGTATGTCAGGATGTTGTTAAATGTCCCAGACAGCTTCTTTACTTTCATTCAGCCACTTGTTACCATATGTACAAAGGAGATGTAAAAGGGTGTCAAGGTAGCATTCATGAGGGGGTAATTTGAAATGAACTGAAAATTTCAAAGGGGATGTGTACACCAAAGTGTTTTTTGTAAGCTGAAAACATCCAGCTGAGAATATTTGAGAGTACTTTGTAGGTGCACCATGGTGACGTCTCGAGCTGAGCATCTTTGTGTCACCATCATAGCTTTTTGAAATCAGATGTCACAATCGTGTAGCTGATCTGACTGAAACCAAGAACTTCTCAATCACAGTTCATTAGCTAATAGGTATATCTTGGGTTTATCCACCTATGACTCTATGTGTTCTTTTAGTATAAATTAAGGTATGAATTAAGTTGCTAAAATTGCTTTTAGTAAGATAATAGAGCAAGGGAGCCAAAAGTCTTTTTTTTTTTCATAGACATCAATTCCAATTGAGATCTTTCTGCAGGTCTAAGACAATTCTACACCTGTATTATTTATATACAGTGTTTAGTAGGGCCTCAGTTACACAGGCCTAGAAATTAGCTGGTGACCCCTATCAACCTCCAGTTGCTAGGGAAAACTATATCTTCCTCTTCTTGTTGGCAAGTGGTTGCTGGGTTACTGGGTGAAGTCAGTTTCAAAGATGATGCTGCACCACAAACCACCTTGGGATCACATTGGTCACTAGCAGTTTGCTAAGGTTGCCTGTTTGCATAGAAGATGCCGATTTGCCTGCAAACACTCACTAACTATCCATTGAGCAGTAGTGCAATTTGGAAATGGTCAAACTTGCTACTTTTCCAAGTTCCTTCATGACTGACATGTTTTCCAAAGCCACAGCTTCTACTTTGACAGACAACATTCTCAATGTCTGCTCTGGCAATTAATTTTACAGCAAATACCAATGACTTCCAGCAAATCCACGCAACCAGTTACAACTGGTCTGGAAACACTTCTAGTCCTGTGTGACTTGGAAGCACTGATATTTCAGGTTTCTAACCAACCCAGAAGCAGACCCAAATGAAAGCACTGGTCCCACAGACACTCAGGCTGGAGCAGGTGAAGGATGTTGAAAGCACTGATGCTGCTGCTGACTCCTCCAAATTGCAGGAGCCAAATGCACACTGTAAACATCTGATCAAAAGGCAGCAATGGCAGATCTGTGAACAGGTTTACCTCTAATGAGTATGAAATTGCAACTCTGTCTCCCGTTCAGATATTTTGATCAGAGAAGATTTTATGGGCAGCACATACAAATCTTTTAGCAGCATGTTTGTGGGCTTTGTGTCATGTAGGGTGATTAGTGGCTCTATCCTTATGTGTTTGATTTGATGGTGACCTGCCAAAATACTGCAGATGAAAATTAAACAGGAGCTTTGTCAGAAGCAGGTCAAAGAAATTCACACTGCTTTAATAACTAAGTCAATTGTTAATAATTGCAAATGTGGTCTCTACCTTTATACAGCATATGTGAATATTTTTCTACACACTACACTAAATTTGTCTTTGCTGTGAAGTTGTAGCTTTTTACCTGCAGCGCTGAAGTTAATCGCTCTCTGCTTCTTCTCTTTTCACCTTCACATAAACTGACCCTCTGAAGAAAAAAACCCACCATAAATGGCTATCTTTTGAAGTCACATTTTGCGATCAGTGCTAACACACTGTGTTCCCTGTGGGTGCTTCACAATAAAAGCTGCCCTGTGTTTTGCCAGTTGAGACGGTGCCATTAGGATGTTCTGCCTGCTTGAGCAGTAACTTAATACAGCTCAGCTGTAGTGGTGAAAAAGGTAAACAGTGTAACTGTTATCTGTGACAAAGAAGAAAAAAAAAGGAAAAAGAAATTGTCACATAAATCCCTTGTGCTTTTCTGAATCCAACACAAGTGTGGGAGGCTTTATTGTGATCATTCATGATAGGTGATTATTAATGTAAACTGTAGATATAATTAAATGGGATCATAAATAAGGTTTGATTGAATGAAAACAACATAACAAGGGTGTCCTCCAGAGCAAACTCAGTGATCTGTCCTCTCCCAGGTGAACAACACAAGTGCTGCAGCACTGTAACCCGGCCCCATTGGCTGAAATTCAAACAGGTTGTTTAGCCGGTGGGCAGCAATGGAAGCGCTCGATTTCAGCCCTTTTACTTGCTCTGGTTTCACATGGGCGTCTAGTCCAGCTACAGACACACTACCATCCTGAATTGCGTAATGTAAACAACAATCTGTGGCCAACTGTGTGTGATGCATCTGACAACCTGAATGATGAAAATTGGCTGTGACACGAAAGGTTTTTAATGTGGACACAAAAATTTTCTATTTTGTTTGCAAACATTCACCACATCTTCTCTCCTTTCTGGTGCAATGCCAACACAAAGGATAAAGTGTATATACAGTGAGACTTTGGACAGCCCAAGATCAAACATAGTGTATACAGTATATACTGTCCTTTACATTATGATGGTGTTGTCCACCAATTTCAGCTCTAAAATATTCTAGCAGTGCAAACAACTACCATACATTCACACTAAAAACATGCAGTGACTGTTGTCATTTACTGTACATTGATACTAAATATAAAGTGAGCTTTAGTTATGTTTAACATTAAAAAAAAAAAAAAAAAGAAAACTTTACTTTTTTTCTTACCTCAGAAGACCTACTCTTGGGATTTTGTTCTGAAGTCTGAGGCCTTTGAAGCTATTTTTGACTTGCTCAACCTACTTTTGAAATGACATTCACATTTTTGCTCTCTTTCCTCTTTTTTTTGAGCAGAGGAATAATCTTACTTGACACAACCTTTGGTCTATTATTTTGAGTGAGGGTGGGGGTTAAGAGGCTCAAAATCCACTATGAAGTGTTGTTGAGGCTTTTCTGCGCTGACTACAGGAGTCTGAGGCTTTATCCTCTTATTTCATGTATATACTGTATACTCTTAATTCGTCTTTTGGCTCGGTGGATCATGATCATCCAAAAAGCTAATTGCATGTTAAAAACCGCTGCAAACCCCCTAACATACAAAACAAAAATGTTCTTGCCAACACAGTAAAGACAGTGGTTAGTATAGATTGATTTAGGATTGGATAGACACTGCAGTATAGAAAAGTCAGTGAAACAGCACTGCAGCTGTGCCGAGCAGTCAGTGGCACTCGGCTCTGACACAAAACTGAATTATAACCAAAAAGCAAGAAGTATGTAAAAATAAACAGAGCGCTTTAGTAGTCTATCTCTGTGTAACAGCCATGGCAAACACAGCATTAGCAAACAAGATTAGCTTTACATTGCTGTCACAATACTCCAGTGTATGATGTAATAAGTATTTTAATAATGCCATCCATAGTGACTTCCTGATAGAGCTGCTCCGTGAGTTCATTTAAACTGAAAATATGACAGCTGCTGTCATTATATATTCATTGGAAGTCAATTAAGTCAGTGAATCAATTAGCAGAATGAGCGCTATGTATGTGATATCTTTTTAATTACTTGCTAACATTTTATGTCCTCACACCATGTGGTCTCTCTGTCTGTTTCTTCTTCTTCTTCTGCTTTGACTCTAGCCATTACCAGTAGGGAGGGGTATGAATGCCAGCAGACTAGCCCCAGCTATTGGCTCTCAGTGTGTGCCAGTTAGGGGATCTAACAGAAAAGCGGCAGAAAGAGAGCTGAGGACTCCACTCTGAGCCCTGCTGTCCTCTTTTAACAGTCGATCCACTCTTTGCCCCCACCTCCTCCTCATCCTCCTCGTCTTTCTGCTTCCTCCTGCCGAGTCTTCTTTTCCAGTGTGTTAGCTCTGCCTCACGGCGCGCTGCAACGTGCTGCGACCACGTGCTGGCGGCCACCTCACATCACGGACGGGAAACTTGACCTCACATCACTGCGCCCACATTACCCCCAAGTGTTCGCTTTTCCCTCCTCCACCCTCCCACCATGAACTAACATCTCTCTCGCTCTTGTTCCTAAATCATTTCCCCTCCACCCCTAAACTGTCCCACTTATTCCTCCCTGCCTATTTTTTTTTTTTTTGCTCCCTTACTTCTTTCTCTATCTCCTTCTTCCATGTCTCTTTTTCCCAGTCAGAGTGCATCCTGTTCTCGCTGGTAGCGCCTGTGACTGGAATCCCTCATTACTCTGGCGAATGTGACAAATCAACAAAGACGTGCAACCCCTCTTTGTGCTGTGTATCTGCTTCTCGCTGTCTGTGCCATAGCGCTTTTCACATACAGACACATGCTCACATGACGATGATCAAAGTACGCATTGACTTTAACTTCTTGTCATCTCCTTCTCTGTTAGCACTAATGTCAGAGGCATCATTTGCATGCATGCTAATCAATACTAATGTGGGTGTGAGGAGAGAGGCCTGTAAAATGCTCACTCCCTGGCGTGTTCTAATTTCGCGCATTAAATTAACGCCTATATTGTTTTCTGCTCTTTCCATACACTGCAATTTTCTCCTTTCAATTAACACCGGTGAAACGGCAACTTATTGTTTCAACGGCTAATGCTCATTACTCATTGCCACTTTAATCTTTGTCACAGTTACTAACAATGCCATACATGTAGTGCTATTAAATATATGCTCTACATGAGCAGCACCATAATGTATGCAAGTGAGGCACCACCACCACCACCACCAATGTAAACCAATGTGAGCCCCTTTCTGCCAACACAGAGCAAAGAAAACTGAATTAGACAACTACATGCTTACGCTGTACATTTCAACGTTTTTGATAGCAAACACACGCACACACATCTTCGACTTCACCTTTCCCATTAGTGATCACAGTAGGGGATCATCTGTCTCCATCTCACTCTATCTGTAGCATTCTCCTCTGTCACCCCGACCTTCAGTACACTACATGGATCTTTTCTGTGTTCTTCCTGTGTTCTTCCTGCCTGGCTTCTCCATCTGAAAGATCCTTTGTCCAGTATATCCACTATCCCCGTGCACAGGTTCAAACCATTTCAATCTCCCCTCCCTTACTTTCCCTCCAAGAAAGCTCAGCCTGAGCTATCCCTCTGATGTACTCATTTCTATTCCTGTCCATCCTGCTCCTTCAACTCCTCCACCTCTAGTCTTTTGTTACTGCTACTGTCTCCAAACCAGCAGGGCTCACTACCATCTAATAAACCTCCCCTTTTAATAATATCTATGCAATCAGACATGATCAAGAAAACCTACTTAAACTGTACATCAGAATGGGGAAGAAAGGTGATTTAAGTGACTGAATGATGTTAGTCTGGGTATTTCATTAACTGCGAATCTATAAGGATTTTACCCACAAAACCATCTACAGGGTTTACAGGAAATGGTCTGAAAAAGAGAAATTATGCAGTGAGCGGTAATGCTTTGGGCAAAAATGCCTTGTTCTTGTCACAGGTCAGAGGAGAATGGCGAGACTGCTCGAAGTTGAAAGGCAAAAGTAACTTAAATAACCACTTGTTACAACCAAGTTCTGCAGAAGAGCATCTCTGAATATGCATCATATCAAACCTTAATGCAGATGAGTTAAAGCAGCAGAAGACCACACCAGCTTCCACTCCTGTGAGCTACGAACAGGAAACCAAGGCTACATCCTTTGAAAAAAAAAATGGGAAAAGCATTGCCTGGACTGACCAGGCACTTACCCTATGGGTAATTTTTTTTTTTCTCTTTTTGATATCCACAAAATGCCCTTGAACGTTTGTCAGTAGGAACCAGCCATGCTGCGGATGAGATCTCTCTCCTCACTTGACTCCTGAGGTGTGAAAGTGCATGTGTGCTACCACAGCAATGCTTACCTGGCCTAGTTTCATCCCAACAAACACCTCACCTTAACTCAGCAGTGCTACAACACCCAAACCTCACACAGAATTAAAGATGCATGCCAAGTGACACACTCCGCCTGTCACGATTTTCAGCATATTTCTCTGATTGCTCTCTGAGATATCTATAAGCTCTTCCTCATATTTCTTTCTTTCTTTCTTTCTTTCTTTCTTTCTTTCTTTCTTTCTTTCTTTCTTTCTTTCTTTCTTTCTTTCTTCCTTTCTTTCTTTTTTTTACACCCTTCCCTTGCAGCTTAAGCTGCATGGCAGTCAGTCCTTACATATTAACACTTACAAATACACTCAATTACGGACATCCACATCCAGACGTGAGCACAGACACACACACACACTTCTAAAGAGCTGCAGGAAGGCAGAGGCCGATCACATCATGCAAATCGCTGTCGCTCGCTGGGACGTGCGCGGCATCAGAAAGGAAATGAAAAGAGGGGATAGAGGAGAGCAGAGAGAAGGAGAGACAGAGCAAAGCCACAGGAGTTAGAGGTGGTGTTTTTTTCTGAATCTTCTGTGCTCTTGACCCCCACCGGTTGCTCTTCATGCTTGCCTGGTCGTGGTGACACAGTGTGTGACATGTCGTCGGACACGACAAAGATAAGCATATGGCCTCAGGAATAATAAAAACAACAAATATGTATGTCGGCCTGTGTATACTTGTATCACCTTAAATCTCCCCCCGTCTCTCGGCTGGTCACCGGTTACAGGTGGCCAGCAAGGTGACACGGCATCTTGTTGTCGAAACAGGAGCTGACCATATGCCTCCGCTTCTGAGAAAATCTGTTTTTCGCTGTTAGGCAAGCAAATGTCTTTGCCAAAAAGATGCTGCTACATCACTAGACATGTCTACTTTATTGTTGCCTGCGCTCTTCATCTGGGATGGCGACTGTGTAAAAACTGAAGGACGGTTCAGATCAATGTGTGCTTAGCAAACTTTCAAAACAAACTAAATGAATGTTTTTTCCTTCCACTTAGGGAGAAAGAGTGGGGATAAAAAAGGAGATCCCATCTAAAAGAATTATTTAGATATAGATATCAACAAAACTCCTCCAGTGGTAAAACAGTAAAATGTGCCATCTGTTCCAACAAAAGCAGAGAGGCTTTGGCAGCTAATTTATCCAAAGAAATGTTGGTCTTGCAGTTGGGAAACTATACTCACAGCCATATTATTCCTTCTGCATTGCAGCACTTTCTCTTGTGAGTGATGGTCCTTTAACAAGCTCCACTAAAATGAAGAATCCCCGAGCTTAATGATGTCTGCCATCGCACCCACTGCTCCTACAGGTGAGGCCGGGATGGCACTTTTCTCTCAGCACAGGCAAAGTCTGTTTTAATCAAGCGGAATAATTTGTTTTGTTTTTTCTTCCTAAATCAATGTTGCCATGAAGGCGACACTGGTACATGCCTGTGATACAACAGTTGTGCTTTCTTTATCAAACTGGGGACATATTGAGGTATTTTAGAACTAAATATGCAGCAGACGTCCAACTTGGTAGCCTGTGAGAAGAGATTACCTTTCCTTAAAATGCTGCTAATTAGGTGTCAATATCTTTAATTGCTCTTTAATTATTCAAATGTTTGTATGTATTTATTTTAGAATAAATATCTGAATATTTATTGGTAGGACTGGGTGGGTATGGAGGACCAAGTACAACCAAGGGACAATCGAAATCATCCATTCTTTAAAATTTAAGTCAGTGATTGAATCTTTTTACCCTTTACCATCACATATTTGTAAGTGGAGTAGGTTGCAGTAGATGTAGAAGAAGCAAACTGCCAAATTTAAAACAATTGGTAAATAAATAAATATTTTTATATAAAACATTATTTCTGTATGCGTTCTTATTTATTTACAATAATATAAAGGAATATATATGTAAATAAAAAATAATAATTGTGTATATTTTCAATTTTTTAAATAAAACTGTCATTTTTTTTAAATTAGGTAACAGCTAGATTTTTGTTATGGTAGTTTTTTTGGCATTTACTGGTATAATAATATACTTCATTTCCTTCCTCCAGAGTTCAGTACACCATGTAAAGAACTAAAAACAAGCCACAGAACTTAAGCCTGCATTTGAAGAAGCACAAAAGTGGTCCTGACATCACAAGATCCATCAGTCAGGTTAAAAATATCCCAAAAGATTATTTGTTTATGTAATGATTTTGAAAGGTTTTCCTTGTTGCCTGAATTTTACAACATCCAACACTCGCTTTAACTTTAAAGAAAACTAAAACAAGGATGACCTACTCACTTGCAAACTAATGTCACTGCAGTATCACTGATATCATGCATGTCCGCCCAGAGGGACAGCAACTGGCTCCAGTTTTGTTGTTAAGAGATACAGGACGCATTTGGATACACTCAGAGGTCCCACGAGCAGTCACAGAAGAGAACATCCTTCAGGTGTGCACTCATTTTGCGATGTGACACGAATCCACCACAGAGATTTCACATGCGTCGACATCCGACTTGCAGAACCGGTCGGGGACGAGAAGGGGCCCTGTTAAATATTAATCTCTCTCTCGCTTTTTTGTCTTATCGTTTCAGCTGCACGTGTGTAGTATTTGGCAGGATGCTAGCAATGCTCTGCATCAGCCCAGGGGAAGCTGGGAGAGGGAGAAGCTTGAAATGCACCTCATCACAGGACCCCACCAGATGCTAGAGTTGTTCACCCATCAAGCATGAAATTTTGTCTGCGGGGAGATGATTTATAATTTTACTCTTACTGCTAGGGGAAACAGGGAGAGAGAATGAGACACTGAAAAAAGGGGGATGGGTGATAAAAATGTAGTTTTTTTTTCTCTCTCTCTCTCTTTCTTTCTGCCAGCAAATTCCTGAATGATTCCCAGACTTTGATTATTTTTCATTCTGTGACTGCAATAACATGTGGGGAGGGGGGGGGGAGGGGGGAGAGACAGGGGTAATGAAGAGTACTTGGCATTAAGTTGCATTGTTGGTTTGGCAGCAGTGGTCCTTGCTGATGTTGTATTTGCATGAATCTCCAATCTCATTAAAAGGAACAGGCACATTATGGGGAGGAGTTGGCTATATGGAATGGCTGGACAGCAGCTATACTGATATACGGAAAAATGGCTAAATTTGATGGTTTGTGTGGTCACAGCACGAGAACTGGGAGAAAACAAAGATCAGGTTTTCACTGTTAAAACATTTTGTTTCGGCATCTTATGGTGCAGTGTTTACTTGATTTATGTTAACATTCACAGTTTTAGTCAATCAGTCATGATGTTTACAGATTGCATAATATATCATAAAACATATTTAAGTCATACAAAGTGCTCATATTTCATATACTTAAAGTATGGTCTGGATTAATTTTGATCCAGGCCATAAATTCCCTCATAATAACTGTCAATTCCAGCGGCGGATCTAAGGCAGGGTGGCACATACCTCTAGAGTGGAAATCCCCTAAATATAAATGGAGCCCACAAAATAGACAGACAGACATATGTGTCATTGTCCAAATAGTTATAACTTTAAAAGTTAGCTGCCATATATCACATGTCATATGTGGCATCATTTTGTCTGATAAATAATTCCAACATTAATTTGTGAGTGAACATAAATAACATTTTATGGAGTTTGTCCATGTATGGTTCACTGTTTCCTCAGATTTTCAATTATAAAACTGGCAATAAGCACAACTTTAATGTGCCATTGGATAAAACAATTAAATAGAAAATAACAGGTTTTCTGATCAATACCACTCTCCAGATAACATCTTGGAAATAAAAATCCCCAGCCAAAGTCGTTCTACTGTGATATATTACCTTTTAACTTTTTAGTTTTTTCTGAATGATGACAAGTATTTCTGCATATATTTAGCAACTGCACAGGACTTTCAAGCTTAATAATTGACGATATCTTAGAGTTTTGAAATGAACACCTTTTATTTGGTTAAAAAAATAGCAGGTTGAAGCAGATTGCGGTTGACACACATGTTTCAAGTTGCATGTGTCATCTATTTGCCCTCTGGCTCCTCTAATTCACTCCTGTGTCACTCCAAATCACAACTTCTGTCATTCTGAAACCTTTTTGCCGCTTCCCTTTGAATGAATGGATGTGGTGCAGTGCCTCAATGTAATTGACCTTGTAAAAGCTGAATAAAACAGCACAAAGACTGAACTAAGTGAGTTTAACTTTAAAGTAAAAGTGCAATCCATCATTTTTCTTTTTCTTTTTTTTGTCTTGAAACAGTCAGCTGAGTGCTGATATACCTTCATGTTTGCTTGAAATGACACTCTTTTGCAGATGTGTGATTTATTTCACAGAAATGTTACTTGACAGAACTGGCCATGTAGACTTTTTTGGTTCCACTTACATACTCTGACTACCCCCACCAACTTTGGATCAACACTGCTTTGTCAAAAAACCTTAAATAGATTTTTCTAACCTTCACTTATCCCTAGAAGGTTCACTGAGCATGCATGCTGTTTTTTTTTTTTTTTTTTTTGTGGGAATGGCCCCTCTTCACTTTTATACACTTACACACATTCACACCTGGGACCTGCTCGCCATGACCGGTCTTCCACTATTAGCCTCAGAGGAGTTCCACAGAAGCTGGTGGGATTAATTGTCTTGCTCAAGGACACCTCAATGGGAATTGTGAAGGGAGGGTGAGCGTGTTTCTCATTAACTTCCCTGTCCAGATCTTCCCAGCCATTTGGGAAAACTCAACCGGCCATCTCTGTCATCTCTTTTTTTAGTCTGCACAAGTTATTTTGTCTGCATGAGTAACTAATGCCCCCAATCTTCTGTTGTATAATTATATCCTGGGCTGCAGTGCTTGATTTTGGTCTCTAGGCTACTTTACAAACATCTTAGACGTGGTCTACTTTAGTTATGTCCCATTTCAGAGCCAACTCCTTTGAAGGACTTGGCTTGTGAAGACAGTTCAGAACTCTCCAGTATGAAAACTTCTTCTAAAGCCCTTGGCATTTTAAATGTGTTTATATTTTAAGATTTGATTGGCTCTATTAGATGATTATAGAAGACATGAAATGACTATGTGAGTCCTATCAGTAGCACTGCTTTTCCCTAACCAAGAAAAAAAAAAAAAAACGATGGCCAAACGATACTATTGTTATTCAATTCATCAATACATTTTATCTATTGTTAGGCCTTTTTTGCTAGCCAAAGTGTCTAATTTTTAATCCTAATTTTCTCTTTGGGTGTAAATTACGCCTTGAAAACAATAAAACTAAACAACAAAGGGTAAAACAAGCCAAGCTGGATGTTTAAAAGGTTAAAAGGTTATGTTTTAACTTCTTGTGCTGTCATTCATTCAAGGAGAGCCACACAACAACAATTTTTTAAAGTAAAAATTCATGAATAAATGCTAACCAATCACACTGCATATGATTTGCAGAAAAGAATGACTATGCAGGATCAGAATCAAATCAAAACAAATTAAAACAAAGTTGAATGCCTGAAAGGCTCCAGTATTCCAGAAGGAGAAACAGATGCTGTGTTCTCTTTATCTCAGAAGCTGGTTGTCAGAGCTGTGGGGGTAATAGTACTCCCGAGTTGACTGCATTATAGTAGTAAAGTTGGAAAAGTACTGAAAAACCAACAATCACTAGCAATTTTCCATACTGCATGTTTTTTGCACTCATGCAGCATGTTCATATAGAGTTTAGTGTATTGCCTATCTATTGGCACAAATACACAACAATACTAAAAAGCAGCAGTTTTACAGTTTCACTACTCTTTACATGCACTGCCACCATCTTGGACTGTGAGGTCAGGCTTGATGGGGATTCTAGGGCTTTCAATATTGGCAATCCAATTTGACAAGGGTGCACTCCAGCCGAAAATCCCGCACCGAATTTGCAGCTTTCCACTTCAAATACCATTCTTGCAAGGAAACCAGCTTTTATTCTGGAACATAGTAAATTGTTTTACTTGCTATTCTTTTGTGGCAAGTAATACTGGGCTTAAAGTGATCCCCCAGTAAGGCGTTTGACCTTGCGGCCTTTTTTATTGTAAAGCACTTTTTGAAAAGTGGCAATGTCTCGTGAGGACAGGTTCCTAACCAGATTTTAGGACACTGAAGACAACAAAGAAGAGTTCAAAAATACATGCGTTTTGTTCTGCCACAGGAATAAACATTTTCATGTATTTGGTTATACTGACTTTAACAGGCATATATGTGACTTTATGTGTATTTATGTTGACCCTTCAAGAAAGAGCACAGTCTTGGATTGTGTGTACACAAAATGCAAGCGTTATCTGGAAAGAAAACGGAGACAATGTCCTGCTATAAATACTTAATATAACATTAAATATCCTCCTGCAGAACAACACTTTTAAATGTGTCAAAGGTTGCAAACATTTCTACTCAGAATACAATGATCCTCCCACGCATAGTGTTTGACTATCTGGTCCCATGCCAGATTTATAACACATAGGTCACATTCAGTCTGTATTAAAACTCTGGAGTTGTTAGATAAGAAAGCACAAAGCCACTATAACTATGATATATGTACAAAACAGAGTCATTTGACCTGAAAAACCTCATATTCAATGATACTTGACTGAAATATAAGGATTTCTGTGCCCTTGCACTTGGCACTTTCATTATACAAAAAGTCTGCAGTAATGACTTCACAAGCACCTCCATGTGAGGGGATGTCATTGTCTTATGGAAGGAAAGCTCCTTTAGTCAGTCATCCTTGGAGCCTCTATCATTCGACATATATCTTATCAACAAATTGAAGGTTCTGTCTGGGCAGAGTGCATACGATACTGAGAATTAAGCTCTGACACAGCATTTGCCTTTAACCCCAAAGGCCCATATGTTTGGTATGAATGTGTTGTTGAAGCATTTATCAGGCAACTAGCTTGCTTTGTAGGACATGAGCCCAGGGTGCAAGTCCTTGTAAAGGCAAATTTTTTAATAAATTCTCCCATTAATCATTTTCTACTACAGTGAAACAGTGTCTGTGTCTCTGCAACTGCCTGCTTTTGAAGCCAATGTCATTTGTACTACATCATATCTTTAGTGGGGATATCCAGATTTACTTTAGCCTGGTTCCACACCTTTGAAATGCTTCCCTTACTTTAGAATTTTTCAAATACATCCACTCTGATACTCATTGACTGCTAATTCCAGCAGTTGGGTAAATAAGCCACTCAAAGCGCTATAGCCTGAGGCGGGGCTAGAATAAATTGGATTAAACAATAGAAGTAAAAACGTTGAGAAGTGAGGAAGAGACAGGTGCGGTTGTTTAGGCTGCTGTCTTAAATCCACTTAAAGCTGATGTTTTTTCACCTGCATGAATTATAAATATTGTACTAATTGTTCAAGAAATCTCTATATGTCCATCCAGCTGTTCATTACGTAGCTCAACAACTGTTCAGCTGAATCGAGAAATCACTTGAATAGAACCTGTCTGACAAAGTGAAGTAGATAAGGTTGATATAAAGAAAGAGTAGAGAAAAACAGTCCTTGGGCCAGGTAGGTTAGGCTAGGACAATTTTGAATTTTCTTTGGTTATCTTTACTTTTTTTACTAGAAAGTAAACCCTTAAACCTTTTAACCCTTAAACGTTGTGTAAAAAACAATAAATACACAATTCAATCTCTCACCCTTTGGACTTGTTGTTTCAGATAAAGCTGCAACCTGGATTATTCCTATTGTAAAAGGGCTGTAGACAGTAACAGATGGAAATAGCTACCATGGCATCACCTATTGCCTTCTCAGTTCTCATCCTGAAGCGTCAACATTAGTTTTTCTTGGTTGCAAAAATATTGGTGTGATTACATGGGCGGATTTGAAAGTGAAACCACTCACTCATCAGCTAATGAGCTGAGATTGGTAAACTGTTAGCCAATTATCTTTTTTATTTTTAGGCAGCACGGTGGCACGGTGGTTAGCACTGTTGCCGCACAGCACGAAGGTCCTGAGTTCAATTCCTCCATCAGGCCGGGGTCTTTCTGTGTGGAGTTTGCATGTTCTCCCTGTGTTTGCGTGGGTTATCTCCGGGTACTCCGGCTTCCTCCCACCGTCCAAAGACATGCAGCTTGTGGGGATAGGTTAATTGATTAATCTAAATTGTCACTAGGTGTGAATGTGAGTGTAAATGGTTGTCTGTCCCTATGTGTTAGCCCTGCGACAGACTGGCGACCTGTCCAGGGTGTACCCCGCCTATGACAGGCTGGGATAGGCTCCAGCGCCCCCCGCGACCCTGAAAAAAAGGATAAGCGGAAGCGAATGGATGGATGGATTTTTAAACAATTTAGAAACATGGTATAATTGCTATTTACAAAATAGACTGTTTTTTATTCAGTCCTTCTGCAACCACAATTATCATTGCTTGTGGGCCTCCAGATAGAATGCAGGTTCAGTTCATTCATCAAAGGCTTTATTTTTCAACCATAGAAGCTATGTCAGTGTCTTATACCAGCGGTCCCCAACCCCCGGGCCCCGGACTGGTACCGGGCCGTGAGAGTTGAGGCTCAGGTGTGAAATGTATGGTTTTCAGGGTTTTTATCAGTTTTCAGTGTTATTTTGTTATCGTTTTTATCGTTAACTCGGTTTTCCTGGGTCTTTTCACGTGTGTTATGAATAAATCTTCTTTTTTCCGGTACCGGTACTAGTTTTATTTTGTTGTATTTATCCGCGACACCTTAAAGGCCGGTCCGTGAAAATATTGTCGGGCATAAAAGGGTCCGTGGCGCAAAAAAGGTTGGGGACCACTGTCTTATACAGTCTATGGCAGGGTTGCCAAATATGAGGCCCGTAATTTCTTTCTGTAATTTTACACATTTATTAGGTAGAAATATTTAGGTGAAACTGCAATTCTTAATTCTACAGTAACCTCCTAGGACCTGCCGTCCACATATGTGGACATCACATTTTGGGTTGTCTAGACCAAAATACTAAATTTTGATCTACAAGAGCCTGATATCCACTTACGAGGACATTATGCTGCCACTGTTCTATCGAAATGAAATAAAGCGAATGTTCTCATATGTGGATCTCATTTTTCTCAGAAACAAAAATCAGGTTTAAAAAAATCATGTAATTCTTTGTTTTTACATTCATTAGGTCCCAATCAGCCCAAATAGCAAAGAGAAATTAAAAATGCATGCCATGAAAGAGTTCAAGTCTTAGGAGGATAACATAGTTTAGGGGATTAAATGTGAAGTTAACCATCTTTCTGGAAAGAGTAGAGTTTCACTCATTCAGCCCACTTAAGATCAAAGTGGACTCTTATGTGGCCCTGACTTTTCTAGTCTATGGGATAACAACCGTAATTGTTTTAAGTTGGTCTGATAATCCTAGTAGATATCTTCTAAGACTTAATTTTGTGATTTTCTGCATCTTGAAATACAATTAGGGAAATCTTTAACTTTTTAGATACATTCCATAAACGAGTACTGTACTAGTTCACTGAGTCTCTCCAGGAACCACCAATAATAAAACACATTTGTTAGTCTATATCAGCGGTCCCCAACCTTTTTTGCGCCACGGACCAGTTTATGCCCGACAATATTGTCACGGACCGGCCTTTAAGGTGTCGGATAAATACAACAAAATAAAACTAGTACTGGTACCGAAAAAAAGAAGATTTATTCATAACACACATGAAAAGACCCAGGAAAACAGAGTTAACGATAAAAACGATAACAAAATAACACTGAAAACCGATAAAAACCCTGAAAACTATACATTTCACACCTGAGCCTCAACTCTTGCGGCCCGGTACCAAACGACTAACGGACCGGTACCAGTCCGAGGCCCGGGGGTTGGGGACCGCTGGTCTATATCATTGTAACCAATGTCAGTAACTGATACAAAAGAGTGAATAAAGGTAATGAATTCATTGCCTTTTATAATGTTGTAGAAATCAGTCAGAGCTGTACTGTACTGTATATACTGTAGCTGATGAATTAGAAAAGCACTTCCACAAAATGAATATTTATCATAGAGAAAATGGTGACTGTTCAGTTGCAGAAATTAAATTAATTACTAATAATAACACGTAGGTGTTAATGTGAGCACAAATGGCTGTCTGTCTCTGTGTGTGTGATAAACCTCTGCAACCCGTTCTCACTCCCAAAGCGTAACATTTTACGCTAGGTGACAAATCGCCAGGGTGTACAATGCCTTTCACCATTGTTAACTGAGATAGACTCCAGATGCATGCCACACCCTGTAATCCTGAATGGGAACTTTAATAGAGTAAGCTCTGCATGATTCCCAGTTCAAAATCCTTGTAGTTGGCCAAAGGATTTGAACAACAGGTGAACTGGGCTTCTGTGCTTACTGTCAAAGCTGTGTGCCCTCTAACTGACATCATACAGAGCCAGAAATAGCAAAAAAAAAGTGTCTGGAGAGGAGTTTTTGGCTCATAGACAGTAAATGCACAAATATTGACTTTATTATAGATTAACTGCACCTGTAAAGTCCTCATTATTTGTTAACTTGAATGAATGCAAATCATTAGTAGCATTTTAAATTTCCCTATAATTGAAACCAGACTAAAGTGTGTTATTTGGGGAATTTTCACACAAATATGTATGGAGCTCAAGTTGGCCCAACAGCTTTGATCAGGTACTTCCAGCTCACATTTCCGCGCCCGGATTGAGACAGCTCAGTGCTGGACAGATCAGTCAAGAGTGTGGGTTCCTCCGCTCATGACTGATGTGATCCTGCTGAACAATAATGATGACAAAAGTATCTGTGTGACAGAGTGCCCACGCAGAAACAAACTGAAGGATCTTAGAGGATCTTTAATCTTCTGTGGAGGTCAGTGGGAGCTGCAAGAGAAGCACAATTTATTGTCCAAACAGTGACTTGTAAATAATGGGCAGAAATGGTAGACAGTGGGATGTCATCTCAAGCAAAAAAGCAAAAAGTTTTGTCCATTAGTTAAAGAAAAAAATGGTCTTTCTAACTGCCAGGTGTGATATCTCACCTTAGATAGGATAAAAACAATCTTTGGTTTACACTGATAATCACAAAGAATGCACACAGTGAACTAGAGATGAATGATGAGTCATTACGACTTCTGATGACGTTTGATATTCATCATATCCTCAATGAAAACTCATTTGAATTCAATAATTTATGTGCATTTGGGGAAACTAGAAATCCACTAGTGTTTCCACCAAATTCTGTCATTCATGCAGAAGATAATGGAAACTTTTTACGGTCCAAATCTCTTTTTATGCATTGGCAAACACATTTGTTTCATGATATTATCACATTTGCATGGTTGCTGTAGGCATTATTCCAGGAATACCCTAGAGGAAAATGCTATATACTGATTATAAATTATCACTGTTCGTATCACTGCATGCACATTTTGCTTTATTGGTAGGTTTTATGTTCATTCTACTGTAATTAACTTTAATAACCATTTTATTCATTAAAAAAACCTCAGTCCTCACTTATTTTCTACTTTTTTTCTTCACGAACTTTATCCTCTCTGCTGTGCTATTTTTTTTATTAAAAAGTCTCACACTTCCCATACTTTTCTTTGGCTCTTTAACTGATGTTTCCTTGCCTGTTCTAAAAATTATTCTAGTCTGTCAATTCATTCCCTTTATTTTGCTTTTTAGTGTGAAGCTTCCAATACGCATTATGCAATATGCAAAGTTTGTTATCACTGCTAAAACTTTAGCAGCACCATTTTTAATAAATACAAACTGTTGGGTAATTAAATGTGAGTCATTATTTTACTGTTAAGAATAATACAATTGTAAATATCAGTTAATTATTAAAATAAATGGTAAATGGCCTGTATTTGTATAGCGCTTTTCTAGTCCCTAAGGACCCCAAAGCGCTTTACACAACCAGTCATCCACCCATTCACACACAGATTCACACACTGGTGATGGCAAGCTACATTGTAGCCACAGCCACCCTGGGGCGCACTGACAGAGGTGAGGCTGCCGGACACTGGCGCCACCGGGCCCTCTGACCACCACCAGTAGGCAACGGGTGAAGTGTCTTGCCCAAGGACACAACGACCAAGACTGTCCAAGCCGGGGCTCGAACCGGCAACCTTCCGATTACAAGGCGAACTCCCAACTCTTAAGCCACGATCGCCCTTATTTATTAGTGAATCTAATATGTATTATGTTAAGTTTATGTTAATTGGCCATTAATTTGTTAAGCTTTATTTAGTAAGTAACTAAAAGTTATGTCACAGAAATGCACAAGCTTTCCCAGAGGTGCAGATTTCTTGTGTTATTACCTCATTGTTAAACAGAGAATTGGTTTGCCAGAAAATCCAAAAGCAGCCTTGGATGTTAATGAAACGGCGGAAGGTTCTCAACAGCTCAACGGAGAGTAAATAAATGGATGTCAGAGTGTGTGAATGAATATGCACAACAGGCTCTCAAATGGAGATTTGTCACACGAATAAAGTTCATGAAACTCTAACAGCAGGCCAAATTGAACAGTGACACAATAATATCAGAATACTTAACTCGCTACATGATAATATTGCTATTAGTGCAAAAAGATATTTTTACTTATCACCTTTTGTCAACTGCAAATTATGTCCCCCCGCCTTAAACGTTGTTAATATCTGTTTTATCTTATAACATTATTAGTCTGTTCTTCTCCTTTATTGACTTTTAATTGCTGCACAATGAGCAGGCAGGCTGACCAGCGCTGTCATTAAAACCTGTCATAAATGTTGCATGCACCTGGCAAACTGAACTGTTTGCATCACAGTCTAGTCCAACTTAAATGAATGCAAATATATACGGACAACACCTGACACCTGATTTATCTGCAGATGGAAATCCACGCCATAAACTATGCTGTAACCTGACACTTCCCGAGAAATCTAACTACACATCAGGTCACCGCAGTCCAGAGCTGTTGTGATTGACCTGTTCAGCACCGGCTATGCAGTGTAAAGAATAATAATCAATCTAAGGATTTACAAATGTCAGCAAAATGAAATTATTG
The DNA here is from genome assembly GCF_057382185.1 of Mchenga conophoros. Classification (NCBI taxonomy): domain Eukaryota; kingdom Metazoa; phylum Chordata; class Actinopteri; order Cichliformes; family Cichlidae; genus Mchenga; species Mchenga conophoros. Next base: position 37,160,815 of record NC_140547.1, on the reverse strand, counting down.
GCATGGATGTGAAAGAATTGTTCCATGAAGATGAAAAAGAAATCTATATATTTGATTTAAATGTGGATAAACCGTTTCCTCTTTTTTCGATGCCTTCATTTGTGTTTCACTAACGTCCTCCTGCCTCTGCTGACCTGAATAGAACAAAGCTCAGCAGAACTATAGTAGTGGATTAGAAAATTATTTGATTTTATTACTCAATTATTTATTGGATTTACAATGAACTAACAAATGAACACAGCAGGAAGAGGAATAATAAGGAAGAGCTGAACTCTAGAAATGAACTGGGCCAGGAAAAGAAACAAAATGAGGAAGCTAAAAAGAAAGAAAGCCACATAAGTAACAAACCTTCAAGATAAATCAGGAAGGAAACTGGAAGAGGGCCTGAGAATAAGCGGAAAACAAGAACAAAAGATTACAATAGTAAACAAGGATAAGATTTGCATCCCATCCCCCGGCAACAATCAACCTGGTCTGAACCAATCTAACCAAATCATATGCTTGATTTGAAATTCACTGATAATTTATTTTGTCCTTAATGTAGGAGGACTGAATAAATAGATCATAAGTGGTTTGGAGATAACAGTCTTTGTCCACAATCACGTTTGTCTCCTCATTACACTTCAAAAGACTTTTGATTATCTGTTGAAGATTAATGCAGATCCTGATTTCTTGGCAATTTCTCACTAATTGCATACGATGGGGGAGCATGCAGAATGACAGATGGGTCATTCTGGTGATCCGGGCAAGGGAGAGAATCATTTCCCCAATGATCCCGAAACAAGACAACAAAGTACATCATCTGGACTGCATTAGCAGTCTGTCTCATTATTTCAAAGGATGAAAAAAAAAGGGGGGGGGGGGGGGGGGAAGCTGGTACTGGATCTGTGTTTGGAGTAAAAAAGTATAATACTGGAGGTTGGTGGACAGTACACAGATTTTAATGATGGTAACACATTGATTAAACTTGATTTTGTAATGTTCCCACATTCCTTAACAGCAAAACTAGGATTTTTGTATTTCAAGTCAGCAAAAAGAAACAAAATAAAAAAGTTATGCAAAAATGCCTCATTGTTCCCCACATAATTTTTCTACACGGCATTTATGCTGCGACAGACTCAATGGGGGGCTGACATGTGTAGAAGGATAGGGAGTGGCAGGGGCAGCACCTCTCAACAGGTGCAGGTGATTAGCATGAAACAAACCCGGCAAAAAATGAGGAAAGGGAGAACAATGACAGGGCAGAGATGTCAAAGCATAGTTCAACTCATGTTTATGTATACTGGAACTCTCAAAGACGCTCGAAACTGGTAAAAGGTGAAGGGAAAAGTACTTTGTTTCTGTGATCATCCATATTTTATGCAAGAGTTCTTAAAAGAAACTTTTACAAAGTCTTTAATATTCTATGACCTCGCTTAATAACTTGAAAGCCCAACAAGCAGCTGTTAAATCTACTCTCCAGAACAGAGCCCTGGTTTTCTTGTTTAACATTGGAAAGTTTTTGGCTCCAGAAAAGCTGATTACAGTCAACTCTGAGTGGTTAAGACCTTAGAGGTGTAATGACAAAAAATCAATGGCACTCTAATAGAAGAATTCACCATAGCACATAGCATCTTAACACCCCTCCATGCAATTATGTGAACAGTTATTTCAGGCATTACCAAAACTGCATTTAATTTCAAGTTCCAGGCTTGAAAAAATATCCACAGTAGGTGAATAGTATCTGAAAGCAATATCCTTAGACAGGACCTCAGATATGCATCTGGTCCTAATCTAGCTAATGTTCGCTAAAGGGCTCATCAGACATGATCTCAAGAAGCTATTCTTAAGGAAGGAAAACAGGGAGGGAAAGGCTGCAGAATACCAAATTACACAAAAACTGGGCTGCCAAGTCCTGCAGAGCAATGAATCCAAATTCATTGCTCCAAAAGACCTCGTTCAATAAGTTTTGGTTCAAATGGAGGTCCAGAGAGAGATACAACAGTGTCTACAGCCATCTATAAAACATTGTGACTCTCTCATAATTTGGTAATGCATTTCAGCGAGTTATGTTGGAGAACTTGTCAAAACTGATGGAATTATGAACACAGACTAGGACCATCATGTAACAGCAACTGGAATGGCTTCATTTTTCAACATGACAATGATCCCAAACACACTGCCAATACAGTAACAGCACACTTGGATAGAGAAACACTCAATGGAACTCTATCAGTCATGCACGGGTCTCCAGAGCCCAGACCTCAACTTTTTTGAAGTAGTTTGGGATCATCTTGACAGAAAACAGAAAAAAAGGAAACCAACATCTAAAAGAGAGCTTTGAATGCCTAAGAAAAGTCAGGCTGTTCTGAGGAAAAAAGTCATGGCGTACCAAAGATTGGCTTTCTTGCTTGTTAGAATAAATTCTGTTTTTCCCTTATTTATTGTGTTTGCAAGTATGTTTGGGCATTTTAAGAAATCGCGGCACCTATTTCCCATTTCCCTAGCAAAATATAAAGAAATAAGGGGCAACTCAAGACTTTTTTCTATTGAATCAAATGATCCTAGTTTTTAAGTTTAATATGTGGGAGATTTGTGAAAAAAAGCAAAGGTAGCACTATTTGTTGTTATTCTCCGCTAAAGCTGAAATTCTGCCATAGGGAGTAATTCAGTAAAAGGACTAGATGTTACAATCCCTGATATTGCACTGCTTTAAATTTGAGGGATCTTGAGAGATGACTGTTATGAGGGGAAAGGCAGCCCAGGAACTTTACCAGCGGCACACATCATTGTGTGCCTCAACTTTCGGTCAAGGCTAATCTGCCATGTTTTCTTCCTTGGTTAGGTTTAGGAATTAGAGATCTAATCTAACTTATCATATTAAAATTTGGGACACATCGTTAGTAGTGGACCTTGGATTCATCAGGTGTTTCAGCAATTAACACTAGACACCCTCATCCAAGGAAGCCCTGAAAGGGTTAATCAGGCCCCAGAGTGTGTCTGGTTTATGTTAAATTGTTATTTCAATTCTTCTTTCTTCTTTTTAGTTTTCTACAGTTTATTTTCTTCTATCTATTCACTATAACTGAGAAGTAATACTTACCTCTTTAACATTTATGGAGCCTCACTTCTTCAAAGGGATAGAAAAGGTGATGGAGAGAAGTAAGACAAAAGGGACAAGATATGAGAGAGCAGAGAGGAGAGCTGGAAGGGGGGCGCCCGATCTAGCTTCCCATACCTCCCCACCGGATCGGGCTGTACGCTCTACCTCCCCACTGCCTCCGAGAAAAGGGAAGAAGAGCAGAGGGGAGAAGAGCAGAACACTGGCCTCCTTTTCTTTTCTTTCATTCCTCTTTTTGGTTTCACTACCACTGCACAGTCCCCAGGAGGCCCTGAGACAGCTGTATCAGTCAACCAGCGAAATTTCAAATGTTATGTTTTACCCTTTTGACACCCCCTGTTGAGGCAGGCCCACCACAGGTTGATCAATCCTGGGCGTGTGTCTCCAGCCTCTTCCAGTCCTCTGCCTCAGCTGCCAAGTTGGCACTCAAATTCTTGAGTGTTGCTTCCTCCCAGGGTACCATCAGCTCAATAACGTATGCAAGTTTTTGGGAGTCAGACCAAAGGACAAGGTCTGGTCGCAGAGTAGTTGTTACAATCTCTGTGGGAAAAATTAGCCTCTGATCCAAGTCCACTTGCATCTGCCAATCCCTGGCGACCTTCAGTGGGCCCAGGTCCGGGGTTGTCCTCGGCTTGTCTCTCTCCTGGACAAATGGTGATGAAAACTGACGCTCCTCTTGGTCCATGAAAGGTTGAGTGTTGATGAATTTTCTTTTGCACTCAACTTTGTTGCTGGGACTGTACACAGGAGGCAGGATGGGTATTAGAAGTATTATGTAAATATTTCAACATGAAATGCTGTCAAACCTGTGTTTTAAAAAGTTCCATTTTAAGAGCCTAAAACTCAATGAACATGACGCAGCACAGGAAAAGCGGCCAAACATGCAGAGCAAGAATGCATGAGTGAATAAAAGAAGCAAAAGCTCAAATTTTACTAGAGTGGTGCAGAAGCAAGTCTTGCTTCTGCAGCTAGAAGTTTGTAAATTTTAGAAAATATTTAAAAAAAAAAAACTTAAAAAAAGTAAAAAATTAATAAATAAAACATTACATGCAGTGTCCCGAAGAAAGCAACAGTATGCACAAAACGTGAAGACAGCAAAGGAGAACATCTTATCGTATATGTGAAAGAACTTCCAGGGAAACCTAATATCCTGGCTACTATAATGGTGTGTATGGATACTATCCATTAACACACTCTCACACAGGTATGTGCACACATACCCATGAGGTGTGCATTCACTGGGGGAAAGTCTGCAACCCATGAGGATCAGAACCCCAGCAGGTCTTTTATTCATCAGACCTGGAGAGTCTGTTCTCTGTTGCCTAACAAGAGTAAAACAGGCACCTGCTGTGACTAATCTGGGGGACGAGAGAAATAAGTGAAGATTTCAGTGACTAACCAAAGGGCAGGAAAGTGCTATTTCAGGAGTGAAATTGTTCAAAAACAATTTTCCACTGTTGCTAAGTGGTTAGCTCATAGGTGTTAAAAAAGATGAAGGGATATATAAATTAAAATGAAATAAAACTGCTTATTCCACCTTTTCCCTGATGATTTTGATTTTGAATTTGATTTACCTTGCAGCAACCAATGATGGCTGATAATGATTACAGAAACCCTTTCAGAAGTAAAAAGCAAGTTTTATATTAACCTTAAACCAACATAAAATTACTTATTCACTTTTGGCAAGGGAAAGACCAAACAACATGTCTTGTAATGCTTCATCAAGCTTGCTTAAGCCTTTGGGGCAATGTTTTTGATGTGCCGCAAGTGCTGGTGAGCAAATTCTTTACTCTATCTTTTTTAAAAGTAGAAAATCTTAAGTCATTTATTCACTGGGCAGACTTTCCCTTAATGAATATATCCCCAGGTAACTGTGTAAAATACCACTTAATTAAAGCACATACGCATATTCAAGAAATTATACATTACCTAATGCCACAGAACCAAACTCCAGTCTCCAGCATTTCCCTACTAGTCCCATTAATAGGTAAAAAGGAAAGTGTTGCCTTCAAGTTTACAGTCTGCAAATTTACTGCCACTCTAAATGCCTTTATATTAACATGTACATGTATAAGTTTAATAACAGTAGTACATATATACATGAACAGAAACTGCATTTCTATGTGTTTACTGTTAGCGCTGGGTGAAATATATCGTCAATATTCCACCCCACACACCCCAGAGGCATTTTAAGGATTCGGGATGACATGGGGGGGGGGGACCAAGAACAAGAAGAAGAGGGCGCTGTAGTCTATCCCAACTGCCATGTTCTGTGCTTCTTCTGACCTGGTTTTTCCCTTTTAGTTTATTGATTCGGTTTGCTTTTACTTCAACTCTTCTGGTGTTCATATTTATAGCACAAGGGAACCTTGCTACCTTCTGTTTCACCACAAGCTAGTTCAATAAAGTTACCGTGTGTATATCCTACCTGATGGTGTTTCCTGTGTCTACATTGGCGTCTTCTTTTCAACTAAACTTAAAAGTGCAACATGATTAATGATCAGCATTCCTGCAGGTTGTGTTGTGATGTGTTGAGGATCAAATTAATTTTCTAATGTTTAAAAGGAATTGCTCCAAATGAAAGGTGTTTGGATATCCCACTGTCTCTTTGAGTGCAGATAAAGTTCACAGCACTGGTTGTTAATTAGATGCATTTGAGTGGCTGCCATGCAAATGTGACATCTAACAAAGTTGATGATGACAAAAGACAGTGAACATAATCACCTGGTATATTAAACAGAAAATAAATATTATTGAGAGATGTTAAAATGCAGTTTACTTCAGCGTAAGCTTTTTTCACTTCTTCTAAAAACATACCGTGAAGAAGATAAGAGCACAGGGAGTGATCACTGCAAACAGCCCTAAGGGATCAAAGAGAGCTGAGCCCATGAGCAGACGCTGGAAAAGTGTAGAAGAAGCAAGAGGCATCAGCAGTCAGGGGTGTCTGCGAGCTACCCAATTAAGTAGGAGCTCACATGAGGACACCAGAAAAGGTATCAAAAGCTTGTTGGCTTGGCTTTTTTCTGTTTTCTTTAAGGTTAATAAATGCACAGAAATTTCTCGTAGGCTAAGGAGACTGTAATGTATTTTTAAAAAATATTTATTTATGATTTATTTTCAATATTGACTTTTTTCACTTACTTTTTGGGTAGGTGTTATGTCATTGTTGATGAGTCTTTTTGTTCTGAAACTCACTAAAGCTGATTAGATGATTTACTGAAATTGTTGAGGATATTAGCTTAATGTCATTATTTGACTGTACTGGAGTGTCTTTGCATGAGCCACAGTTCAAAATACAACTTCATTTACCTTTTGGTTCAACCCTTAAACTTATGCATGGTCTGGAAGAAGCTCTGTACCTTCCCTTTTTGGCCAGCTTTTATGTTGTTTTAGGTGCATAACGTGTATACTTGTTGTAGGTGTTGTTGGTATGCCTCTGGACAGAGTTTGTAGACAATAAAACATGGATGTAGCTTCCAGTTAAGGAAAAGGAAGCCAATGCACAAGCGTCTAACCACCTACATTTTGCCAGCAGATGGCGATAGTTGTGGTTACAGAAAGCCTTCTTTTCCTCTAGAAGTCTATGAGAAAATTGATTTTCTAATATCTGTAAACAGTTCTTGCTCGGACTATGGGCTGACTCACTTGTTTTGGGTCACATTGAATTAAAAAAGAAAAAAAGTCTGTTTCGTAAATCTTGGTCATACAATGGAGGACTATCTGTGGTATGAAACCACGCCCACATTGTCTAACAAGTTGTTCCTAAGTTATATACTCATTGAGTGGGGGGGGGTTCACAGTTGTTGGTGTGTTTGGATGGGACTGTGTACACTAACTCTACGACAGTGGTTCAATCAGTCTAGTGGTAAGCTTTTCAGTTACAGAATGCAAGGGAAGAATAGATGGAGCCAACATTGCAAAAGTTCTTAAACAGCGATAACCTTGTAGGATCTCAATCTTTGAACCAAATATCTCAGCTGTTAACCTCTGACAGCAAACATCAACACTGCAGTGGCCTCAAAACAATCTGAAGGTTCTTGAAAGGGAGGACTCCACAATAGCAGATTATAGGCTGAGCAAATCTGCAAACAATGATGGGACAAAATCCAAATTTCTGGATGTGCCAAGCTCATGGAAAGATATTCAAAAACACTGGTGCTTCATAAGCCTCTTTGGAAGTAACTGCAGCTTCCAATGTGAGGTGTTGAATACTTACTATATTCATGTAATAAAATGTATGTTTTGTTTGTTGAAATATGATTTTGTATTTTTTTTTTTTACTGAAGAAAGAGCTTCAACATTTCGAAAACAAATATATATTATTATTATCATCATTTCAAGACATGAACATATCAATAATGTATTATTTTATGGCGTTATTTTTGTGCTACTATTTTGAGGAAAAAAATTTGCAGGTGCAAGTGTTGCATTTTGAGAAGAAATTTATTTTGAGTGAAGAAAAGCTAAATTTGAGTGAACAAAATTCATTGATGCGTGCAAAAAATGTATTTCAGTTTTCAGTTTTATAGGGTCAATATTGCAATGAAATGTGTTTGACGAGCAGCAGTCACTCAGCAGCATGATACAGTAGAAGAAAATGTAATAAAATATAATAAAATAAAGTAAAGTAATAAAAAATAGAAAAAAGTAAGGAGCAAAATATTAGAGAAACGTGGTAAAAGAGAAAAGATGACTAAATATATATGTATCTATAAATATAAATATATGTTCACTAGTGATTAAATAAGAAAATCTTCAAAAGAAATATTACAGGAGGGCAGATGGGATATTGCACAGGAATGAGCAGCAGAAAATTACAGTATTGCACTTTTAAATATAAATATCAATAACAATAAAGTGGAGTGACCAGTGCAGATTAAACAGAGTACTTGTGAAGCTGCAGGTAGCTTCTGAGTGCGTCCTGTGGACTGTGTTGTGTATGTTTAAGTGTTGTGGTTGAGGTGTCGTATGGCTTGGTGGTAAAAACTGTTTTTGAGTCTTGTAGTCCGAGCAGACAGACTGTTGTAACGTCTGCCAGATGGTATCAAGGAGAACAGCTGATGTGCTGGGTGGCTGTGGTCCTTGATGATGCTGTGTGCTTTACGGAGGTATCGCTGGAGATAAATGTCCTGAGTGGCAGGAAGCCTCGTGCCAGTGATGTGCTCTGCTGCCTGCACCACCCTCTGTAGTGATTTACGGCTGCTGGCAGAGCAGCTTCCGTACCAAACTGTGATGCAGCTCGTCAGCAAGCTCTCAATTGCACACCTGTAAAAACTTGAGGTGATGTTGGCGTTCATGCCAAACTTCCTCAGCCTCCTCAGGAAATAAAGCCGCTGGCGAGCTTTCCTGATAGCAGTGTCTGTGTGAAGGGTCCAGGAGAAGTCCTCTGTGATGTTGACTCCAAGGAACTTGAACCTGCTGACACTTTCGACCTTGACACCGTTGATGTGGATGGGCTGGTGTTCTCTGACTGGTCGTTCCCGGTAGTCCACTATCATCTCCCTAGTTTTGCTGATGTTGAGAGTCAGGTTAGTTCAGTGTTTGCTATTATCCATACACACACACACACACACACACACACACACACACACACACACAATAGCAGCCCCCCCCCTCAGTTTTTGCATTTCTGTTGCTTGTGCTCTCTCTTTCTGCCCGTGCGTTCAACTCTTTCTGTACACCGTTATATTTGTGACACAAAACCATCCAATCACAGACTTACAAGCAAAAAAAAAATCAGATTTGCTGTTTTGGTCTCCAATCAGCTTGAAATGACAAAATGCAATACCCCAGAATGCATTTCTTCCAAAACTCAAACGAGGCAGTGGCGGAGGAACACAGAGTGGCGGAGTTTGAAATATTACTCTTTCTGCGTCACAAAATAAACTTTTAAAGATATTTTCAGGCGAGAATGGTGCTGTGTAAACTTCAGATATGGTAAATGGCCTGTATTGTATAGCGCTTTTCTGCATTCTGGGATATTGCATTTCGTCATTTCGAGCTGACTGGAGACCAAAACAGCCAATCAGATTTTTTTTTGCATCCAAGTCTGTGATTGGTTGGTTTTGTGGAACAAATATAACGGTGTACAGAAAGAGTTGAACGCACGGGCAGAAAGAGAGAGCGCAAGCAACACAAATGCAAAAACTGAGCGAGAGGGGCTGCTATTGTGTGTGTGTGTATAGATACAGGGAGTGCAGAATTATTAGGCAAGTTGTGTTTTTGAGGAATAATTTTATTATTGAACAACAACCATGTTCTTAATGAACCCAAAAAACTAATTAATATAAAAGCTGAATGTTTTTGGAAGTTTTTTTTAGTTTGTTTTTAGTTTTAGCTATTTTAGGGGGATATCTGTGTGTGCAGGTGACAATTATTAGGCAACTTAACAAAAAACAAATATATACCCATTTCAATTATTTATTTTTACCAGTAAAACCAATATAACATCTCCACATTCACAAATATACATTTCTGACATTCAAAAACGAAACAAAAACAAATCAGCGACCAATATAGCCACCTTTCTTTGCAAGGACACTCAAAAGCCTGCCATCCATGGATTCTGTCAGTGTTTTGATCTGTTCACCATCAACATTGCGTGCAGCAGCAACCACAGCCTCCCAGACACTGTTCACAGAGGTGTACTGTTTTCCCTCCTTGTAAATCTCACATTTGATGATGGACCACAGGTTCTCAATGGGGTTCAGATCAGGTGAACAAGGAGGCCATGTCATTAGTTTTTCTTCTTTTATACCCTTTCTTGCCAGCCACGCTGTGGAGTACTTGGACGCGTGTGATGGAGCATTGTCCTGCATGAAAATCATGTTTTTCTTGAAGGATGCAGACTTCTTCCTGTACCACTGCTTGAAGAAGGTGTCTTCCAGAAACTGGCAGTAGGACTGGGAGTTGAGCTTGACTCCATCCTCAACCCGAAAAGGCCCCACAAGCTCATCTTTGATGATACCAGCCCAAACCAGTACTCCACCTCCACCTTGCTGGCGTCTGAGTCGGACTGGAGCTCTCTGCCCTTTACCAATCCAGCCACGGGCCCATCCATCTGGCTCATCAAGACTCACTCTCATTTCATCAGTCCATAAAACCTTAGAAAAATCAGTCTTGAGTTATTTCTTGGCCCAGTCTTGACGTTTCAGCTTGTGTGTCTTGTTCAGTGGTGGTCGTCTTTCAGCCTTTCTTACCTTGGCCATGTCTCTGAGCATTGCACACCTTGTGCTTTTGGGCACTCCAGTGATGTTGCAGCTCTGAAATATGGCCAAACTGGTGGCAAGTGGCATCTTGGCAGCTGCACGCTTGACTTTTCTCAGTTCATGGGCAGTTATTTGGCGCCTTGGTTTTTCCACACGCTTCTTGCGACCCTGTTGACTATTTTGAATGAAACGCTTGATTGTTCGATGATCACGCTTCAGAAGCTTTGCAATTTTGAGACTGCTGCATCCCTCTGCAAGATATCTCACTGTTTTTGACTTTTCTGAGCCTGTCAAGTCCTTCTTTTGACCCATTTTGCCAAAGGAAAGGACGTTGCCTAATAATTCTGCACACCTGATATAGGGTGTTGATGTCATTAGACCACACCCCTTCTCATTACAGAGATGCACATCACCTAATATGCTTAATTGGTAGTAGGCTTTCGAGCCTATACAGCTTGGAGTAAGACAACTTGCATGAAGAGGATGATGTGGACAAAATACTAATTTGCCTAATAATTCTGCACTCCCTGTAATAGCAAACACTTAAATACACTTTTTGCATGCAGCAATGAATTTTGTTCAATCAAATTTAGCTTTTCTTCGCTTAAAATAAATTTCTTCCCAAAGTGCAACACTTGCATGTGCAAATTTTCTTTTTTTGGGTGTGCTCAGAATAGTGGCACAAAAATTACGCCATATTATTTTAACTGCTGAAAATAAAATGTATGAGGTAGTTATAGTAAGGGTATTTTTAAAGCTAAGCACATTGGTTGAAGCTTAAAGATGTAAAATACTTTTGATGTTTAGTTAACTGAAGGCTCCTGCTGTTTAAATACACATGTAATGACAGCAGTTATTCATTCCTGTGTATATGGATCATTTATTAATTGAGTAAAGTCATTTAACATTCAAAACTAGTCTTTGATTTTTTATGCAATGACAAATGTATTTCAAGAATGTAGAACTATTATACATTTTTGTTTGAAATCCTACTCCCAAGATTGCAAAAACTTGCCTTTACCAAAACCCTAATGTAATTGAGTCCCAAAAACCAAGCCCTAAACTGCAATAGACCCTTAAAGGGATGTAAACAAAACACAAGAACTTTTACAAAATTGCTTTACCCAAATTTTCTAAAAATGCAGTTTATAGTAATGCAATAATTTAACGCTGATATACATGCATCTACAAATATTTCCACAGAAAGTTGTGCTACTGTGTAAAATACATGCACAATCCATTGACTTCCACATGTATTTTTTTCCTATTGAAAAACTGTAAAAAGGAAATTAACTGAAAATATGTTCAATTTAAATCTGATGTAATCAGATTGAGAATAAACAAATAAACTTGAAAAATCATGCATTGCTTCCAACAAATAAAGTGGAACATGCTGGAGCACTGTTCACAGCAGATAGATTTATTTCTTTTTCAGTGCTGCATGTAATCATTGTACATGATAAAGTCAGATACTACACTCGGCTTTGTACTAGATTCCACTCAGGGAAACATTAAAGACATGATGTGTTTATAACCACTTAGATTTCAATGCTGTACTTGCCACTGAATCAGATATTTAGTAAGAGACTAACATATACTGAGATGCACACACAAGCTTAACCTTGCCTTCTTAAGAAAAATAAAAGTGACAATGAAAAATACTTGTAAGGAAAAGCACAGCAGACTGACTTTGGTCGAGTGCTGTTGCTGTCGATAACTAGAACTGTATTTATGTTTATGTGAAAGATAATTAACTATTGATTTAAGATTCTGAAGTCCTTGTTTTCTCCTGAAAAGAACGAAGTGGCTGCAAGCTGATAATCTAACATTTTTGCTCTTTGTGAAGCTAAGGGCCCATTTGTTGCTGTATTCTACAGAGGTCTAAAGGCCAATTGATTACTTAAGCTTATTTGGAGCATGTATTAGGGTTCCACTGACCCCAGATGACCTCAGTGTACAGCTCTCCTCAGCCCTAATCCATCCCTCTCTCACTGCAATTTTAATGCAGCTTAAATGAGTTGGGCATATTAGATTTTTTTGTTTCTGCTACTTCAGCTACAATGAAAAAGACACAAAGCTGGAGTTATTCTGTGTCATTGCTGCACAGCCGCCTCTTCTTCTCTGATTCTCTCCTCCTCCAATGATCAGCTGATCGGCTTTTCTGTCGCAAGTCCCGTCTCTCTTGTTTGTTTATCGCTCACTTTGCGCCAGTAAGAAGGAACCAGTGGAGGTCGCGTTAAACAACAGCAGCACGTTTAAGCTTGATCAGCTTTTTTTAGAATTTATTTAATATTACTTTCTAGTATCAGCTGATGTATGCTGGAGCCACAGCCGTAAAAGCTGCTGGTCATGATATCGGTTTGGTTATCTGGTGAGAGGGAAACATGAAGATGAAACCAGGAGATGTCCTTACTGAATCATCAGAGCGGTTTACCTTTTACGTGACATGAATGAGTTGAAGGGAAGTTATGAACTGTTTCTGAGAGACAAATAACACCAGGATCCTTTTTTTATGTAACTGACAGCTGGTAACTGTGCAGGGGCGCGTCTAGCAAAGTTTTGCCAGGGGGGCCAGGTAGGGCATTAAGAGGGAAAAGGGGGCACAAAGAAATACTTTTCTTTCTTATTCTCATTTAAAATGTCTAGCTTTTAAAAAAGAATTATCTGAATCTTACTACAAACGATTGATAGATTGATACATATATACCATCAAAAAAGTACACGGGGTGGGTCATTTATATGGATACACCGTAATAAGATGGGAATGGTTGGTGATATTAAAGTCCTGTTTGTGGCACATTAGTATATGTGAGGGGGCAACCTTCTCAAGATGGCTGGTGACCATGGTGGCCATTTAAGAGTCAGCCATCTTGGATACAACTTTTGTTTTTTTCAATAGGAAGAGGGCCATGTGACACATCAAACTTATTGGTAATGTCACAAGAAAAACAATGGTGTGCTTGGTTTCAACAGCAAGATGGTGCACCACCACATTATGGGTCCCAGGTCCGAGCATTCCTAGATAAACAGTTTCCTGGAAAGTGGATTGGTTGTCGTGGGCCAGTTGAATGGCCCCCAAGGTCTCCCAATCGGACCCCCTTAGACTTTTATCCTTGGGGTCATCTGAAGGCAATTGTCTATGGTGTGAAGATACGAGATGTGCAGCACCTGAAACTATGGATACTGGATGCCTGTGCTGGCATTTCTCCTGCGGTGTTGCTATCAGTGTGTGAAGAGTGGGAGAAGAGGGTTGAATTGACAATCCAACACAATGAGCAGCACATTGAACACATTTTATAAGTGGTCAGAAACTTGTAAATAACTCATGAAAGAATAAAGTTACGTTGAAACCAAGCACACCATTGTTTTTCTTGTGACATTACCAATAAGTTTGACGTGTCACATGACCCTCTTCCTATTGAAAAAAACAAAAGTTGTATCCAAGATGGCCGACTTCTAAATGGCCACCATGGTCACCACCCATCTTGAGGAGTTTGACCCTCACATACACTAATGTGCCACAAACAGGACTTTAATATCACCAACCATTCCCATTTTATTACGGTGTATCCATATAAATGGCCCACCCTGTACATCACTGTCACAACAGCGTTTGTTTTCATTCAACGGCTTTATGATTTTTCCTATAATGGTGGGCCGGTCTCTAGTCAAAATGCCTGGGCCGATTTTTTGTCCCAGTCCAGCCCTGTATGCATGTCATCTGCAGTCTGGTGTTACCTACATCTTCCTATTCGGAAGGCAGAATTTCCGAGTTCTGAGTACAATCAAAGCACCACGACTGCAGTTTTTGTGTTGGATGTAAAAAGCGCCCATGACGCCGTAGGCTAGAATCATGGTGGCGGTCAACGACGGTCCAGTCGTGGGATTTCTCTCATGGAAATATGCACATTATCTTTTCCTTTCTATTGGTAGGTGGCACAGTGCACTTGTGGCAAGTAAGCAAGCTAGAAGACTGGCAATCTTGCTGGGTATCCAGTTACGGAAGCAACACATTGACAAGAGAATTTTGAGTAAAACCAAAGTTACTTTCCCTAGTAACTAGTTGCTTTGAAAGTAACAAGTAACTTGAAGTAACTGAGTTACTTTTGATAGAAGTAACTAGTAATGTAACTAAGTTACTAATTTAAAGTAACTTACCCAACACTGGTCATATCACAATAACTGAAAGGAGAGAGTCAGTCAGGGCTGGCCTCTCCTTTAGAAATGTTGTGAGGAGTTCAACAATTCAGGAGGAAGTCCGAGCACTCTTCCACATCGAAAGGAGCCAGTTGAGGTGGTTCAGGAATCTGACTAGGATACCTGCTGGGTTAGATGTTCCAGGTATGTTGTACTGGGAGGAGGCCCAGGGGTGTGCTCAGAACAAGCTGGAGAGATTACACCTCTTGGCTGGCCAGGGAACACCTTAGTATTTGCCGAGATGAGCCTGAAAAGGTGATTGGGGAGAGGAAGGTCTGGCCTTCTTTGCTGCCCCAACAACCCAGCCCTGGATAAGCAGTAGAAGATAGATTGATGGATGGAATATACTAATTTTAACCCCAACCTTCAGAGTAATAGTCATTTAAATTAAATTTTACTTGTAAAGTGCCAGTTAAAAACATTTTCCTCACCTACAGTATTAGAAAGATAATGCTAACAATCTGAAAATCTCTAATGAGCAATTAGTTGGCAACAGTAGGGAGGAAGAATTGATCTTTCTGTTTAACAGGAAAAGATCTCCCATCAGAACAAGGCATGGGGAGGGGAAGCCAATGATAAGCACATAGGATACAAAAAACACCCACAAACTGAAAGAGAGTACATAAAAATTAATGACATGAGATAGTTGCATATAAATCCATTGGGAGTAAAAAGACGGGAGCTGATGAGTACTATTTGCATAATAAATCCTCCAGCAATCCTAGCCTTTCAGAATCACCTGAATGAGCCCTGATCATAGGCTTTAACAAAGGAAAAGTTTTTAAAATATCTTAAAAGCAGAGACCTTACCTTTCTCCTCACCCCAAATTAGAAGCTGGTTCCACAGGGAAGGGTTGTGATCTCCTTGCCCCTCCAACCACATGCGACAGAAGCCTCACTGCTCAAGTGTTACCAAGTCCTTGCTCCAGGGGACAGTTTGATTATTGGTCTTCTCTCTTTATCTTCGAAAATAAAGCACCTTCAGGCAACCCTTGTTGTGTATTGGCACTATATACATAAAATTGAATTGATAGCTGAAGGCTCACTGCCCGAACTAACACTCACACCTGCGCTTTCCAGATTTTGTATCTGTGGAAAAAGTTTTAAACAGTAAACTGAGTTTTGCATTCAACAGTGGGAAACTGAGTAATTAATACTATTATGATTGGCTTTGCAGGTCATGTTCAGCTTATGCATAATAAGACCAGATGAGCAATAAAAAAGGTACATTGTGTAGTATGCATCACCAAGGAACTGAAAATATATGAAGAAAAATTCTGCCCATCTATCTTGTAGATGCTAGGAGTTTGAAGGTCTGTCCTGTGGCGTTCCTTCCAATATTTTTTACTGTCAATAATCAATAATGGCTAAACATAGCAAAAAAGTTACAAAACAGAAGAGGCAAACCCCAAAACACTTTTTAACTGCTTTATTTAGAATTTTCCTTTGTCAAATCCCCTGTAGCTCTGATCTTTTTTCTACTTAGCCTGGAGCATGGCATTGAGCTTGTTTATCCACAGCTCTATCTGTTCTCACCATATGTGTCTCCTAACAATGTCATATTGTTTTACAGGTCTTTGGGAAGCTTGTTAAAAAGTATTTGGAGAAAAGACACTGACACTAACAGTGGCCATCTTAGTTAATAGTCTTTACATTTTGTGCTGCCTGTGATGTAGCACTTATCCTGAAAGTTCAGAGAGAAAGTCATAGTAAAAGAATACAACTATTTTATGTATCTAGGTATGCATAATAGAAAAGTATGGCATTCTGAAAAAGTACTTTCAATGAGCTGGTGCAGCATGCATTTATGTAATAACCAAGATAAATTGTATATATTTTATGATGTTCAGAATGCTTATACTGATTGAA
Source organism: Mchenga conophoros (assembly GCF_057382185.1). Classification (NCBI taxonomy): domain Eukaryota; kingdom Metazoa; phylum Chordata; class Actinopteri; order Cichliformes; family Cichlidae; genus Mchenga; species Mchenga conophoros. The sequence goes on along the minus strand of NC_140547.1, from coordinate 37,144,441 downwards.
TAATAATGCATTCCTCCAGTAAAAGAGATACAGAACTAAAACTGTTTTCTAAAACCCAGTTTATATACACACACACACACAAACCTTTTTTTTAAACTATACTACTTAAAGCAGAAAATTAGTATTGCGTTAATCAGTTTTTTTCTGTTTTCCTAAAAGCAGTAAGTTAGTGCTGTGTGCTAAAAGTAAAAAAAAGTGTTATCTATTTAAGGCAGGTTCACTTACTATAGTGTAAGACTGCCCAGTGTGACCCGTGTCTCTATTAGGGGTCCGAAGTGGACAAATAATGGGAGAATTTTGGAAGTAATGATCAGCTCTTGCCCACCATGAACAAACCTTTATTTTTCAATGCTGAATGTACAACAGCTGGCAGGTTTCATTATTACAAGCCTCCCTGTTGTTCAAAAAAATACCAAGCATAGTTAAAGCATTGGACAAGCTTAAATGGCTTTCATTGTGAATGACGAATCAAAACAGCAAAAGCAGCAGATGTCCACATTCAAGGCATTGGATCTAACCTCGAGTTTTGCAACTCACTGTACCCCCTTGCTCTGCTTGTGGCATTACCACACCATCTACAATCTACTCATTAGTGCTTTACTTTTTGTACAACTTTATCGTCTTTGTGTGCTTGATAATGCAGAAGTCTTCCAAGCAATTCAGTAACTGTAACTTGGCCCCACACTATGCCAAGTAGGACTTTTATTTTGGAGTTTCCTTATTTAGAATGGCTAAACAGTAAATTCAAAAGAACATAAACAGAGTAGCTGTCATGGTCCTGGGCCATGTTGGCCCAGTGTTCTTAGTTTTCTTGTATGTTTGTATTTTGTTCCTTGCTTAGGCCATGTTTTCTGAGTTGCCCTGTTGTGTTGTTCCCTAAGTGTTTTCCCTTCATGGCTTTTACCCCCTGTGTGCCCCTCTGTGTATCTGTGAGCCCTCGTCTCTCCTTATGTTTTATTCCATGTTTCCCCTGCCCATTATGTCTAAGTTCTCCCCGTGCTCTCTCTTCCCCCTGTGTGCCCTCTATGTATTTATGAGCCCTCGTCTCCCTTTGTGGTTGTTTCATGTTTTCCCAGCCCGTTATGTCTGTGTTTCCCCCGTGCTCTCTCTCTCTCCTCCTGTCTGAACCTCTGTGCACTTCCTGTTTACTTTGTGACTCTCACGCCCGTACATGTCATGTTCAGTTCACCCCGCCCTGTCTCGTTATGATTATCAGTGTCACCTGTGTTCCCCGTGTGTTCCCACTTTCCTCGTTAACCCTCTGTGTATTTCTGTCTGCGTCTCCCTCTGTTCAGTGTGACGTCGTCCCTCATGCTGTGTGTGATTTCCCCGTGTTTCCTGGTGAGCTTTATGTTAGTTTTTCCCAGTTTAGTTTTGTATCTCCTATTATCTTTTGTCAGCAATAAAGCTGCTTTTTGAGTTCATCCCCGTGTGTGTGAGTTTTGCATTTTGGGTCCTCCTCCTGCCTGCCACACAGCCGAGCCTTGACAGAACGACGTCACCAACGACATGGACCCAGCAGCTCACAACCCCTCCACCGAGCTCCGTGAGGACCTGATTTACACAGTGGAATACCACTGTCAGGAGTGGGTAGCGCTGCCAAGTGGAGAATACTGGGAGACCGTAGCCATCCGCCTACAGAGGATGGTGTCCGGACTCCCCTGGTTATTCGGCGCTCTACACCCCCACATCCGGGACTTCCTCGTGTCCACCGTAGGCATCTGCCCGGAACTGCCTCTCCTGTATGAAGAGTCGGAGGACGTTCAGCCCGGTCCGCTGGAGAATTCGCGGCCCGGTTCATCTCCTCCCCCTTCTCGGCGAAAACGCCGTTCACACCGCCGTCGCTCCAGTACAGCTGAGCAGACTGCACCCGTTGGTGAGAGTGACTGTCTTTTTCTCGTTCCGCTCGAGCATTCAGATCCCAGACATCATGATAGCATACCCATCGAGAGTAAAGCAGTGTTTTCCTCTGTGGATTACAATCTACCCTCAGCTCAGCCATTAGCCTCACCAACCCCTGCTCAGCCATTAGCTTCGCCAGCCCAGTCAGTTAACTCTCCTACTGTTCAGTTTGCAGTTCAGTCTCCAGTCCTCCAGTCCCCTGTAGCTCCGTCGCCCTCAGTTCAGTGTGCCACTCTGTCGCCCATATCCCACTCTCCTCCCGTCCGGTCAGCCCAGTCTCCTCTTTCACCACCACCACCACTAGCTCAGTTTCCTGTGTCTCAGCTCCCTGTAGCACAGCCGTTTGCTCCATCATCAGCAGCTACGTTTGCAACAGAACCATTAGCTCGGTGTTCTGTGCAGTCACCTCTAGTTCATTCTCCTGTGCAGTCACCTACTCCACTCTCACCACAACCATTGCTACAGCCATCAGTGCAGCCCCCCGTGCAGACTTCAGTGCAGTCCCCTGTAGTAGTTCAGCACCGCAGTACAGCTGAGCTGGCTGCACCCGTAGGAGAGAGTGACTGTGAGTCACACACTCAGCCCAAGTTGTCTGGTCCCGGACCCCATGACTGTTCCACCACTGTGAATAACTCTGTTTTGCCTGCCGTTGTGTTGCCTGACTTGGATAACTCCGCCACTGTGTGTTTGGACTCTAAAGACGTTATTCCGAGTGACACCTTGGTGCCAAATTATTCACCGACCGCCCTACCTAGCGATCTTTGTGTTCCAGAGCAATCAGGTTCTTGTAACGCTCGCAGCATTTCCTCTGAGTTAGCCAGTATGAACGTTTCACCCGTAGAGTTAGCGGAACCAAAGACTGTTATTCTACACCAGACTCACCGACATACTGCTACTAGCATTGCAGCACCGCAGAACCATTTTACTCAGCCTGTACGTTCTGAGGTTTCTCAGTCTGAGCTCAGCCACACACCCCCATCATCAGCTCAGGATGTAACAGTGCATGCTGAGGAGCACAAACCCCCTGAAACTGTGTGTTCCATTGCTGATGCTCCTTCTAGTGACTGTTTCATGTTCCAGCCTGTTTTGTCTTTAGACATTTCTGACGTTCCCCAGCCAACTCCTCAACCAGCCATTGCTCTCTCGGCTTCTCAAATAGTTACTGAGAACGAGACCTGTGTTGCTGAGCAAGCCAATGTAACATCCACTCCTAGTGTTCTGCCTGAGCCAGGCGACACAGAGACCATTATCCATTCCTCTGCTATGAACAGTTTAATCATTACACCAGCTCCTGTACCTGTGACTCCCAATGTTGCTTCGTCACTTTCTCAGGCTGTGGTTTTTTCTGTGCCACAACTCGAAAGAGCTAACTCAGACGCTGCCTGTGTAAACTCTGCTTTGCCCTTGCCTGCTAAGCATAAGACTGCTTGCCCTGTGCAGCCACAGTTAGGGTCCCCTCAGCCAGAAGTCTCCGCTCCTGCTGGCTCTGCATCCGTCTCCACTGTGGGTTCAGGAGAACCTCTCCAGCCACTCCTCGTCTCCGCTGGAGGGTCCGAGGGGCCCGTTCAGCCTCCTGTCTCCGCTGGAGGGTCCGAGGGGCCCGTTCAGCCTCCTGTCTCCGCTGGAGGGTCCGAGGGGCCCGTTCAGCCTCCTGTCTCCGCTGGAGGGTCCGAGGGGCCCGTTCAGCCTCACGCCGCATCAGCTGGAGGGCCCGAGGAGCCTGTCCAGCCGCCATCTGCGACCGCTTCGTCATCGCCTGGTCCGGCTGCATCTGCCTGTGCTTCTGCTACGCCTGGGCCAGCCTCTGCCTGTGCTTCTGCTACGCCTGGGCCAGCCTCTGCCTGTGCTTCTGCTACGCCTGGTCCAGTCTCAGCCTCTGCTTCTGGTCCAGCTTTGGCTTCTGCTTCTGCTCCGCCTGGCCCAGCCTCAGCCTCTGCAGCTCCGCCTGGTCCGGCCTCAGCCTCTGCAGCTCCGCCTGGTCCGGCCTCCGAGTCTTCGTCCTCGTCTGGTCCTGCCTCGTCTGGTCCTGCCTCGTCTGGTCCTGTGCCCACCAGGCCATGGCCAGCACGCCTGGGACTGGAGGGCTGCCGCCGCCTTCCGCGCGGTCGGCCCCCTGAACTGCTCCGTCGTCTCCTTCGGCGCCGCCGCCGCCTTCCGCGCGGTCGGCCCCCTGAACTGCTCCGTCGTCTCCTTCGGCGCCGCCGCTGCCTTCCGCGCGGTCGGCCCCCTGAACTGCTCCGTCGTCTCCTTCGCCGCCGCCGCTGCCTTCCACGCGGTCGGCCCCCTGAACTGCTCCGTCGTCTCCTTCGTTGCCGCCGTTGCCCTGCGCACGGCCGGCCTCCTGAACTGTTTCCACGTCTCCGCCGTTGCCTTCCGCATGGTCGGCCCCCTGAACTGCTCTGTGTTTGGGTTGTTTTCTTGGGCTCCGGTGTTTGCTGTGCTCTTCTTTTGTTTTCTCTTCCGAGCCCTCCGTCCTGGGCCCCCGCCGCCCGCCCTGGGTTGTTTTCTGTTTGGTTTTGTTTTTCTGTGTTTGGGCTGTCTGGAGCCAGCCCTTGAGGGGGGGGGTACTGTCATGGTCCTGGGCCATGTTGGCCCAGTGTTCTTAGTTTTCTTGTATGTTTGTATTTTGTTCCTTGCTTAGGCCATGTTTTCTGAGTTGCCCTGTTGTGTTGTTCCCTAAGTGTTTTCCCTTCATGGCTTTTACCCCCTGTGTGCCCCTCTGTGTATCTGTGAGCCCTCGTCTCTCCTTATGTTTTATTCCATGTTTCCCCTGCCCATTATGTCTAAGTTCTCCCCGTGCTCTCTCTTCCCCCTGTGTGCCCTCTATGTATTTATGAGCCCTCGTCTCCCTTTGTGGTTGTTTCATGTTTTCCCAGCCCGTTATGTCTGTGTTTTCCCCGTGCTCTCTCTCTCTCCTCCTGTCTGAACCTCTGTGCACTTCCTGTTTACTTTGTGACTCTCACGCCCGTACATGTCATGTTCAGTTCACCCCGCCCTGTCTCGTTATGATTATCAGTGTCACCTGTGTTCCCCGTGTGTTCCCACTTTCCTCGTTAACCCTCTGTGTATTTCTGTCTGCGTCTCCCTCTGTTCAGTGTGACGTCGTCCCTCATGCTGTGTGTGATTTCCCCGTGTTTCCTGGTGAGCTTTATGTTAGTTTTTCCCAGTTTAGTTTTGTATCTCCTATTATCTTTTGTCAGCAATAAAGCTGCTTTTTGAGTTCATCCCCGTGTGTGTGAGTTTTGCATTTTGGGTCCTCCTCCTGCCTGCCACACAGCCGAGCCTTGACAGTAGCAGACATAATAAAAGGCCCCCTTTCAAAAGTTAAAAACTTAAAATGGAGCTATTAAATCTGATCAAGTCAAACTGCAAATTGCACAATAGCAGCTACTTTAATTAGCTGGGTTACTTCCAAGCTATTGTTTGATCTGTGCAGTGGAGTCATCTTGGCAACCTTCCCTCTGAAGATCATGAAAAGAACTGGCAGCCATTAAACTGACCCCACCACCACCCTGTTAGTCTGAGACAGCTTTCTCTGGAACTTTAAGAGATCCAATTTGCAAATGATCTTCATAATAAACAAATACAACCAGAGTTCAAAGTCTATCCATCAGTGACAAATCTCCAGAAAGCATGATTTAATAAACGATCATTCTTCAGTCCACTACTCCACCCCAGGCTTTATCGCTGTTTACTTAGAAGCACTGCTGAGCAAAATGTGAGTTTTAGTAGCTAAAAGTTAAGGAAGAAAGTTTTCAAAAATAATAGCATGAATACTTTTAAACTGTGAATACAATAAAATCAATATTTGGTGTGAGCTCCCCTTGCCTTTAAAATAGCACCATCTCCCCAAGGTACACTTGCACATAATTTTTCAAGGTACTTGGCAAGTAAGTTGTTCCAAGCATCTTGAATAACTTTCTTCTGTGGATTTAGACTGTCTGAGTGAGTTGCTTCTTTCTCTTCATGTAATCCCAGACTGACTCCATGTTGTTGATATAAGTGCTCTGTGGGGACCATGCTGTCTTTTGCAGGACTCCTTGTTCTTCTTGTCACTAGAAACAATTCTTCATGGCTCTGTCTGTATGTTTGAGGTTATTGTCATTATGGAGAATTAATAATGTGAAGCCTGTAAAAAAAACAACTTTATAACTAAAAAAGTTATTACATCATTGTCACTTTTAGAATGGAGGGAAAGTTTTCACGTTGGTCACAGTGGAGTTCAGATGCTGGAGCCATAGAATGAACTAAGATCAGTGAACTAAGCAAAACCCGTGATTTGCTAAAGAGAATCCTAAAATTTAATTGCAATGTAAAAGAATAATGACGAATAAACTCATGAAGTGAAAAGCATGACTTTTGTGCTACTGTGGCGTGAGGGTGAAACTAATGTCCGAGACATGGACAGTGAACATTTCTCAATACAAATACATTTACAAGCTACCGTGACATTACCTTCTGGTTCATGAAGGTTCATTTCACTAGCAGGGACTACTTTCTTGGTAACGGTGGGCGATGAGGGATGAGGAAGTGTGAATAGGGCTTTGGAGTTGACGTCACGCTGCAATGCATTGTGGGAGCGCAGCGCCATTTTTGGGGTCTACGAATCAAAACAAACACACTGTGTTGGAACGATGACTACAAGAAAGATGCTTAAAAGCAGCTCAAAAGAGAATGAACTGTATAGAGACCGATTGCGTCCAGAGGCGAAGCAGCGGTACTTGCAGAAAATAGTGTGCACTGGAAATGTGGACCCGTATGAAATACGGCCGTGGAGTAGAAACCCTGAAGACCAACCACTATTGACGTAGCCTGACATATTTTCGTACCTTGTCTATGGAGTTAGTGCGTACAAGTCGTCATTCAAACAAAGGTAAGTCAGCTCGAGTACTGCGTGTGAAATACATTTGATTTCCCTGCAAACATTCAGATTAGTGCAGCATAAATTCATTCATGAGGGGGAAATTACAGTGAGAACATGTGGAGGTTGTTAGGTGGATAACATAGTGAGTTCAGTGTATTGATGTTATATTAAGTGATTCATAATTGTCACTTTATGCTTTCTCCATCTCTAAAGTGATTACATCCTTGCATTACATACTTTAGGTTCATTTTCTGCAGGCAGGTTTCTGACAGAGAACAGGCAGATTTAGAATATAACATGCAGCGTTCTATAGATGGACACATAAACAAATGAAAAATTACATGTATGTGCTAACTTTCTAAACACTTTGTTACATTTATGATAAAGTAGATAAAACACATTTACGTCGGCCTTGGCTCATTAGTTCTTGTCTTTAAATGAAGTTTGTCTGTGTGTGTTTCAGGTCCTGCACTCTCAAAGACTGAATGAACCAGCATTGCAGCCATGGGTCACTGTGAGCATTACAGGGAAGGTTGAAGCCGCCCACTGCACCTGTATGGCCGGAGTCGCAGAGACCTGCAGCCATGTCACTGCTCTTCTGTTTAATGTAGAAGCAACAGTGTTGATCCGTGGCACAAGGACTGTTACAGATGAACCTGCATACTGGGTTTTGCTGGGTAATGTGACCAAGATACAGCCAGAGGTTGGCCATAAGATAGACTTCTCCTCTTCAGCTGCCCAAAAAAGGCTCTTGATCAAAACATAAACAGACCATCCGTATTGAAAGGTAAAAGGAGCCGTCCTCAAAACAGAAAAATCCCACCTGCTACTTTGGAGGAGTTGTCACTGCTATTGGATACTTTGCTGGAGCACAGTAAAGCTGTGGGTTGTGGGAATGACCCATAATGTTTTATCTAGGGGTCTACATTTATGCCTGTTGTGCACTGCTGTGTAAATAATTTGCATTTGCTGAATATATACTGACTGAGTACCATTGTTCAAAAGTTGAATAAAGAAACAAACTAATTTTTGCCTCTTTTTTTATTAAAACCACCTTATAGAACATCACATCAGTTACAATGTAGAATCCATGTCATTTATAGTTTACAAATGACAAAATGTTTACACAAAATCACGAGTGTTTACATGATATCACCCACTACTAACATTACTTTATTTACTGTATCTTTTGAAAAAATACAGCAATTTTAACAACACAAGACTTAAGAATATTTAACAGGAGCAGGTTTCATTTTTCCCTGTTTTTATTATCACACTGTTCACCAAAACGCAGCAAACCTTCACCATCTTATCCAGGAGGGTCACCTCTTCACCCTCACATGGAAGAAGTAATCTGATTGGCATGGTGGTATGTTTGAAGCAGGTCCCTTGTGTAGCGCTGGAACCCAGTCACGATGTTTCATCCATTTCATAGGCTGGTTTGCTGCAATAATGCCAAATAATTAGCAACTCGATAAATAGAAGGTAGTTCTGCAAAATCACTCAGTAGGATGTTTGTTCTAATTTGCTATGACCTCAGAGCGCATAGAAAATAAAACTAATAGGCTATAAAGAGTGATATGAACATATTTAGAACTTACCAGAATGAAAATGTCTGGAGCACCAACAGATATCTGGAGATGGAAGAGAACTGCACGTCAGCTCGTCTCACAGCTGCTATCCAGGCTAGACGCCTTCGTTTGGTAACATCCGATACACGAGCTGCCTCATGTTGCTTCCAGGTTGGGAAAGAATGAAAAGATAAACCATTTTCAAGCTTATTCTCTTGCCGGTCGTGTGATCGAACATTGCAGCCGACCACACAGCAAATACGAACCGTGGCTGTTGTGTGTGCCTTCGCTCCCTTTTCACTTGCGCTAGACCCCCAAAATGGCGGATCGGGCCAAAATCCTTTCCACGCCCACCCCCGTGACATCACGCTCCAAAGCCCTATCCAGTTGTTCAGGGATGACGCGACGAATCCTACTTCCGGGTCTAAAGTAGTCTGCGTTTAATATGGCTTTTGTGTTGTTAACATGTTTAATGTTATGTATTTTCTTCTATTTGATCTCAAAAAGCTCCTAAAACAGTCAGTGATCACTGTTGACCTCCCTCGGCTTTTATTACCACTAATCATTTATTTAAGCTCAGTTTTTAAAACCTTAGGATGTAACTACAGCCCAGCCCATGCAGCAGTATATGAATGACTAACCTCGTATTGTGGATGGATTATCTCAGTTGTTCTCCTGGCTGAAGTTTGGTCCTTTTACAGCATCCTGCCATGCGATTACATTTGTTCCTGACCACCGAGAACACTCACGTTAACTTTTATCCAGTGGGAAAAAAGTTAGCTTGTTTATATTATGCTAACATAGCTGTGTCGCTAGCTGTCAGAATCAGAATCAGAATCAGAAAGGGTTTTATTGCCAAATGTTGAGCGGGTTTACAACATTAGGAAAATGCTGCGGTCACGTAGCACATCATTATATACCAGCTAGCCCAACTTCAGTAACCCTACAAACGTCACTACTGTTTAGTTTTCTGTCTTCATTTATGCTGGAAGTGATAGCAGAGCTGTACGTTTTAATTTGTTTCCAAAACCCCGCAGTCAGGACATGCTATATTGTAGTTAGATAGAAGCTAGCGAGCTAACTCCCTGCTAACTTCTAACTCCGTTAAATGTCATAAATTCCGTTTTCATGGATGCCTGGATGTTAAACTCAATTGTTACACCTGGTAGAGTAGAACGCTGATCATTTTATTAAAGATGAAAGACTTTAGACAGTTTTTCAACTCTCAGTAATGCCATAGTGATCGTTTGATATATGGACCTGCAGCGGAGTTTAGACCCAGACACGGCTAGTGACGTCAGACTGAACAACCGGATAGTGCTGCGGTTTGGGGAAGGCCTTGAAGGGGACTGGTGACGGCTCTCGGGCCAGGCAGATCCCCATGTACTAACGAGAAATAAATGGAGGAAAGGAAGAGAGGAGAGGAGAAGAGGAGAAGGGAGGAAAGAAAAGGGGGGCAGGGTGGGGCATGAAAATGAGAACAGCAGGTGTTGGAGAAGGGGGGGTTTTATAGCATGAGGCCAGAGTGGGCGTGAAGGAGGAGTGGTCCCGCTCCTGAAATTCAATCTAGAAATCTAATTCAGTTCATTAACAGTAGTGTACAGTTCTTTACCATTTTCTAAGATCATTCTAAAATACATTAATGAACTGTCAGTCCTCAGTGTACCGCAACTTTACCAAATAATTCCACAATATTTCACTACAGGCTGGAAGCTGCTTTGCTTTATTATAATTTTTAGTTGTATATTATAAACTCACAGTCTGATAAACTGTCTCTGCACATGTGTACTGTACATTATGTCAGTTCAAATTATAATATAATTAATTCCCATCCATTCTTCAAACAGTTTCAAGTAACCTGCTTTGACTAAAAACAGAAAGCTCTTACATGTGACTTGGCTAAAATATTATGGAAATAAAGAGACAGCTGCCAGCACCATCAGGTATTCCGTCTCAGTTCATTTTACTAATGGTTTTAAACTTCTTAATGACATCCAACTTCAGAATAAGAGGAACTGGATTGCTTTTCACCACTAATAACAAAATGGTTTGTTGGCAAAATTTGTCATTTTACAAAACGACATGAACATTTATGTCCTAATTATTTTTATCACTTCATAGGATTGGATGCAAGGTTTTACTGCCCTGGTTTCAGAAAAAACATGTGGAGTCTGTTTCCATTCCAGTGCATGCTGGGGAACGTTCTAGCCCTGCCTTAACCCGAAAGGGATTAAATGGGAAGAGAAAAGGAATGAATATCAACAAATGCATACAGCCATCTGTCTATCTCATTGATGTGCCTGGAAGCCAATACAGAATCAGTGCAACGAGGATCTCAAAGGTGAGCTCTGACCTGACTAAAGAAGAGCACTGACTAGCAAATTTCTTTCTTCTTTGATGAGGAAAAAAAAAGCAACGTTAATGCATGTTTATAGTGTAAAACAGAGGGTTTGAGAAGAAGGCAAAAAGAGAGGGGAAAATATATAATTTTTGAGTTCATCCCCATTAAATAAATGAATCATTGCAGAGCAATAGCTGAGTAGATCAGAACAACACTGCCAACGGGCCTCCCACTGTTCCAGCCAGCAGGCCTCGGCCACCCTGGGAGATTAATCAATTTTGTGGAATGTTTGATTTGCATTTCATTAAAAATTTAGGTGGAAAATTAATGGGGAGGCACTATGTTTTCAGGGGACAGCCGTAGAAAAAAATTCAAGCCCATCTTTGTTTGTATCATGTCTTCAATTCGCTATGTCGCTCAAATTCCCTTTTTTATCATTGCCGGCATGGATTTGGATTCCTCTCTGGTTGTTCTCATGGGAATCAGTGCAGTCAGATGTTCTGTGGCCTTGACTTTCTGTTTTTATGTGGGCTCTGTTTTACTCTGTCTTTTATATGTGCTTTGGAGAAACTGGCACATTTACAAAGCTGTACTCTGTTTCTGTCTTAGCCAGTCAGTTTTTACCATATGACTGAAAAGAAAACGAGTCATGTTGGTTGACATATTTTCACAAAGCCATGCCCTGTATCATAGCACTTCCTATGCATGGATAAACAATAGATATCTGGTTATATGACATGCTGAAGCCAATGCATTCATACTATTGTTTGTCTAAACATGGATCCACAAGAATACCCATCAGTGCTCCAGTGTTTTCCCACTGTAAATGCTTTTATCAGCTGCTCACATGAATTGTCCCATATACCTAAACAGCTGCCAGTGGTGATGTGAACTATGTGCACAGATGGGTAGTATCCTGATCTCTTTTTACTGTCCAAATGCATCCCATGTTTCAGTGGCTGTGCAAACTCTGGAACATCTGGGTCACATCAAATTTGTGACATCTGTGTCCTTTTGAATGTATGCCCCAGATATCTGAAACAGTCACTGTTACAGATATACATGTACTTAGAAAGTGCTCTGTTTCAGTCTGCTTGTGTATGACCTAAGCTATGTGATGTATTTTCAACTGACACTTTCAATATGTGTTTTAAATTCAATTTTATTTATATATGCCGTTGCAGTACAATAGCAGCTGTGGAGGTCCAGTTCATTAAGATGGTATTTAATTTCATATGTAAAGCATGGTGGTGGCAGCATCATCCTGTGGGGATGTTCTTCCACAGCAGCAACTGGGAGATTAGCCAGAGACAGATCTAGAGAGGCATCTTTGATGATAACCTGCTCTGGAGCACTCTTGACCTAGGATTCATCTTCCAACAGGTCAATGCCAAGATAACAAAGGAGTGGCTTCGAACCATGTCTGCGTAACCAGGCCAGAACCCAGATTTGAACATGATTAAATATCTCTGGAGAGATCTGAACCTGGACTGTGCACAGATTCTGCCGCGCACAGCCCAGGTTCTGGGAGAAATTGACCAAAAAGAGGTGTGCCAAACTTGTAGTGTCATACTCAAAATGACTTGAGGCTTCGTCAACAAAGTAGTGAGTAAAGGCTGTGGATAGTTGGATAATAATAGTGGATAATTTATTCAATTTAAAGGAATTTCAGGTCTTTTGGGGTTTTGTATGTAGTATTTTGGGGTGAAATTTTAATTTAATCCTTTTTTTAGAATAAGTCTGTAAAATGACAAAGCGTAGAACAAGTGATGCACTGTCAATACTTTCCAGATACACTGTAAATTGCACATATATATTTCCTACTTTCTCTTTCCACTGCAAAGTCAGCCACCATGGTTTGATTCATCCAGAAGACATATTTTCACTCAGCAATTTATTTTTAAAGAATAAACCAGGGAATAAGGCTTTGTTTTGTAAAGCTGTGTCCATCTCCCACTTAACCTAAAACTGAAAAAAAAAAAGCGTTTGCATAAAAAGACAGATTGATAGTATAGCTTAAGGGCCTCGTTATACAGTCAAGTGTTTTTTTCACTATAACCATTTTGATCCCATCACTGTTGCTTGATGTGTTGTTTTGGATTTGGCTACTATTCATCTGATTTCAGTTTGGGCCTCTCCAAAAAAGATAGACTCCAACACTTTGCTTTCCCCACTTCAGACACACAGAATTTTTCTATGCAAATTTGTCCACCGCTGTGTTATCTAGTAGAATTTTAAACATCATGGCTGACATTTACAAAAAAAAAAAAGTAAACTTTATGGCTAATTCATTGATGTTTTCTATGACTTTGTTAGTGTCATTAAGGAAATAGGTGACATTGTGGTATGTCTCCACAAACCAATCACAAGGAGGTTTTTGGTGTAGCACCCCATTTTTGCAACTTACAGCAACCACTTGGCAACATATTGAGGAATGCATATTTTCCCCTTGTGAACAGTGGTTGCTAGGGGGTTACCAGCTTATCCCCAGGCACGTGTGAAAGAGGGAATAAGGCCTTTGATAACTATTTCTTTAAAGATTTTTAATTTGTTGCATTTTGATCTGCATTGTATTTCAAGACAGTACCCTTTTACTTGACCATGCTCTCTCACCCATCATTAATCCTATTCTTAACATTTTTTCAAATACTTCATTCTGTAGTGGTAAGTTGAATAAATTCCAGTCATGGATACAAATTTTCATGAACATTAAGCTATGTAGGACCAACATACTTTGAACGTGACATGTGAAACAAATAAAAATGGAGAACGTAACGTCATCACATTGCATGAAATATGAAAACATACAGAAGTCAATAATCGCTCTATGTCTGACAATGTTTATGCAAAGTTTTGTTCTAATTGGCCCATTGAGGAGGAGATGGGGAATATGCAGACATTTACATATAAATACTTTGTAATCATTATATTAAGATAGAATTCATAACGCTCATGGAAATCTTTCTTGATTCAGCTGCGCCTGAGATTATTTACTTTTAAATTCTTTCAATTATATTTAAAGAAATGTGTAATTAAATGTATGTTTGGATTCATTCAGATTTTAAAATATTTCATTTTCATTTGCACTTTTAAAGTGTTCTCCATTTTTAACTTTGCTTTGCATTTATATAAATCACCAGTTACCACTAACATCTATTTAGTTTTACTGCATGTCAAACTAGTGCTTACAACCCATGTGGTAATTTTTAATTATTTCAAATTAATATAATAAGAAATTCAATCACAAAATAATGTAGGGACCTCTCTGTTAAAAGGAATCATTGTACCTAATAACTATTTCTAAGTTAATCATGCAAACACTGTTATTTCTTTTATTATAGTGCAAGGCATTTTATCATTATTGTTGTGCCAAGCTGCATTAGTCCAGCTATCTAATGATCAAATAGTTAATGACTATTTTCATCACAGGCTTTCATGAGAAATGACAGTCTTGTTACCCGTCTGTATAAACAACATCAACATGAATGGCATGTCAGGATTTGAAACAGTGATTAGTGGTATGAGTATTGATAATCAATTTCAACAACCCTGGTCTCTGTTGTAAAACAATTCAAATTTACATAGCAGCAATCAATATAATGAAAGGGCTTACTGGTTAGAGTGGAAACATGTCATGAGGGAGGTCCAAAAAGGGTGAAATTTGCATTCAGCTCTTTTTTCAAGTAATATTAATATGATATTATAATAAACAATTAACTGAGTATGCCAAAATATGTGTGTGAGAATAAAATGGCATGTATTTAATATTAATGTTATTCTTATCCGCCTTTCAAAATGTGCAAGAATCACAAATGATCTCATGTGCGAGAATTAGAGCTCAGCATCATTGAAGGAGTACAGCCATTGACTGTGGTAACGATGACAGTAGTGGTAGAGCGGATTTTGCTTCTAACGTTTTGGCACTGAGTGCATGTTTTTTCCACACTCAAGCAAATCCCTCAGATAAAAACAAATTTTAGTTTTATTAATGTCTAACACCCAAAACCAAACTGGCTTCATTTGATGTCAACATGAGGAATGACAGGAATTAAGCCCATTTTTGTAAAACTGGTATGACACTTTTACTTATTCACTGCTCGTGTGTGGTTTTGTAGCTGCTGAGCAGCTTTAACAGAGCATATCTAACAAATGTGTTTACATGCATGTGATATCATTGACAGATAAACACATCAGTCATCCCCACACTGACAATGCTTTCTTTTTTAGATGTCTCTGTGATGCAGAGGCAAGTTGACTTCTCCTTCTTGGTTCAATATGCACCACTGCAGTGCAGAGGCTGATAATGTTATAAGATTGATTTTTTTATAACTTAACTAATTTTGCCTGCTGGTAATTTCTGATGAGAAGAGCACGGACATTAATGACTATGGATTTTTCTGAGTCAAACTTGTCACGGGCAGGCTGTTCATTAACATACTGTATATGGGGGCACTCATGCTACAGATTGAAAATGTACTAACTAAGTGAAGTATCACTTCTAAAGGCAAACTTTGGCACAATCCATTGCTCATTGCCTCATATATTTTATGCAAACAAGTCCTGCATATCGTTATCGATCTGGAAAAAAAAAATCATATATTTGCAAGACATTCACTGCGGGCAACTCAATTTTGAAACCACTTGGTACAAGACAGTGACAGCATGTCTTTGCTTCAAGTAACCATGTATATACAAAATCTTGCAAAGATCTTGCAAATATATGACATTAACAATCTCTTGGCACACATTAATGTATTATCTCATTAATTTGTGGTCTCAGGAACTACAAAACAGAAAAAGAGATGTGGTTTGTGGAGTCTTAAGGCCTCATTAACCAGTTTTTAAAGTGGGATCTGCAAATGCGGGACCCCCCCCTAAGACAAGGTGTAGATGTGCAACAGAGGTAAATGCATGAAGTAATAACTTCATGCTTAACTTAAAGGAAAGCTGTATGCTCTCACCTGTGCTGCTGCTCTGAAGTTTACTGCTCTTTGTGGATTTAACCAATCACATTCAACAAGATATATACATTCAACAAGATATATACAGGTTTGCACACACCTGTAATTGGTTCAGCCCAGAGTCGATCATGACCAACTGGCCAATCCAACACCTTTCATTATATATACCCTTCCAAAAAAAAAAAAAAAAATCCATCGGCCCATAAAAACATAAAATCACTAGCGGCAAAAAATGGCAAAAAGTCATATTTTGCATGGTTGGATCTTAACAAGGTTCAAAGTAGAACTTCAACATGCAACAAGAAAAAATGGGAGTGAGATAAAACATTTTTTAAGCACGCATTTTGTTGAAAACAACGCTTAAACTGAAACAGGCTGCTTGTTAATATCCAACCATGCAAAAATATGATTTTCTACTCTTTTTCGAGTGGTCTCAAACTTTTGATTGGGACTGTATGTAGAATTTAGGAATTACTGGATCATCAGCTTAAACTGAAATTGATGCCTCCTATTCCTGGCCTAATCTAACAATGACCACAGACACCATAGCCTGCCCTACATCAGTCCAACATTGTCCTTTATTATAAAGTACAGGGTGGGCCATTTATATGGATACACCGTAATAAAATGGGAATGGTTGGTGATATTAAAGTCCTGTTTGTGGCACATTACTATATATGTGAGGGGGCAAACTTCTCAAGATGGCTGGTGACCATGGTGGCCAATTAGAAGTCGGCCATCTTGGATACAACTTTTGTTTTTTTCAATAGGAAGAGGGCCATGTGACACATCAAACACACTGGTAATGTCACAAGAAAAACAATGGTGTGCTTGGTTTCAACGTAACTTTATTCTTTCATGAGTTATTTACAAGTTTCTGACCACTTATAAAATGTGTTCAATGTGCTGCCCAT
Source organism: Mchenga conophoros (assembly GCF_057382185.1). Classification (NCBI taxonomy): domain Eukaryota; kingdom Metazoa; phylum Chordata; class Actinopteri; order Cichliformes; family Cichlidae; genus Mchenga; species Mchenga conophoros. Next base: position 37,127,888 of record NC_140547.1, on the reverse strand, counting down.
TGTGTTGGATTGTCAATGCAACCCTCTTCTCCCACTCTTCACACACTGATAGCAACACCGCAGGAGAAATGCCAGCACAGGCATCCAGTATCCGTAGTTTCAGGTGCTGCACATCTTGTATCTTCACACCATAGACAATTGCCTTCAGATGACCCCAAAGATAAAAGTCTAAGGGGGTAAGATCGGGAGACCTTGGGGGCCATTCAAATGGCCCACGACGACCAATCCACTTTCCAGGAAACTGTTCATCTAGGAATGCTCGGACCTGGGACCCATAATGTGGTGGTGCACCATCTTGCTGGAAAAACTCAGGGAACGTGCCAGCTTCAGTGCATAAAGAGGGAAACACATCATCATGTAGCAATTTCAAATATCCAGTGGCCTTGAGGTTACCATTGATGAAGAATGGACCCACTATCATTGTACCCCATATACCACACCAAACCATCACTTTTGTTGTTCCAACAGTCTTGGAGGGTTCCATCCAATGTGAGTTAGTGTCAGACCAATAGCGGTGGTTTTGTTTGTTAACTTCACCATTCACATAAAAGTTTGCCTCATCACTGAACAAAATCTTCTGCGTGAACTGAGGGTCCTGTTCCAATTTTTGTTTTGCCCATTCTGCAAATTCTGTGCGCCGATCTGGGTCATCCTCGTTGAGATGCTGCAGTAGCTGGAGTTTGTAAGGGTGCCATTTGTGAGTAGCTAATATCCGCTGAAGGGATGTTCGACTAATGCAACTCTCCAGTGACATGCGGCGAGTGCTACGCTGTGGGCTCTTGCTGAATGAAGCTAGGACAGCCACTGATGTTTCTTCATTAGTGACAGTTTTCTTGCGTCCACATTTTGGCAAATCCAACACTGAACCAGTTTCACGAAACTTAGCAAGCAGTTTGCTAACTGTAGCATGGGAGATGGGTGGTCTCGTAGGGTGTCTTGCATTGAAATCTACTGCAATGACCCGGTTACTGCGTTCACCAGATATCAACACAATTTCGATCCACTCCTCGCGTGTTAAGCTCTTCGACATTTCAATGGCTGTGAACAAAGAGAAACTTGTAAATAACTCATGAAAGAATAAAGTTACATTGAAACCAAGCACACCATTGTTTTTCTTGTGACATTACCAATAAGTTTGATGTGTCACATGGCCCTCTTCCTATTGAAAAACAAAAGTTGTATCCAAGATGGCCGACTTCTAAGTGGCCACCATGGTCACCACCCATCTTGAGGAGTTTGCCCCCTCACATATACTAATGTGCCACAAACAGGACTTTAATATCACCAACCATTCCCATTTTATTACGGTGTATCCATATAAATGGCCCACCCTGTACATTGCAGATCACACAGTTTAGCCTGTACTTGGTGGTCTGTATAACCTTTGAAAAAACAAACAAACATTGTTACTGAAAATGCATTTTACAATATGAACTGAAAAAAATAAGGAAAGGAAAAATGATAAATTAAAACATAACTAGCTAAATAGCTACTAGTAAGTTTCCATGACAAAACTGTACCAACATATTACATGGCAGGGATCCGAGATAAAACAAGATGTATGGCAGAATTGTAGACAAGAGCATATGAAACAACATAATTTGCTAATTTGTTCAGTATGTCAGTGCTGTAGGTAGTCAGGAAATTAAGCTGTAGGCTACAAAATATTAAAATTGATACATATTTATTAGATATTTATCAACCATGAGATTTATTTGCTCATTAATTGAAGGTTCCAGTCTTCTGTTCTGGATTGTTCTGGCTCAGTTTAACCCTCTTCATTAACATTGTGATGTCTCAGTACCTTACATCTACCCTACTTTAACCATACCCTGTGTGTGTGTGTTTAAGCGTATTAGTTAGAATATTATCCTCCCTTTGACTGCCAAGAAATGGGAGAACAATTTTCAAAAGCCATAAGTCACATCACATTTTCATAGCATATGGTTAAGATTTAAGGATTAGAGTTTAAGGGTTAAGGTATTTCCCACTGACAATAACATAGTCTTCATAGGGTTAATAGAGCTTGGCTGTGCAACAAAAGCAAAGTAAAGGAGAATTTAAGTAATTACCTTTAATGATGAATTATTGTCAACACTGTTGAAACACCTATAATGATTCCCACCAGGCAGCACTGTAAAAAAAAAAGAGAAAAAAAACTGAAAAAAGAAAAAAAGGCTCCACTAGCTTTTCATGAAGTGCACTGATGAGGTCAATTAAGGTAAAAGTCATTATTTCTTATTGATTTGCCCTTTTCCCCAAACTACCAATTACAAAGGCAGCAATAGATGAAGACTTTAAAACTTTGAGATAATAAAAGAAAAAAAAACTACCCAATATTTCATCTGGTATATCTGGTTTACAGGAATAATGTGCACATCTGATGACCAATGGACTATGTCAGAAAAAATATAGACTATATAATGGCACTGCATAATTTTGATAGGTTTTGGGACATCATTTTTGTCTATAAAACACCATCTAATCTAATGGCTGTGTTGCTTACCACCATCCTTCTAAGCAGAAACACCCTCCCTGCACACCACCTCCAACCCCACCACTCCTCATTCTGCTGCTGCTTCAAATCTGTAGCAAACACTCAAAGCCACTACAGTATTCTTACCCCCCCCCCCCCCCCCCCCCCCTCTCCACTTACCCAGCAACGCCCTCAGAGCCAAATTATGTAACATTATTTGGCTGGGGTTAAGAGTTCACAAAGTCGTTATATGCTTTCATAATTATTTGGTAATTATTATTGATTGAGCGCCAAAGGATCAATGCAAATCTCAAGCGAAGGCGTAGAAAAGCTGCTTTAAACCAATAGCTACATCCATAACTTTGTGGTGTTATATGGTACTCTGCAAAACTTGAATCACCCCTCATTTTATTATATTTTGCTTCGCAGGAGCCAGATTTGTTGACAGACTTGTAATTTTTTTTAAGTCGTCTTGAACCTTTTAGAGTTTTCTTTGAACATTTTGTCTGCTTTTATGCTCATTTTGAGCTGAGTTCTTGTACCAGACCAGTTTCAAAGGAATATGTTTTGTTGGCTACTAAACACTGACAAAAAAAAATTCTGTGTTCCAATTTTATGGGGTCAAATCGCAATGATAATGCAATTTGAAGAGCATCATGTTTTTGCACCATTGAGGTAAATCACAAAGTGCCGGAGCTAAAGAAAAAAAAGCTATTCAAAGCAGATGAATATCATGTCCTTACATTATTTCATTAGAAATAACTTCAGTGGAAGGGTGGATGTCAAGAGCCATTCTCAAGGAACGGAAACAGGAGGAAAATTTGCCAAGAACTGGACTGAAAATCAGTAGCAAGAGGTCTTACGTCAGCATGAATCCAAATGTGAAATTTCTTTATTTAATCAAATCATGTCAGCATGTATGAAGGAAGTAAGGAGAAAGGTACAACAGGTAGTTCCTTGAGCTATCAATTAGTGGACATAGTGAAAAATGATCCCAAACACACTGCCAAAAAAAAACTTTAGAAAATGAGGGATGGTTTAAGACTTTTACCTATTACTATATGCAGTTGGAAAGGGATGAAATGAAAAGAAAGTGGTTTCTCCCCCCTCATCAAATCAAGGTGAGGCTACAATAAGCTACATAAATTCCATCATCAAAAAATTATATTTCTGTGTGCAACCTTTGTGTTCATCAAACCAACAGAGACTTTTAGTAGCCGTGGGCATTTTCTCCTAAATTAGTGCCATTTCTACAATTAGATGGGCTTTATTGACTGAAGTTAGCAGCAAACATACTAAGCAGACAATGCCCATCCTTTTAAAAAATGGTCTACACTCTAATGGAAATCAAGTGCACATCTTCAAGCCAAGAGACGAAATGAAAGAATTTTTAATAAATTGAATAATATGCTCAATTATTCAATTTAATTAATAGAAGATAGCTTTGATTAATTAAATAGCTTTTGGTAAATGTCCCTCGTGTAATAAAAAATTCCACTGGAAAAGAAGAGAGAGTTATCCACAATGTTTTCTTTGTTTTTAACAGTTTTCGTATTCTCCTCGCTTCCAGTGTAATGATGTAATTCCCTCAAGATTTTTCCCATCTTTTCTTTCTCTGTTAGTCTCAATCTGTCAATCAATCAGAGACATTGTTTGGGTCTAATAACAAACAGAGGATGTGTAGACTCTACCTTTCATGACCCATCACACTCCAAGCTCCTTTTGCTCCAATTTTGTCAGCGGTTTTGGTGGCGGACACCAGCCCTGAAATTGTCCTTTTTACTTTTCTTCCTCACTTTCTTTCCACATTGCATAAAATTACAGTAACTGGAGCATATCTATCTATCAGGGCCTGTCACAAAGAGTCAATGAAAACTCATTAGTTGGATGCATCAGAGGTGAAACTAATTTACAATGTGAACAAAAAAGTGGGTGCATATTCATGTGAAATTCCATATTTCTTTCATACTTTTCATCTGTCGTCTTGCCAAGCAGACTGTCCATGCACTTGTGCATCTAATGTTTATGCTCTCAAACACTTGATAAAAAGCTAAACAGCTTATTAAACCATTGTGATAAGATTGTATTTTCTTGTTTAAATGCTAATTCATGTGGGCATGTGGTCTGTCTTTGTCTTGATGTTCTTTGATTCAGCCTGTCTGTCTGTCTTCCTCTGTCTCTCACAAACAATGATTAGTCTCTCTCAGAGCCGCCTCTTCTTTTCCACAGTGCTCATTTGCTACAACATCAGAGCCACTGAAGATTCTGCAGCTTTCATGGCAAGTGGAGATTGTCTCATACTCGCACAAGAGCTGAGAAAGACAATGCTTTGAAAAGATGAATGAACAGCAATAACTTGGGGTGAATTTACGGTGATTTTTTTCTGCATGACAACTACCTCAAATCCATAAATAAGGCATCTTTGCTCACATCTCATATATACCAGAAGATGCTAAGTCAAATGAGTTTGGTTTGCATACTACATGTGGCTGCAGGCTGCCATCAAGATCACAGACAAAGCGACATTATAATAAGAAGCGTATATTGTCATCTGCGAAAGTCCCTTGCTTTGTTTTGATATTGCTGGTGCTAAGTGCTCAGTCATGTGCTGTTTTTGTAATGAACTGCTGAGAGCAGTTGTCAATCAAGCCAAAGATTGGATTTTGACGTTTAAAACTCTAGTTTGCTTGGAGTTGTTCCACAAATAGAACTCTTTGGTTTGAACTTCTTCCTTTAGTGGACAAAACTTTTTCCTAACTAAGTCATTACAATGAGAACTAACCAACATTAACCCCAACTTAGTTTATATTCAACCAGGTCTGCATAGGATGGTGATTAATGCCAGGTTAAATTGTCTATGATATTTAAGAAGCAGTGAACAAGATACAGAGCTCCAATCATAGCTGGACTGGCCATTGGGCATACCGGGCATTTGCCCGGTGGGCCGCTAGTGATTTTATGTTTTTATGGGCCGATGGATTATTATTATTTTTTTTTTTTTTTGGAAGGGTATATATAATGAAAGGTGTTGGATTGGCCAGTTGGTCATGATCGACTCTGGGCTGAACCAATTACAGCCGAGGAGGCCGGATGCACCCGCCCCCTTGTTTAGCAATCACGTGATTTTCACGCATTGCATGCCGGGAACTCGTGGCAAAACAATCCAAGTACCGCATCAAATGGAAGCATTTGCAGCACCGCAAAACGTTCATTCTCCGGTTCCAATACCTTCTTGTTTTTTCTTTGCCGCACAAAAAAGGAATGTACAAAACAAAAGGAGAACAATGCCGGTCCGTACAAAGACAGACTCGATGAAAAGACAAAGAAAAGATACGAGGAAAAAATCAAAGGTGTGAAAGGGTCAGACCCTTACGAGCACACAGAGTGGACAAAAGACGTTAGCGTGCTGCCCAACTTTCACCACGCTCATATTTATAATTATACGGTTCTTGGAGTGAGTGCATACACTCATGAAGTTTTTAGTAACTTCAGGTCACTGCAACAAGCCCAGGTACAGTTTACCGACGGATGGGTGCAGGAACTTGAAATGCACCGTGTAGAACGAAAGACCATCGTACGAACAGAGGTAAGTTTACCAGTCTCACAAATCGTCGTCATAAATACACATTCGTTAACCCTTTATTAATATAACCTTTGAGCTCAACGGTAATTAATTAGTAGTGGAAATAATTTCTGGTAGCATCACAGAAATGTAGCAGTGACAATAATATTGTATGTTGTAATCGCACTGGACAATTAGTGATACAAAACAACTGTTTTATCCTGTGAATAAAAGTATATGTTTTTGTCAGTGTACCATGGTAATAACAGAAGCGAAACGCAATATTGTGTCAGGACAATTCACTATTTATGCACAATAAATAAAGGAGCGACAATTTCTGTTCAGCGCCAGACTTGCTTGTAACCTATATCACCAATTATGTTAAGAAAAAAGACGTATTAACTACTACAAAACTCTGACCTTTGTGGGAATGCTTGGAGCAGACTAACATGTGAGCTGGAGTGTTCTGAGACGTTATATTTGGTATATCCAGACCATCCGTGGGCTCTTACTTCGGAAACATGGCTTAAAAAATTTCTCTTCAACGATGTAATCCGATAAAAAAAAAACGATCTCTTTACCCGTCGGCTTTCCGTGGCTGTCATGCGACCGGCTATTGCAGTTAATAATACAACAGCTTCTTGACATTTTTTGGGTTTCTTTTTATCGCTGTGTAACTGAGTTCAATTGAAAGCTAGTACCTCTTGCCACAAGTTCCCAGAATCCTTTGCGGTTTTACCCCTGAATGACGTCACATTTTCAATCTTTATCCTGGTGGGCCGGTCTCTAGTCAAAATGCCCGGGCCGATTTTTTGTCCCAGTCCAGCCTTGGCTCCAATGAGAGTAACAGCATGTATGCTCGATTGTATGAGCGACAGATTGCTCCTGCGGGCGGTCTATCCTTCAAGCTCGGGTCCTCTACCAGAGGCCTGGGAGTTTGAGGGTCCTGTGCAGTATCTTAGCTGTTCCTAGGACTGCGCTCCTCTGGACAGAGACCTCTGATGTTGTTCTATGATAAGCTTGATAACAGGGAACACAAAATAGGTTAATAATTTAAAGATGTTCTGCAGCAATGGAGGTTGATCAAGCCTTGGATGCTAGTGCTACTAATTCCTACAGGTGTTCCAACTTTTCTGGATTACTTACAACTTCCTCTGTCTGCATAAAAGCAGTGTTGGAACACACTGTGGTACCACGTGTTCGTGAGCATCAGTTGAACAGTATTGTATGGCAGAGAGTAGTGTGTTGCTATAAAAATGGTAAGAAAAAGCCAATTAACAATGGAAGAGAGACAGATCATCATAACACTTAAAAATGTTGGTGTTTCCTTCAGAGACATTGCAAAGAAAGTTAAAGTGTCAATGAGTACGGTTTCCTTCACCATCAAAAGGCACTTGGAAACTGGAGCAAACTCTGACAGCTTAATCAGAGGACAAGTTTCTGAGAGTTAACAGATTGCGTGATAGGTGGCTCACAGGACAACAGCTTCAAGCACAGCTTAATAGTGGTCGGAAGCAAGTCTCAGTTTCAACTGTAAAGAGAAAATTTCGAGCTGCAGGTTTTGGTTGCCATGTTATTTCTCTCCAAAAATAACATAGAAGCAAAGCTTAGGTTTGGTGTCATCTGTCAGTCTTAGGAATTATTCACATCCAGATTTTCAAAGTAACCCCCCCGCCCCCCCCCCCAAAAAAACAATGTAAGATGCTGATAAAGTTATACAGAAAGAGATTATTTCAAGTTTTTCTGCTAAAGCCAGGGGGTTAGAGTGGTATTTAGCATGTAGAGGAGCCCTAAGATCAAGTGTAGGAACAAAGCATAAGGGAAAAGAATTTCTTAGAGATAAGTTACATAGTAACTTGTGTTGAGAGCTGCAGTAAATTTTGCTTAGTAAGCAAGTTGTCTAATTCTTTGTGGATTTAGACAATTGAATTTAGCAAGATGCAAGCAGATGTTTGGTGAGCGCTATGGCTGATTTCCCATCCCTAGACACTAAAAAGTTAACATAAAAAGTTTTAGTTTTTTTTTTTTTTTTTTTGGTGAGTCAATCTGATCAACATTATCACCTTAAATCTAAATTGACTGTCTGTTACCCTTGATATAACTTTATATTGAACATCACAATCTATGTCAGTCTAACATAGTGCATTACAGTAAATTTCACCACAATACTGCAGTAACCAGCAATGCACTTTCTTTTTCACGTGACTGTTGGTGTACTAAATATGAAGACGGGAAGATTTACATATAGAGACATCATCTTGAGAGTTTTGCTGGAAATATTTAGGCTCAACTGATGATTATATAACACAGTTTAAAGTTTAAAGCAGAGATACAGTGCAACTGAAAAGTATTCACAGTGCTTCACTTGTTCCACATTTTGTCATGTTACAGCCTCACTCCAAATTAGATTAAATTCATTTTCACCTCAGCCCATAATGACAAACTGAAAAAAAATGAATTAAAATCTAAGAAAAATGTAAATATAGCATGTGCATAAGTATTCACAGCTTTTGAGCTCAGGTGCATCCTGTTTCCAATGTTCATCTGACAGATGTTACAACTGTGGTGAATTCAGTTAATTGGACATGATTAGGTAAGGCACACACCTGTATATATAAGGTACCATGGTGTACAGCGCATGTCAGAGCAGAAATGCAGCCATAAACTGGTGTAAATACTTTGCAACTATGTCGGAAAAAAATCAGATGCATAAATGCAAAAATACAGTTCACTATATCAAACCTTAGCTTTGAAGGGAAAATGCACAATCACACATAACCACTCAGGGGGTGTCAGCTGGCGAGCCAGTTAGTGACTGTTAGTGATGCTGTGTCAGTAATGCTGTATGGATTGTGACTGATTGATGGTATCGTGTAAATCTATTGGAATTATTTTATCATTTACAAATGTGATACAAGTTAATATTCATCTATCTGCATCATTAAAAATGAAAAAAGAGTTTCAAGCAAACTTTTTTCACTTAATCATTATCGGGTGTTGAGTGTAGAAGGGGGTGATTAGGGCCAATGGAAAAAAAAAAGTGGGGACATCTTTTTTTGAATTCTTTGAATTTCAAATTCTGACTCTTAGCTAGTCTCAGAATTCTGACTTCTTTTATCAGAATCCCCACATATGTTTAAAAGCAACCACAAAGCATCCCCACTTTTTTTTTTCAGTGGTCCTAATCCTCTTCTGTAGTTTTGGAATAAGGCTGTAACATGACAAAATGTAGAACAAGTGAAGCACTGAGAGTATTTTTCAGCTGCACTGTAAAAATCTAACTTATTGCTTTAGCTGTTTATTTGTTTGTTCTGTATCCAAAACCATCTCATACATCTTTAATAATGCAACATACGTATTTTAAACTTGGCCAAAGTGGATCTGTTTGTTTATTTATTTGTTTATTTATAAGGAACCCCATTAGCTTCCACAACAGTGGTTGCTAGTCTTCCTGGGGCCCAAACCATCAAATACTGTACCATCGAATAAAATGTTACACAATGAGTTGGATGCAAAATATCCACATAATTTGGCTCTTACATCCACAATAAGGTTTTACAATTCTGAAAATATAAGCATGTAAATATTAAAAAATATTAAAAACACTCAAACAAAATACACAATTTCCATTACAAGTGACATTACCCTCTTATTATATTTACAAATAAATTAAAAATGGCCTAAATAGGCTTTTAGGTGATTTTTAAAATTATGAAAAGAAGCCAATTCTCTAATTGCATAAGGCAACTTATTCCACTGAAAAGATGCTCTAAATATAACAGAGTTTTTCAAAAAGTTTCTTTTAACTTGAGGAGTTACTAAATTGTGGTTAGTTGAGAATCGTGTAGCATGATTATGTATTTCATCTGGATACTGCAACTGAGCATAAATAAAGTGTGGTGTGTTTACCAGTATTGCTTTCTTTAAAAATACAAGTAAGCCATAGTATAATTTAGCTTGTACAGAAAGCCAAGAAAGTTTATTGAGCATTTTATCAATATTTGTATAATATGAACACCTTTACACTAATCTGGCTGCCCTATTTTGGTCTAACTGAAGTCTGTTCAGATCTGCCTTATTAGCTGCTGACCAACTGATTGAGCAGTACTCTAGATGAGATAATACTAGTGCATTAATGACATCTTTCATAATTGAAGAAGTAATATAAAAGGAGCATTTCCTTGCTATAGCTATGCCCTGTCCCATTTTCTTAATAACAGAGTTGATGTGCCGAGACCATGAAAGGTGGTGGTTTATGGTAACACCAAGTAATTTAATCTGGGTGACCTGTTCTAATACTGATCCAGCTATGGAAAGATTTAGCTGTGGGCTGTTGACTAAGAGTACTCTACTTCCTATTAACATGGCTTTGGATTTCGACACGTTTAAAATCATGTTGTTTTTACTTATCCAGTCAAACACGTTCAGCAAATCTAGTTGTAATACGCTTGTCAATTCAAAAATGCCACTGGCTGAATAAAACATGGTGGAATCATCAGCATACATTACAAGATGAGATTTATCCAGGACGTACAGCAAATCATTCGTGAAGACTGAATAGAGAAGTGGACCGAGGCAGCTGCCTTGGGGTAGACCACAGTTCATTTCACAGCCCTCCGAGAAATAACCATTATAATAAACCTTTTGCCTTCTTCCAGACAAATAACTTTCCATCCAGCACAAAGCAGCTGGTGAAAATCCATAACATTTAAGTTTATCTATCAAAAGATCATGATTTATCAAATCAAATGCAGCACTAAAATCCAAAAATACCACCCCGGCCAAATTCCCATTATCTAGATATTTATACCAGTTATCTGTCATGTGAATGAGAGCTGAACTGGTGGAATAACCAGGTTTGTAAGCATGTTGAAACTGAGTAACTGATTTTGTGTTAGGTAATGTTGAATTTGTTCATTAGACAATCCTCTCCATAATTTTACTTAGAACGGGAAGTAGACTAATAGGTCTGCTACTGACACCATTAAAAACGCCATTCTTGTTTTTAGGAATGGGAATTATTTTCGATTCATTCCACTGCAATGGAAATAAGCTGCATGCCAAAGATCTATTAAATATATATGTATAACTTGGCTGCAACTTTGAGCAGTTTACTGTCTATGTTATCAGAGCCGGAGGATGTATCGACAGGAAGTGATATCAATAAGCGCTCTACCATCTCCACATTCACTGCCTCAAACTTAAATAGGCATTGCTTATTATTCATGATAACATCCTGTATAAGACGATATTAGATTTTAAATTTGTTATTTTATTGCTGTAGTAATTCACAAAATAATTGGCTATGTCCTTAGCTTTACTTATAAACGTACCACCCGAGTAGATGTGAGACACCACCGGAGCAAGATCTCTACCCATTATATTATTTAAAACTTTCCACACCTTCTTGCTGTCCTTACTTGCCTCCTTGAGCTTGAGTTGATAATATTCTTTCTTCTTGCGCCTATTCAATTTTTTACTTGATTTCTTAACTCGCGATATCTTGCCCACTCTTGTGGACTGACAGACTTATGTGCTTTTGCTTTATCCCTTTCTGACATTGCAGCCTTAAGGTCATTAGAGAGGCCTGCTCAAAATGAGACCCTTGAGCGACAGTTGGAAAACATCGCGGAACGGATCACTGCAGTTGTGAGGTCTCAGAATCAAAAGACTGACAACACCACGGAACAGAAGTTTGATACCATCATGGGGAGGCTCGCAGCTCTTCAACGGGAGATCGAGAGACCAGCCTCGGAGTGCTAGAATTCGAGCTGCTCACAAAGGAGAAATCAACAATATTCAACATTTGGACACCACGGCCCCAGCTGCAGGCCCAAGGCTGGAGCCCACCAAAACAACTCCCTGATAACGACTGTGTGATGACTATTCTTCCCGCCCCATGAAGGACACCTGGATTGGTTGGAGGACTGTTTACTTAGCCTGATAGGCCGAAGGACACTGTCTCAGCTAAACTATGGACACGCACACACACACACTTACACTGATAAGCACTCACTCATCCCCCTCCCTTTCCAACGCCTTCGATGCTTGTGCCCTACCGGGGATGATAGCAGTCAACTGGACCAGCACAGATGCTGCAGGACCGGATGCGCTGTCTACGCCGGCTCTCTCTTACCCTTTACCCGCCCCTGTTGCTTGTCTCGTGTTTCTATGGTGTATTGATAGTCATGTGCTTTTGTGCTGAGGTGTTTTTTCTTTTATCAAACTGTTCTCCCACTAGGAGCTCAGTCTGAGTGGAGTTTTTTTTTCTCCTTCTCTTACCTCATGTAGTGTATTTTCGTTGTTTTTTTCCTATCAGCCTACCTTCTGACATGTCTGCCCAATGTGATGTTTGTGTAAAGTTGGTCAGAAGGTTCCTTTGTGAGTGCGCATGCGCCATTAGCGTGCTGCCTGCTGTAACCCCTAATTTCCCTCGGGATGAATAAAGTATTCTGATTCTGATTCTGATTATCTAGCCAAGGTGCGTAGTTCTTTTTAACAGTGAATCTTTTTAAGGGCACTGGAACGGTTCGCAGCCGAGTGTGAAGCAGCGGGAATGAGGATCAGCACCTCCAAATCTGAGGCCATGGTTCTCAGCCGGAAAAGGGTGGAGTGCCCACTCCGGGTCGGGGATGAGTTCCTGCCCCAAGTGGAGGAGTTCAAGTATCTCGGGGTCTTGTTCGCGAGTGATGGGAGAAGGGAGCCGGAGATCGACAGATGGATTGGGGCTGCAGCTGCAGTAATGCAGACGCTGCACCGGTCCGTCATGGTGAAGAGGGAGCTGAGTGTAAAAACGAAGCTCTCAATTTACCGGTCGATCTACGTCCCTACCCTCACCTATGGCCACGAGCTGTGGGTAGTGACCAAAAGAACGAGATCGCGGATACAAGCAGCAGAAGTGAGCTTCCTCCGAAGGGTGGCTGGCCTCTCCCTTAGAGATAGGGTGAGAAGTTTGGCCATCCGGGAGGGGCTCAGAGTAGAGCCGCTGCTGCTCCACATCGAAAGGAGCCAGCTGAGGTGGTTTGGGCATCTGACAAGGATGCCTCCTGGGCGCCTCCTGGGTGAGGTGTTCCGGGCATGTCCCATCGGGAGGAGGCCCCAGGACACGCTGGAGAGATTATATCTCTCGGCTGGCCTGGGAACGCCTTGGTGTTCCCCCGGATAAGCTGGAGGAGGTGGCTGGGGAGAGGGAGGTCTGGGCCTCTCTGCTTAGGCTGCTGCCCCCATGACCCGGCCTCGGATAAAGCAGATGAAGATGGATGGATGGATGGATCTTTTTAAGGGGGCATGTTTGTCAGCCAGATAGCAAAGGTTTTCAATAAACAGATAATGCCATATCAGGGTCACGCTCGAGGCAGATGTCAATCCAATGAATTTCTTTTACGTCATTAATATACTTATCTGCATTGAAATTTTTGTATGATCTATGAAAAATAATCTTTTGTGCAGTTTTCAGTGGTTTCATTTTCTTGGTCAAACCTACAAGATTATGGTCACTATAACCAACTGGAATAGAAACAATGTTAGAGCAATGCTCAGGAACATTTGTATATATGTGATCAATACATGATGATGACCTATGACCTCCTGCGTTGACCGTGACCCAGGTGGGAATGGTGATCATCTGAGACAGGCAACAAGCCAACGCTGATGAACTTATCTTTTTCCTTAAAGGACAAGAAGGAGCTGACCAATTGATATTAAAGTCTCCTAATAAGAACATGTCTTTGTTTTCCTCAGTTACTCTTTCCAGCATTTCACAGATTTGTTCTACATACAACATATTACTACTTGGGGGTCTATAGCAGCAACCTGCTAATACAGGCCTGCCACACAATTTCCAGATCATCAAACATTAAGTCCATACGTAGTTTGCTTGCCATGTTATCGTTAATGTATAGGGCTACGCCCCCTCCAAATGTGTTTCTGTCTTTCCTATACAGCTTATAACCCTTTATTTCAAATTCATTATTCTCAAAGGCAGCATCTAAATGTGTCTCGGAAATAGCCAGCACACTTATCGTATTTGTTGACAACAGTGACTGAATTTTCTGAGTCTTATATTTAAGGCTACAAATATTGACATGAGCTACTGAAAAATCTTTACCGGAGAATCCGGGAATAAGTATAGGGTCAGACATTTGCAGACCGATCGATCTCAACAGCTACAAATGACAACATTGCTGAAGTCTAAATATTAATTCCGGCGTTCTGTGACCTCGGTTTAACAATTAATTTGTCATATATCACCTCTGTCTCTGGCCGCTCTCAGCTGTGGTAACAGTTCTTTCCTCTTCTTCCTGATGGACTCTGAAAAATCCTCGTTGATGTAAAGATTGGTACCTTTCAGTTTTTTGGCAGATGAGAAAATTAATTGTTTATCTTTAAATCTTTGTAGTCTGACCACAATCTGCCTGGCTCGTCCATTTTCCTTGTATGGACCGACTCTGTGAGCGCGTTCAATTTGAATGCTGTCACTATCCAGACACAGTTTGTTCTTCAGCATATGTCGGACTTTCTCCTCTGATCCTTCCCACGTTTCTGCTTTTTCATCTATTAATCCATCCACCACAATATTGTTCCTTCTCGATTGATTTTGTAAATAATCCATCTTGGTTGTTAATTCTCTGTGTTCCTCGCGTATGCTGCTGACCGCCGATTCAAACTCTTTTAGTTTGCTTTTAATGCACCTCTCTTCAGTTTGCAGCTCGGTGACAACCCCATCCGTGAATTGCAGGCTGGATTTAACATCCTGTACATCCCTTAGAATGCTGTCCAACCTTTTGTTAGTTCCATCCATGATTAATTGGACAAATGTCTTAAAGTTATCTTGCTGTTGGTGAATCAGATCTTTGTAAAACTCCCGTTGCTGTTCCAGCATAGCGTTCAGCGTGCTAACACTGACATAGCTGTCATCCTCTGGCAGTAGCGCCTTAACGGCCTTCGGGAGCATATCGACCAGATCGTTTTGCCCCCCCACCCGTGAAGATCGCTTTGTGTACAATGGAGTTTACAAAAACGTATACGTGAATCAAAAAATGTGAATCAAATTATACGTGATACGGTGCGACGTTCTTTCCACGCTCGCTGCAGTGAACTCGACGTGTACTCCACTCCTGTCCCTGGTGATTACTACCGTATGACATAATCCTATGGGATATTGTCTCCAAGTTGGAATTGGGTGCTCAATATCAGTAACAACAAAACATAGCTCCCTTCTGGACTGTTGTGCAGTAAAGCAACAATACTTTATCCAAGATTCTGATAAGGGCATTCATGTGAAACTGTGCTGAACTTTCTTCTCTTGTGTCCTGTATTCTCTTAGTCTCAGCAGCACATGAACACAGATAGTGGGTCGTAATCCACTTCCCACTGCCAGTGATTGATTGTTTGCACAGCTGTGAGATACCCAGTAGCTCACTCTTTCTGCAGGATTCTTGGCATGGGATAGCTAGTACCAGCCTGGTCTTGTGGCAAATAACATAGTAGTCAGAAATTATGACCTTTGTTCATAACTGTCAAGATAACATCCTTACTAATACATGTTGATTGGAATCAACATATATCAACGTGCCTCCAGATGTACAGTTAGATCCAAAAGAACTTGAATAATGATATAATTTTTGTAATTTTGCATCTGTACACCAACACAGTGGATTTTAACTTAAGCGATCAAGCTGTGACTGAAGTGCAGACTTTCAGCTTTAATTCATAGGGTTTGACAAAAGTATTGTAATAACTGTTTTGGAATTACAGCCTTTTTTATAGACCACATATTCCCCTATTCTCATAGGCTCAGAAGTAATTAGACGATTGATTGACAAGCAGTTTCATGACCTGGTGAGGGCTATTTAATCCTTTTTTCATGATAAATTAAAAAAAAAAAAATGGCCACAGCAATTATGTCAATGACATTAATGATAATGTTTAGCAAAACAAGAATAAGTTATAAACTCATATTTAAATTTAACATTATCGAATTATTTGTTAATAGTAATGAAATGATATTAACATTTACACATCATTCATGTTAATGCCATTGGGCTTTGTTCTACAAAGAAGTACTTTATGAAATAAAATCCTGTATTTTGTATTGCTGAAATAACAAATGTTTAAGCCACCAAACCTACATACATACAAACGATTTAGAAAAAAGGATTTATGAAGTAGTTTTTAGCAAATGAATCATTCATTTAACTTCAGGTAGCGGTTTTCAAACTATCTATTTGCAATTTTAAAAAAATGGTCAAAGCATATTTTCTGTTTTTGTCTTGTTTAAATTCTAACTTATTTCAGCTTGCACTTGTTCAGTTGCTGTGTAGAGCTATTTTTATAATTGAGCATCTATTCTTGATAAATGTCTTAATTTCATGCTTGGATCTGTATTCCACTTGTTTTAACAACATGTGACAGGCAAGATCAAACTAGGAGCAGATTCCATTTAATGCAAAAAGGCAAACTGCTGTGTGATCGTTTCTGGCCGAACAGCTTTTGCTTACATTTATCATTTCCTTCATGAATATGGAAAGAGTCAGTGATACTGTTGTTTTCATTTCTGGCCTTTCTCTGACCCCAAAATGCATCCTGCTGATGTTCAGAAAACCTGAACAAGGGGGTCACTCAATGCGCGCGCACACACACACACACACACACACACACACGCCTGTAAAGTGTTACATAAGAACATCCAGGTAGAGAATTCCAAGAGTTTTACTCTTAAGAATGTCATGAATGAATGATAGTGTACTTTAAATATAAATGTGAAACATCTCAGAGCATCAAAAACTGCTATTTTGTTAAAAAAAAAATGTACATAAAAAAAACTGCTGGCCTCGCAAAGACATGTCATAGTGTACTTTGGTTTGGGGCAGAAACGCGCTACAAAAGTTTTCTTTGCATGTTGAAAAATAATGTCGTTGGTTTGAAATGTGATGCAAAATGGTCCTTCCATTTGTGACAAATTAGGATTGATGCCAGAGGCCTGTATGACAAAATAGGATTAAAATAGAATAGAAATTACTCTTAGAAATTCATGTGTTCCAGCAGCAAAGTGACAGGCAGGGGAAGCATGGAGATTCAAAAAACAGTTTACAACATAATAAAAAACAAGTACAATTATTAGGTTACTAAAAATAAATATGTATTTAAGAAGGTAGCTTTGTGTTTAGCCTCAGATTTTCAAGGTTACAAAGGTGTTAACTGGCATACATTGCCACAGAAACAGCAAACCACCACTTATTCCCAATCAGTTTTCTGGAAAACATCATAACCATTCCTGGAAAATTCCAGTGGATTTCTATTTGTACATAGTAAAAGGGTGTATAGTTTATTTGACAAGCGTCAATAAGAAATCCACATTCTCCTTGACTCGATTTGATAAACATATCTTCTGCTGCTAGTAGACTTATCCAGGTTTACACTCATAGCAGGATTGGGAAACCTTGGATTGGCCAATGTTGCTGAGGGAGATTATCACTGTTGAGTTTAAGTGAAGCCGGATTTTTAAAAAATATTCGGTTGAATTTGCTTAGTAGCTCAGACCCCAGACTTCTTGTAGTATAAAACCAAAGAAGGCCCAAACCAAAACAACTAAAAATAAAGTTTGAAAAATTTAAAAAATACAAATTTTCTATCTCTTCACAGTCACAACACTCTTTTCTATCTGATATTACTGGCTAAAGGTAATGCAAAGCCAAATCCTGCCGATCAAATGTAATTTAAATATATCCATGATGTGTTTGCCTTGGCATATATACCTAATCCTCTCCGATCAGTAGAATCACCCAGACAAAACAGAAGCTCTCTGCAATTCTGTTTATCATGCACATAGTTTCCCAAAGTAAAGTTGTTCAGTAGTCCTTCAGAACAGTTCGTTTCTCAAGAACCAACGAGGCAGACTGGGCTGAAATGTGGTGTGAATCTCAATTATTTATAAAGGAATTGTGTTTATTTCTGTGACCCTTTGTCCTTTCATTCAGAGCCAACCTTTTTATGCTTATCCGGCTATTTTATCAAAGTCTGATGGATGTCAAAACCATAACAGTTTTACTTTGTGCACTAAATATTCAAATTACTTAAAGTCCAAACTGAAAACCGAATACATCTGACTTTTATAGGCATTTAATAAGGGTAGAATCTGAGCAATAATATGCAATTTCCATTTAGACAGAAGAAATTTAACATCAGCTCACACATTTGAAAATATCTTTTTGGGGGATATAAGACAATTTGCTAATTTGTGATGCATCATTCATTTAAAATTAGAGCCCTCTTTACTGTGATAACTTTTCTCACCAACATACATAATTTCACTCTTGCATTTGTAGTTATATTCTTTTATCTGTGGTATTAAATAAAGAATTAATACAGAAGAAATAAATTAATCCTTTGAATGACTGCAGGGAACAAATGATTGCCATTCGAATGCATTCAGACTTGATATAGACTATAATCATTCAAGGCCAAAGCTGTTATTACCTAAAACTTTCTGTTCATACAATTTCTTTTGGGAATAATGGTGTCTGATTATTCTGATGGTGTTTGGTTGTCATATTTAATGTCTAAGTTTTGGAATATAACAATGCTACTCAAGTCCTTTGTGCAACTGTGACAAATATGGAATGAGTAAGAGAGGTGTTAAATCCAGTAATAATTTGGCAGGGTCTTAAAAAGGCAGCTCAGTCCAGTTCGTAATCAGCAGAGGTAGAAAGCAATGAAGTACAAATACTTTGTTACAGTACTTAAGTAGAATTTTAATGTCTCTTTACTTTAGTATTTATTTTTCTGACAACTTTTTATTTCTTTCTCAAACTGTTTTGAGCCTAAATGGAGGAAACAATCATAAAGACAATCCTTTTGGTGAATCCATAATCAGTGCATTTATCAAATTATTGTGAGTTGTGATTCTTGTCCCATCACTGACCCACTACAGTCAGTCAGCCTTCGGGTTCACCCACCTGAGCTTCTTGACTTGATCAGTAACCAATGTTACTTGATATTATAAACCAACCAAAAAAAAATCTGGTTACATACAGAAATTAATTCATTTGTATTGTGTAAACATGTGTAAACATGTGGGTAGCAAGTTTTAGATAGCTTTTGCCGCCATAACTGAGTTTACTGTAGCATCGTTAGCATTCAGTGGAGCCATACTGCTTAGAGTGATTGTTGAATAGAGCACCATTCCTGTTTTAAAGAAGTAATCAGGTTGTTGCAGGAGGCATGCTAATTTAATAGTTTGATGTAAATCAAACACCTGATTTTACAGTAAAGATTATAATCCATATGGCAGAGTACTACTATATGTTTATGTTGTTGATTACAGTAGGAACACTGTCATGGTGGCAAGTACTTCAATTAAACAAGTCACTTTGTTACAGTGTAGATATTTTTTCATATTCTGTTTGCATAAACTTAAATACATTCAAATAAAGAAAAGTAAAAATCTATAGATTTTATCCTACCAAAGAAGGATATGGAATAGTTCAATGTATTGGTATATATTATGTCCCAAGATAAAGTTCAAAGTGGAACAGGATTTAGAATTTTATGTTGGAACATAAAACGATATTGATTTAGTTTGGAGAACTGTAAGGAACCATACTGTTTCCTGGGATATTTCACTGCAATTACAATAATCGTTTATTATTCAAGAGAAGCTAGACTGCTTAAATTCAGTAATTCTAAAATGTTGACTACAGCTCTGATAAAAAGGAAAAAATGTAGGTATAATCATCTGTGTCCCATCATCGAAGTCAGAAAAGCTGCTCAGTTAATAAAGTGGCTAAATATGGAAGATACTTGTGATGTAAAAATGTCAGCTGATCCAAGGATGTTTCCTGTCTTTTTTATTGTTATTATTATTACCTTCTTATTTTTTGATCTTTGTCCTAATGTAGCTCCTAATGTGAATTATATTCAAACATAAAAGGTTTATTTTATCTCCTTATTAAGGCAATAAGTTCATCCTACTACAAAAAATTGGAAAGTGCAACAATACCTGACTAATGGAGTACAAGACAGGATTCTTTTTCTTGAATAAATCACACACCATAATAAAAACAAACTACTGATATATCATTTAGGCATGTAGTATAAAATGATCATGAATATAAAGAATCCTTTATAATAGCAGGGTCACATAAAGATCTTCAAATAACCCCACTGTCTGCCGTCCCTTTGCTGAAATCTTTGTCTCACCGTTAAAGGGTCATCTCCCCATGCTGTGTTTTTGAAAATGAATTTAATCAACAGCTGTGATTAAATTCATACATTACATTTCACTGTGTGTTATACTTGTATAACTATGCATGTGACAAATAAAGAACCTTGAACCTTGAACCTTGTGTGTTTTTCATTAGATTTTAGTAGCACCGCTATTTCCGTTGCTTTAATCAATTTAACTGGCAAACATTTCAAACCAGAAAAGTGAAGTTTTTTCAAATGAATCCACGAAGCTCAGAGGTTTAGGAGATGTGAAAAACTGGGACGGCTTTGTGTAAATGTACGAGGAGGCAGTTTGTTCCTGGAAGGTCACCTGTTTGAATTCACAGACCTGCTAGGGTACTTGTGGGTAAGGAAACTGAATGAGAAACATCCTCCAGAGAGACAAAGAGGAAGACAGGAGACAGAAAGGGAAATAGATAGATATAAATGACCTCAGCCTCTGGAACTGAATGTCCCTGAACATCTAAGAGTCTGTTAGAAGTTTCTTTCTCTTTCTTTCTCAGCTGCATATTCACCTCATCCTCCCAGCTGTACCCTTCAAGAGAAGGATCCAGAGAGGAATGGCCAGCCCTGTTCGTCTCCCTGGGGAAATAAACTGAACGGTATCCAGATGTCCTTAAATGCTAGGTGACAGCATTTAGTGACATCTGTCACATAGCATTTACATTTTAATTCTGTCTATAATTACAGACAATATATACATCAACGACTCCATGACTCCATTTCACTGGTTGAAATAAAATTCTGGGAAACTGAAAAGGTAACAATAAGTGGTTTTTATCTTTATGTATAAGCTGGTACTTTACTAATAGTGGTAGGTGTAACTGCGAGCACAATTTGTTACAGCCTTCAAAGGCCTGTTCAGATTATCATTATTATTACTATTATATATCGCCTTGAGGCGACTTATGTTGTGATTTGGGGCTATATAAATAAAATTGAATTTAATTGAATTGAATTTATGATACAGTTGCTGTATAATCAGCACAGTGGTGCAGTTGTAAGCACTGCTGCCTCACAGCAAGACGTGTTGGTGTGATCTTGATCTAAGATGTAAGAGTGAATAGTTGTTTGTTTCTCTGTATTACCCTCTGTGACACACTGGCGACCTGTCCCAGGGCTGCATCTTCCTCTTGCACTATGGCAGCTGGGATAACCTGCAGCCCCCAGAGAATTGGATATGTGAAAGAAGATGGATGGATGGATGGATGGATGCTATATAATCTGAAACTAGGGTTAATAAAAAAGTTGAGTTGGGGTGAGCGAATAATTACTATGTTCTAGTGAAGAAATCAGTGTGTTTATGGTTAAAACACTGATTGTCAAAGCTGCATTTTCTGGTAATCCATCCGTCCATCCATCCGTCCATTCAAGTCTTTTATGATTTCAGCTTTTGACCTTCATGAATATGTTAGAATTTGACTATAACTAAATATTCTTTTGCCATGATAGCTTTTTATTTGTATATTGTTAGCAAAAATAATTAGTTTAAATTAATACATAAAATTTGGTCATGGTCTGACTAAGGTTGGATCCCATATACTTGCAGCAGCGTATACATTTCAGAAATGCCCTCGAGCCATGTTCTTAAGTGCACTTGTGACACTGTGCAGTTGCTACACTTCGGTGCTGTCAGAGCAGGGTGCACATGTTCATCAAAAATGCAGACAAGGCACTTTGATCACTAACTATGGGGCTCAGAGAGCCAGTGGACAGGTGTTTCCTACACTGACAATGTCACTGCCTCTGTTCCATCTGGTCCTACTGTAACATCCATATGCATGGTATTTTCAAGCTTGCCTGACATCTCACTACCCCACCCCTCCCGTTTCTGGAACAGGGATAAGGACCGCTGAGGCTTGCTTCAATCTCAAGAGCACCTTCATATACCGTTGAAGCGTCTCCAACAGCCCTGAAAAGCTCTTGCTTTTCATTCTTTCATTCAATAGCTGTGTATATAATAGCTTGTGTTTTTACTGCAGTATCGTTCAACAACAGTTGTAATTCGTACTTCTGAACAAGCGCCTCTGTAAACTGAATAGCTTATTGTAGTGATGATGTCATTCTGAGACAAAACCCAAGAGCTTTTCAGCAGAAGGTGAATAATAGAACAACTGCTGCAACTCTGACGGCAGACATGTTGATTTTAGTGGTGCACAGGAACATATTCTGACACACAGCTGGAAGCCCTACATTCACATAAAAACCCCGTTCTATGAGCAGCCAGAGTGGGTCAATAATTCACTCTCAATGGGCTATCACCAGGAAAGAGTCCCCTGATGACATCATCAGGTTGAGGTTTTAATGCTTTGACTTCCAGCACAGGGAGACATCTGTTGGTTTGCAGACATTAACTTTATTGCACGAGAGTCCTCACAATAGCGCTGTAAATTTCACTTTTAGAGTGGCTATTCCCTTTTAGTTTAAAGATATTGTGGAGAATTACTCTAACCTTAATCAAAATAACAACAAAATGTGCTTAACTGCCAATAAATTAAACACAAGAAGTGATTTTAAGTACTTTTAGCATAGCTCAGCACAACAAAGTAGTCATGAATGTAAAATGAATAAGAAATGCTTTATTTATTTAAGAATTTATTATACATTAAAAAACAGATTGCCTGGAAAAAAGAACAGGTCCCTGAAAAACATGGGTTGCCTGGGTCATTGGAGTAAGTGTAGGCTTTGTTGAGTTGTATCTGTTTGGCCAATTGAAAAGAGTTATAGTTAGAGAAAATAATCGGTCTGATAGATGCTGTATCATCAAACACCCAGAATTGCTGGGATTTGTTGGTAGGAGTTTGAGCAATAAGCAAGCATCTAGTTTGTTTTGTGCAGAGCAAGGCTAGAGTACGGCACATGTGAGAGAAAGCAATATAACTTTCCAGAGACAGAATAGATCAAGGTTGTTTTTGAAAATTGCAGTTTTGTGTTATGGCCAGGATGCCGAGTTGGATCAACTGTGAAAAGCTGTAGCAATGAAAGCTCAGCTGTGACACTCATATTGGACCAAACTGTGATTTATTTTGTAGAAGTATACAAAATGTTGTTAATGTTGGCTGTTTTTTTTTTCTTTATTTATTAGTTTTGATAACAAATACTCGAGTCAAATTGAGAATGTATAGCTGTTTTTGTATGTATAAGAAAAAAAGCAACAGCGATTTTTCATTATCCTTCAGCCTCACATTTCACTATAGACCCAACAAGTTGTGAAAATGTAATTAGAACACCTAGCTATTAATATGAAGCAGTTGGAGGCTGGTGGCTGATTATTCATTACCTCTTGTCTACACACTTGCACAGCTGCCTGAGCAGTGTGTCGCTGTCACAGTTGCCCCATCTGTTTGGCGCTCGTGGTTAAAATAAGCCAATAAATGGATGAGAGTGAAGAAACAAGAAAGGGGAATGTAGGGAGTTTCTTGGGGAAGCTATGCAACACACATAGAAACAAAAGAAAACTAGAAACCAATGAAAACAATGAAATTTAGAAATATGCAGTGGGGGAAATGATCATTTCATCTCCTGCTGAATTTCTAAATTTGCTCAGTTACACAGAAATGAACTTCTCAAACTTCTATGGTAGTTTTATTTTAACAGAGAGAGAGAGAGAGAGAGAGAGAGAGAGAGAGAAGGAATACCAACCAGAAAGGAAATATACAAAAAGCACACACTACATAAAATGTATAAATTGATTTTCATGTTATTGAGTGAAATAAGTATTTGATCCCCTACAACCCGGCCAGAATTCTGGCTCCAATAGATTGGCGATTTCAGTCAATCAATCAATCGATTAAATCAATCAACTATAAATACTCCTGATCTAAACTCATTATCTTGATACAGCACACCTATGCATGGAATCACTTTTCTCCATCACCACTAGCAAGACCAAATAGCTGTAAAATGGCCATCGGGAACTTGTAGTGCCCACAAAGTCCTCCTGTTGAAGAAGCAACACGTAGCGACCCATCTTAAGTTTGCCAGTGAATATCTAAATGACTCAGAGAAGGCTTAAGAGAAAGTGCTGTGGTCAGATGAAACCAAAATCGAGATCTTTGGCATCAACTCAACCTGCCGTTCAAAGTAACTTTCCAGTAATCACAGAAACTGATACATTACTGTACAAAATCCCATATTTATTCAGCAGAGTGTTTTAGTTCAATATACAAGGCAGGAACAAAGAGGTCTAATTGTTGAATATTATTATTAACAGCACCAATAATTTTATTTGAATTATGAATTATGACTTACGGTTTACGTTTTTTGGGGGGGAATCACTGAATGTTCTTAATAGTACAAAGAAAACTTATTTAAGAGTGAGCTTTAAAGCAAAAGGAAAACAAAAAATTTTCTCCTTTTACTGCTAAAGTGTGTGAGAACAATTGAAGAAATAAAAAGTTAATCTACATTGTCGTTTTTTTAATGGTATTTTGAGTTCTCTAACAGTCATTTAATCAGTCTGAATTTCCCTTTTGAGAAATTAATGAGCTTTGATCATTAGGTTTTCATTGAGTAATTAATTTTATAGTGTACGACTGACAGCTTTATGTCATGCACAGTAAAACCTGAAATTGCATGCTAATGCCTATGGCCTAATGAATAGAAAATATTGGTTACATCTGTTGCTTTTTGGTAATGACTGTATTACATATGCAGTGCTTGCCCAGAGGATGGAAGCAATAGATTTCTGTCTTTGCATTTAAATTGATTTGGATGGGAGATAGAAAAAAAGATTAAAAAACCCTAATTTATTTCTTCTGAAAATGTAAATACATTATATAAAACTGATTTTTTTTTAAAAAAATTTTTAAATAACAAAACAAAATAACAAAAAGTTTTATTTTCTGAACAAGGACTCAGGCGTAGCAGTCATTGTTACCAAACTTCATACATTTTTAATTGTTTTCAGCATATTTTTTTCTTGTTTTATTTCAGTTCAGTTTTGTTGTGTCTATTTCAGTGTTAAATAAAATCCCACCCACCTCTGGTCTTTATGTTTTTTTGCATATTGTGCTAATGTTTTTTCTTTTAATGATCTTTTTTGGGTTGTTAATATGGCGTGTGGTGGTGATAAAGGTATAATAATTTTAAAAAAATCAATGAAAATTACACTGTTATGAAGAACACACATTTGGAGGTTGTACTTCTAACTGTGATACTGAGGTGTGAACTAAACTTAAGCTGAAGACTAGAAACAGTATAAAGAAGCACGCCTGGCTCATTGCACCTGGGTCAGCCTGGGTTACACATTCTGCTTCATTACTTTACTTACTTTTTCAGATGTACTGAATTCATTAGCATAATTTGTAGCAGGTATTGTATGAATACAAAGCAATGTACAACTGGGATATATACTAACGAGCAATACAAATATTGCATAAGCATCTACCACTTTCCATAGAACCTTTAACAACATTCTATGAAAAATGAGTTGAAGAGGTAGAAGATGATAAGAATACGGCATGGTTGGACCCTGCAGTGTCACAATGGCTGCAGAAGAAAATAAAAAGGTTCACATCTTGGGTGTGTGGATGCTAATAGTTAGAGAAACTTTATTTCTGGCTCTTCACATCCTTTCATTTTTAATTAATCTCCAGGTCTAAGCTTGGGAAGTCTAACAAGCCAATTAAATATATTCAGTCCTCTGCCCTGAGTTGTTCATCAGCTCAAATACCCTGCTTGTAAAAAACAATATCTACATGTTCGTGTCTGTGACTGAGTGTATGCATGCATAGTTCTGCTTCACCCTGCTGGAACCTTCAAAGGAATAAAATCCATGAAAATCCATCTTGCCTTGAAATCTTGAAGCACTGTGGAAAGACGATATTGGCAGTGTTCCAAAAGAGGCAAGGCCAGACACGATCATCTTAAGTAGGGGATTGTAATTTCTAATGCTGTTGACAAGAGACCTGTTGTCTACGTCTTAAGATGATGAACTTTACAGAATATTAGTGTTTAATTACCTAATGGCTTCTGGAAAGGATCAAAATCTTGACCTTTTCAGTTTTCAGAAGAAAATTACTTAATTTTTTTTTTTTAATTGATGACAAGGTGTTTTTTTTTTTAAAATGTCGACTTAATTAGAATAATTTCTTACTTAAAAAAAAAAAATTAAACAAAAATCGTACTATCCACTACTCCCGAGATGGCACTGCTGCCCGGTGTTCTCTTTCACTACTTTGGTCCACTATGTTAGATCTCATCAACTGTAAGATGGCTTCTTTTTTTTTTCTTTTAAAGCCATTTATGTTAAAAAAAAATATCTCAACAAACATACTAACAAACAAAGATAAAAGAGTAAACATGGTGGTCAATATAACATTTCATTATCCTATAGCCCCAGTCACAGGCTAAAGACTACCTTGTGTTGCTTGGGAAAAGTGTGTATATCCTGACCAGCTGGCAAGTGGTCAAGCTGGGCGTTAGTGGCTGTTGCTAGGTGAAATCGGTCAAGAACGTGCTAGGTCAAAACTCTCCTTATTATTGTTTTCGTTGATAGCACAGTGCTGTGGTTACCTGCCATGTCTTGTCTGCAGACACTCACTACCAAAATACGGAGCAGCAGTGAAATGTAAACAGGAAATGGCGAACATTTGCCTCCAAAGTAAAAGTTGTGCCCCACCGCTGTTTACAGACGGATGAGTTTATTCTACGCCCGCTATAGGTGAATCCAGCGAATGACCAAAGCAATCGAAAAGAGGTCTTCAGGACAGAGGCATTTGTCTCTTTGCAACTGGTTTTACCCTGCAGAAAAAATGCCAACTGGTTGTGCAATACACATTTTCCCTATCAACAGATCATCACCAACTACTAAATCCTTTGCAATGATAACATTTGGCTGAAAATTCCACTGTGCCTAATTAACAGCGTAACTGTAGAGTCTTTTTAAGCATCTACTGAAGTGTTGTCCTTGTTTAAGCATACTGCACATAGAGAAACACACGTAAGTAAAAGTAACCCAAGTAAAATTCATGAATTATTAACAACAACATGTTGCACCTTATTAAAATGCAACTTGTGTTTAATCTTTATACCCCTGTACACCAGCTTTTGCTGACCCATTTTTATGCTTCTGTGCTCCCGATATGGTTCATAAGTTAGCAAAATTGCTCTGGAAATTAATAACACATCATTATGCATTTAAGGTAACACAATTAAACATCTTGTTATTATTATCACTGCAACCCAAATATAATGTGCTCTTCCCCCATTCCTGGTGCTCTATGAAAACATCCAGGGATGCTTCAATTGAGGAGACTTTAAGCAGGGTCAGTGACATTTGATGGGTCAGCATAGACTGCAAGTGAACCAATAAACACATGAGATCTGTCAAACGAACGGGAAATAGACAAATAACACAAACAGAAAAGCAAATTATTTTTGTCATTATGTTAAATATGTAACTGGAGACCATGGATCTGCTTAAATCATGGACACACTCTTGATGTGAACTGCATTTGACGGCTAGCTGACAGCTTTCAACTTGCACCCGGCCTCCCCCTCCTTTTCTCTCATTGTCAGAAAGAATTTTGTCTCCTCTTGACTCAGTGTTGGGAGCTGGCGGGTTCTGGTTGAAGGCTGTGATGGGATTTGAGGAATAACTGCTACTCTAGATTAAGGATGGAGATAAGGATGACGAGTGACTGACAAAACAGACTTCTGGGAGGGCTTAGTTACTATACAGTATCAAGGTCAAGCAGCGGTGAGGGAAAAACTTGATGTAATGATTGTTAGCAATATAGACATCTTGAATGTGCAGCGACCTGCGTGCTATGGTTTTGAAAAATGGTTGCAAGAGGTTTTAAAACCAGAGAAAGGTCATTTTTAGACCTCACCAGTGGTTGACAAAAAAAAAAGTTTAAAGAAAACAAGCACAGAAAAGCCTTCAATAGTTCTGTTGTTTTATTAGATATTTCTTGAAAATCTTAAATATTATTCCTCTGGAAGAGGGAAATTAATTATGGAGCTTACTAAAGCAAAGAAACTGCTTTAATGTACTACACCTGCTCTGAGCTCATGCACGCACAGACACACACACACTGTGTAGGAGAATGCCCACTGTATCCCTCCAATGGTTTACATAACTGAAATGATGTGCTTCAGCTCTTCCCTGCTTATCACCATGAGCCACACTTTATTGCCAGGGCCACCTCAAAGAAAATTAAATGCAGCCTCATCCGTTTGATACCACCCCCCCCCCCCCCCCCCCCCAAGCACATTTTGTGAGCTTCTATTGCTGCTGAGATATTGTTGAGCTGTTGTATTTTTTCAAACACTCCTTCCAAAGATCCAGCTAAATGCCTCATTTTTTTTTTGTCTGTTTTCTTTCTCGTCACAATCACAATGGCTTACATTAGCTTCTGACTCCTTTCTGCACTCCAGTGTGTCTGACACTGTCCTCCTGGCTGGTAAAAACAAGGAGAAATAATGCTGACAGAATACTCTTCCACTGAAAGAATGTTTTCTATTCTGAAATTTTGAGTACAGAGATGCTGGGTGAGTGCAGTCTCATGAAAAAGCCTAGCAAGTCATTAAATTCTAATATCTGAATGGCAATGACAAAATTAGTCCCTGTAAGCTTTTTGCTGCAAACGATTAATCTATCGTCCTTGGTGCTCACAAAATATAAACCCAATTAATAAACTATTGGAAGCTAAATTGCTTTTTCTATTCAAATAAGTATTGTTTAATGTCTGGCCTTTCCACTAATGACTGACCCTATTATGACTGACCACCTCATGCACAACTTATGTAATGCTTGAATATAAATAGAGAGACTGTTGTGGGAGTACAGCTTGGACACATTGTGACTTGCAATTTCTCATTACAGTGATTAAATAGTATTGAAAACAGTGGTGGCTTTTGTAAAAATGTGCAGCAAGGGGGCATCAAAAGGGACACCAGAAACCAGGTAAAAATCTTTTAATACTAGTTACTGGGTGAGGCATGAAGAGACTGAAGAGAGTCAGCAATGCAAACAAAACCTTCATAAAAAAAAGGTTGATAAGCAAAAACTGTAGAAGCTGGTACATCAACAGGTTACAAACAAGGAAGTATCCTGACATCAAAGGGACACGAATGAGAAAATGTTGGACAGCTTAATAATTTAAATCTCACAACAATTTTTATTCACAACATACAGACATGAAAAAGAGACTAAAATCCATTTTTGCAAAAGAAACATTCTTTCATTCATTCATTCCAAGTCGCAGTTCATGTAGATCCAAAACTCTTTCATGTTTCGGCACAATTGTTTTGTGCTAATTATTAAATGTTCATATAGGTACTGAACTCAAAGCTTCCAAACTGCAATTACCTGTAAGTGCTGTGGCCTTGTAATTATCGCTCTGTTATTATTTTCATATTACATATCACATAAAGGACTGTGATTACAAACCCTTTATACTCTCTGCCCAGCACATCTAGCTCTTTTCACTTGTCTTACAAAAATGTCACCAAATGATTTAACACAACCAGTTTTATTTTAAATATACCTGGTATTCAAGAGTGTACCCTGAAGTAACTTGTTCATTTTTTTTCCTGCATTTTTTTTTTTGACAGAATAGTGATGCAACTGCCTTGGAAATGAATGCAACTTCACACATTTAATTTCAAAGCATAAGCACAACGAACAAAGACTGTCAAGACCTGCCAGGACGCAGAGATGAAAATTCATGTTGGATATCTCGCTCTCTTATTTTGTTATTCTATTATTTTTTTATACAGATTTATAATTTGCACCAAACTTTGGCTTCTGCTAAATAGCTTAGGGTATTGTCAGTGACAGTGGTCAGGATTACACATATTCACTGATGTTCTCAGCACACTTTATCAGCACAGACAGCAAAGAATATGCAAAATTTTGAAAGTCAATTTCACACTGGAAACAACAATAAAATTGTAGGAAAGATTTCTGTAAACTAAAAGGTGAGGCTAGCTAAAGGTTATGTGTATTTATATTAAAGAAAAAAAATCTGTAAACTTTTTTGTATCCTACTCACCAACCACCAACCCATTTGCTGGTTTGCTGATTCAGCTTTTGGGATTTTCCGGCACTTCCAGCATAAACTATATGGATGGCAGATAATGGAAAGCCATTAAAGTCTCCCAGGGCTTATGAGGTAGAGCAGGTCATCTACTAATCGAAAGGTTGGTGGTTCGATCTCAGGCCGCTTGAGTCTGCATGCCAAATATTCTTGGGTTACCCCAAGCTGCTCTTTGGTGCATCCATCCATCCATCCATCCATTGGGGTGTGAATGTTATAGAAAGCACTTATGTAGAAAAAGCATATGGGTGAATGAAGCAAGTTATATGAAGCACTTTCAGTGCTCAGGTAGAGTAGAAAAGCACTATATGTGAATCAGTATGTTTACTAGTTATTGGTTGGTTACTGGTTATTGATTATAAATGCAGATGTAGTTTGTTTTTGTTTGTTTGTTTGTTTTTAAAAAGCTAAAAAGATTGTCTTTTGACAAATGCTGTTTTTTCACTCCATAAGATCAGTGAGTAACACAAAAGTAATCTTACCTTTATACTACTCTGAAACTATTCCTGAAAACACACAATAACAATTTTAGTGAGAAGAGGTAGAGAAGGAACTTTTAACAAGCTAAGGAGGGAGAGAGAATGCATTTTGAGAGCCATTAGTAAGTGGAGAGGAGAGAGGAAATGATTTGGGTGAGGAGCAGTTGATGGAAAGACCTTCTTGAAAAATGTGTGACTCTGCTGAGTCACACAAGTCTTGAGGGTCATTTCAGTGCTACAAAGCCTGGAGAGGCACCACATCAAGACAGATTGACTCAGTGAACAGGTCAGCACAGGAAAAGGAAGTATGAAGTGTCCAGGAGTGGCAGAAGAATCACTGGTGGGCAAGTCAGGACTGTGACAGATTGGACCCCTTGGAAGTGCAGTATGCTGTACATAAGAGTTCTGAATCTGATATTATCAGACTTGGGCTGCCAGGGGGGATATAAAGGGCAATTTGAGAATTTGAAGGTGAGACCAACTCATTTTCTTGAATGGCTGGAGGGGCAAGGAGGAAAAGTGGGTGATAAAGACAGAACTTGGAAGTTACTCACATTTGGACATTCCTAAAAATCAAGTTTTTCTCTGTTGAGCTGAGATTGTCCTTTAGAAAGTTGTTTGCAAAAATTTGGTTGTATAAACATTTTAATAGTATCCTCCAAACAAATACATACTGAATGTTGTGTGGATAAAAATGAAAACCTTTATTAAAACTACTGCTCAGTTCATATAAAAATAAAACAAGTAACAGAGGTAGGCTGAAGTTCAAATAGTGTACCAAGTAATGGTAGCGCTTTAAGAATTTAATGACAAATTAACTGATTCCAACCCTCTTCTAAAATATAACCATTATCAGTCTGCTGAACCAAAGCCACAAAAACACAAGTCTAACACAATCTATTGAATCATAGTTACTGGTATAAACTAGTAGTACAGTGTAGCACAGAAGACCTGTCGAAGTCTAGAACCCCTTCAAAAAGGAGCAGCTTAGTGTTGTTGAGGTAGAGTACGAAATGTACTCATCCAAACATCCATCTGTCTCCAAGGCATACATCGGCATGCACCTCAACCTGAGTGTTACAAGGTGAATGAGAAAATAGACCTGAGCGTTGCTGGCATAGAAATGGTACATGGGAAAAGCCAAGAAACAAGATCTCGGGCCAAGGACTGAACCCCGAAGGATCCCAAAGGAGCAGGCAAAAGCTGACAACAGTTTCTCGCAAAAATCTTTTTTGCAATAATTATGAATCCAGCCTTAAGGCTACATCACAAAATTTAAAAAGGCAATGGGTTTCTAAAACAGAACACACACACACACACATACAACAGTGTATTAGGACCTCATAAGAACATTAGCAGATATACTGTTCACTGTTAAAGACATTCTTATCTTTGTTTATTAGTTTTGCCTTTGAGTATATCCAATTTGCTTTGGTATATGCTAGTGTGATGTACCTGGCTTGTATTCTAGTAAACATTTCCTCACCTATACAAGGAGCTCTCCAATTATTCCATGCTAATTTTATACTGGAGCACATACATACATTCCCATTGACTTTGCCTCAAGTTAAACTTTCATGCGTTTCTATTTGAGTGATAAAAAGTTGCTAAAACAGGATACCTGCAGCAGAGATGATGGCGTTCCCATCATCAAAGAATTCCCATTTTCAAAGAAGCAAAACAAGATGGCCTCTCACAGGGAATGTGAGGCAACTTTACCTTTCACACAGTATTGCACAGCTTGAGGTTGTAGTAATTATATACTGTTAAGCAAGTCCCCGATGGCTCTTGAGAACATGGGAATGAGAAGATTGTGTGCACTTGGAAGTATTATATTCCTCCGAGAAGTAGTCCATTAAAAAAAGGAGAGAGAGAGAATAACAGTTTTTTTCCCCCTCATCCCAGTGGTTTTTCTTCAAAGAACTGAAACATTCCTCGAGTATCCAGGTTTCCATGTCTAATTAAGGATTCAGAACTTGCTGCTTCTTGCAACTGGGTTTGGTAAACAATCAATATTCTCCTTCTAGAAATAGATACTTCAAAGCCAGAACTGGTGGGACTCAAAATCAAAACACTAATTAACAAAGTCCTGTATCATGGTCAGCAAATAACTGATTTACTGTATGTGCCATACATTATCATAAGTCAGATATCACCAATCACTGTCTTTATGCATGCATCTGTCTATAATGTCCTATTTTATACTGGAGCACATACATACATGTGGCAGGTCCCAGACTTTGGAATAGTCTCCCCTTTAATATTAGATCTGCTCAAACTCTTGAGCAATTTAAATCTTTACTAAAGACACACTTTTACGCTCTGGCTTTTAACACATTATGACCCAAGCATTTTGGATTCATCTGAATTAGTTAGTATTGTTTCAATTCTTCTATTTTATTGTTTCTATTGTTATTATTGTATTACACTGTAGTTTTTTTTTATTGTTATTGTTAAGCACTTTGTGCAGCATCGGCTGTTGGAAATGTGCTATATAAATAAATCTGACCTTGACCTTGACCTGACCTTGACCTATTGAGTGATAATTACCCTTAATAATTTAATAAACCAGTTTTGCTTTTTCATAAATGTTTTAATTTGACTGATACCAACCAAAATGTATTCATTAGCAAAAATGGCATTATTATGTTAATTGAGATAGGTGAAAGTTAGATAGAGGCTAAACTTGGTAGATGCCAGTGGAAGCAAAATCATTAATATGGCAGACTGGGACTTAGTCCAGCTATTAGATTTACATAATCTTCTGGTGAAAATGTGGCTATTACTGTAATCATAGAACATCAGAGAGATTTTTTTTCTTAGGAAAATGGAAATGAAGATCTGGCCAGCTGGTATATGAATCTCCACTCTGTGTTTTAATATGTCTTAGACGGCAACAAAGGCATTGATTCTTGATTAAAGCAGAGTACACTGAGCACCATTAATGTAATGCATGGTAACTCTTGTTCTATAATTAAACAGAGACCCATTGAACAAGGCTGCACAGGTCTCTCTGTGATAGTAGCAACACATCAGTAGTGCACTGACACTTGAAAGCATGAATAAATCCAAAGTGCATACTGACCACTGTCCTAAAATAACCTTTGATTTTAGCAACACAAATCTTTTTTCACCATGCTGACTAATATCAGTAATAACATCAAAACTATTAACCTATTCAGTAGGAAAACATTCAGAGGATTCATTTCTCTGATGTGGTTCTTGTGGATACAGATATGCTGACATTATCTCCAGAGATGGCATGTTTCATGTAGACATAATTGCTTTCTTTACACTGACGTATGTCTGTGAAAATTCTCAATCTTCCAGGTCATCGTAGTAAATGGTAAATGGACTGGTTCTTATATAGCGCTTTTCTACTCTTTCTGAGCACTCAGAGCGCTGTAACAACTTGTACATTCACCCGTTCACACGCATTTGCACAAGCACATTTTTCTAAGTGCTTTCTAAGTAACATTCACACACACATTCATACTCCGATGGATGCATCGGAGAGCAATTTGGGGTTAGTATCTTGCCCAAGGATATTTGGCATGCAGACTGGGGAAGCCAGGGATCGAACCACCAACCTTCCGATCAGAAGATGACCTGCTAGTAGTGGTAGTGGTAGTCTAAGGAGCTTGGAAAGAAAAGCATCTGGACTTTTTTAAGTTGCTTGAAGAAGTTTCACCTCTCATCCGAGAAGCTTCTTCAGTTCAGTAAAGATCAAACTGAAGAAGCTTCTCGGACCTGTAACCAGGTCTCTGTAGGCAGAATAAATAAATATGCTGATCGATTATTAAATCATTTACTAACAGTGACTTGGAAAAGAGAG